>NC_091282.1:1199953936-1200698936 GCF_032444005.1 Ranitomeya imitator | reverse complement strand
AACAAAGTATTAAGTTAGAGGGGCCGAATAATATTGCACGCCCCACTTTTCAGTTTTTGAATTTCCCAAAAAATGTAAAATAACCAATAAATTTCTTTCAACTTCACAATTGCGTTCCACTTGTTGTTGATTCTTCACCAAAAATTTACATTTGGTATCTTTATGTTTGAAAGCATGATATGTGGGAAAAGGTTGAAAAGTTCCAGGGGGCCGAATACTTTCACAAGGCATTGTATATATGCCACATTTTCTATCTATTGAAAGCTAAAATCATGATAGGAAACATGTCATTAATATCTCCCACCTGGGACCTGCAGGAGAGCAGATATACTTAAGATTGAGTATCATATTATTTTTGACCAATTCCAACTGAGGTCAACATCAGGAGGTATGTGGAAGTGATTCTTATCTGATAAAAGCGGAGTATGAATTATTGTCATTGATCAGTGCTGCAAGATACAGCTTGCTGTAGTTCTGTACCGTTTCCATAAGGAAGACTACCCCTTCACAAAGATCGACGCCATTTCCATAGCATCCGGTCTAGAACCTTTCTTTTGTTATCCCATTTCATTTTATGTGATTGTATATACTGTATTGTTTTGTGCCCTTTTGTAGTATCTTTTGTATATTTTTATAAACACAAATATATAAAATTTCATAGCTTCGTTCCTCCTGCTTTGTAAACCGCATCCCTGAAGCCTTGTGAAGTAGAATGTTACCAGAATCAGGAGTCCAATCGGCCTGTATAAAAAATTGTTTGTGGCATCTACTGTTTCTTGGGTTATTATGGAGCTTGGCAAAGTATATATATATATATATATATATATACTTCAAGATCCAGATGGTTAAGCAATAATAATAGTGGAGCGCCTGCCAGGGCCGTGGGGATACTCGGTACCGTGCCCTGGGTGTCCAAAAGTTAATTAATGGGGACAATAAAGTTTAAAGGGGAATTGTTCGTGACGCCACCCATGGTACTCGGCAATGAGATGGTGTCCGACGCTACGGTTCAGGTCCTCTGGGGCAGATGGTGATGCAGCAGAGTTGGTACAGCTCTGTTGTGAATTCCGCTCTTGGGCTCCCTCCGGTGGTTGTAAGTGGCACTTTTGTGAGTTCTGCTCTTGGGCTCCCTCTTGTGGTTTCTAGTGGTATGGCTGCTCCTTGGAGTTAGCTGTCATCAGCTGCCTCCACTTATCTTCTCTTCTGCTCGGCTATTTAGGTCTGGCTCTGTCTTCAGCCAGTGCCACTTGTAAATGGTTCCTGGTTGGATTCACATCTCTTTGGAGTTCCCTGTTATCCTGACCAGTTCAGCTAAGCTAAGTTTTTGCTTGCTCTTTTCTGTCCATAGATTGTGGACTTGTCCGTTCTGTGCTTTCTATGTTTGTCCAGCTTATCAGTGTGAATTAATTCTGTCTTGCTGGAAGCTCTGGGAGGCAGATTTGCCCTCCACACCTTTAGTCAGGTGTGGAGTTTTTTTTGTAAACTCTGCATGGATTTTTGTAGTGTTTTATACTGACCGCTCAGTATTCCATCCTGTCCTATCTATTTAGCTAGACTGGCCTCCTGTGCTCATCCTGGTTTCATTCTGTGTATGTCTTTTCCCTCTCCACTCACAGTCATTATTTGTGGGGGGCTAATCTATCCTTTGGGGATTTTCTCTGAGGCAAGATAGTTTTCCTGCTTCTTTCTTTAGGGGTAGTTAGCTCTTAGGCTGTGACGAGATGCATAGGGAGAGTTTGGAGCATTCCACGGCTACTTCTAGTGTTGTGTTGAGCTTAGGGACTGCGGTCAGTACAGTTACCACGTCCTTCAGAGCTCGTTCCATGTTGCTCCTAGACCACCGTATCATAACAGTACAAGTGGCCAAAAATGAATTAAATGCATCTCAAAAAAGGAAAAGAAAGTTCTGAACCATTTTTTTTTCTGTGCTTTGGTTTGTCTTTTTTTTTCTTTTGCTCTTGATATCTGGGTGGTTCAGGATATATGCTTTGGCATGGATGTTCAGGGTTTGTTTTCTCGTGTGGATAAACTTGCTGCCAGAGTACAAAGTATCCAGGACTATGTTGTCCAAACTCCGGCTTTAGAGCCCAGAATTCCTACTCCTGATTTGTTTTTTGGGGACAGATCCAAGTTTTTGAACTTTAAAAATAACTGCAAATTGTTTTTTGCTTTAAAACCCGTTCTTCTGGTGATCCTATTCAGCAAGTAAAAATCATCATATCCTTGCTGCGTGGTGACCCTCAAGACTGGGCTTTTTCTCTTGAAACAGGGGATCTGGCATTATTGAATATAGATGCATTTTTTCAAGCACTCGGATTATTGTATGACGAACCTAATTCTGTGGATCATGCAGAAAAAACCCTGTTGGCCTTGTGTCAAGGTCAGGAAGCAGCAGAGTTATACTGCCAGAAATTTAGAAAATGGTCTGTGCTCACTAAATGGAATGAAGAGGCTCTGGCTGCTATTTTCAGAAAAGGTCTTTCTGAAACCCTTAAAGATGTTATGGTGGGCTTTCCTACGCCTGCCGGTTTGAGCGAATCTATGTCTCTAGCCATTCAGATTGATCGGCGTCTGCGCGAGCGCAAAGCTGTGCACCATATGGCAGTATCCTCTGAGCAAAGTCCTGAACCTATGCAATGTGATAGGATTTTGATTAGAATAGAACGGCAGGAATTCAGACGTCAGAATAGGCTGTGTTTTTACTGTGGTGATTCGGCTCATGTTATCTCTGATTGCCCTAAGCGTACTAAGAAAGTCGCTAGGTCTGTTACCATTAGTACTATACAGCCTAAATTTCTCTTATCTGTGACCCTGATTTGCTCATTGTCGTCCTTTTCTGTCATGGCATTTGTGGATTCAGGCGCTGCCCTGAACTTAATAGACTTAGAATTCGCCAGGCGCTGTGGTTTTTCCTTGCAGCCTTTGCAGAGCCCTATTCCTTTGAGGGGCATTGATGCTACACCCTTGGCCAAGGATAAACCTCAGTACTGGACACAGATGACTATGTACATGGCTCCTGCACATCAGGAAGATTGCCGTTTTCTGGTGTTGCATAACCTGCATGATGTTGTTGTACTGGGATTTCCATGGTTACAGGAACATAATCCGGTGCTGGATTGGAAAACTATGTCGGTGACTAGTTGGGGTTGTCGAGGAGTACATAGTGACGTTCCTTTGATGTCAATTTCCTCTTCCCCCTCTTCTGAGGTCCCTGAGTTTTTGTCGGATTTCCAGGATGTATTTGATGAGCCCAAGTCCAGTTCCCTTCCTCCACATAGGGACTGTCATTGTGCTATTAACTTGATTCCTAGTTGTAAGTTCCCTAAGGGCCGACTTTTCAATCTGTCTGTGCCAGAGCATGCCGCCATGCGGAGCTATGTTAAGGAATCTTTGGAGAAAGGGTATATTCGGCCCTCTTCGTCATCATTGGGAGCAGGTTTCTTTTTTGTTGCTAAGAAGGATGGCTCTTTGAGACCCTGTATTGATTATCGTCTTCTTAATAAGATCACGGTCAAATTCCAATACCCCTTGCCTTTGCTTACTGATTTGTTTGCTCAGATTAAGGGGGCTAGTTGGTTTACTAAGATTGACCTCCGAGGGGCATATAATCTTGTTCGTATTAAACAGGGTGACGAATGGAAAACTGCATTTAATACGCCCGAAGGCCATTTTGAATACCTTGTGATGCCATTTGGGCTCTCTAATGCTCCATCTGTGTTCCAGTCTTTCATGCATGATATTTTCCGCAATTATCTTGATAAATTCATGGTCGTATATTTGGATGATATTTTGATTTTTTCCGATGATTGGGAGTCTCATGTGAAGCAGGTCAGGATGGTGTTCCAGATCCTTCGTGATAATGCTTTGTTTGTGAAGGGGTCTAAGTGCTTATTCGGAGTTCAGAAGGTCTCTTTTTTGGGTTTTATTTTTTCTCCCTCGTCTATAGAAATGGAACCTGTTAAGGTCCAAGCTATTCATGACTGGATCCAACCCACATCTGTGAAGGGTCTTCAAAAATTTTTGGGCTTTGCTAATTTCTATCGCCGTTTCATTGCCAATTTTTCCAGTGTGGTTAAGCCCTTTACTGATTTGACGAAGAAAGGTGCTGATGTGACTAATTGGTCCTCTGAGGCTGTTGAGGCCTTTCAGGAGCTTAAACGCCGGATGTTTCTCTTCCTTTTCAGGTTGAGGTCGACGCTTCTGAGATTGGGGCAGGGGCCGTTTTGTCTCAGAGGGAGTCTGATGGTTCTTTGATGAAACCGTGTGCTTTTTTTTCCAGAAAGTTTTCGCCTGCGGAACGCAATTATGATGTCGGCAATCGGGAGTTGTTGGCTATGAAGTGGGCGTTTGAGGAGTGGCGACATTGGCTTGAGGGAGCTAAACACCGTGTTGTGGTCCTGACCGATCATAAGAATCTGATTTACCTCGAGTCAGCCAAGCGGCTGAATCCTAGACAGGCTCGATGGTCCCTGTTTTTCTTCCGTTTTGATTTTGTGGTCTCGTATCTTCCGGGATCTAAGAATGTTAAGGCTGATGCCCTCTCTAGGAGTTTTTCGCCTGATTCTCCTGGAGTCCTTGAGCCGGTTGGCATTTTTAAGGAGGGGGTGATTCTTTCTGCTATCTCCCCTGATTAACGGCGGGTGCTTCAGGAATTTCAGGCTGATAGGCCTGACCGCTGTCCAGTGGGGAAGCTGTTTGTTCCTGATAGATGGACAAGTAAGGTCATTTCTGAGGTTCATTGTTCAGTGTTGGCTGGTCATCCTGGGATTTTTGGTACCAGAGATTTGGTTGCTAGGTCCTTTTGGTGGCCTTCCTTGTCACGCGATGTGCGTGCTTTTGTGCAGTCCTGTGGGACTTGCGCCCGGGCCAAGCCTTGCTGTTCCCGCGCTAGTGGGTTGCTTTTGCCTTTGCCGGTCCCTGAGAGGCCCTGGACACATATTTCCATGGATTTTATTTCGGATCTTCCTGTTTCCCAGAAGATGTCTGTTATCTGGGTTGTTTGTGACCGGTTCTCTAAAATGGTCCATCTGGTACCTTTGCCTAAGTTGCCTTCCTCCTCAGATCTGGTTCCATTATTTTTTCAGCATGTGGTTCGTTTCCATGGCATTCCGGAGAATATTGTGTCTGACAGACGTTCTCAGTTTGTCTCTAGATTTTGGCGGGCCTTTTGTGCTAGGATGGGCATTGATTTGTCTTTTTCTTCGGCGTTTCATCCTCAGACTAATGGCCAAATTGAGCGAACTAATCAGACCTTGGAGACCTATTTGAGATGCTTTGTGTCTGCTGATTAGGATGATTGGGTGTCTTTCTTGCCGTTGGCCGAGTTTGCCCTTAATAATCGGGCTAGTTCGGCTACTTTGGTTTCACCTTTCTTTTGTAATTTTGGTTTTCATCCTCGTTTTTCTTCTGGGCAGGTTGAGCCTTCTGATTGTCCTGGTGTTAATTCTGTGGTGGACAGGCTGCAGCAGATTTGGACTCATGTGGTGGACAATTTGACGTTGTCTCAGGAAAGGGCTCAACGTTTTGTTAACCGCCATCGCTGTGTCGGTCCCCGGCTTCGTGTGGGGGATTTGGTTTGGTTGTCTTCTCGTCATATTCCTAAGTTCTCCTAAGTTTAAGCCTCGGTTTATTGGTCCTTATGAAATTTCTGAAATTATTAATCCGGTGTCTTTTCGTTTGGCTCTTCCTGCCTCTTTTGCCATTCATAATGTTTTCCATAGATCTTTGTTGCGGAGATATGTGGTGCCCGTTGTTCCCTCGGTTGACCCTCCTGCCCCGGTGTTGGTTGAGGGAGAGTTGGAATATGAGGTTGAGAAGATGTTAGGACTGGCGGAACGCACCAAGTAAGATGATATAGATGCGTTCGCAGTCCGGGGTCCACCGTGCAGGCGAAACCCGCTGCTAGTGAATGACAGACTATATGGCGGTACTAAAAGTATAAACACGTGGGTTAAACCTCACCCAACGTGAAGAAAGCGATCCTGTTAAGTCACAGGACCGCGGTACCGCACATAGAGCGCGAGCAAGTAGTCAGCGAACTTAACCCCGAAAGGGATTGAAGTCCGATTAGACCCTTGCTGGCACAACACCGCAACTGGGTGTGTAATGAACCTTATTAGTAATAAATGAGCACAAGAGTGCGTGCGATGCCGCACTGACGGACGCCACTAACCACCCAGGCTTGGGTATGGAAAGCGCAAGGCAAGCGCACGGCGCCGTACTGGCAGGCACAGCTATAGGACGATGTGATGTGTGTAACATACAGATGGATAGTCGGGCGCTAGAGAGCTACCATCATCCGCGAGCAATCAACAACTCTAGGGAGGGATACTTAGGAGCTTTCATCCATCGCCATACATCCATCTACACACACACATAATAATTGTACACTAGCGCATGGCCGTGCGGTCATGCGCAGTTTATATAGTTGCAGGACAGGAAGTGGCCACAGAAACTTTGCCCTTCCAAGACCTGCCAAGAGGACCAATGGAATGCGCTGCAGAGCCTGAGCACATGACCCTCGATCTCCAACGGGAGATCTTGCCCTGGGCATGCTCAGTGTGCGCAAATAAGGACTTAGTCCCAGAGAAGTCCGCTCGTTGCTGACCAGCACTGACTTTAATGGCAGGAGCTAAAGAAGCAGCAGTAACTCTCTGTACAGAGCAAGACCGAGCAAGACGCTGGGACCGACGTCCCTGCTGAGCAGACTCCACTGCGGCTGGATAGGAATGGGAGACCGCAGCGGAGACGGCCCGAGATTCCCCCTGTGCAGAAGTGGGAACTCGAGACCTAACAGAAGATTTTGGATTCTCGTTTTTCAAGGCGGAGGCTTCAGTATCTTGTCAAGTGGAAGGGTTATGGCCAGGAGGATAATTCTTGGGTTGTTGCCTCCGATGTCCATGCCACCGATTTGGTTCGTGCTTTTCACTTGGCTCGTCCTGATCGGCCTGGGGGCTCTGGTGAGGGTTCGGTGACCCCTCCTCAAGGGGGGGTACTATTGTGAATTCCGCTCTTGGGCTCCCTCCGGTGGTTGTAAGTGGCACTTTTGTGAGTTCTGCTCTTGGGCTCCCTCTTGTGGTTTCTAGTGGTATGGCTGCTCCTTGGAGTTAGCTGTCATCAGCTGCCTCCACTTATCTTCTTTTCTGCTCGGCTATTTAGGTCTGGCTCTGTCTTCAGCCAGTGCCACTTGTAAATGGTTCCTGGTTGGATTCACATCTCTTTGGAGTTCTCTGTTATCCTGACCAGTTCAGCTAAGCTAAGTTTTTGCTTGCTCTTTTCTGTCCATAGATTGTGGACTTGTCCGTTCTGTGCTTTCTATGTTTGTCCAGCTTATCAGTGTGAATTAATTCTGTCTTGCTGGAAGCTCTGGGAGGCAGATTTGCCCTCCACACCTTTAGTCAGGTGTGGAGTTTTTTTTGTAAACTCTGCGTGGATTTTTGTAGTGTTTTATACTGACCACTCAGTATTCCATCCTGTCCTATCTATTTAGCTAGACTGGCCTCCTGTGCTCATCCTGGTTTCATTCTGTGTATGTCTTTTCCCTCTCTACTCACAGTCATTATTTGTGGGGGGCTAATCTATCCTTTGGGGATTTTCTCTGAAGCAAGATAGTTTTCCTGCTTCTTTCTTTAGGGGTAGTTAGCTCTTAGGCTGTGACGAGATGCCTAGGGAGAGTTAGGAGCATTCCACGGCTACTTCTAGTGTTGTGTTGAGCTTAGGGACTGCGGTCAGTACAGTTACCACGTCCTTCAGAGCTCGTTCCATGTTGCTCCTAGACCACCGTATCATAACACAGCTCTCCATGGATAGAGCTAGGTCCCAGGACAGTTACGGTGTAAAATGTGATGGTGGGTGTTGTGGTAGTTGTAGTGCAGAGCAAGTGGCGCAGGAATAATTCAGAGGACACAGCTGGGTGCAGTTTTCAACGCTTTTCTCACAGTTCTGCAGACTACTGTCTCTAGCCATGTGCTGTGTCCTTCGGGTCTGTGGTCCAGCCAACCCCCAGATGATTTGGGGTACACTTCTCCAGGACTTCTCTCTTATGTTCCTTTCCTGGTCATCTCACTGTGCTGGTCTCTCCTTCCTTGCACCTTTGCACACAGTGTCCCAAGCCAGCAATAACGGACCTTGTAGGGCGATGTCCTCTGAGTCCCCTTGCTCCTATATGGCTGCATTTTCAGTGAATGTGTGTGGATGTGGCACATACAGATACCACAGCCTTATGGCTTGCTATCTGAGCCTTGTAGTCCTCCACTAGTCTTGGGGGCTGGTTCCCCCACTGCGACCTGGTCCCTCCACCTGGTGATGGTCAGTGTGGATGCGGGCCCCATGGGTGGATTTCTCACTACCCATACCCCTAGGACCCCTTCTTCCTCTCTCACTTTCTGCAACTTCTCTCTGTCTTCTGGTACTGGGATGAGCTCCTCACTGCTCGAGTGCCCAGTTCCAACTGTCTGCTCTCTCACACTGAACTGACTAACCCCGCCTCCAGGTCAGAATTTATAGGGAAGCTCCCCTAAAACAGGTGTTAGAGCTCCCCCTTCTGGTCTGGAGTCAGGAAAGGTGTTGTATGCTGAAGTTACCTGGAAAGGGGACTCCTCTTGCTTCCAGGCATAGCAACACCCCCCCCAAGGAAGGCAATGTGTTATGTTTGCTAATGACAGGTGTTATGAAGGCAATCCAGAAACACAGTGTGCTTAGCGATCAGAGCGCACACAGTGATCTGACAAATACCCAAAAATACAAGAACGAGCTCTGAGACGTGGAAACTCTGTAGACTGCAAACCTGATCCTATCCTAAACACAACTAAAAGCGGCTGTGGATTGCGCCTAACAACTACCTAGGCAACTCGGCACAGCCTAAGAAACTAGCTAGCCTGAAGATAGAAAAATAGGCCTGACTTGCCCCAGAGAAATTCCCCAAAGGAAAAGGCAGCCCCCCACATATAATGACTGTGAGTAAGATGAAAAGACAAAACGTAGGGATGAAATAGATTCAGCAAAGTGGGGCCCGATATTCTAGGACAGAGCGAGGACAGTAAAGCGAACTTTGCAGTCTACAAAAAACCCTAAAGCAAAACCACGCAAAGGGGGCAAAAAAAACCCACCGTGCCGAACTAACGGCACGGCGGTACACCCTTTGCGTCTCAGAGCTTCCAGCAAAACAAAAGACAAGCTGGACAGAAAAAAAGCAACAAAAAAGCAAAAAGCACTTAGCTATACAGAGCAGCAGGTCACAGGAACAATCAGGAGAAGCTCAGGTCCAACACTGAAACATTGACAAGGAGCAAGGATAGCAGCATCAGGCGGAGTTAAGTAATGAAGCAGTTAATGAGCTCACCAGAACACCTGAGGGAGGAAGCTCAGAAGCTGCAGTACCACTTGTGACCACAGGAGTGAATTCAGCCACAGAATTCACAACAGTACCCCCTCCTTGAGGAGGGGTCACCGAACCCTCACCAGAGCCCCCAGGCCGACCAGGATGAGCCGCATGAAAGGCACGAACAAGATCGGAAGCATGAACATCAGAGGCAAAAACCCAGGAATTATCTTCCTGAGCATAACCCTTCCATTTAACCAGATACTGGAGTTTCCGTCTAGAAACACGAGAATCCAAAATCTTCTCCACAATATACTCCAATTCCCCCTCCACCAAAACCGGGGCAGGAGGCTCAACAGATGGAACCATAGGTGCCACGTATCTCCGCAACAACGACCTATGGAATACATTATGTATGGAAAAGGAGTCTGGGAGGGTCAAATGAAAAGACACAGGATTGAGAACCTCAGAAATCCTATACGGACCAATAAAACGAGGTTTAAATTTAGGAGAGGAAACCTTCATAGGAATATGACGAGAAGATAACCAAACCAGATCCCCAACACGAAGTCGGGGACCCACACGGCGTCTGCGATTGGCGAAAAGTTGAGCTTTCTCCTGGGACAAGATCAAATTGTCCACTACCTGAGTCCAGATCTGCTGCAACCTATCCACCACAGAATCCACACCAGGACAGTCCGAAGACTCAACCTGTCCTGAAGAGAAACGAGGATGGAACCCAGAATTGCAAAAAAATGGAGAAACCAAGGTAGCCGAGCTGGCCCGATTATTAAGGGCGAACTCAGCCAACGGCAAAAAGGACACCCAATCATCCTGGTCTGCAGAAACAAAACATCTCAGATATGTTTCCAAGGTCTGATTGGTTCGTTCGGTCTGGCCATTAGTCTGAGGATGGAAAGCCGAGGAAAAGGATAGGTCAATGCCCATCCTACCACAAAAGGCTCGCCAAAACCTTGAAACAAACTGGGAACCTCTGTCAGAAACAATATTCTCAGGAATGCCATGCAACCGAACCACATGCTGAAAGAACAAAGGTACCAAATCAGAGGAGGAAGGCAATTTAGCCAAGGGCACCAGATGGACCATTTTAGAAAAGCGATCACAGACCACCCAAATGACTGACATCTTCTGAGAAACGGGAAGGTCAGAAATGAAATCCATCGAAATATGTGTCCAAGGCCTCTTTGGGACCGGCAAGGGCAAAAGCAACCCACTGGCACGAGAACAGCAGGGCTTAGCCCTAGCACAAATCCCACAGGACTGCACAAAAGTACGTACATCCCGTGACAGAGATGGCCACCAGATGGATCTAGCCACTAACTCTCTGGTACCAAAGATTCCAGGATGACCAGCCAACACCGAACAATGAAGTTCAGAGATAAGTTTATTAGTCCACCTATCAGGGACGAACAGTTTCTCTGCTGGACAACGATCAGGTTTATTCGCCTGAAATTTTTGCAGCACCCGCCGCAAATCAGGGGAGATGGCAGACACAATGACTCCTTCCTTGAGGATACCCGCTGGCTCAGATAAACCCGGAGAGTCGGGCACAAAACTCCTAGACAGAGCATCCGCCTTCACATTTTTAGAGCCCGGAAGGTACGAAATCACAAAGTCAAAGCGGGCAAAAAATAACGACCAACGGGCCTGTCTAGGATTCAAGCGCTTGGCAGACTCGAGATAAGTCAAGTTCTTATGATCAGTCAATACCACCACGCGATGCTTAGCTCCTTCAAGCCAATGACGCCACTCCTCGAATGCCCACTTCATGGCCAGCAACTCTCGATTGCCCACATCATAATTACGCTCAGCGGGCAAAAAATTTCTTGGAAAAGAAAGCACATGGTTTCAACACTGAGCAATCAGAACCTCTCTGTGACAAAACCGCCCCTGCTCCAATCTCAGAAGCATCAACCTCGACCTGGAACGGAAGAGAAACATCTGGCTGACACAACACAGGGGCACAACAAAAACGACGCTTCAACTCCTGAAAAGCTTCCACAGCAGCAGAAGACCAATTAACCAAATCAGCACCCTTCTTGGTCAAATCGGTCAATGGTTTGGCAATGCTAGAAAAATTACAGATGAAGCGACGATAAAAATTAGCAAAGCCCAGGAACTTTTGCAGACTTTTCAGAGATGTCGGCTGAATCCAATCCTGGATGGCTTGGACCTTAACTGGATCCATCTCGATAGTAGAAGGGGTAAAGATGAACCCCAAAAATGAAACTTTCTGCACACCGAAGAGACACTTTGATCCCTTCACAAACAAAGAGTTAGCACGCAGGACCTGAAAAACCATTCTGACCTGCTTTACATGAGACTCCCAATCATCTGAGAAGATCAAAATGTCATCCAAGTAAACAATCAGGAATTTATCCAGATACTCACGGAAGATGTCATGCATAAAAGACTGAAACACAGATGGAGCATTGGCAAGTCCGAACGGCATCACTAGATACTCAAAATGACCCTCGGGCGTATTGAATGCAGTTTTCCATTCATCTCCTTGCCTGATTCTCACCAGATTATACGCACCACGAAGATCTATCTTAGTGAACCAACTAGCCCCCTTAATCCGAGCAAACAAGTCAGATAACAATGGCAAGGGATACTGAAATTTAACAGTGATCTTATTAAGAAGGCGGTAATCAATACACGGTCTCAGCGAACCATCCTTCTTGGCTACAAAGAAGAACCCTGCTCCCAGTGGTGATGACGATGGGCGAATATGTCCCTTCTCCAGGGATTCCTTCACATAACTGCGCATAGCGGCGTGTTCGGGCACGGATAAATTAATTAATCGACCTTTAGGGAATTTACTACCAGGAATCAAATTGATAGCACAATCACAATCCCTATGCGGAGGTAGAGCATCGGACTTGGGCTCTTCAAATACATCCTGATAATCAGACAAGAACTCTGGGACCTCAGAAGGGGTGGATGACGAAATCGACAAAAATGGAACATCACCATGTACCCCCTGACAACCCCAGCTGGATACCGACATGGAATTCCAATCCAATACTGGATTATGGGTTTGTAGCCATGGCAACCCCAACACGACCACATCATGCAGATTATGCAACACCAGAAAGCGAATAACTTCCTGATGTGCAGGAGCCATGCACATGGTCAGCTGGGCCCAGTATTGAGGTTTATTCTTGGCCAAAGGTGTAGCATCAATTCCTCTCAATGGAATAGGACACCGCAAAGGCTCCAAGAAAAACTCACAACGTTTAGCATAATCCAAATCCATCAGATTCAGGGCAGCGCCCGAATCCACAAACGCCATGACAGAAAACGACGACAAAGAGCATATCAAGGTAATGGACAGAAGGAATTTGGACTGTACAGTACCAATGACGGCAGACCTAGCGGACCGCTTAGTGCGCTTAGGACAATCAGAAATAGCATGAGTGGAATCACCACAGTAGAAACACAGACCATTCAGACGTCTGTATTCCTGCCGTTCAACTCTAGTCATAGTCCTATCGCACTGCATAGGCTCAGGTTTTACCTCAGGCAGTACCGCCAAATGGTGCACAGATTTACGCTCGCGCAAGCGTCGACCGATCTGAATGGCCAAAGACAAAGACTCATTCAAACCAGCAGGCATAGGAAATCCCACCATGACATCCTTAAGAGCCTCAGAGAGACCCTTTCTGAACAAAGCTGCCAGCGCAGATTCATTCCACTGAGTGAGTACTGACCATTTCCTAAATTTCTGACAATATACTTCTATATCATCCTGACCCTGGCACAAAGCCAGCAAATTTTTCTCAGCCTGATCCACTGAATTAGGCTCATCGTACAGCAATCCGAGCGCCAGGAAAAACGCATCGACACTACTCAATGCAGGGTCTCCTGGCGCAAGAGAAAATGCCCAGTCTTGAGGGTCGCCGCGCAAAAAAGAAATAATAATCAAAAC
This sequence comes from Ranitomeya imitator, assembly GCF_032444005.1. Taxonomy (NCBI): domain Eukaryota; kingdom Metazoa; phylum Chordata; class Amphibia; order Anura; family Dendrobatidae; genus Ranitomeya; species Ranitomeya imitator. The sequence continues at coordinate 1,200,685,665 of NC_091282.1, read as the reverse complement.
CTGTTGAATAGGATTACCAGAAGAATGAGGTTTCAAGGCCAGAAATAGCTTACAATTATTTTTGAAACTTAGAAACTTAGTTCTATCTCCAAAAAACAAATCAGGAATAGGAATTCTTGGTTCTAACATAGATTTCTGATCAATAGTATCTTGAATTTTTTGTACATTTATAACGAGATTATCCATTGAAGAGCACAGACCCTGAATATCCATGTCCACACCTGTGTCCAGAATCACCCAAATGTCTAGGGAAAAAAAAAAAGTGAACACAGAGCAGAAAAAAAAAAAAATGATGTCAGAACTTTTTCTTTCCCTCTATTGAGAATCATTAGTTTGGCTCCTTGTACTGTTATGTTTGCTAATGACAGGTGTTATGAAGGCAATCCAGAAACACAGCGTGCTTAGCGATCAGAGCGCACACAGTGATCTGACAAATACCCAAAAATACAAGAACGAGCTCTGAGACGTGGAAACTCTGTAGACTGCAAACCTGATCCTATCCTAAACACAACTAAAAGCGGCTGTGGATTGCGCCTAACAACTACCTAGGCAACTCGGCACAGCCTAAGAAACTAGCTAGCCTGAAGATAGAAAAATAGGCCTGACTTGCCCCAGAGAAATTCCCCAAAGGAAAAGGCAGCCCCCCACATATAATGACTGTGAGTAAGATGAAAAGGCAAAACGTAGGGATGAAATAGATTCAGCAAAGTGGGGCCCGATATTCTAGGACAGAGCGAGGACAGTAAAGCGAACTTTGCAGTCTACAAAAAACCCTAAAGCAAAACCACGCAAAGGGGGCAAAAAAACCCACCGTGCCGAACTAACGGCACGGCGGTACACCCTTTGCGTCTCAGAGCTTCCAGCAAAACAAAAGACAAGCTGGACAGAAAAAAAGCAACAAAAAAGCAAAAAGCACTTAGCTATACAGAGCAGCAGGTCACAGGAACAATCAGGAGAAGCTCAGATCCAACACTGAAACATTGACAAGGAGCAAGGATAGCAGCATCAGGCGGAGTTAAGTAATGAAGCAGTTAACGAGCTCACCAGAACACCTGAGGGAGGAAGCTCAGAAGCTGCAGTACCACTTGTGACCACAGGAGTGAATTCAGCCACAGAATTCACAACAGCAATGCCACTGTGGCAACCGGACTCCTGGGGTGCCACAATAGATATGGCAGTGCCAAGTGACAGCAACATCAGAAAGAAGGACTATGAGAAGCTGGAGAAATACCAGGGCCTCAAAGGAGAACTGGAGAAGATGTGGAAGGTGAAGGCAACAGTGGTGATAGGAGCACTTGTAGCAGTGACCCCTAAGTTGTGAAAATGGCTACAACAGATCCCAGGAGCATCATCTAAACTCTCTGTCCAGAAAAGCGCAATGCTGGAAACAACTAAGATCCTGCGCAGAACCCTTAAACTCCCAGGCCTCTGGTAGAGGACCCAAGAATGAGAAAGGACAACAAATAGCAAAGTTACATTATGGGCTGGTTTTTAGTGGACATTCATAGAGTGGGTGGGAGAATGTCCACCTAATCTCCACCTACAGAGCCGAGTACTGCTGTGTGTTAACAGGACGCTGTGAGGTCACAATCATGTGGTCATTCACGTGATGGAAAGAGTCACATGGTCTGGGGTTTAAATAACTGAGCTCTAGAGGCAGTCTTTGGTCAGTAAGACTAGAGAGAGGATTCTCCAGTGGTTTGTGTCTTGTGATGGAAAGACTGAACCTCTGTTGCTCCAGAGCGGTGTTACCCAAAACGCATGGACTCTGTTACAGCACCTTGTTTTCTTTGTTATTTCTGTGTTTTCTCCAAAGGGCTGTGTTTACTTTCCACTTCTAGTTGTTTTATGCTGCCTTATAATAAACCAACTGAAGACTTAAAGAGACAGTGTTCCTGTTTTTTCTACCTCCGTGTACTGCCAAGTAAGATGAGTTATACAATGCCTACAACTAGTATTCAACCCCCTGCAGATTTAGCAGGTTTAATAAGATGCAAATAAGTTAGAGCCTTCAAACTTCAAACAAGAGCAGGATTTATTAACAGATGCATAAATCTTACAAACCAAAAAGTTTTGTTGCTCAGTTAAATTTTTATAAATTTTAAACATAAAAGTGTGGGTCAATTATTATTCAACCCCTAGGTTTAACCCCTTCACCCCAAAGCCTGTTTTCACCTAAGTGACCGGGCCAATTTTTACAATTCTGACCACTGTCACTTTATGAGGTCATAACTCTGAAACGCTTCAACGGATCCTGGTGATTCTGACATTGTTTTCTCGTGACATATTGTACTTCATGATAGTGGTAAAACTTCTTTGATACGACTTGCATTTATTTGTGAAAAAAACAAAAATTTGTCGGAAATTATGAAAATTTAGCAATTTTCAAACTCTTAGTTTTTATGCCCTTAAATTAGAGAGTTATATCACATAATATAGTTAATAAACAACATTTCCCACATGTCTGCTTTACATCAGCACAATTTTGGAAACATAATTTTTTTTTGTTAGGACGTTATAAGGGTTAAAAGTTGACCAGCGATTTCTCATTTTTGCAACAAAATTTACAAAACCATTTTTTTACGGACCACCTCACACTTGAAGTGACTTTGAGGGGTCTATATGACAGAAAATGCCCAAAAGTGACACCATTCTAAAAACTGCACCCCTCAAGGTACTCAAAACCACATTCAAAAAGTTTATTAACCCTTCAGGTGCTTCACAGGAATTTTTTGAATGTTTAAAAAAATTGAACATTTAACTTTTTTTTCACAAAATTTTTACTTCAGGTCCAATTTGTTTCATTTTACCAAGGGTAACAGGAGAAATTGGACCACAAAAGACGTTGTACAATTTGTCCTGAGTACGCTGATACCCCATATGTGGGGGTAAACCACTGTTTGGGCACATGGCAGAGCTCGGAAGGGAAGGAGCGCCATTTGACTTTTCAATGCGAGATTTGCTGGAATTGAGATCGGAGCCCATGTCACGATTGGAGAGCCCCTGATGTGCCTAAACAGTGGAAACCCCCACAAGTGACACCATTTTGGAAAGTAGACCCCCTAAGGAACTAATCTAGATGTGTGGTGAGCACTTTGAACCTCCAAGTGCTTCACAGAAGTTTATAATGTAGAGCCGTAAAAAAAAAATTATATTTAATTTTTACAAAAAATGATCTTTTTGCCCCAAATTTTTTATTTTCCCAAGGGTAAAAGGATAAATTGGACCCCAAAAGTTGTTTTGCAATTTGTCCTGAGTACGTCGATACTTCATATATAGGGATAAACCACTGTTTGAGCGCATGGCAGAGCTCGGAAGGGAAGGAGCGACATTTGACTTTTCAATGCAAAATTGGCTGGAATTGAGATCGGACGCCATGTCGCATTTGGAGAGCCCCTGACGTGCCTTAACAGTGGAAACCCCCCACAAGTGACCCCATTTTGGAAAGAAGACCCCCTAAGGAACTTATCTAGATGTGTGGTGAGCACTTTTAACCCCCAATTGTTTCACTAAAGTTTAGAATGTAGCATTGTGAAAATTAAAAAATCATTTTTTCTTTCCACAAAATGATGTTTTAGCCCGCAATTTTTTTTTCTCCCAAGGGTAACAGGAGATAGTGGACCACAAATGTTATTGTCCAATTTGTCCTGAGTACGCTGATACCCCACATGTGGGGGGGAACCACCGTTTGAGTGCATGGCAGAGCTCGGAAGGGAAGGAGCACCGTTTGAAATGCAGACTTAGATGGAATGGACTGCAGGTGTCATGTTGCATTTGCAGAGCCCCTGATGTACCTAAACAGTAGAAACTACCCACAAGTGACCCCATATTGGAAACTAGACCCCCAAGGAACTTATCTAGATGTGTTGTGAGAGCTTTGAACCAACAAGTGTTTCACTACAGTTTATAACGCAGAGCCGTGAAAATAAAAAATATATTTTTTTCCACGAAAATGATATTTTATCCCCTATGCTTTCATTTTCCCAAGGGTAACAGGACAAATTGGACCCCAAAAGTTGTTGTCCAACTTGTCCTGAGAACGCTGATACCCCATATGTTGGGGGGAACCACTGTTTGGGTGCACGGCAGAGCTCGGAAGGGAAGGAGCGCCATTTGAAATGCAGACTTAGATGGATTGGTCTGCAGGCGTCATGTTGCATTTGCAGAGCCCCTGATGTACCTAAACAGTAGAAACCCCCCACAAGTGACCCCATATTGGAAACTAGACCCCCCAAGGAACTTATCTAGATGTGTTGTTAGAGCTTTGAAACAACAAGTGTTTCACTACAGTTTATAACGCAGAGCGGTGAAAATAAAAAATTTTTTTTTCCACGAAAATGATATTTTATCCCCTATGCTTTTATTTTCCCAAGGGTAACAGGACAAATTGGACCCCAAAAGTTGTTGTCCAACTTGTCCTGAGAACGCTGATACCCCATATGTTGGGGGGAACCACTGTTTGGGCACACAGGAAAACTCGGAAGGGAAGGATCCCTGTTTTACTTTTTCAAAGCAGAATTGGCTGGAATTGAGATCGGACGCCATGTCGCGTTTGGAGAGCCCCTGATGTGCCTAAACAGTGGAAACCCCCAATTATAACTGAAACCCTAACCCCAACCCTAACCCTAACCCTAGCCCTAGCCCTAACCCTAACCCTAACCCTAGCCCTAACCCTAGCCCTAACCCTAGCCCTAATGGGAAAATGGAAATAAATACATTTTTTTACATTTTATTATTTTTCCCTAACTAAGGGGGTGATGAAGGGGGGTTTGATTTACTTTTATAGCGTTTTTTTGGCGGATTTTTATGATTGGCAGCTCTCACACACTAAAAGACGCTTTTTATTGCAAAAAATAGTTTTTGCATCACCACATTTTGAGAGCTATAATTTATCCATATTTTGGCTCACAGAGTCATATGAGGTCTTGTTTTTTGTGGGACGAGTTGATGTTTTTATTGGTAACATTTTCGGGCAGATGACATTTTTTGATCGCTTTTTATTCCGATTTTTGGGAGGCGGAATGAACAAAAACCAGCAATTCCTGAATTTCTTTTAGGGGGGGCGTTTATACCGTTCCACGTGTGGTAAAATGGATAAAGCAGTTTTATTCTTCGGGTCAGTACGATTACAGCGATACCTCATTTATGTAATTTTTTTATGTTTTGGCGCTTTTACACAATAAAAACTATTTTATATAAAAAAATAATTGTTTTTGCATCGCATTATTCTGAGAGCTATAACTTTTTTATTTTTCTGCTGATGATGCTGTATGGTGGCTTTTTTTTTGCGGGACAAGATGACGTTTTCAGCGGTACCATGGTTATTTATATCCGTCGTTTTGATCGCGTGTTATTCTACTTTTTGTTCGCCTGTATGATAATAAAGCGTTGTTTTTTGCCTTGTTTTTTTTTTTTTTTTTTGCGGTGTTCACTGAAGGGGTTAACTAGTGTGATAGTTTTATAGAGCGGGTCGTTACGGACGCGGCGATACCAAATATGTGTACATTTATTGTTTTTTTTTTTTTTTACATAAATAAATGTATTTATTGGGAAATGTTTTTTTTTTTTTAATTTGGGGATTTTTTTAAATTTTTTTTTTACACATTCTATTTTTTTTTTTTTACTTTCTAACATTGTCCCAGGGTGGGACATCTCTGTATTAGATCAGATCGTTGATCTGACACTGTGCATAGCACACTGTCAGATCAACGATCTGACAGGCAGCTTAGCTGGCTTTCCAGCGCCTGCTCTTAGCAGGCGCCGGCTAGCCAGGTCACTTCATGACCCAGAAGGAGTCCGGCGGCTATCTTGGATCCGGGGACTCCTTCCGGGTCACCGGAGCAACGCGATCTCATTGCGTTGCTCCGGTGGGAGAGCGCATGGAGCCCCCGTCCCTGCGCGATCCCCCTCTATGCCGCTGTCACTACTGACAGCGGCATCAGAGGGGTTAAATGCCCGCGATCGGCGATAGCGCCGATCGTGGGCATTGCTGCGGGGTGTCAGCTGTCATTTACAGCTGACACCCGCACCCGATCACCGCGGTGCTCAGCGCGAGACCGCGGTGATCGGTGCGCCGTACTAGTACTGCTGCTGGCACTTATGCAGTGCCGGCAGCGCAGTACTAGTACGGCGGCTGGCGCGAAGGGGTTAATATTTTGTGGAATAACCTTTGTTTGCAATTACAGCTAATAATCATCTTTTATAAGACCTGATCAGGCCGGCACAGGACTCTGGAGTTATCTTGGCCCACTCCTCCATGCAGATCTTCTCCAAGTTATCTAGGTTCTTTGGGTGTCTCATGTGGACTTTAATCTTGAGCTCCTTCCACAAGTTTTCAATTGGGTTAAGGTCAGGAGACTGACTAGGCCACTGCAACACCTTGATTTTTTACCTCTTGAACCAGGCCTTGGTTTTCTTGGCTGTGTGCTTTGGGTTGTTGTCTTGTTGGAAGATGAAATGACGACCCATCTTAAGATCCTTGATGGAGGAGCGGAGGTTCTTGGCCAAAATCTCCAGGTAGGCCGTGCTATCCATCTTCCCATGGATGCAGACCAGATGGCCAGGCCCCTTAGCTGAGAAACAGCCCCACAGCATGATGCTGCCACCACCATGCTTGACTGTAGGGATGGTATTCTTGGGGTCATATGCAGTGCCATCCAGTCTCCAAACGTCACGTGTGTGGTTGGCACCAAAGATCTCGATCTTGGTCTCATCAGACCAGAGAACCTTGAACCAGTCAGTCTCAGAGTCCTCCAAGTGATCATGAGCAAACTGTAGACGAGCCTTGACATGACGCTTTGAAAGTAAAGGTACCTTACGGGCTCGTCTGGAACGGAGACCATTGCGGTGGAGTACGTTACTTATGGTATTGACTGAAACCAATGTCCCCACTGTCATGAGATCTTCCCGGAGCTCCTTCCTTGTTGTCCTTGGGTTAGCCTTGACTCTTCAGACAAGCCTGGCCTCGGCACGGGAGGAAACTTTCAAAGGCTGTCCAGGCCGTGGAAGGCTAACAGTAGTTCCATAAGCCTTCAACTTCCGAATGATGCTCCCAACAGTGGAGACAGGTAGGCCCAACTCCTTGGAAAGGGTTTTGTACCCCTTGCTAGCCTTGTGACCCTCCACGATCTTGTCTCTGATGGCCTTGGAATGCTCCTTTGTCTTTCCCATGTTGACCATGTATGAGTGCTGTTCACAAGTTTGGGGAGGGTCTTAAATAGTCAGAAAAGGCTGGAAAAGGAGATAATTAATCCAAACATGTGAAGCTCATTGTTCTTTGTGCCTGAACTACTTCTTAATACTTTAGGGGAACCAAACAGAATTCTGGTGGGTTGAGGGGTTGAATAATAAATGACCCTCTGAAAAGACTTTTCACAATTAAAAAAAAAAAATAAACAAAGAAATAACATACTTTTTTGCTGCAGTGCATTTCACACTTCCAGGCTGATCTACAGTCCAAATGTCACAATGCCAAGTTAATTCCAAATGTGTAAACCTGCTAAATCTGCAGGGGGTTGAATACTACTTGTAGGCACTGTATATACTGTATATATTGCGTTGGAGGTGTATATACTATATGTTCATTTTTTGACTAGCACTTGCTCATTTACTGTGACTTCTTTACAACAGAGTATTTTTGACCTCACTGTGTTCTTTGGTGGTGTGAACAGGTTTCTACAGACTTGTTCACTGTGCAAGTAGCCCATGTGTTTTTGGTTCTTTAATTGTTCTCTTGTTTCTACAAGACTGGGGAATCCACCACTCCTTATGGGTCATTTGCATAGAAGCTGTTCCACCCTGCATGTCCACATGGATATTTTCTCTCTGAGCCCTGCTTATACAGGTACTATACACATGATCAGGTTTTTAATATATCAGATAGGGATTATATACATTAGATAGGACTGCTCTATTATGGGCATACCTTGGCGATTGGTAGAGCAGCTTAATATACATTTCTTTTGCAAAAAAACCTATTACATAAATACCCTGTATTTTTTCTCTCCATTTTTTGACTAGCACTTGCTCATTTACTGTGACTTCTTTACAACAGAGTATTTTTGACCTCGCTGTGCGATTTTTGTGTTTTCAAGTTTCTTGGTGGTGTCAACAGGTTTCTACAGACTTGTTCACTGTGCAAGTAGCCCATGTGTTTTTGGTTCTATATATGTTCACTGTGAAGTTCCCAATAACCTGCATAGTAGCAAAAGCAGCTACGGCCTCGCCCATTCATTGTCAATTGTCCCAAAGATTGGAGGCAGCGGAATGCTGCCCCAGATAAATTGGTGGCAGCAGTGGATCCCCTGGCTTTCCCCTGACATCCTGTATTTGTATTGCTTGAAAACAGTGCATGGACCTTGCTGAGCAGCAGCTCAAAGCAGCTTCTAAAGAAGCATAAACTGATCATTGAAATTGCCCTGCAATATAGTGTTTGGGATAGAAGAAACCAAAATAAAGTAATGAAATAAATAACTAATAATAATTTTTTACTACTTTCCTTCATCACTTCCTTACCTTCCCTTCATCTCTAAACTCCTCGAACGCCTGGTCCACTCCCGTCTTACCCGCTATCTCTCAGATAACTCTCTTCTCGACCCTCTTCAATCTGGCTTCCGCTCTTTACACTCTACTGAAACTGCCCTCATTAAAGTCTCTAATGACCTACTAACAGCTAAATCTAATGGTCACTACTCCATGCTAATTCTCTTGGATCTCTCTGCAGCATTTGACACTGTGGATCATCAGCTCCTCCTCACTATGCTCCGCTCCATCGGCCTCAAGGACACCGTTCTCTCCTGGTTCTCCTCCTATCTCTCTGACCGATCCTTCACTGTATGTTTTGCTGGTTCCTCCTCCTCTCACCTTCCCCTTACTGTTGGGGTTCCTCAAGGATCAGTCCTAGGCCCCCTACTCTTCTCGTTGTATACTGCCCCTATTGGACAAACAATCAGTAGATTTGGTTTCCAGTACCATCTCTATGCTGACGACACCCAATTATACACTTCTGCTCCCGATATCACACCGACCTTTTTAGAAAACACCAGTGATTGTCTTACCGCTGTCTCTAACATCATGTCCTCCCTCTATCTGAAACTAAACCTGTCAAAAACTGAACTCCTCGTGTTCTCTCCCTCTACTAACCTACCTTTGCCTGACATTGCCATCTCCGTGTGCGGTTCCACCATTACTCCAAAGCAACATGCCCGCTGCCTTGGGGTCATCCTTGATTCTGACCTTTCATTCACCCCCTACATCCGATCACTGGCTCGCTCTTCTTACCTGCATCTCAAAAACATTTCTAGAATTCGCCCTTTTCTTAATTTCGACTCTGCAAAAACTCTGACTGTTTCACTTATTCATTCTCGTCTGGACTATTGTAACTCTCTACTAATCGGTCTCCCTCTTGCAAAACTCTCCCCGCTCCAATCTGTCCTGAATGCTGCTGCCAGGATCATATTCCTCACCAACCGTTACACCGATGCCTCTACCCTGTGCCAGTCATTACACTGGCTACCCATCCACTCCAGAATCCAGTACAAAACTACTACCCTCATCCACAAAGCACTCCATGGCTCAGCACCACCCTACATCTCCTCCCTGGTATCAGTCTACCACCCTACCCGTGCCCTCCGCTCCGCTAATGACCTCAGGTTAGCATCCTCAATAATCAGAACCTCCCACTCCCGTCTCCAAGACTTTACACGTGCTGCGCCGATTCTTTGGAATGCACTACCTAGGTTAATACGATTAATCCCCAATCCCCACAGTTTTAAGCGTGCCCTAAAAACTCATTTGTTCAGACTGGCCTACCACCTCAATGCATAAACCTAACGATCCCTGTGTGGCCTATTTATAATAAAAAAAAAAAATAAAAAAAAAGGTTCCTCGCATCATGTTCTCATACACTTTATGCAGTATTAGCCCTCTGTGTCTGTACTGCTACATACTTAGGCAGGTAACTGGTTCATGCAGCTTTACATGAACACCTGAGCCTTACACTATAGCTGGTCCGAATAACTAAAGCAATTGTTACCATCCACCTCTCGTGTCTCCCCTTTTCCCCATAGTTTGTAAGCTTGCGAGCAGGGCCCTCACTCCTCCTGGTATCTGTTTTGAACTGTATTTCTGTTATGCTGTAATGTTTATTGTCTGTACAAGTCCCCTCTATAATTTGTAAAGCGCTGCGGAATATGTTGGCGCTATATAAATAAAATTATTATTATTATTATTTATTACTTTGAGGACAGTAAAATAAAATAGAAATGCTTTAGAAACAGAATACATAATATAAGTAGAACCCATGAACCAACTTAGTCTGACCAGCTGACATCTTTCTCCAGCAGCTTAATATCTGTAGATCAGTGGATATATAGTATGATGAATGCAAGCGGACACAGAGGCATGGGGCCAAGAAACGTCCATTCTCACCAGTCTCTACAAATATATTGTCAGCTTCGTAAAGGGGAGATTATGAGCCCCTGTTCATTGAATGTCTGAGATGACTGACGGATATTAAATAATAGAAAGCCAACCGGTCTCAGGTCTATGAATGGGACAAGGGCCGAGGTAATTATTAAAAAGGATTAAAGATTGTTCCTTGTTTCCTTATCGGGAGCCGATGTTTAATTAAGTCTTCTCATAATAAATGATCTTTCTGATGTGTAAGAAGGGACATAATGAGCAGGTAGACCTGTGTTATCATAGCTTTTTCAGGCTGCGACTGTGGCTCCCGGTGGCCCAAACCCAACCTCCGATGTAACATAGTAACATAGTAACATAGTTAGTAAGGCCGAAAAAAGACATTTGTCCATCCAGTTCAGCCTATATTCCATTATAATAAATACCCAGATCTACGTCCTTCTACAGAACCTAATAATTGTATGATACAATATTGTTCTGCTCCAGGAAGACATCCAGGCCTCTCTTGAACCCCTCGACTGAGTTCGCCATCACCACCTCCTCAGGCAAGCAATTCCAGATTCTCACTGCCCTAACAGTAAAGAATCCTCTTCTATGTTGGTGGAAAAACCTTCTCTCCTCCAGACGCAAAGAATGCCCCCTTGTGCCCGTCACCTTCCTTGGTATAAACAGATCCTCAGCGAGATATTTGTATTGTCCCCTTATATACTTATACATGGTTATTAGATCGCCCCTCAGTCGTCTTTTTTCTAGACTAAATAATCCTAATTTCGCTAATCTATCTGGGTATTGTAGTTTTCCCATCCCCTTTATTAATTTTGTTGCCCTCCTTTGTACTCTCTCTAGTTCCATTATATCCTTCCTGAGCACCGGTGCCCAAAACTGGACACAGTACTCCATGTGCGGTCTAACTAGGGATTTGTACAGAGGCAGTATAATGCTCTCATCACGTGTATCCAGACCTCTTTTAATGCACCCCATGATCCTGTTTGCCTTGGCAGCTGCTGCCTGGCACTGGCTGCTCCAGGTAAGTTTATCATTAACTAGGATCCCCAAGTCCTTCTCCCTGTCAGATTTACCCAGTGGTTTCCCGTTCAGTGTGTAATGGTGATATTGATTCCCTCTTCCCATGTGTATAACCTTACATTTATCATTGTTAAACCTCATCTGCCACCTTTCAGCCCAAGTTTCCAACTTATCCAGATCCATCTGTAGCAGAATACTATCTTCTCTTGTATTAACTGCTTTACATAGTTTTGTATCATCTGCAAATATCGATATTTTACTGTGTAAACCTTCTACCAGATCATTAATGAATATGTTGAAGAGAACAGGTCCCAATACTGACCCCTGCGGTACCCCACTGGTCACAGCGACCCAGTTAGAGACTATACCATTTATAACCACCCTCTGCTTTCTATCACTAAGCCAGTTACTAACCCATTTACACACATTTTCCCCCAGACCAAGCATTCTCATTTTGTGTACCAACCTCTTGTGCGGCACGGTATCAAACGCTTTGGAAAAATCGAGATATACCACGTCCAATGACTCACCGTGGTCCAGCCTATAGCTTACCTCTTCATAAAAACTGATTAGATTGGTTTGACAGGAGCGATTTCTCATAAACCCATGCTGATATGGAGTTAAACAGTTATTCTCATTGAGATAATCCAGAATAACATCCCTCAGAAACCCTTCAAATATTTTACCAACAATAGAGGTTAGACTTACTGGCCTATAATTTCCAGGTTCACTTTTAGAGCCCTTTTTGAATATTGGCACCACATTTGCTATGCGCCAATCCTGCGGAACAGACCCTGTCGCTATAGAGTCACTAAAAATAAGAAATAATGGTTTATCTATTACATTACTTAGTTCTCTTAGTACTCGTGGGTGTATGCCATCCGGACCCGGAGATTTATCTATTTTAATCTTATTTAGCCGGTTTCGCACCTCTTCTTGGGTTAGATTGGTGACCCTTAATATAGGGTTTTCATTGTTTCTTGGGATTTCACCTAGCATTTCATTTTCCACCGTGAATACCGTGGAGAAGAAGGTGTTTAATATGTTAGCTTTTTCCTCGTCATCTACAACCATTCTTTCCTCACTATTTTTTAAGGGGCCTACATTTTCAGTTTTTATTCTTTTACTATTGATATAGTTGAAGAACAGTTTGGGATTAGTTTTACTCTCCTTAGCAATGTGCTTCTCTGTTTCCTTTTTGGCAGCTTTAATTAGTTTTTTAGATAAAGTATTTTTCTCCCTATAGTTTTTTAGAGCTTCAATGGTGCCATCCTGCTTTAGTAGTGCAAATGCTTTCTTTTTACTGTTAATTGCCTGTCTTACTTCTTTGTTTAGCCACATTGGGTTTTTCCTATTTCTAGTCCTTTTATTCCCACAAGGTATAAACCGCTTACACTGCCTATTTAGGATGTTCTTAAACATTTCCCATTTATTATCTGTATTCTCATTTCTGAGGATATTGTCCCAGTCTACCAGATTAAGGGCATCTCTAAGCTGTTCAAACTTTGCCTTCCTAAAGTTCAGTGTTTTTGTGACTCCCTGACAAGTCCCCCTAGTGAAAGACAGGTGAAACTGCACAATATTGTGGTCGCTATTTCCTAGATGCCCGACCACCTGCAGATTTGTTATTCTGTGTATTGATGTGTATTGTAGCTTTTCCAGTGATGCATAATATTGTTTTCAGCCTGGAGGGAGCAAGAACTAAAATTATCTCAGTAGTTTCTCTGCAAAAATACTGTATATATATACTGTATTTTCTGAAATCCCAGGAGATTAACTCAGTAGGAGGAAGTCGTACCTGACATTCATTTTTTTCTACTTGTGTCTTACCAATTGTAAAAAAGTTGATATTCTAGGATGCACATATTACTAATGCATAAATGGTTGATATACTCTATGTAAATCATGGCTCTGGGGTCACTGTCCGGTTCCATATACAGGGCCGGTTTTAGACAAAGTGGGGCCCTTTGCAAAAGTGGGGCCCCAAATACTAACATATTGCACCATCACACAAAAACATTTTAGTTGCATTTACATGCTCTGAGTTCAGGCCGCTAAACGATCGTGATAGACAATATTGAAGTCGTTCGACGTTTGTTTCCCGGCCTCTTTACACCATTGAGGAATAATGATGGGAACAGAACAATCATTAATAGATCAGTCTGTCCCCATACAGTATCACGTTATCAACAGCATATCTGCAATTTTCACCGGGGGATGTGCTGCAATCCAATCACTTGATGAATATGCAGCAATTTGCTTGTTTAATATAATACACTCCATAGTCCTCCACATAGTATAATGCACACCCCATAGTCCTCCATATAGTATAATGCATGCCCCATAGTCCTCCATATCGTATAATACACTCTCCATAGTTCTCCATATAGTATAATACACGCCCCATAGTACTACATATAGTATAATACACTCCCCATAGTACTACATGTAGTATAAGACATTCCTCATAGTTCTCCATATAGTATAATGTACACCCCATAGTCCTCCATATAGTATACTACACTACCCATAGTCCTCCATACAGTATAATACACTCCCCATAGTACTACATAAAGTATAAGATACTCCCCATAGTCCTCCATATAGTATAATACACTCCCCATTGTCCTCCATATAGTATAATACACTCTCCATAGTTCTCCATATAGTATAATGCACTCCCGATAGTACTACATATAGTATAAGACACTCCCCATAGTTCTCCATATAGTATAATGTACGCCCCATAGTCCTCCATATAGTATAATACCCTCCCCATAGTCCTCCATTTAGTATAATACACTTAACATAGTCCTCCATATAGTATACTACACTACCCATAGTCCTCCATATAGTATAATACATTCGCCATAGTTCTTCATATAGTAAAATGCACACCCCACAGTCCTCCATACAGTATAATGCACCCCATAATCCTCCAAACAGTATAATGCACTGCCCATAATCCGCCATATAGTATAATGTACACACCAGTTCTCCATATTGTATAATGCATCCCCATAGTCTTCCATATTGTATAATGCACTACCCATAATCCTCCATATAGTACAATGCACTCCCCATAGTATAATGTGCCCCATTGTCCTTAATATAGTATAATGATTTTCCATTGTCCTCAATACAGTATAATGAAGGTCCCATATAGTACATATAGTACAATGCACTCCCCATAGTATAATGCGCCCCTTTGTCCTTAATATAGTATAATGATTTTCCATAGTCCTCAATACAGTATAATGAAGGTCCCATATAGTACATATAGTATAATGCACTCCCCATAGTCCTTGATAAAGTATAATGCAGCCCCCATTTAGTATAATGCAGCCCCCATATAGTATAATTCACCTGATAGTCCTCGATAAGTATAATGGAGCCTTCTAATTGAGTATAATGCAGCCCCCCTCACAGAGTATACTGCAGCCCCCTAATAGAGTATAATGAGCCACCCGATAGAGTATAATGCAGCCATCCCATAGAATGTAATGCAGCCCCCTCATAGAATATAATGCTGCTACACCATATAGTGTAATGCAGCCCCCTCATAAAGTATAATGCAGCCTCCTCATAGAGTATAATGAAGCCATCCTATACAGTATAATGCAGCCCCCTCATAGAATATAATGTAGCTACCTCATAGAGAGTAATGCAGCCCCCTCAGAGTATAATGCAGCCACCCTATAAAGTGTAATGCAGCCACCCCAAAGATTATAATGCAGCCACCCCATAGTGTATAATGCAGCCATCCTCATAGAGTATACTGAAGCCCCATCATAGAGTATAATGCAGCCCAAAGGTCATGCAGCATTATGGCCACCACATACTCACTGATATGTAAAAAAATACGTTTACCTCTTTCCGTTTTCCCGCTGTTCCAGTGTCTGCAGGGCGTATCATCAGCTCCACCACCCGACACAGAATGGCACGCAATGAAGTGACGTCATCGCACACCTGCTGCATCAGAGGCAGAGGGAGAAGAAGCGACGAGCCCCCTTACTTTTGGGCCCTATAGCGGCCGTATGGTGTGCAAATATTTGCAGCACTCCACTGGCTTGGAGCACCTGTGGGAGCGGGGGCCCAAAGCAAATGCCTAGTCTGCCTGCCCCTAATGCCTGCCCTGTCCATATGAACACCATATGGCACCGTGAAAGCACCATCTGATTAAATGGGTAAAGAATAGCAATGTTGGCACTGATTGGTTCCATCCAAACACAATATGGCACTAGATGAACACTGTTTGATTGTTGGGATAAAGTATGGCACTCTCTGGGCACAGTTTAAATTTTAAACAAACACAAAATGGCTGTACATGAGCACTGTTTGCTTATGTGAATACTGTGCACAATACCATGGATGGCAAGATGAATAAACAAATCAATTTTGGAATAAATCAAGCCAGACATGTCACTGAAAGCAAGGATCACCAAGCTAGGACTTGCCTACTTTGCACACATCATAAGAGCATAATCAGTGGAGAAGGACATCATGATCCGAATAATAGAAAGAACAAAGTGAAGAGGAAGACCAGCAACCCGATGGCTTCATACTATCAAGATAATGACAGAGAAGACCCTGGTGGATCTATCTAGGCTTGCACAAGATCAATCTTCCTACAGATCGTTCATCAAGTTGCCGTGGCTCGAGACGGAGCTGAAGACCATAAAAAAAACAAAGTAGTAGAGTATGGCATCAACATGACAAAATTGTTGTTTTTTTTATCTCATCAGCTGTCCAAAAAAATTTAACAGAGAATAATAAAAATGGTACCAATGATATCCACATCTTGCACAACAAAAATACTTTTTTCAGGGCAAGATGTAGATTTTATTGGTACCACCTTGATGGTTTATATGACTTTTGATCTCTATTTTGATCCACTTTGTTGAAGAACACCAGGTTTGCTTTTTTTGTGGAAAAAACAAAGTTATGACTCTTAAAAAATGGTTAAAGGAGACACATTTTTTGCAAATTTGTTTTCTTAAGTAGTAATGTGAAAAAAAACCCCATAGTGATTCAGAAAGCAAAGATACAAGGTCATTTTTACAAAGTGAGCACTATAAAAACAAAACCTTATAAACAGTGGGGAAATTGCTGTTTTTGTTTTCAATTCTACCACACTTGGAATTTGTTTCCAGATTTTCAGTACTTTATGTGCTAAAACGAAGTGTGTCATTTTAAATTGAAATTTGTCACGCAAATAAAGTCTTCATATGGCTCTCGCGCTTATTGACTTTTTATATCATTGGTTATGGCCATAAATGTGCCCTATGGGTTTAGCTTTGGGCAATGATTGTTGGTTCAAATCGCCTAAATATTAACTAAATCAAACCGTGATTTTTGTAAAAATCCCCCGCCAAAACACAATGGTAGAATTGCTATTTTTTAACTCCATCTCCTCAAAAAAATTATTAAAAAAACAAATTATAGATTTAAAAGGGCAACTGGTCTAACAGAAAAACAAGACCTGATATAAACAACTGGCTAAGACGATGTTGATGCAAACAACTGGCTAAGACGATGGTGCAGACAACAAGGATTTGGATTCCTGGACCACGGTGTGAATTACTGGTATGATGGACTCCTCGCCAGAGACGGACTACACCTCAACAAACCTGGGAAACACACATTCGCCAGAAGACTCGCTACACTCATCAGGAGGGCGTTAAACTAGAAGAAGAGGGGACGGGAAGAAAAACATTAGACTCGAACAAAGACGACCCAGGAAAACATACTCAGAAGGGAGGTAAGAACATTTCTAAAACAATCCACAGTGAGGAGATTGGAACAAAACAAAATCCTCTAAACTGCATGCTCGCAAACGCCAGAAGCCTGACAAACAAGATGGAAGAACTAGAAGCAGAAATATCTACAGGTAACTTTGACATAGTGGGAATAACCGAGACATGGTTAGATGAAAGCTATGACTGGGCAGTTAACTTACAGGGTTACAGTCTGTTTAGAAAGGATCGTAAAAATCGGAGAGGAGGAGGGGTTTGTCTCTATGTAAAGTCTTGTCTAAAGTCCACTTTAAGGGAGGATATTAGCGAAGGGAATGAGGATGTCGAGTCCATATGGGTTGAAATTCATGGAGGGAAAAATGGTAACAAAATTCTCATTGGGGTCTGTTACAAACCCCCAAATATAACAGAAAGCATGGAAAGTCTACTTCTAAAGCAGATAGATGAAGCTGCAACCCATAATGAGGTCCTGGTTATGGGGGACTTTAACTACCCGGATATTAACTGGGAAACAGAAACCTGTGAAACCCATAAAGGCAACAGGTTTCTGCTAATAACCAAGAAAAATTATCTTTCACAATTGGTGCAGAATCCAACCAGAGGAGCAGCACTTTTAGACCTAATACTATCTAATAGACCTGACAGAATAACAAATCTGCAGGTGGTTGGGCATTTAGGAAATAGCGACCACAATATTGTACAGTTTCACCTGTCTTTCACTAGGGGCACTTGTCAGGGAGTCACAAAAACATTGAACTTTAGGAAGGCAAAGTTTGAACAGCTTAGAGATGCCCTTAATCTGGTAGACTGGGACAATATCCTCAGAAATGAGAATACAGATAATAAATGGGAAATGTTTAAGAACATCCTAAATAGGCAGTGTAAGCGGTTTATACCTTGTGGGAATAAAAGGACTAGAAATAGGAAAAACCCAATGTGGCTAAACAAAGAAGTAAGACAGGCAATTAACAGTAAAAAGAAAGCATTTGCACTACTAAAGCAGGATGGCACCATTGAAGCTCTAAAAAACTATAGGGAGAAAAATACTTTATCTAAAAAACTAATTAAAGCTGCCAAAAAGGAAACAGAGAAGCACATTGCTAAGGAGAGTAAAACTAATCCCAAACTGTTCTTCAACTATATCAATAGTAAAAGAATAAAAACTGAAAATGTAGGCCCCTTAAAAAATAGTGAGGAAAGAATGGTTGTAGATGACGAGGAAAAAGCTAACATATTAAACACCTTCTTCTCCACGGTATTCACGGTGGAAAATGAAATGCTAGGTGAAATCCCAAGAAACAATGAAAACCCTATATTAAGGGTCACCAATCTAACCCAAGAAGAGGTGCGAAACCGGCTAAATAAGATTAAAATAGATAAATCTCCGGGTCCGGATGGCATACACCCACGAGTACTAAGAGAACTAAGTAATGTAATAGATAAACCATTATTTCTTATTTTTAGTGACTCTATAGCGACAGGGTCTGTTCCGCAGGACTGGCGCATAGCAAATGTGGTGCCAATATTCAAAAAGGGCTCTAAAAGTGAACCTGGAAATTATAGGCCAGTAAGTCTAACCTCTATTGTTGGTAAAATATTTGAAGGGTTTCTGAGGGATGTTATTCTGGATTATCTCAATGAGAATAACTGTTTAACTCCATATCAGCATGGGTTTATGAGAAATCGCTCCTGTCAAACCAATCTAATCAGTTTTTATGAAGAGGTAAGCTATAGGCTGGACCACGGTGAGTCATTGGACGTGGTATATCTCGATTTTTCCAAAGCGTTTGATACCGTGCCGCACAAGAGGTTGGTACACAAAATGAGAATGCTTGGTCTGGGGGAAAATGTGTGTAAATGGGTTAGTAACTGGCTTAGTGATAGAAAGCAGAGGGTGGTTATAAATGGTATAGTCTCTAACTGGGTCGCTGTGACCAGTGGGGTACCGCAGGGGTCAGTATTGGGACCTGTTCTCTTCAACATATTCATTAATGATCTGGTAGAAGGTTTACACAGTAAAATATCGATATTTGCAGATGATACAAAACTATGTAAAGCAGTTAATACAAGAGAAGATAGTATTCTGCTACAGATGGATCTGGATAAGTTGGAAACTTGGGCTGAAAGGTGGCAGATGAGGTTTAACAATGATAAATGTAAGGTTATACACATGGGAAGAAGGAATCAATATCACCATTACACACTGAATGGGAAACCACTGGGTAAATCTGACAGGGAGAAGGACTTGGGGATCCTAGTTAATGATAAACTTACCTGGAGCAGCCAGTGCCAGGCAGCAGCTGCCAAGGCAAACAGGATCATGGGGTGCATTAAAAGAGGTCTGGATACACATGATGAGAGCATTATACTGCCTCTGTACAAATCCCTAGTTAGACCGCACATGGAGTACTGTGTCCAGTTTTGGGCACCGGTGCTCAGGAAGGATATAATGGAACTAGAGAGAGTACAAAGGAGGGCAACAAAATTAATAAAGGGGATGGGAGAACTACAATACCCAGATAGATTAGCGAAATTAGGATTATTTAGTCTAGAAAAAAGACGACTGAGGGGTGATCTAATAACCATGTATAAGTATATAAGGGGACAATACAAATATCTCGCTGAGGATCTGTTTATACCAAGGAAGGTGACGGGCACAAGGGGGCATTCTTTGCGTCTGGAGGAGAGAAGGTTTTTCCACCAACATAGAAGAGGATTCTTTACTGTTAGGGCAGTGAGAATCTGGAATTGCTTGCCTGAGGAGGTGGTGATGGCGAACTCAGTCGAGGGGTTCAAGAGAGGCCTGGATGTCTTCCTGGAGCAGAACAATATTGTATCATACAATTATTAGGTTCTGTAGAAGGACGTAGATCTGGGTATTTATTATGATGGAATATAGGCTGAACTGGATGGACAAATGTCTTTTTTCGGCCTTACTAACTATGTTACTATGTTACTATGTTACTATGTAAATAAGCAAAAAACAATAACTTGACTATTTTTTTTGAATTTCTAAGGTGTTAAAACAGATACCTGTGAAAAACATTTTAGAGGTGATCAGTGAAAAGTATTTGTAAGTTTTTTTCCCCCATAACTTAGATGGTCTTTTAATAAATCAAACATAATAATAAATGATCATCTGCACTGGATTGACAGTAGTCCTACAAACACGATAAAAATATAAACCATCCTCCCAGTGCTCTACGACAATATCTAAGTGCTCCAGCCATGCAAATCTTGTCCTTTTCCTAACCCTTGTCCTATAAGACATCTTAGATTATTCAGCACGGTGTGCCGGTCTGAGATCACAAATTTCTTACAAGGAAGCACATCCGGTATTACGTGACGGTGAAACACCATGTAAGCATAGTGAAAACATGTGGGCATTAGAAAGAAAAGTGGAGGACAAAAAGACAAATGAAGTGTTCGAGAGGGAGTCCTCTACACACTGCGTTGAGTCTCTTGCAATGGAAAATATTGCACAAAAGCAAAAAACAAAACAAAAGCAAAGTAAAACTCTGACTGACCCTAGTCATCCTGGAGAATGAAGTAGTTGTGTTTTCA
This sequence comes from Ranitomeya imitator, assembly GCF_032444005.1. Classification (NCBI taxonomy): domain Eukaryota; kingdom Metazoa; phylum Chordata; class Amphibia; order Anura; family Dendrobatidae; genus Ranitomeya; species Ranitomeya imitator. The sequence continues at coordinate 1,200,664,900 of NC_091282.1, read as the reverse complement.
TTCAGTAAGTCGTGCTGGTATTGTACGTGCAAGGCTGTGATTGAGCTGTCATAGATAACATCATGGATAACATCATGGAGCTTTTGAGTTTAAGGAGCATCTTGTAGGGTTTGAGAATGAATACTTTAATTACATGACTTCACTTTCTTTAAAATTAATATTTAGATTTTTAAATAATAAAGGAATCATGTTGTGGTCTGAATGAACAATGATTTTGTACTTGATATTAGGTTTAGGGATCTGAGATCTGTTTTCGCTATCAAAGCCTAAAAATTAAGATGTTCCTGTGCAGAAATGTCATCATTAGAGTTAAGCAGAAAGATACTTTGGCAGCCTGATGCTGTTGGGTAATAGTAACTGCAAGAGGGGCACAGGATGATGGCATTTGAGTGTCGTAAGCAGGGCCGGCTCCAGGTTTTCGAGGGCCCCGGGCGAAAGAGTCTCAGTGGGCCCCCCCCTTTAACACATACCCCGATTTATGATGCACAGATACGGCAGAGAAATGTATAGTACAATGCCAGATTTCACTTCTTACATGAGTGACAGCTATTGTAGATTCTGCAGTGTATATATACAGGAGGCAAGGTGCTGTGCAGTGTATATACAGGAGAGGTGCTGTGCAGTGTATATATACAGAAGGAAAGGTGCGGTGCAGTGTATATATACAGGAGAGGTGCTGTGCAGTGTATATATACAGGAGGAAAGGTGCTGTGCAGTGTATATATACAGGAGAGGTGCTTTTCTGTTTTGAGTTTTTCTATGAAACAAAGACTTTTCTACATAAACAACATTGTTTGGTTTTGCGGCCCTAACAGATCTGTGCTACAAAGTAACAGGCGGCTCGGGCATTAATGAGGGACCTGATGCTGAATCCTTTCCACAAACCCTAATGACCCAATTAGTGCCCCGTCATTAGAAGCTCATTAAACGCCTCCCTGTCCCGAGCAGTCATGTGCAGTATGGCGGGATCCTGCAGCCCACCCCCTGACAGCTCCATACCATACACTGCCCCCTGTCGCGCTCACTATTATCCTGTGCATTTCTCCTTCATCGTTACCCCATGTTACACTTGTCACCCCCCACTACAGAGTAGCAGGGCAGCCAATGTCACCCCCTCCCGGACCCTAATGGCAGCAGGAAATGTCTGCTCCTCTATTGGGTTGGAACCTGATTTAATCAAGGAATAATGTGGATTTGTTGCCGGTGGCTGCAGGGGAAGGGTTAAGTGATGCCATGTCCGTGGTGGGAGTAGTGGCAGCTGCTGGGACCTGGACAGACACAACCAATGTTGCTGTGACTGCACAGTGTGACCTGGAGGAGAGAAGCTGAGACTCCAGAGCAGAAATCACCCACATGCCAGCACTGGGCAGAGTCCCTCCAGTCACCAGCCTGGGGCCACGGGGCCCCAACGTACAGCCCACAGCTCAGTGTTATCCATGGCAGCAGCTCCCCTTCCTCCTGGCATCTGGTTAACCCCATTTATGCGGGTCGGATTGTTATCTTTAAGGTTCAGCAATAACCTTCATACAGATGGGAAGGGGTTAAGCTTCTTCCTACCCCACTGGTGCAGGTTTGGTGCAGCATGCATGTATTCTGGGTGAGCTGGGCGGCTACAGGCTGCACCCCACCAGCTGCTCCTCCAGACTTCACCCACATTTTTAGGCAGTGGAGAAAGACAGCAGCAGACTGAGGCACAACTGCAACCACTGCTGGACACCATAACACTCACTGGGGCACGGGTAGGACTGAGCTCCTCCGGAATCTGCCTGATAAACTTCAGCACTGTCTGCAGCCACCCAGGGGGGAGAGCAGAGAATGTGCTCTCTCCGCCCACAAACAGTGTCACACTGGCTGCCTTCTGTTAACCCCTATGTGTGCCTGCCTGGCTGCACTGACTGAGTGAGAAGATGCTTGTGTCAGAGCTGGCACATAGGGGTTAAGAGAACGCAGCCAGCGTGACTTTGTGGGGGGAGAGAGCATGTTATCTCCTGCTCTGCTCTCCCAGCTGTATCTATGACAGCATGAGTGGCCCCCCCCTCTCCCCAGGGCCCCGGCATTTGCCCGCTGTGCCGGGTGCTGACGCCAGCCCTGGTCGTAAGCTGAAGAATTACCCTGAACACACCATCCCCACTGTCAAACATGGTGGTGGCAGCATCATGGTTTGGGCCTGCTTTTCTTCAGCAGAGACAGGGAAGATGGTTAAAATTGATGGGAAGATGGATGGAGCCAAATACAGGACCATTCTTGAAGAAAACCTGTTGGAGTCTGCAAACAATCTGAGACTGGGACGGAGATTTGTCTTCCAACAAGACAATGATCCCAAACACAAAGCAAAGTCTACAATGGAATGGTTCACAAATAAACGTATCTAGGTGTTAGAATGGCCAAGTCAGAGTCCAGACCTTAATCCAATCGAGAATCTGTGGAAAGAGCTGAAAACTGCTGTTCACAAATGATCTCCATCAAACTTCACTGAACTCGAGCTGTTTGCCGAGAAAGAATGGGCAAGAATTTCATTCTCTCCACAAAAATTTTAAATAACCAATACATTTCCTTCAATTTCACAATTTTATTCCACTTGTTGTTGATTCTTCACCAAAAATTTACATTTGGTATTTTTATGTTTGAAGCATGATATGTGGGAAAAGGTTGAAAAGTTCCAGGGAGCCGCACACTTTCGCAAGGCACTGTATTTGTAATCTGAAGATTGTTTGGGCATGATATGGGGGTATTATGTGGCCAGCGAATAGCAATGTAATCTTCACCTCATATGATAATATGGTTTGGGATGAAATTATTAAAACAAAACTCTTTAAAAAGGCAAGATGAGAGCCCTACATGCTTAATTTTTAGCCAGAGACCCATTCTCTATAAAATTACCCATTTTTGGCTATATTTTCAAAGGTTTCCCTGGATGACTAATGTTTTTGTTGCACATCTGTCTAAGATTGGCAGGGATTCACCACCTTCCTCTATGGCCGGTGCCCTCTGCTGTGCTCCACGCCGGGTTTTAAAAGTGGCCCAGCATGCTCCCATGCCATCACTTGCCTAGGCCTATATAAGGCCCTCCAAAACACACGTCTTGATATAAGGCTGTTGGTTCTGTTTGTTTTACTGTGCACCACTGTCTGCTCCTGCCCTGCCTGCATTGTCCTGTCTAACTGTGGCCTCTAATGTTTCAAGTACTTATATGCCTTCCTGCTGCAGTATCAACGCCAGAGATCCATGTGCCCACCTAGACCCTGGCTTAGAATATCCATCTCACAACTTAGCCATTAACAGTTTGTTTTTTACCACTTTCTTACTTTAGTGATTATACAGTATCTACAGAATCAATGACATATACTGTGTTAAAAGAGACAACTCATCAGTGGCAAAAGGCTACACCACGAATGACTCGTAATGAATTCTGTTGCATGATGGAGGGAACTCAAGCAACATTCTAAAAAAAACCCACAAAAATGAAGCCCTTTTGGTACAGTGGTAAGTCCTGGAGGGTTCAAAACCTTTTTGTTTGTTTTGATATGTACTTCTGCTCAGTATATCCAAATAATTCTTTGCAAAAACATTTAGCCAGGAAAAATCAAGATGTGAAGAAGCAGGTGGACGATGATCCAGGTGCTCAGTTGCACTTACGCAACTTTATTGTACAGCTTTCTGTCAAATTACTGGAGTGAGACGATGTATATGTCAAGAACCCTCAAGAATGTGGTTTCTCAGTGTTCTTCATCATCAAAAGTATATACAATCATCTGGCTGTATGTACCAACAAGTAATGACAAGACGGATAGAAGAAGTTCTGAACAGGAAGCAGATTCACTATAGTCTTAAGGAGTTTTTCACTTCTGAGCACCGCCATGATCTCATAGTTGAAATCCATTAACAGCATCTATGGCAGGTGTGCACAACCTTTCCATTCCAAGGGCCAAATTGTTAGGTTGTTCAACTCCCAAGGGCCATACTAAAGCTTAAAGGGGTACCGGTATTTGCTTCTGCCGTATACTGTATACTGGAAGTGCTATATAATGCATGAAATTTTATTTTTATTTACTCACAAAGTTGTATAACTCTTACTGGTCATGGCTCATTGGGAGGTGCAAAGACTGGCGGTCATACTCAGGTGGAGGTATAATCCTTGTCAACAGCAAAGATAAAATGAAGAAAAGTCTTTATAGAAAAAAAACTTATGTAGTGGCATCTGTTCTGTTGCTTAACACACAGATGTTTTCATCCTTCCACAATGAGTTCGTAGGTAACATCTTTGGTTGCATCATAGTATTCAAACACAGTCTGCTGGCAAACAACTCAGCAACACTTCCGTCAGTAAAACCCAGTTTTTTTGTCTCCTTAGTATGCATGATTACCATAAGGGCTATAACGTTTTTTGGTTTCAAGGGTCCTGTCGACTAAGGGACATAAGCTACCCAAGCGGTTACATCCACCAATGGCTGCATACAAGCTATGACGTTTCACTTATGAAGTCCAAGAGCATGTTTCACTTTTCTAATGCTCCCACTATGTATAAATTATGGACTTGAGGGTCTAGGATGCTGATCCTAATATTTTTCTTCATTTGGGTGCCAACTAATATAAGTGCCAGCCAAATGTACAGTGGGGAAAAAAAGTATTTACTCAGCCACCAATTGTGCAAGTTCTCTTCTCTGTTTTGGGACTGTCGCTGGGCAACACGGACTTTCAACTCTCTCCAAAGGTTTTCTGTGGGGTTGAGATCTGGAGACTGGCTAGGCCACTCCAGGACCTTCATATGCTTCTTATGAGGCCACTCCTTCGTTGCCCTGGTGGTGTGATTGGGATCATTATCATGCTGAAAGATCCATCCTTGTTTCATCTTCAATGCCCTTGCTGATGGAAGGAGGTTTGCACTCAAAATCTCACGATACATGGCCCCATTCATTCTTTCATGTGCACGGATCAGTCGTCCTTGTCTCTTTGCAGAGAAACAGCCCCAAGGCATGATGTTGCCACCCCATGCTTCACAGTAGGTATGGTGTTCTTTGGATGCAACTCAGCATTCTGTCTCCTCCAAACACGACAAGTTTTGTTACTACCAAACAGTTCTACTTTGTTTTCATCAGACCATACAATATTCTCCCAATACTGTTATGGATAATCCAAATGCTCTCTAGCAAACTTTAGACGGGCCCGGACATGTCCTTGCTTAAGCAGGGGGACATGTCTGGTACTGCAGGATCTGAGTCCCTGGTGGGGTAGTGTGTTACTGGTGGTAACCTTTGTTACGGTGGTCCCAGCTCTATGCAGGTCATTCACTAGGTCCCCCCGTGTGGTTCTGGGACTTTTGCTCATTGTTTTTGTGATCATTTTGACCCCACGGGGTGAGATCTTGCGTGGAGCCCAGATCGACGGAGATTATCAGTGGTCTTGTATGTCTTCCATTTTCTTATTATTGCTCCCACAGTTGAATTCATCACACCAACTGCTTGCCTATTGCAGATTCAGTCTTCCCAGCCTGATGCAGGGCTACAATTTTGTTTCTGGTGTCCTTCAACAGCTCTTTGGTCTTCACTTTAGTGGAGTTTGGAGTGTGACTGTTTGAGGTTGTGAACAGGTGTCTTTTATACTGATAACAAGTTCAAACAGGAGCCATTACTACAGGTAATGAGTGGAGGACAGAGGAGCCTCTTAAAGAAGAAGTTACAGGTTTGTGAGAGCCAGAAATCTTGCATGTTTTTAGGTGACCAAATACTTATTTTCTACCATAATATGCAAAATAAATCTTGCCAAATCAGACAAGGTGATTTTCTGAATTTGTTTTCTCTTCTTTTTAAGTGGGATTACTTGCACAATTGACTAAATACTTTTTTTCTCCACTGTACATAATGTGGTCAAAATGTAGAGTTCATGGACATCATAGAAAGTTAGTGCGACAAATGAATCATCCTTTTTCATTCCAGTTGTCTCTAATGGCGGCCATTAAATAAAATAATCATAGATATGCAGTATGTGAGACTAAGACATTTCTTTATGTTACTTACCTTTCTTCATTCCTGGACTACTTTCCTGCCAGCAGCAATGGACTACATTGACAACCGAGTGCTGCATTGACTGACATTGATTACCAGACCAATTTGGGGATGTCATGCACTAGAAGCTTATCTATGTAGAAAATAGATTGTCTAGAAGTAGTTTACCCATCCCTGACCAAAATCTTAGTCCTGCCAGTGTCTACAGAAGTTGACTTCATCTTGATAATGCTCCATGGCTTCACTCTGACTCCACACATTAATTCTTACATGACATGTGCCACCAGAACAATCAAGTGGAACCTTGTACAAGTTCTTAGCTAAAGTATGGGAAGACTTCTTAGATGTCAAACCTACATTTTGCCAGAATAAAACTAATTGCAGTTGAAGAGCTAATGAATACCATAACATTTCCTAGTCTCCCAAAGGACGATGGTAGCGTTGATATAATTTTTGGGCATAAACTATGTCACCCTTCACTAAAACATCTCTACATGATTTTTTGGATTAGTAAGTTGCAAAGTTTTCTAACTTTATGTTAGTTCTAATATATTCCAAAAATTGATCAGTGTCAGAACATTAATGCAGATACCGTAATTTTGTCTGAGGTCATTGCCCTCGTCGCGGGGCTACATTCATTCCCGCCGTACTATGAAAGGTGGTTGGCAGCACTAGAAAAATATCACAGAATGTATTTGTAATAAACATCTTGTATAAACCATAGTATGTAGTTGAGGTACTTGGCAGGACCTTTCCCCTCCATTCCCAGGATTATGTGGGATTTTCTGTGGCATTCAAACTAGGAGAGAGACAAAATAAGTAAATACGCTAAAATGAGCCTGGAAAGTGCAAGCAAACATTTACTGCAAATGAGAAAATATCACTTTACATATAATCTATATCACAGTTGGATTTATTTTCTCTGTAGACAGAAAGTCTCAGATTGTTTTGGCTTTGGTTTACTTATCCAGTCCTACAAAATGGGCACTTACCAAGCAATAGAACAGATCTGCATCCTGGCATTTTGGTTTGCACGAACTCAGCTCTTAACTTGATTTTTCTTTTTAACACCCTTTTAGGTCATTCAGGGCAAGTATAAGTGCAGTTAACTTGGAAATATAGTATTTTTTTTTATATCACACCACTAGACGAGAGCATCAATTTAGAGGGTTGAAAATAAGTTTGCCACCCTCTTATAAATATCACACACTGCTGCTACTGTATATTCTGTACATCCCGTTACTACTTGTTCAACTGTCCAGGATTGTGCTAATACCATGCAAATTGTAGTATTTATTGCAGTATTTTAAGCTAGTCAGAGAAAAGAGGGAGACACAAAAGCGCAAACAGGGTCTTATCAAACGTTACACAAAGTTGCCCACCAAGAGAACTACTCACCTGGTGAGATTGAAGGAAGGACATACAGTTAGGTCCATATATATTTGGACAGAGACAACATTTTTCTAATTTTGGTTATAGACATTACCACAATGAATTTTAAACAAAACAATTCCGATGTAGTTGAAGTTCAGACTTTCAGCTTTCATTTGACGGTATCCACATTAATATTGGATAAATGGTTTAGGAGTTTCAGCTCCTTAACATGTGCCACCCTGTTTTTTAAGGGACCAAAAGTAATTGGACAGATTCAATAATTTTAAAGAAAATGTTAATTTTTAGTGCTTGGTTGAAAACCCTTTGTTGGCAATGACTGCCTGAAGACTTGAACTCATGGACATCACCAGACGCTGTGTTTCCTCCTTTTTGATGCTCTGCCAGGTCTTCACTGCGGTGGTTGTCAGTTGCTGTTTGTTTGTGGGCATTACTGTCTGAAGTTTAGTCTTTAACAAGTGAAATGCATGCTTAATTGAGTTGAGATCAGGTGACTGACTTGGCCATTCAAGAATATTCCACGTCTTTGCTTTAATAAACTCCTGGGTTGCTTTGGCTTTATGTTTTGGGTCATTGTCCATCTGTAGTATGAAACGACGACCAATCAGTTTGGCTGCATTTGGCTGGATCTGAACACACAGTATGGCGGCTCTGAAGACCTCAGAATTCATTCGGCTGCTTCTGTCCTGTGTCACGTCATCAATAAACACTAGTGACCCACTGCCACTGGCAGCCATGCATGCCCGCGCCATCACACTGCCTCCGCCCGGTGTTACAGATGATGTGGTATGCTTTGCATCATGAGCTGTACCACGCCTTCGCCATACTTTTCTCTTTCCATCATTCTGGTAGAGGTTGATCTTGGTTTCATCTGTCCATAGAATGTTCTTCCAGAACTGTGCGGCTTTTTTAGATGTTTTTTAGCCTTTTTATTCTTGATGCTTATGAGTGGCTTGCACCGTGCAGTGAACCCTCTGTATTTACTTTCATGCAGTCTTCTCTTTATGGTAAATTTGGATATTGATACGCCAACCTCCTGGAGAGTGTTGTTCACTTGGTTTGCTGTTGTGAAGGGGTTTCCTATCACCATGGAGATTATTCTGCGATCATCCACCACTGTTGTCTTCCGTGGGCGCCCAGGTCTTTTTGCATTGATGAGTTCACCAGTGCTTTCTTTCTTTCTCAGGATTTACCAAACTGTAGATTGTTCCACTCCTAATATTGTAGCAATTTCTCGGATGGGTTTTTTTCTGTTTTCGCAGCTTAAGGATGGCTTGTTTCACCTGCATGGAGAGCTCCTTTGACCGCATGTTTACTTCACAGCAAAACCTTCCAAATGCAAGCACCACACCTCAAATCAACTCCAGGCCTTTCATCTGCTTAATTGGGAATGACATAACGAAGGGATTGCCCACACCTGTCCATGAAATAGCCTTGCAGTCAATTGTCCAATTACTTTTGGTCCCGTTAAAAACAGGGTGGCACATGTTAAGGAGCTGAAACTCCTAAACCCTTCATCCAATTTTAATGTGGATATCCTCAAATGAAAGCTGAAAGTCTGAACTTCAACTGCATCTGAATTGTTTTGTTTAAAATTCATTGTGGTAATGTCTATACCCAAAATTAGAAAAATGTTGTCTCTGTCCAAATATATATGGACCTAACTGTATATTAATGGCGGCTGCTGCAGATCCACAGGTCAGTGCAGGACCTGATTGAAACACACACTTAGGTAGGAAAAAAGGATCATCATGGACCATGGACTATAGCCCCCAACCTGGATCTGCCCCATCCACCTCCCCCCACAGCTCCTACCCAACATCCCCTCAGTCCCTATCCCTATTGCCTCTATACACTTGCTTTGGCAAAACTGATGTGTATTTGGTCCTGCCAATAAAGCTTCTTTGAATCTTGAATCTTGAATCTTGAATCATCCCCGCGCTGCCGCAAGAAGAATTCCAAAAATTGTAGAGGTTTCAACGTGGTTTATTCTACGCGTTTCAGGGTTCAGGTATACCTATGACTCTTGTACAATATTTGTGGTATGTCCTGATGAAGGGGTCACCTAAACCCTGAAACGCGTAGAATAAACCACGTTGAAACCTCTACAATTTTTGGAATTCTTCTTGCGGCAGCGCGGGGATGTTCCTTTTTTCCTACCTAAGTGAATATTTTAAGCTAAGCCATTTCTTTACAAATTGTCACTCATTCCTCAGCCTCAAGTCCCACTGGCTGCCATATTTCTCACATACTTATATTCAAGTTTTCTGACCACTGGCTTGTTTGATATTTTCTTTTTATTCCAAGGTTCAAACATTCCAGTTTTGACTCCATTACCAGCTTTGATTAGCCTGACTATGTAGACTAACTCCTTGATCCTTGGTAGTTCATCAAACTACCCTCTCAGTTTTGCTTCGGTCCACATCTGGACCTTCATCAGAACAAATTACCGGTACGGTAGATAATGTTAATGTCCTGCCGTTCGCAGATCCAACGAGGGTTTCAAAATGCTTGGATGTCGTAGTGAGTCCTCCGTGTGTCAGCACAAAGTGGTATTAAAATTATCTACCGTACCAGTAATTTGTTCTGATGAAGGTCAGGATGTGGACCGAAAACGTTCAACCATTTGCCTAAGGATGCACATTAAATGATTTATTTTCAATCTACACTACCAATTGAGTGCCAAGTTTTTTTCTAATTCTGGATATTTGGGGCTGGATACCTTACTTGAGCACCTCCCCTCCTTTAGTGTATGAGTGCCGTGTTCTACTACCTCAGTTTTGCTTCATCAGTGACTTTCAATAGTCTTTGCCCGTGGCTGCAATATCACCAAACTATCCCTGTTAATTCTGGTTCCATCTCAACAGATATTACAAGGCATTTAGGGCTAGACATAAAGGGCTTTAAACACAGGACTAGCTTAAGGCACTGAAGCAAAAAAATATTGATTATTTGGGAACAAATGCACGTTTCATGGAACATTTAAATAAATGACTTTGTCTATCTTCTCATTCCGTAAAGTTAACAGAACTTGTGCTGAATGTAATAAATCTCACTGGGACTTTTCATAATGAAGATTAAAGATTTGCACAGAATTACACAATGTTTCTAAAATCATTTAAATATTAAAAGGAACTGGTTGTCTCTGATCTCAGCACTTTACTATGTTAATGTTTAGCATCTAGGGATATTGCGGAAGGAAGATAAATGCTGGTTTATTGTCAGAGTACATTAATTGGATGCATATTTTATATATAGACTCAACCGAAATACAAAATTCCTCATTAACTGTGATAAGTTATTTCGAATACCCGAACATAAGCTGAGGTCTGCCTGAAACTAAAATCCCACAAAGAACATACGATTTTTACATGATGGGACTTTTTCAATGGAAACTAGAGAGGAATGATTCAATTCGTTGGTAATCAAATTTGTTACAAATTTTAGGAATTCGATCGTTCTAGAGCTCAAGCCAGAATTTAAGATACCCACCACCAGCATTGTAATAGATTACATCAGCCAAAGATGGATCACATGACCTTGGTCGTGGCCGGTTGGGGATTTCCTATGATGCCTTGCAGCTATTACACCATGTAACACCGGCGTCTCTGCACCCTGCCTTCCTCCGGCAGGGAAACCGACTCACTCATTGCTGCAGCCCTGCACTCCTTCCTCTGTCTCCTGCTGCTTTTGCCTGGGGTGTGCTCTCTGCTTACAAATCCCCAGGCACGAGGCTTAGGTCGCGTGCTTGGTCCTGCCTTCTTAAAAGGCCAGCGCGCATATTCCTAAAGTGTCGCAAGCCAATAACTGGGAGCCACATTATTTAAGCCACCTCCACCTGATGGGAGGTGCCTGAGCAACATATTAGTTTAGTCTTACATGCTTGTTAGTACTAAGGTCCCCAGTGCTTGTATCCCTATATACCTGCCTTGTATATCATGTCTGCCTAGCCTATCTGTGTAACAGTCATATCATCCAGAGCACCTGTCTTTCTGTATATCAGCTGTGTCCGCCAACACCTGCCTGCCTGAATACCAGCCAAGCCCACCAGCATCTGCCTGCCTATCAGCCTTGCTCACCTGCCTGTCTATCAGCTGTGCACACCTTCCCACCTGCCTATCAGCCATGCCCTCCTGCCTATCAGCCTTGCTCACCTGCCTGTCTATCAGCTGTGCACAATGGCCCACCTGCCTATCAGCCATGCCCACCTGCCTATCAGCTGTGCCCTACTGCCTGTCTATCAGCTGTGCCCACCTGTCTGCCTCTACACCAACCATGCCAGCCAGTACTTGCCAAGTCTATCATTCCTGGCTGTTTCCGTTTCCTGTCCCTTGGGTAATCTCATCCAACAGGCCATTGTGGAGTGATATGAAATCCTGTTCCAACATCTACAGGATCTATTGGTGGTTTCATTGGTGGAGGGAAAACTTCATTCTGAAATCACCCTTTTTGTATCTGAGTCTGTGGAACTTCGGGTAGGCATGCTACGCTCAGAGAAGATTCCTCTTTATGTGCTATCAGGTCTGTCTCACTCTCTGCTTCTGGGTCTGCCATGATTGCAAAGACACGAGCCTGTCTTGGATTGGAAATCCGGAGAAGTACTCCGTTGGGGTCAAGAGTGCCACAAGAGTTGCCTTGCTCCCATTTGTCCTACCCGAACTCCAGCCTCTCCATCATATTTACCTTACTTGCCTGCTGCATATTGGGTGTATGCTGACGTCCTTGACAAAAAGGAGGCTGCGATGTATGATTGCCCAATCGATCTTCTTCTAGGCACATCTCCTACACGTGATTGAATCTACCCCTCTGTCACAGGATGAGTCCCGAGTCATGTCCAAGTACAGTAATGAGAATCTAGCCAGTGGATTAATCTAGAAGTCCACCTTGCCGATCAGAACTGTATTCTTCTTTGTGTAGAAAAAGGGGGATTCAACCAAATTACAATTCAGAATAAATACCCTCTCCCTCTTATCTCTGAGCTGTTTGAACGTCTTAAGGTTTCCTGAGTTTTCATGAAACTTGACCTGCAGGGGGCGTATAACCTGCAAGGGAAGCGAATGGAAGATGGCCTTTAAGACCCCTGATGGCCATTATGAGTATCTTGTTATCCTGTTTTGGCTCTGTAATGCCCCAGCAGTCTTCCAAGAACTGGGGAATGACATCTTCTGGGTGTGGTAGTGTACCTAGATGACATCTTGGTGTTTTCTCCCAATCTGCCTACACACAGGAGGGATGTTCCTCAGGTTCTGCAGACATTAAGATAGAACTGTCTGTACGCCAATTATGAAAAGTGCATCTTTGAGCAGACCTCTCTTCAGTTTTTAGGTTACATCATCTCCGAGACTGGCCTGAAAATGGACTCCGAGATGGTATCCGCTTTCTTGGAGTGACACCGTCCAGACAGCATGAAGGATATCCAGCAGTTTCTTAGGTTTTCTCTTCAGTCTATCATCCTTAATCCAATGGCCAGGTAGAACGGGTCAATTAGATCCCGACCAACTTCCTGCAGCACTTCATCAATGTCCACCACAGTGACTGGACCAAACTCCTGCCTTGGGCCTAAAGGTACCTTCACACTCAGCGATGCTGCAGTGATACCGACAACGATGTCGATCGCTGCAGCGTCGCTGTTTGGTCGCTGGAGAGCTGTCACACAGACAGCTCTCCAGCGACCAACGATCCCGAGGTCCCCGGGTAACCAGGGTAAACATCGGGTTACTAAGCGCAGGGCCGCGCTTAGTAACCCGATGTTTACCCTGGTTACCAGCATAAAAGTAAAAAAACAAACACTACATACTTACCTACCGCTGTCTGTCCCCGGCGCTCAGCTTCTCTGCACTCCTCCTGCACTGGCTGTGAGCACAGCGGCCGGAAAGCAGAGCGGTGACGTCACCGCTCTGCTTTCCGGCTGACCGACGCTCACAGCCAGTGCAGGAGTAGTGCAGAGAAGCTGAGCGCCGGGGACAGACAGCGGTAGGTAAGTATGTAGTGTTTGTGTTTTTTACTTTTACGCTGGTAACCAGGGTAAACATCGGGTTACTAAGCGCGGCCCTGCACTTAGTAACCCGATGTTTTCCCTGGTTACCAGTGAAGACGTCGCTGGATCGGTGTCACACACGCCGATCCAGCGATGTCTGCAGGGAGTCCAGCGACGAAATAAAGTTCTGGACTTTCCTCAGCGACCATGATCTACCAGCAGGGGCCTGATCGTTGGTGCTGTCACACAGAACGATTTCCTTAACGATATCGTTGCTACGTCACAAAAAGCAACGATATCGTTAACGATATCGTTATGTGTGAAGGTACCTTTATTCTCATGCAACAACCATGTGAGTGAATTATCTGCCAAATCTCCTTTCTTTGTTGTCTATTGTCAACTACCCAATATTCCATTCCCTGTTTCCACTACCTCCAATATTCCTGCTGCTGAATGCCTCGTCAGGAGTTTTTCTTAAATCTGGGAGGATACCAAATCTGCCTTATTGAAGTCCTCTAAATGGATGAAAAGACACACAGACAAGAGATGTCTGGATCTGCCTCTGTTTTGCCCTAGGAAAAAGGTCTGTCTGTCACCTAGATATGTCCATTTCAAGGTACCCTCCTATACACTGGGTCCTCGCTTCATTGGTCTGTTCGAGGTTCTGAAACAAATTAATCCTGTGGGCTATAAACTCAACCTCCCTGCCTCTTCACGGATCCCCAACTATTTTCAAGCCAGTCATCCATAGGTCCTTCTTCAAAAATCCAGGTACCAATCCTACTCCAGTCAGCTCTGAGAACATTTTCGAGGTTGAGTACATCCTGGCCACCATGATGGTAAGAGGAAAAAAAAATTTTTTTGTGGGTTGGAAGGGATTTGGTCTTGAGGAGAGTTCCTCGGCAGAGATGCTGACTTGTTCACCATGGCAGCCCAGCACGCTCTCTACTGTCTATTGATGCTAATGCCTGGGGTCTGTGGACTGTGCTTAAGGCATGTGGTCCCACCCTCTTAAAGGGTCAATGTGCACTGTCCTAAAGTGTCCAGTGCCAATAGCTGGGAGACACTTATTATTTAAGGCACCTCCACCTGATGGGAAGTGCCTGAGCAATGTGTTAGTTTAGCCTTAGATTCTTGCTACTACTCAGGTCCCCAGTGCTTGTATCCCTGTATACCTATCCAGTATATCATGTCTGCCATGTCTACCTGTGTAATATCATATCTTCCGGAGCACCTGTCTGTCTATATACCAGCCATGCCCACCAGCATCTGACTGTCTATCAGCCGTGCCTACCTGCCACCTACCTGAATGTCTATCAGCCGTGCCCGCCTGTTTGCCAGCCGTGTCTGCCTGGCTGTCTATCAGCCATGTCCGCCTGCCTGCCTGTACACCAGCCATGCTAGTCAGTACTTGGGGGACAGACAGTCCTGGCCGGTCGTACCTCTTGGGGGTCATCTGCCATCCACCTGAGGTCAGTCTTGATGTAGCACCTGTTCTTGCCTACCTCGCTCCTCCTCGGATCGCAGTATCGTCAGCCCCCATGCATCAGAGGTTGGACTTGGTGAAGCACCTAGTCTCGCCCCTCCAGGCTCTCCTTGGATCACGGCACAGTGGTTCCACCACCCAGTCTGTAACACATCACATGGTATAACATAGCCATTCAAAAGTGACTATCATAGCCAGTATAAATGGTGAGACAGAAAATGCAGCAGCCATTTTATGGTGAATCTGGATAGTGAAAGGAAATTATAGCTCATAGCCATAGAGATAGCCATAAAACACTGAAGATACTTACAGAAACTGTGTGACAGCACTGCAATGAAGAAGATTAGACTGCAAGAAAAAGAGAATAATACAGATTTATTTATTGGGGAAATAGATAAGAGAGTCACTGTGTCTGCGAGGCAGGGACACATTCCTGACAACTACTGTTTCATTAGTGTAAAATATGATTAAAGCCTAAGCTTTACCTACTTTCATTTGATGCTGGAGAACACCCTGTTTGGACTATTGAAAATTTCTGATTTGCAGTGAATCGATTCACTACTAATTGAATTTTCTGACAAAATTGGGCAAAACTGGTGAATCCGAATTTCTAAAAATTTGTCCAGGTCTAATGGAATCCATAGATTTGTAGCTACATGTACATTATTATGTTTGACATTATGATCAAAGTTTGAGCTCTGGAAAGTTTTATCTTTGAAGGTAACATGACAAACTCGGCTAACACTTTGTTTATACACTAAGTTTGTCATACGTGCTGAGTTGGGCTTTCTGAGTATCACGGAGCCTAGGAGGGTGCTGCGCAAGAGCAGAGGAAATAACATCATGACTGTGCTACGCAAGAGCAGAGGAAATAACATCATCATGACTTCATAAGCATAAGTATTAGTTTTTTTTGGTATTTTTTTAAACTTTTTATCGATCAGAAAATTGGAGGGGGAAACTTTTATTTCAGTTACAAAATAACACGGCAGGTTGTATGTCCAACTGCTGCTCCATTCATTCTTTTTGGGACTGCTGGAAAAAGTTGAGCGCTCAGCAGCCCCATAGGGAATGTACGGAGTGGTGGTCGAGCATGTGCAATATCGATCCATTCTAATGGGGGTTAAAGTTCACAGGGTCCCATTGGTCAGACCCTCACTGATCAATAAGTTATACTGTGGGCAGGTGATAACTCGTTTTAACTCTTGTAACATAAATAAAACACACGTATTATTATATGCGATGCAGTATATCCTGATACACAGGCTTGTCGATGCCGATCATTCATGTTGTCCGTCTATCCATTTGTATCCACTTTTGCAAAAAACATTGCTAAATATTGCATACCGATCTAATCTTTGGTAATTATAGGATTAGTAGCTTCCACTTTTACTTTACTGCAGGATGTATAACTATTTCCAGCCCTCTAGGTACTAATATATACAAATTTTAGTTCCCTTCGAAATATCAACATTTATTTATGAAGCCATTATTACCTGCTTTGTTATCTCGAATTCCTACAATTATGCAGTGAAGTTATCACCTGTCCCGTGGATATTTTTTTTTATGGTTTCAAAAAGACTATAGCAACATAAGTTTTGATGGGTGATGGTCCAAGCACTAGGGACCTTCACCATGTTTAGGACAAAGGAGCAGAAGCATTTGGGAGAAGAGACTCATGTATGATACTTTTTGGACCTTTTCAGAGTCCATGTACTCCATGTTGACTGTCTATGTGTTCATGCTATGTTCTCCTTTAGTAGGTAAGTGAAAAAAATATGATCCTAACAGAGCAGGAGCAGCATTCAAAAACATGTCATATACTAAGAAGATGAAGTTCCTGAATTTTATCTGAAAAGTCAAGAACATGTCCCCTTACTCCGACTCTTTACCATGAGAATGTTTTAGGCAGTGAGGGTTAATATATATAATAATAATAATCTTTATTTATATAGCGCCAACATATTCCGCAGCGCTTTACAGTTTAACAGTTTCAAACACAACAGTCATAACTCATAAGTAACAACGTTAACAATACAATAAAGCAAAATAAGACGACCCTGCTCGTGAGAGCTTACAATCTACAATGAGGTGGGGGAGATACAAAGTACAGACTCTGCTATATACTACGTGGCTCTGCTATATACTACATGGCTGACCAATATACTACGTGCCTGTGCAATACACTACGTGGCTATGTTATATACTACATGGCTGTGTTATATACTACGTAGCTCTGTTATATACTACGTCGGTTGTGTTATATACTATGTCACAATGTGCAATGTAGTACATAGCCTGTGCTATATACTACCTACATATTCTAGAATACCCGATACGTTAGAATCGGGCAACGATCTAGTATATATATATATATATATATACATACTGTATATATGTATGTACTGTATATTCCTTATCTACATGCACAAATGTGCAAACTTCTACTTTTTGATGTGAAGGTTATTTTAGATGCCTTCATTTTTTACACTTGACCTTTAAGTGCTGCATGATTTATCTACAGCTCTGGCAAAAATTAAGAGAACAACACATCAAAACCCTGTCATGGACAGCCCAATCTCCAGACCTGAACCCCATTGAAAACCTCTGGAATATAATCAAGAGGAAGATGGATAGTCACAATCCATCAAACAAAGAAGAACTGCTTACATTTTGCGCCAGAAGCAGTGTGAAAGACTGGTGGAAAGCATGCCAAGACGCATGAAAGCTGGGATTAAAAATTATGGTTATTCCACAAAATATTGATTTCTGAACTCTTCCTGAGTTAAAACATTAGTATTGTTGTTTCTAAATGATTATGAACTTGTTTTCTTTGCATTATTTGCGGTCTGAATGCACTGGGTTTTTAAAAAAAAAATTTTGAACATTTTTCCTTTTCAGAAAAAAAATACAAAATTTATTGCTTGGAAATTTGGAGACATGTTGTCAGAAGTTTATAGAATAAAAGAACAATTTTACTCAAAAATATACCTATAAAGAGAAAAATCAGACAAACTGAACATTTTGCAGCAGTCTCTTAATTTTTGCCAGAGTTGTATACCGGTATACAGGATTAGGTTTTTATTTTATCCAGTCGGATTTTTAGGACTGTAATATTCGACTGCTTTACGATAATTCTCTCTACATCGGAATCCAACACTTTGTCTGTTAATAGTCCTGATGGAGATTATGCTTCCCTACATTACTCTGGAGCCCGCCAGTCCTCAGCAGCGGGGGCACTGACCCCTTGTTCCAGCGCATGTCACGCTCTGTAATATGTAACATTAGATAATAATTACCAGTCCCATCTGGGAGTGATGTAGAGCTCACGGCTTGCATACTAAAATAGAGGAAGCCAGATAGTAGAGAGACCAATGATGCAGGGATAAATCTACCTCCGGATCACTGAGCCATGTGAAAGATGGACATGTCTAATATTTAGGGAGGTGCAAAAAATTGGCTGAAGTCAAGAGAGAAAATTGCAAATCTCCGGAGGGTTCCTCACTGCGCAGCTTCATCCAAAGCCTTCTATGTGTTCGTAGGGAACGTGCCAAGACAAAGGCTCCTGGAGATCTGGATGGTGAATGTTTATTGCTGACATTTTCCCAAAAATTATTACTGTGACCGAAAGTTAATCCTTTTAACTTGGGTCATAAAGAGCAAATTTTGAGATGTGGCGGAGAAATAAATAACTTGTGCAATTGTAGATAGGGGTTCGTGAAAATCTGCTGCAGCACGTGAAGTCTGTATTATGGTGATGTCACGTAATGTCACGTGGAACCTACAGGACTGTGCAAAAGTATCGGGCAGGTGGGGAAAACAAATTCCTGCTCAGTAAGAATTCTTTCCAAAATAGAAGTGTTAATAGTTTTTTTCTATTAATTCTCAAAATGCAAAGTGAGTGAACAAAAGAGGATCAAACACAGTTATTAATTAAAACTGAAACTGCGGTATAGGAGACTTAAACTGGGTGAGGAACAGCCAACCGCTGCTAGAAAGGTGAGTTTGTGGAAGATAGCTTCATGTTGCTGGTCATACACTACGGCAAGACTGATCACAGCAATTAGACACAAGTTAGTTCTTCTGCATCAGCAATGTCTCTTCCAGGTAAAGGTTTCAAGGCAGATTGAGGTTTCAAGACATGCAGTACAAGCTCTTTTGAAGTAGCCCCAAGAAATGGGCAATGTTGAGGTCTGTAGATACAGTGGTCGGCCAAGGAAACAGTGCAGCAGATGAAAGACACATCATACTTAGTTCTCTTCGAAATAAGAAGATGTCCAGCAGGGCCATCAGCTCAGTACAAGCATATACCGGTGGAACATAATAGTATGGTGCAACTATACGTGTTAATTTGTGCCCGTCCCATAGCTCAGGGGTCAATGGGCTCCTATGCCACATAGGAACTCAACGCACAAGATCTGTACATTGGCATGTACAAGGTTGTTGTATTAAGATGACATCTACTCATGTGTCCAATTTTGGGGTCTGCTCTGGGTGGACCATGCTGAGGAAGCCAAATACAAAATGTGTGGTATGTAGCCCAACATCACTCTAGTAAAGCCACTGGTGGTATCTATGATGTCATGTGCCCCATGAATTAATGCTTATGATGTCATTTGCCTTGTAATGTTAACATATTCTGTGGCCTGTGATGGAAGGAAATGTCATATGATATGTACAGTCTGGTGTAATAAAAATGTCCAAAGATGTCAAGTGATGTCTGAAATTATCAGTCATAAAATGTCATATAATGTCATGTGCCTTGTGATCATGAAATCTATGATTTATATGATGTCATGCGTCTTGTGATTTAAAAAAAAAAAAAAAGCCTTGAAATGTTATCCCATCATGTCTATGATAAAATGCGTCTTGTGATTTCTATTTATATTATTTATTATGGGATATCTATGATGTGAAAAACATCCCATATTGTCTATGATGCCAAGTTCCCTGTGATGTCCTGAAACATTACGTGGATTCTATGATATCATGTATCTTGTGAGGTTATGAAATGTCAAGTGTTTACAATGATGACATGTTTCTTGTGATGTCATCAAATATGATGCCATGGTTAATATTATGTGCTCTGTGATGTCATGAAATATGATGCGATGTCTATGATGTCACATCCCTTGGATATTATGAAATATCATATGATATTCGTCAAATCACATGATCGGAGAGGTCATAAAATTACTATAATGTCATGCTAAATGTGATGTTATCAAGTGTAATGTCATGGTTTATTCCATGTCAAAATTATCTATCCATATATATATATATATATATACTAGATTGTGGCCCGATTCTAACGCATCGGGTATTCTAGAATATGCATGTCCCTGTAATATATGGACAATGATGATTCCATAATTCGCGGCAGACTGTGCCCGTCGCTGATTGGTCGAGGCAACCTTTATGAGATCATCGTCGCCATGGCAACCATTATGACATCATCGTCGCTGTGCCTGTTGCTGATTGGTCGAGGCCGCCAGGCGCGGGATGTCTACGTCCTTTATGACATCATCGTCGCTGTGCCCGTTGCTGATTGGTCGAGGCCTGGCGGCCTCGACCAATCAGAGACGCGGGATTTCTACGTTGATGCTGTGCCGGTCTCTGATTGGTCGAGGCCTTGCGGCCTCGACCAATCAGAGAGCAGGGATTTCCAGGACAGACAGACAGACAGACAGACAGACAGACGGAAAAACCCTTAGACAATTATATATATAGATATATATGTCTATATAAAGTCCTATTGTAATTCGTCTGGGTTTGAACTTGTGATTTGCGGTCGACTTCTCTGCCCGCCAAGCCACAGCAGATAGAACATTTGTCCACGTGTTTAGCATCTGTAATCCTTGCTTTAGTCTTTTTAGGGTAACAGATGTTTTCATTTGCACATTTGTCTGTCCTATCACCTTTCGGGTTCGGCTTCATATGTTTTCTCCTTGCTGGTATTTCCTGCTGGTGATAGTCTTATTTGAATGTAGTTTAAGCTAATCAGTGAAAGACCAGCTAGGTTTTATCTCTCTACTGTTTATGTTCTTTACCTTGCACCTATGTTTTGTTTCTTTTTAGAAAATAGGTGGCTTATTTTCTAACAGTATGTATTTAATTATTTATTTTGTATTTTGTGGTTTGTTTTACTCACTCTGGGATCTCTCTCTATGTTAGCACTATTTCCCTTCTGTAGGTAATTTGCACTCTGCTCTGCCCTCAGATACTTTAGGTGGAACATGACAAGCTTGACGGCCTTTCAGGCAGCATAGGTCCGTGTTAACATCTGTGGATAGGGCTATCTCTGCTCAGGCAGGATCCACTAGGGACTGCAGGGTTAAGATCTCTAGTCTGTACAGGGTCTGTTGCAGTTTTTAGTGTGCTACCTATTTTCCCTAGTGAGTTGCTACACAATCATAACACCCATATATATAAAAAGGGTCTCTGTTATGTCATATCTTTGATGGTATGGGCACTTCAATGTCATGAAATATCACATCATAGTTTTAATATCGTGCTTTGTGAAGTCATAAAATGTAAAATGTCATGGGCTAGCTATGATGGCACGTTCCTTGTGATGTCATCAAACGTGACGTGAAGCTTTATGTCATGTGACCTATGATGTCATAATACGTCATGCGAAGGCTAATGGGAAAAAAGTTTTCCGGGTGGTCTACTCAACAATCTAGCTCCTTCGTTCCGCCATATGCAGATGTAAAAGTAACTTCTTTCTCGTTATTGTCTCCAAAGCTGTCTTCAAAGAACAAAGGAAGTCAAAATAACCATATGATAAGCCAAAGCCATTTTGCTTCACATTAAAACCTATTGTCTTCATCTTGAAAGATTCTTTTTAGTGTCACTGGAGCTCTCCGTGACTCAGCGAGAGGTACAATCTCACATTTATAGAAGAGGAAACTTTAATGAGTGTTCTACAGTAAACAATGAAATTGAGACTGTTCTAAAAGATAGTTGAGTTGACACATGATTATCGTATTGTATAGCTTGTTTTGAAGCTCCTGCCATTCTTTCCTCTCAGTTTCAATTCACTGACGTGCTACATCAGCCTGGGTGATTGAATAGTAAAAGTTCTGCAATTATACTTGTCCACAAATGTCTGGAAGAATTTTTGGAATGTCAGCCCCCCTTGGTTCGTAGTGACCTGACTACCACTGAAATGTTGGCAATTATTACGCTCCATTATGGAATCTGCCAGAAATTGTCTTTGTGCAAATTTAGCTTCAACAGATGTAAAAGTGAAAAGAATCATAATATTACATATTTACGCCAAATATGCTTAACATCCAAGTAAGAGCTTATTACAGGGGCAATCTACTAAAAGAGGGTGAGATGGTCATTGTTCATGTTAACAAACTTTGCGTAAAGAATAAATAAGATGTGTGTATGAATATATGTATATTATCAAAATGACACTTCTTCCTTGCCTCTGCAATCTCATTACAGCTTCTTATTAAAACCTAAGGAGAAGCTCTTTGAGAGATCAGCTTATAGCTGCCTGTTAAAGTCTATGGAGAAACTCTGTAAAATCAGATTACAGATTCCTATTAACGTTTATTATTATTATTATTATTTATTGTTATAGCGCCATTTATTCCATGGCGCTTTACATGTGAGGAGGGGTATACATAAAAACAAGTACAATAATCTTAAACAATACAAGTCATAACTGGTACAGGAGGAGAGAGGACCCTGCCCGCGAGGGCTCACAATCTACAAGGGATGGGTGAGGATACAGTAGGTGAGGGTAGAGCTGGCCATGCAGCGGTTTGGTCGATCGGTGGTTACTGCAGGTTGTAGGCTTGTCGGAAGAGGTGGGTCTTCAGGTTCTTTTTGAAGGTTTTGATGGTAGGCGAGAGTCTGATGTGTTGTGGTAGAGGGTTCCAGAGTAGGGGTGATGCGCGAGAGAAATCTTGAATACGATTGTGGGAGGAGGAGATA
Organism: Ranitomeya imitator; assembly: GCF_032444005.1. Lineage (NCBI taxonomy): Eukaryota > Metazoa > Chordata > Amphibia > Anura > Dendrobatidae > Ranitomeya > Ranitomeya imitator. The sequence continues at coordinate 1,200,642,090 of NC_091282.1, read as the reverse complement.
AGAGGGGAGTAGAGTAGGAGATCTTGTGAGGATCGGAGGTTGCGTGTAGGTAAGTACCGGGAGACGAGGTCACAGATGTATGGAGGAGACAGGTTGTGGATGGCTTTGTACGTCATGGTTAGGGTTTTGTAGTGGAGTCTCTGGGTAATAGGGAGCCAGTGAAGGGATTGACAGAGGGGAGAGGTCGGGGAATAGCGGGGGGACAGGTGGATTAGTCGGGCAGCAGCGTTTAGAATAGATTGGAGGGGTGCGAGAGTGTTAGAGGGGAGGCCACAGAGCAGGAGGTTGCAGTAGTCAAGGCGAGAGATGATGAGGGCATGGACTAGGGTTTATGATGAAGCTGCAAATCCAACAGAAAATAGATACTCCAGCTCCGATAAAAACTTGAAATCTTTAATAATCCAAATGGTTAAAATAGATAATCCTTACATGTGGTGGACCAAACAGGTGTTTGTAATAGATAAGGCCTTATCTATTACAAACACCTGTTTGGTCCACCACATGTAAGGATTATCTATTTTAACCATTTGGATTATTAAAGATTTCAAGTTTTTATCGGAGCTGGAGTATCTATTTTCTGTTGGATTTGCTGTTGCTGGACGTTTGGATCAAGACGGACTCTCGTGCTCCATTACTGCTGGTCTGGTTGGTGAGCTGGCTAAGGCTTTCTAAGCCGCTTTTTGTATATATGTGCTTTTATGATGAAGCTCTCTGATAAATCATATTACAGCTTCTCGTTAAAGTTTATAAAGAGTGTCTATGAGAAATCATATTACAGCTGCCTATTAACCCCTTAACCCCTGTAGGTATTTTCATTTTTGCGTTTTCGTTTTTTGTTCCCCTTCTTCCCAGAGCCAAAACTTTTTTATTTTTCCGTCAATATGGCCATGTGCCAGCTTGTTTGTTGCGGGACGAGTTGTACTTTTGAACAACATCATTGGTTTTAACATATTGTGTACTGGAAAACGGGAAAAAAATTCCAAGTGGGGTGAAGTTGCAAAAAAAGTGCAATTCCACAATTCCACATTTTAACCCCTTTTTGCCATTAGACATACTATTCCGTCCATGTGACCCGGGCCCTAATTCCCATGGACGGAATAGTACGTCATACGCGATCAGCCGTGCTCACGGGGGGAGCGCGGCCGACCGCGGCCAGGTGTCAGCTGATTATCACAGCTGACATCCGGTACCATGTGCCAGGAGTGGTCACAGACCGCTCCCGGCACATTAACCCCCAAAGCACTGCGATCAAACAAGATCACAGTGTTCCGGCGGCATAGGGAAGCATCGCGCAGGGAGGGGGCTCCCTGCGTGCTTTCCTGAGACCCTCAGAACAATGCGATGTGATCGCATTGTTCAGAGGGTCTCCTACCTCCTCCTCCCTGCAGGCCCCAGATCCAAGATGGCCGTGGGGCTCCTTACGGGTCCTGCAGGGAGGTGGCTTGCCGGCGCCTGCTGAGAACAGGCATCAGCAAGCCTGCAGCACTGCCTGTCAGATCGCTGATCTCACACAGAGCTGTGCACAGTGTCAGATCAGCGATCTGACACTACATAGTGATGTCCCACCCTGGGACTAAGTAAAAATGGAAAAAAAAAAAATCATCATGTGTAAAAATATTTAAAAAAAAATCCTAAATTTCTTTGAGTAAAAAAACCCAAACAATAAAAGTACACATATTTAGTATTGTCACATCCGTAACGACCCGACCTATAAAACTGTCCCACTAGTTAACCCCTTCAGTGAACACCGTAAAAAAATAAATAAAAAACAAGGCAAAAAACAGCGCTTTCTCATCATACCGCCGAACAAAAGTGGAATAACGTGCGCGATTAAAAAGACGGATATAAATAACTATGGCACCCCTGAAAATGTCATCTTGTCTCACAAAACACAAGCTGCCATACAGCGTCATCAGCAAAAAAATAAAAAAGTTATAGCCCTCAGAATAAAGTGATGCAAAAACAATTATTTTTTATATAAAATAGTTTTTATTGCATAAAAGCGTCAAAACATAAAAAAAAAAAAATGAGATATCGATGTAATCGTACTAACCCAAAGAATAATGCTGCTTTATCAATTTTACAACATGCGGAACGGTTTAAACGCCCCCCCCCCCCAAAAGAAATTCACGAATTGCTGGTTTTTGTTCATTCTGCCTCCAAAAAATCGGAATAAAAAGCGATCAAAAAATGTCATGTGCCCGAAAATGGTACCAATAAAAATGTCAACTCGTCTCGCAAAAAACAAGACCTCACATGACACTGTGGACCAAAATATAGAAAAATTATAAGTCTCAAAATGTGGTGATGGAAAAACTATTTTTTGCAATAAAAAGCGTCTTTTAGAGTGTGACAGCTGCCAAACAAAACCCCCGCCATAAATAGTAAATCACACACCCCTTCATCACCCCCTTAGTTAGGGAAAAATAATAAAATTAAAAAAATTTATTTATTTGTATTTTCCCATTAGGGTTAGTGTTAGGGCTAGGGTTAGAGTTGCGGCTAAAATTAGGGTTAGGGTTGGGGCTAAAGTTAGGGTTCGGGCTAAAGTTAGGTTTAGGGTTGGGGCTAAAGTTAGGGTTGGGGCCAAGGTTAGGGTTGGGGCTAGAGATGAGGTTAGGGTTTGGATTATGTTAAAGGGAACCTGTCACCTGATTTTGGCGGGACAGGTTTGCGGTCATATGGGCCAAGATTGCCTTGCGCAGGCGTGTACTTCGGAGGACACAGCATTAACTTCAACCCAATATTGCGGCCAGCATGCAGCCAGCGGGTAAGGAAAGGGTGAACACCCGAAAACCCCGCTCATATGACCGGAAACCTGTCCCGCCAAATTCAGGTGACAGGTTCCCTTTAACGGTAGGGATTACGGTTGGGATTAAGGTAAGGGGTGTGTCAGGGTTAGCGGTGTGTTTAGGATTGGGATTAGGGTTAGGGGTGTGTTGGGGTTAGAGGTGTGCTGGGGTTAGAGGTGTGGTTAGGGTTATGGTTAGGGTTGGGATTAGGGTTAGGGGTGTGTTCAGGTTAGGGGTGTGTTCGGGTTAGAGGTGTGGCTAAGGTTATGGTTAGGGTTGGGATTAGGGTTGGGGGTGTGTTTGAGTTAGGGTTGGAGTTAGAATTGGTGGATTTTCACTGTTTAGGCACATTGGGGCTCTCCAAACGCGACATGGCGCCCGATCTCAATTCTAGCCAATTCTGCATTGAAAAAGTAAAACAGAGCTCCTTCACTTCCGAGCTCTGCTGTGCACCCAAACAGTGGTTTACCCCTCACATATGGGGTATCAGGGTACAAATTGGACAACAACTTTTGCGGTCGAATTTCTTCTTTTACCCTTAGGAAAATACAAAACTGGGGGCTAAAATTCATTTTTGTGGAAATAAAAAGATTATTTATTTTCACGGCTCTGCGTTATAAACTGTAGTGAAACACTTGGGGGCTCAAAGTTCTCATAACACATCTAGATATGTTCCTTGGGGGGTCTAGTTTCCAATATGGGGTCACTTTTGGGGGTTTACACTGTTTAGGTACGTCAGGGACTCTTGTTGTGAATTCTGTGGTCAAGCTCCCTCCTGTGGTCATGAGTGGTACTTCGGCTGGTTCTGTCTATGAGCTTCCGCTGATGGATGTGAGTGGGGCTGCGGCTTCTGAGTTTCCTTCCTCAGGTGACGAGGTTAAGTCGTTAGGTGCTGCTCTATTTAACTCCACCTTGTTCTTTGTTCCTGGCCTCCAGTCAATGTTCCAGTATTGGTCTGGCTCTCTCCTGGATCGTTCCTGTGGCCTGTCTGCCATGCATAAGCTAAGTTCTGCTTGTGTTACTTTTGTTTGCTATATTTTCTGTCCAGCTTGCTATATTGGTTTTTCTTGCTTGCTGGAAGCTCTGAGACGCAGAGGGAGCACCTCCGTACCGTTAGTCGGTGCGGAGGGTCTTTTTGGCCCTCTGCGTGGTTGTTTGTAGGTTTTTGTGTTGACCGCAAAGCTATCTTTCCTATCCTCGGTCTATTCAGTAAGTCGGGCCTCACTTTGCTAAATCTATTTCATCTCTGTGTTTGTATTTTCATCTTAACTCACAGTCATTATATGTGGGGGGTTGCCTTTTCCTTTGGGGAATTTCTCTGAGGCAAGGTAGGCTTATTTTTCTATCTTCAGGGCTAGTTAGTTTCTCAGGCTGTGCCGAGTTGCATAGGGAGCGTTAGGCGCAATCCACGGCTACCTCTAGTGTGGTATGATAGGATTAGGGATTGCGGTCAGCAGAGTTCCCACGTCTCAGAGCTCGTCCTATGTTAGTAACTATCAGGTCACTTTGTGTGCTCTTAACCACTAGGTCCATTGTGGTTCTGAATCACCTGTTCATAACAGTACTAGAGGCCCAAAGTACTAATGCTTCTCAATAGAGGAAAAAGAGAAGTTCTGAGACCATTTTTTTTTCTTTGCACTGTGTTTTGTCTTTCTTTTCCCCTTTACATCAGGGTGGTTCAGAACACAGGTGTAGACATGGACATTCAAGGTCTGTCCTCTTTGATGGATATTCTCGCTATAAGTGTACAGAACATTCAAGATTTAGTGGTTCAGAATCCTATGTTAGAACCTAGAATTCCTATTCCTGAGTTATTTTCTGGAGATAGAGCTAAGTTTTTGAATTTCAAAAATAATTGTAAACTATTTCTGGCTTTGAAACCCCGCTCCTCTGGTGACCCAGTTCAACAAGTAAAGATCATTATTTCTTTATTACACGGCGACCCTCAAGACTGGGCATTTTCCCTTGCGCCAGGGGATCCGGCATTGCGTGATGTTGATGCGTTTTTCCTGGCGCTTGGATTGCTTTATGACGAACCTAATTCAGTGGATCAGGCAGAGAAAATCTTGCTGGCTCTGTGTCAGGGTCAGGATGAGGTAGAGATATATTGTCAGAAATTTAGGAAGTGGTCTGTGCTCACTCAATGGAATGAATGTGCTCTGGCAGCAATTTTCAGAAAGGGTCTCTCTGAAGCCCTTAAGGATGTCATGGTGGGATTTCCTATGCCTGCTGGTCTGAATGAGTCTATGTCTTTGGCCATTCAGATCGATCGACGCTTACGTGAGCGTAAAACTGTGCACCATTTGGCGGTATTATCTGAGCATAAACCTGAGCCTATGCAATGCAATAGGACTTTGACCAGAGCTGAACGGCAAGAACACAGACGACGGAATGGGCTGTGTTTTTACTGTGGTGATTCCACTCATGCTATCTCCGATTGTCCTAAGCGCACTAAGCGGTTCGCTAGCTCTGCCACCATTGGTACGGTACAGTCGAAATTTCTTTTGTCGGTTACTTTGATCTGCTCTTTGTCATCCTATTCTGTCATGGCATTTGTGGATTCAGGCGCTGCCCTGAATTTGATGTACTTGGAGTATGCTAGGCGTTGTGGGTTTTTCTTGGAGCCCTTGCAGTATCCTATTCCATTGAGAGGAATTGATGCTACGCCTTTGGCCAAGAATAAGCCTCAGTACTGGACCCAACTGACCATGTGCATGGCTCCTGCGCATCAGGAGGATATTCGCTTTTTGGTGTTGCATAATCTGCATGATGTGGTCGTGTTGGGGTTGCCATGGCTACAAGTCCATAACCCAGTATTGGATTGGAAATCTATGTCTGTGTCCAGCTGGGGTTGTCAGGGGGTACATGGTGATGTTCCATTTCTGTCTATTTCATCACCCACCCCTTCTGAGGTCCCAGAGTTCTTGTCGGATGTATTTGATGAGCCCAAGTCCAGTGCCCTACCTCCGCATAGGGATTGTGATTGCGCTATCGATTTGATTCCTGGTAGTAAGTTTCCTAAAGGTCGACTGTTTAATTTGTCTGTGCCTGAGCACGCCGCTATGCGGAGTTACGTAAAGGAATCCTTGGAGAAGGGTCATATTCGCCTGTCGTCGTCGCCATTGGGAGCAGGGTTCTTTTTTGTGGCCAAGAAGGATGGTTCGCTGAGACCTTGTATTGATTACCGCCTTCTAAATAAAATCACGGTCAAATTTCAGTACCCCTTGCCGCTGCTGTCTGATTTGTTTGCTCGGATTAAGGGGGCTAGTTGGTTCACCAAGATAGATCTTCGTGGTGCGTATAATCTTGTGCGCATTAAACAGGGCGATGAATGGAAAACAGCATTTAATACGCCCGAGGGCCATTTTGAGTACCTGGTTATGCCATTCGGGCTTTCTAATGCTCCATCAGTGTTTCAGTCCTTTATGCATGACATCTTCCGAGAGTACCTGGATAAATTCCTGATTGTATACTTGGATGATATTTTGGTCTTCTCGGATGATTGGGAGTCTCACGTGAGGCAGGTCAGAATGGTGTTCCAGGTCCTGCGTGCGAATTCTTTGTTTGTGAAGGGGTCAAAGTGTCTCTTTGGTGTTCAGAAGGTTTCATTTTTGGGTTTCATTTTTTCCCCTTCTACTATCGAGATGGACCCTGTTAAAGTTCAGGCCATTTATTATTGGACTCAGCCGACATCTCTGAAGAGTCTGCAAAAGTTCCTGGGCTTTGCTAATTTTTATCGTCGCTTCATCAATAATTTTTCTAGTAGTGCTAAACCGTTGACTGATTTAACCAAGAAGTGTGCTGATGTGGTCAATTGGTCTTCTGCTGCTGTGGAAGCTTTTCAAGAGTTGAAGCGTCATTTTTCTTCTGCCCCTGTGTTGTGCCAACCATATGTTTCGCTCCCTTTCCAGGTCGAGGTTGATGCTTCTGAGATTGGAGCAGGGGCTGGTTTGTCGCAAAGAAGTTCTGATGGCTCGGTGATGAAACCATGCGCCTTCTTTTCCAGGAAGTTTTCGCCTGCTGAGCGTAATTATGATGTTGGCAATCGAGAGTTGCTGGCCATGAAGTGGGCATTCGAGGAGTGGCGTCATTGGCTTGAAGGAGCTAAGCATCGCGTGGTGGTCTTGACTGATCATAAGAACTTGACTTATCTCGAGTCTGCCAAACGGTTGAATCCTAGACAGGCTCGTTGGTCGCTGTTTTTCTCCCGTTTTGACTTTGTGGTTTCGTACCTTCCGGGCTCTAAAAATGTGAAGGCGGATGCCCTGTCTAGGAGTTTTGTGGCCGACTCTCCGGGTTTGTCTGAGCCGGCGGGTGTTCTCAAGGAGGGGGTAATTTTGTCTGCCATCTCTCCTGATTTGCGGCGGGTGCTGCAAAAATTTCAGGCTAATAGACCTGACAGTTGCCCAGCGGAGAAACTGTTTGTCCCTGATAAATGGACGAGTAGAGTTATCTCTGAGGTTCATGGTTCGGTGTTGGCTGGTCATCCTGGAATCTTTGGTACCAGAGATTTGGTGGCTAGATCCTTTTGGTGGCCATCTCTGTCGCGGGATGTGCGTTCATTTGTGCAGTCCTGTGGGATTTGTGCTCGGGCTGAGCCCTGCTGTTCTCGTGCCAGTGGGTTGCTTTTGCCATTGCCTGTCCCGAAGAGGCCCTGAACACATATCTCTATGGATTTTATTTTGGATCTCCCCGTCTCTCAAAAAATGTCGGTCATTTGGGTTGTTTGTGATCGCTTCTCGAAGATGGTCCATTTGGTACCCTTGTCTAAATTGCCTTCCTCCTCTGATTTGGTACCATTGTTCTTCCAGCATGTGGTTCGTTTACATGGCATTCCGGAGAACATCGTTTCTGACAGAGGTTCCCAGTTTGTTTCGAGGTTTTGGCGAGCCTTTTGTGCTAGGATGGGCATTAATTTGTCTTTTTCCTCGGCTTTCCATCCTCAGACAAATGGCCAGACTGAACGAACCAATCAGACCTTGGAAACATATCTGAGATGTTTTGTTTCTGCCGATCAGGATGATTGGGTGTCTTTTTTGCCTTTGGCTGAGTTCGCCCTTAATAATCGGGCCAGCTCGGCTACTTTGGTTTCGCCGTTTTTCTGCAATTCTGGTTTCCATCCTCGTTTCTCTTCAGGGCAGGTTGAGTCTTCTGACTGTCCTGGTGTGGATACTGTGGTGGATAGGTTGCAGCAGATTTGGACTCATGTGGTGGACAATTTGACATTGTCTCAGGAGAAGGCTCAAAGTTTCGCTAACCGCAGGCGCTGTGTGGGTCCCCGACTTCGTGTTGGGGATTTGGTTTGGTTGTCATCTCGTTATATTCCTATGAAAGTTTCCTCTCCTAAGTTTAAGCCTCGTTTCATTGGTCCGTATAGGATTTCTGAGGTTCTTAATCCTGTGTCTTTTCGTCTGACCCTTCCTGCTTCTTTTTCCATCCATAACGTATTCCATAGGTCATTGTTGCGGAGATACGTGGCACCTGTGGTTCCATCCGTTGATCCTCCTGCCCCGGTTTTGGTTGAGGGGGAGTTGGAGTATATAGTGGAGAAGATTTTGGATTCTCGTATTTCGAGACGGAAACTTCAGTACCTGGTTAAGTGGAAGGGTTATGGTCAGGAAGATAATTCCTGGGTCTTTGCCTCTGATGTTCATGCTGCCGATCTGGTTCGTGCCTTTCATTTGGCCCATCCTGGTCGGCCTTGGGGGCTTTGGTGAGGGTTTGGTGACCCCTCCTCAAGGGGGGGGTACTGTTGTGAATTCTGTGGTCAAGCTCCCTCCTGTGGTCATGAGTGGTACTTCGGCTGGTTCTGTCTATGAGCTTCCGCTGATGGATGTGAGTGGGGCTGTGGCTTCTGAGTTTCCTTCCTCAGGTGACGAGGTTAAGTCGTTAGGCGCTGCTCTATTTAACTCCACCTAGTTCTTTGTTCCTGGCCTCCAGTCAATGTTCCAGTATTGGTCTGGCTCTCTCCTGGATCATTCCTGTGGCCTGTCTGCCCTGCAAAAGCTAAGTTCTTCTTGTGTTACTTTTGTTTGCTATATTTTCTGTCCAGCTTGCTATATTGGTTTTTCTTGCTTGCTGGAAGCTCTGAGACGCAGAGGGAGCACCTCCGTACCGTTAGTCGGTGCGGAGGGTCTTTTTGGCCCTCTGCGTGGTTGTTTGTAGGTTTTTGTGTTGACCGCAAAGCTATCTTTCCTATCCTCGGTCTATTCTTTAAGTCGGGCCTCACTTTGCTAAATCTATTTCATCTCTGTGTTTGTATTTTCATCTTAACTCACAGTCATTATATGTGGGGGGCTGCCTTTTCCTTTGGGGAATTTCTCTGAGGCAAGGTAGGCTTATTTTTCTATCTTCAGGGCTAGTTAGTTTCTCAGGCTGTGCCGAGTTGCATAGGGAGCGTTAGGCGCAATCCACGGCTACCTCTAGTGTGGTATGATAGGATTAGGGATTGCGGTCAGCAGAGTTCCCACGTCTCAGAGTTCGTCCTATGTTAGTAACTATCAGGTCACTTTGTGTGCTCTTAACCACTAGGTCCATTGTGGTTCTGAATCACCTGTTCATAACAGACTCTGCAAACGCAATGTGACATGTTGTGAATTCTGTGGTCAAGCTCCCTCCTGTGGTCATGAGTGGTACTTCGGCTGGTTCTGTCCATGAGCTTCATCTGGTGGATGTGAGTGGGGCTGCGGCTTCTGAGTTTCCTTCCTCAGGTGACGAGGTTAGGTCGTTAGGTGCTGCTCTATTTAACTCCACCTAGTTCTTTGTTCCTTGCCTCCAGTCAATGTTCCAGTATTGGTCTTGCTCTCTCCTGGATCGTCTTGTGGCCTGTCTGACATGCATAAGCTAAGTTCTGCTTGTGTTACTTTTGTTTGCTATTTTTTCTGTCCAGCTTGCTATATTGGTTTTTCTTGCTTGCTGGAAGCTCTGGGACGCAGAGGAAGCACCTCCGTGCCGTTAGTCGGTACGGAGGGTCTTTTTGCGCCCTCTGCGTGGTTGTTTGTAGGTTTTTGTGCTGACCGCAAAGCTATCTTTACTATCCTCGGTCTATTCAGTAAGTCGGGCCTCACTTTGCTAATACCTATTTCATCTCTGTGTTTGTATTTTCATCTTTACTCACAGTCATTATATGTGGGGGGCTGCCTTTTCCTTTGGGGAATTTCTCTGAGGCAAGGTAGGCTTATTTTTCTATCTTCAGGGCTAGCTAGTTTCTCAAGCTGTGCCCGAGGCACCTAGGTCTGGTCAGGAGCGCTCCACGGCTACCTCTAGTGTGGTGTGATAGGATTAGGGATTGCGGTCAGCAGAGTTCCCACGTCTCAGAGCTCGTCCTATGTTGTTAGTAACTATCAGGTCACTTGGTGTGCTCTTAACCACCAGGTCCATTGTGTTTCTGAATCATCAGTTCATAACAGTACTGGAGGCCCAAAGTACTAATGCTTCTCAATAGAGGGAAAAGAGAAGTTCTGAGACCATTTTTTTTCTCTGCACTGTGTTTTGCCTTTCTTTTCCCCTAGACATTTGGGTGGTTCAGGACACAGGTGTAGTGATTGACATTAAAGGTCTGTCTTCTTGTGTGGATCATCTCACTGCAAGAGTACAAAATATTCAAGACTTTGTGGTTCAGAATTCTATGTTAGAACCTAGAATTCCTATTCCTGATTTGTTTTCTGGAGATAGAGCTAAGTTTCTGAGTTTTAAAAATAATTGTAAACTATTTCTGGCTTTGAAACCCCGCTCCTCTGGTGACCCAGTTCAACAAGTTAAGATCATTATTTCTTTATTACGTGGCGACCCTCAAGACTGGGCATTTTCCCTTGCGCCAGGAGATCCTGCATTATGTAATATTGATGCGTTTTTTCTGGCGCTCGGATTGCTTTATGATGAACCTAATTCAGTGGATCAGGCAAAGAAAAATTTGCTGGCTCTGTGTCAGGGTCAGGATGAGGTCGAGATATATTGTCAGAAGTTTAGGAAGTGGTCTGTGCTCACTCAATGGAATGAATGTGCGCTGGCAGCAATTTTCAGAAAGGGTCTCTCTGAAGCCCTTAAGGATGTTATGGTGGGATTTCCTATGCCTGCTGGTCTGAATGAGTCTATGTCTTTGGCCATTCAGATCGATCGACGCTTACGTGAGCGTAAAACTGTGCACCATTTGGCGGTATTATCTGAACATAAACCTGAGCCTATGCAATGTGATAGGACTTTGACCAGAGCTGAACGGCAAGAACACAGACGTCGGAATGGGCTGTGTTTTTACTGTGGTGATCCAACTCATGCTATCTCCGATTGTCCTAAGCGCACTAAGCGGTTCGCTAGGTCTGCCACCATTGGTACGGTACAGTCGAAATTTCTTTTGTCCGTTACTTTGATCTGCTCTTTGTCGTCCTATTCTGTCATGGCATTTGTGGATTCAGGCGCTGCCCTGAATTTGATGGACTTGGAGTTTGCTAGGCGCTGTGGGTTTTTCTTGGAGCCCTTGCAGTATCCTATTCCACTGAGAGGAATTGATGCTACGCCTTTGGCCAAGAATAAGCCTCAGTACTGGACCCAACTGACCATGTGCATGGCTCCTGCGCATCAGGAGGATATTCGCTTTTTGGTGTTGCATAATCTGCATGATGTGGTCGTGTTGGGGTTGCCATGGCTACAAGTCCATAACCCAGTATTGGATTGGAAATCTATGTCTGTGTCCAGCTGAGGTTGTCAGGGAGTGCATGGTGATGTTCCATTTCTGTCTGTTTCGTCATCCACCCCTTCTGAGGTCCCAGAGTTCTTGTCGGATTACCGGGATGTATTTGATGAGCCCAAGTCCAGTGCCCTACCTCCGCATAGGGATTGCGATTGTGCCATCAATTTGATTCCTGGTAGTTAGTTTCCTAAAGGTCGACTGTTTAATTTGTCTGTGCCTGAGCACGCCGCTATGCGGAGTTACGTAAAGGAATCCTTGGAGAAGGGTCATATTCGCCTGTCGTCGTCGCCATTGGGAGCAGGGTTCTTTTTTGTGGCCAAGAAGGATGGTTCGCTGAGACCTTGTATTGATTACCGCCTTCTAAATAAAATCACGGTCAAATTTCAGTACCCCTTGCCGCTGCTGTCTGATTTGTTTGCTCGGATTAAGGGGTCTAGTTGATTCACCAAGATAGATCTTCGTGGTGCGTATAATCTTGTGCGTATTAAACAGGGCGATGAATGGAAAACAGCATTTAATACGCCCGAGGGCCATTTTGAGTACCTGGTTATGCCATTCGGGCTTTCCAATGCTCCATCAGTATTTCAGTCCTTTATGCATGACATCTTCCGAGAGTACCTGGATAAATTCCTGATTGTATACTTGGATGATATTTTGGTCTTCTCGGATGATTGGGAGTCTCACGTGAGGCAGGTTAGAATGGTGTTCCAGGTCCTGCGTGCGAATTCTTTGTTTGTGAAGGGGTCAAAGTGTCTCTTTGGTGTTCAGAAGGTTTCATTTTTGGGTTTCATTTTTTCCCCTTCTACTATCGAGATGGACCCTGTTAAAGTTCAGGCCATTTATGAGTGGACTCAGCCAACATCTCTGAAGAGTCTACAAAAGTTCCTGGGCTTTGCTAATTTTTATCGTCGCTTCATCAATAATTTTTCTAGTATTGCTAAACCGTTGACTGATTTAATCAAGAAGGGTGCTGATGTGGTCAATTGGTCTTCTGCTGCTGTGGAAGCTTTTCAGGAGTTGAAGCATCGTTTTTCTTCTGCCCCTGTGTTGTGCCAGCCAGATGTTTCGCTCCCGTTCCAGGTCGACGTTGATGCTTCTGAGATTGGAGCAGGGGCTGTTTTGTCGCAAAGAAGTTCTGATGGCTCGGTGATGAAACCATGTGCCATCTTTTCCTGGAAGTTTTCGCCTGCTGAGCGTAATTATGATGTTGGCAATCGAGAGTTGCTGGCCATGAAGTGGGCATTCGAGGAGTGGCATCATTGGCTTGAAGGAGCTAAGCATCGCGTGGTGATCTTGACTGATCACAAGAACTTGACTTATCTCGAGTCTGCCAAACGGTTGAATCCTAGACAGGCTCGTTGGTCGCTGTTTTTCTCCCGTTTTGACTTTGTGGTTTCGTACCTTCCGGGCTCTAAGAATGTGAAGGCGGATGCCCTTTCTAGGAGTTTTGTGCTCGACTCTCCGGGTTTGCCTGAGAGTATTCTCAAAGAGGGGGTAATTCTGTCTGCCATCTCCCCTGATTTGCGGCGGGTGCTGCAAAAATTTCAGGCTAATAGACCTGACCGTTACCCAGCGGAGAAACTGTTTGTCCCTGATAAATGGACGAGTAGAGTTATCTCTGAGGTTCATTGTTCGGTGTTGGCTGGTCATCCTGGAATCTTTGGTACCAGAGATTTGGTGGCTAGATCCTTTTGGTGGCCGTCTCTGTCGCGGGATGTGCGTTCGTTTGTGCAGTCCTGTGGGATTTGTGCTCGGGCTAAGCCCTGCTGTTCTCGTGCCAGTGGGTTGCTTTTGCCCTTGCCGGTCCCGAAGAGGCCCTGGACACATATCTCTATGGATTTTGTTTCGGATCTCCCCGTCTCTCAAAGATGTCGGTCATTTGGGTGGTTTGTGATCGCTTCTCTAAGATGGTCCATTTAGTACCATTGTCTAAATTGCCTTCCTCCTCTGATTTGGTGCCATTGTTTTTCCAACATGTGGTTCGTTTACATGGCATTCCGGAGAACATCGTTTCTGACAGAGGTTCCCAGTTTGTTTCGAGGTTTTGGCGAGCCTTTTGTGCTAGGATGGGCATTGATTTGTCTTTTTCCTCGTCTTTCCATCCTCAGACAAATGGTCAAACTGAACGAACCAATCAGACCTTGGAAACATATCTGAGATGTTTTGTTTCTGCTGATCAGGATGATTGGGTGTCCTTTTTGCCTTTGGCTGAGTTCGCCCTTAATAATCGGGCCAGCTCGGCTACTTTGGTTTCGCCGTTTTTCTGCAATTCTGGTTTCCATCCTTGTTTCTCTTCAGGGCAGGTTGAGTCTTCGGACTGTCCTGGTGTGGATACTGTGGTGGATAGGTTGCAGCAGATTTGGACTCATGTAGTGGACAATTTGACATTGTCCCAGGAGAAATCTCAATGTTTCGCTAACCGCAGGCGCTGTGTGGGTCCCCGACTTCGTGTTAGGGATTTGGTTTGGTTGTCGTCTCGTTATATTCCTATGAAAGTTTCCTCTCCTAAGTTTAAGCCTCGTTTCATTTCTGAGGTTCTTAATCCTGTGTCTTTTCGTTTGACCCTTCCAGCTTCTTTTTCCATCCATAACGTATTCCATAGGTCATTGTTGCGGAGATACGTGGCACCTGTGGTTCCATCCGTTGATCCTCCTGCTCCGGTTTTGGTTGAGGGGGAGTTGGAGTATATAGTGGAGAAGATTTTGGATTCTCGTATTTCGAGACGGAAACTCCAGTACCTGGTTAAGTGGAAGGGTTATGGTCAGGAAGATAATTCCTGGGTCTTTGCCTCTGATGTTCATGCTGCCAATCTGGTTCGTGCCTTTCATTTGGCTCATCCTGGTCGGCCTGGGGGCTCTGGTGAGGGTTCGGTGACCCCTCCTCAAGGGGGGGTACTGTTGTGAATTCTGTGGTCAAGCTCCCTCCTGTGGTCATGAGTGGTACTTCGGCTGGTTCTGTCCATGAGCTTCATCTGGTGGATGTGAGTGGGGCTGCGGCTTCTGAGTTTCCTTCCTCAGGTGACGAGGTTAGGTCGTTAGGTGCTGCTCTATTTAACTCCACCTAGTTCTTTGTTCCTTGCCTTCAGTCAATGTCCCAGTATTGGTCTTGCTCTCTCCTGGATCGTCTTGTGGCCTGTCTGACCTGCATAAGCTAAGTTCTGCTTGTGTTACTTTTGTTTGCTATTTTTTCTGTCCAGCTTGCTATATTGGTTTTTCTTGCTTGCTGGAAGCTCTGGGACGCAGAGGAAGCACCTCCGTGCCGTTAGTCGGTGCGGAGGGTATTTTTGCGCCCTCTGCGTGGTTATTTGTAGGTTTCTGTGCTGACCGCAAAGCTATCTTTACTATCCTCGGTCTATTCAGTAAGTCGGGCCTCACTTTGCTAATACCTATTTCATCTCTGTGTTTGTATTTTCATCTTTACTCACAGTCATTATATGTGGGGGGCTGCCTTTTCCTTTGGGGAATTTCTCTGAGGCAAGGTAGGCTTATTTTTCTATCTTCAGGGCTAGCTAGTTTCTCAGGCTGTCCCGAGGCACCTGGGTCTGGTCAGGAGCGCTCCACGGCTACCTCTAGTGTGGTGTGATAGGATTAGGGATTGCGGTCAGCAGAGTTCCCACGTCTCAGAGCTCGTCCTATGTTGTTAGTAACTATCAGGTCACTTGGTGTGCTCTTAACCACCAGGTCCATTGTGTTTCTGAATCACCAGTTCATAACAGTGACACCCTCAACCATTCCATCTAAGTCTGCATTCCAAACGGTGCTCCTTCTCTTCTGAGCTCTGCAATGTGCCCAAACGGTGGTCCCCCCCCCACATAAGCGGTATGAACCTACTCAGGACAAATTGGACAACAACTTTTGGGGTCCAATTTCTCCTGGTACCCTTGGGAAAATATTTTCACGGTTCTGCGTTATAAACTGTAGTGTAACACTTGGGTGCTCAAAGTTCTCACAACACATCTAGATAAGTTCCTTGGGGGTTTAGTTTCCAATATGGGGTCACTTATGGGGGTTTCTGCTATTTAGGTACATCAGGGGCTCTACAAACGCAATGTGATGCCCGCAGACCATTCCATCTACGTATGCATTCCAAACGGCGCTCCTTCCCTTCCGAGCTCTGCCATGCGCCCAAACGGTGGTTCCCCCCCACATTGGGGTGTCAGCGTACTCACGATAAATTGGACAACAACTTTTGGGGTCCAATTTCTCCTGTTACCCTTGGGAAAATACAAAACTGTAGGCTAAATATAATTTTTGTGGAAAAAAAGATTTTTTATTTTCACGGCTCTGCGTTATAAGCTGTAGTGAAACACTTGGGGGTTCAACGTTCTTACAACACATCTAGATAAGTTCCATGGGGGGTCTAGTTTCCAATATGGGGTCACTTATGGGAGTTTACACTGTTTAGGCACATCAGGGGCTCTCCAAACGCGACATGGCGTCCTATCCTATGAATTCCAGTCAATTTTGCATTGCAAAGTCAAACGGCGCTCCTTCCTTTCCGAGCTCTACCATGCGCCCAAACAGTGGTTTACCCCCTCATATGGGGTATCGGCGTACTCAGGACATATTGCACAACAACGTTCGTGGTCCAATTTCTCTTGTTAACCTTGGGAAAATAAAAAATGATGGACGAAAAGATCATTTTTGTGAAAAAATATGATTTTTAATTTTTATTGCTCAACATTATAAACTTCTGTGAAGCACTTGTGGGTTCAAAGTGCTCACCACACATCTAGATATGTTCCTTAGGGAGTGTACTTTCCAAAATGGTGTCACTTCTGGGGGGTTTCCACTGTTTAGGCACATCAGGGGCTTTCCAAATGCGACATGGTGTCCTATCTCAATTCTAGCTAATTTTGCATTGAAAAGTCAAACGGAGCTCCTTCCCTTCCGAGCTGTGCCATGCACCTAAACAGTGGTTTCCCCCCATATGGGGTATCTACTTACTCAGGACAATTTGTACAACAACTTTTGGGGTCCAATTTCTCCTGTTACCCTTGGTAAAATAAGAAAATTTGGATCTGAAGTAAATTTTTTGTGAAAAAAAAGTTAAATGTTAATTTTTTGGAAACATTCCAAAAATTCCTGTGAAGCACCTGAAGGGTTAATAAACTTCTTGAATGTGGTTTTGAGAACCTTGAGGGGTGCAGTTTTTAGAATGGTGTCACACTTGGGTATTTTCTATCTTATAGATCCCTCAAAATTACTTCAAATGTGATGTGGTCCATAAAAAAAATGGTGTTGTAAAAATGAGAAATTGCTGGTCAAATTTAACCCTTATAACGTCCTAACAAATAAAATTTTGGTTCCAAAATTGTGCTGATGTAAAGTAGACATGTGGGAAATGTTACTTATTAAGTATTTTGTGAGGCATATCTCTGTGATTTATGGGCATGAAAATTCAAGGTTGGAAAATTGCAAAATTTTCAAAATTTTCGCCAAATTTTCGCTTTTTCACAAGTAAATGCAAGTAATATCAAGGAATCTTTACCACTAACATAAAGTACAATATGTCACGAGAAAACAGAGTCAGAATTACCAAGATCCGTTGAAGCGTTCCAGAGTTATAACCTCATAAAGGGACAGTGGTGAACATTTTAAAAATTGGCCTTGTCATTAACGTGCAAACCACCCTTGGGTGTAAAGGGGTTAATGCAATCTTGCGGTGACCAAAAAAAATGTAATTCTGGGGTTTTTTTTTTTTTCTCTTTAAGTCATTTAGCAATCAAGTTACCGTATATACTCGAGTATAAGCCGAGATTTTCAGCCCAAATTTTTGGGCTGAAAGTGCCCCTCTCGGCTTATACTCGAGTCAAGGTGGGCGGCAGGGTCGGCGGGTGAGGGGGTGAGGGCGCTGAGGTATACTTACCTAGTCCCAGCGATCCTCGCGCTGTCCCTGCCGTCCCACGGGCTTCTGTGCTGCAGCTTCTTCCTCTCTTCAGCGGTCACGTGGGACCGCTCATTACAGAAATGAATAAGCGGCTCCACCTCCCATAGGGGCGGAGCCGCCTATTCATTCCTCTAATCAGCGGTGCCGGTGACCGCTGACAGGAAGAGCTGCGGCACCGAAGACCAGGCAGAGGGACAGCGCGAGGATCGCCAGGACTAGGTAAGTATAGCATATTCACCTGTCCTCGTTCCAGCCGCCGAGCGTCGCTCCATCTTCCCGGCCGGCGCCTCCATCTTCCCGGCGTCTGCGCTCTGACTGTTCAGGCAGAGGGCGCGATGACGCATATAGTGTGCGCGGCGCCCTCTGCCTGATCAGTCAGAGCAGAGACGCCGGGAAGATGGAGGCGCCGGAACGAGACGCCGGGAGCTGCAATCAAGGGAGGTGAGTATGTGGTTTGTTTTTTTATTGCAGCAGCAGCAGCGGCGGCGGCGGCAGAGATTTCTATGGGGCACAATGAACGGTGCAGAGCACCGTATATGGCACAGCAATGGGGCACAATGAACAGTGCAGAGCACCGTATATGGCACAGCAATGGGGCACAATGAACGGTGCAGAGCACCGTATATGGCACAGCAATGGGGCACAATGAACGGTGCAGAGCACCGTATATGGCACAGCAATGGGGCACAATGAACGGTGCAGAGCACCGTATATGGGGCACAGCTATGGGGCACAATGAACGGTGCAGAGCACTATATGGGGCACAGCTATGGGGAAATAATGAACGGTGTAGAGCACTATATGGCACAGCTATGGGGAAATAATGATCTATTTTTATTTTTGAAATTCACCGGTAAATGCTGCATTTCCACCCTAGGCTTATACTCGAGTCAATAAGTTTTCCCAGTTTTTTGTGGCAAAATTAGGAGGGTCGGCTTATACTCAGGTCGGCTTATACTCGAGTATATACGGTAATTCTTTTTAAATATTGATAGATTGGGCAATTCTGAATGCGGCGATACCAAATATGTGTATGTTTAATTTTTTTGTTTTATTTTGAATGGGGTGAAAGGGGAAAACTTTTATATACAGTGGGGCAAAAAAGTATTTAGTCAGTCAGCAATAGTGCAAGTTCCACCACTTAAAAAGATGAGAGGTGTCTGTAATTTACATCATAGGTAGACCTCAACTATGGGAGACAAACTGAGAAAAAAAAAATCCAGAAAATCACATTGTCTGTTTTTTTTAACATTTTATTTGCATATTATGGTGGAAAATAAGTATTTGGTCAGAAACAAAATTTCATCTCAATACTTTGTAATATATCCTTTGTTGGCAATGACAGAGGTCAAACGTTTTCTGCAAGTCTTCACAAGGTTGCCACACACTGTTGTTGGTATGTTGGCCCATTCCTCCATGCAGATCTCCTCTAGAGCAGTGATGTTTTTGGCTTTTCGCTTGGCAACATGGACTTTCAACTCCCTCCAAAGGTTTTCTATAGGGTTGAGATCTGGAGACTGGCTAGGCCACTCCAGGACCTTGAAATGCTTCTTACGAAGCCACTCCTTCGTTGCCCTGGCGGTGTGCTTTGGATCATTGTCATGTTGAAAGACCCAGCCACGTTTCATCTTTAATGCCCTTGCTGATGGAAGGAGGTTTGCACTCAAAATCTCACGATACATGGCCCCATTCATTCTTTCATGTACCCGGATCAGTCGTCCTAGCCCCTTTGCAGAGAAACAGCCCCAAAGCATGATGTTTCCACCACCATGCTTTACAGTAGGTATGGTGTTTGATGGATGCAACTCAGTATTCTTTTTCCTCCAAACATGACAAGTTGTGTTTCTACCAAACAGTTCCAGTTTGGTTTCATCAGACCATAGGACATTCTCCCAAAACTCCTCTAGATCATTCAAATGCTCTCTAGCAAACTTCAGACGGGCTCGGACATGTACTGGCTTAAGCAGTGGTACACGTCTGGCACTGCAGGATCTGAGTCCATGGTGGCGTAGTGTGTTACTTATGGTAGGCCTTGTTACATTGGTCCCAGCTCTCTGCAGTTCATTCACTGGGTCCCCCCGTGTGGTTCTGGGATTTTTGCTCACCGTTCTTGTGATCATTCTGACCCCACGGGGTGGGATTTTGCGTGGAGCCCCAGATCGAGGGAGATTATCAGTGGTCTTGTATGTCTTCCATTTTCTAATTATTGCTCCCACTGTTGATTTCTTCATTCCAAGCTGGTTGGCTATTGCAGATTCAGTCTTCCCAGCCTGGTGCAGGGCTACAATTTTGTTTCTGGTGTCCTTTGACAGCTCTTTGGTCTTCATCATAGTGGAGTTTGGAGTCAGACTGTTTGAGGGTGTGCACAGGTGTCTTGTTATACTGATAACAAGTTTAAACAGGTGCCATTACTACAGGTAATGAGTGGAGGAAAGAGGAGACTCTTAAAGAAGAAGTTACAGGTCTGTGAGAGCCAGAAATCTTGATTGTTTGTTTCTGACCAAATACTTATTTTCCACCATAATATGCAAATAAAATGTTAAAAAAACAGACAATGTGATTTTCTGGATTTTTTTTCTCAGTTTGTCTCCCATAGTTGAGGTCTACCTATGATGTAAATTACAGACGCCTCTCATCTTTTTAAGTGGTGGAACTTGCACTATTGCTGACTGACCAAATACTTTTTTTCCCCACTGTATATATACAGTATATATATATATATATATATATATATATATATATATATACACAGTTAGGTCCATATATATTTTGACAGAGACAACATTTTTCTAATTTTGGTTATAGACATCACCACAATAAATTTTAAACAAAACAATTCAGATGCAGTTGAAGTACAGACTTTCAGCTTTTATTTGAGGGTATCCACATTAAAATTGGATGAAGGGTTTAGGAGTTTCAGCTCCTTAACATGTGCCACCCTGTTTTTAAAGGGACCAAAAGTAATTGGACAGATTAAATAATTTTAAATAAAATGTTCATTTCTAGTACTTGGTTGAAAACCCTTTGTTGGCAATTACTGCCTGAAGTCTTGAACTCATGGACATCACCAGACGCTGTGTTTCCTCCTTTTTGATGCTCTGCCAGGCCTTCACTGTGGTGGTTTTCAGTTGCTGTTTGTTTTGGGACCTTTCTGTCTGAAGTTTAGTCTTTAACAAGTGAAATGCTGCTCAATTGGGTTGAGATCAGGTTACTGACTTGGCCATTCAAGAATAGTCCACTTCTTTGCTTTAATAAACTCCTGGGTTGCTTTGGCTTTATGTTTTGGGTCATTGTCCATCTGTAGTATGAAACGACGACCAATCAGTTTGGTTGCATTTGGCTGGATCTGAGCACACAGTATGGCGGCTTTGAATACCTCAGAATTCATTCGGCTGCTTCTGTCTTGTGTCACATCATCAATAAACACTAGTGACCCAGTGCCACTGGCAGCCATGCATGCCCGCGCCATCACACTGCCTCCGCAGATGATGTGGTATGCTTTGGATCATGAGCTGTACCACGCCTTCTCCATACTTTTCTCTTTCCATCATTCTGGTAGAGGTTGATCTTGGTTTCATCTGTCCAAAGAATGTTCTTCCAGAACTGTGCTGGCTTTTTTAGATGTTTTTAGCAAAGTCCAGTCTAGCCTTTTTATTCTTGATGCTTATGAGTTGCTTGCACCGTGCAGTGAACCCTCTGTATTTACTTTCATGCAGTCTTCTCTTTATGGTAGATTTGGGTATTGATACGCCGACCTCCTGGAGAGTGTTGTTCACTTGGTTGGCTGTTGTGAAGGGGTTTCTCTTCACCATGGAGATTATTCTGCGATCATCCACCACTGTTGTCTTCCGTGGGCGCCCAGGTCTTTTTGCATTGATGAGTTCACCAGTGCTTTCTTTCATTCTCAGGATGTACCAAACTGTAGATTTTGCCACACCTAATATTGTAGCAATTTCTTGGATGGTTTTTTTTCTGTTTTCACAGCTTAAGGATGGCTTGATTCACCTGCATAGAGAGCTCCTTTGACCGCATGTTTACTTCACAGCAAAACCTTCCAAATGCAAGCACCACACCTCAAATCAACTCCAGGCCTTTTATCTGCTTAATTGAGAATGACATATAGAAGGGATTGCCCACACCTGTCCATGAAATAGCCTTGGAGTCAATTGTCCAATTACTTTTGGTCCCTTTAAAAACAGGGTGGCACATGTTAAGGAGCTGAAACTCCCAAACCCTTCATCCAGTTTTAATGTGGATACCCTCAAATGAAAGCTGAAAGTCTGAACTTCAACTGCATCTGAATTGTTTTTTTTTAAATTCATTGTGGTAATGTTTATAACCAAAATTAGAAAAATGTCGTCTATGTCCAAATATATATGGACCTAACTGTATATATATAATACATTTTTATTTATTTAGCGTCAACATATTCCGCAGCACTTTACATTATAGAGGGGACTTGTACAGACAATAGACAGCAAAACAATGAACACAGATCAAAACAGATACCAAGAGGAATGAGGGCCCTGTTCGCAAGCTTACAATCTATGAGGAAAAGGGGAGACACGAGAGGTGGATGGTAACAATTGCTTTCGTTATTCGGACCGGCCATAGTGTAAGGCTCGGGTGTTCATGTAAAGCTGCATGAACCAGTTATCAGCCTAAATATGTAGCAGTACAGACACAGAGGGCTAATAACTGCATAAAGCGTATGAGAACATACACATACGAGGAACCTGATTATGGTGTAGCATTTTGATTTGCCACACAGGGATAGTTAGGTTAATGAGTTGAGGTGGTAGGCCAATCTGAAGAAATGCGTTTTATATATATGTATTTTTTATATATACATATATTTTTAAATATTTTTAAAACATTCTTTTTTACTTTTTGCATGTTTCAATAGTCTCCATGAGAGACTAGAAGCTGCCATAACCCGATCGGCTCTGCTACATTCAGGCGATGATCAGATCGCCTGTATGTAGCAGAACTGCTCACTTGCTATGAGCGTCAACCACCGGCGCTCATACTGTAGCAATCTGGCAGTGACAACCATAGAGGTCTGCTGGAGACCTCTGGTTGTCATGCCAACGCATCATGCGGTCATGTGACACGGGTGCCAATGGGCAGGATTTCCGGTGCCCTTGCCAAAAGTTTGTGTTAAATGCTGCTATCAGAGTTTGACAGCAGCATTTAACTAGTTAACAGCCACGGGTGGATCGCGATTCCACCTGCTGCTGCTAGGGGCACATCAGCTGTTCAAAACAGCTGACATGTGTTCCGGATAAGATGTGGGCTTAGTGCTAGAACCCACATCAAAGGGAGGGAGACAGACATCAGTGTACTATTATGCCCGATGTCAGAAAGAGGTTAAAGTCTTTGAAGAAGCACTCTGAGAGATCAGATTGCAGCTGTTTGTTACAAATCTAGAAGCTCTCAGATTGGATTGTTGTTGCCCATTACAGTCTATATAGAAGCTATCTAAGATATCAGATTACAGCTACCTATTTTAGGCATTTGAGAAAAGATCAGATTACACCTGTCTAGTAAAGTCTAGAAAATGCATCAGAAAAATTAAATTACAGCTGCCTATTAAAGTCTATGGAGGGGGTGAGAAGCAGAATTTAAGAGAGGCATTGTCAAGGGACGACACTGGAGGGGTCATGCCGATCGCCACTGCTGCCCCCAATTGTCAAAGATCACGGCCCGGGGGGGTCGTAACTGAACCAACTGAACTCTCGCACCCCTCCTATCTATTCTAAACTCAGCTGTCCGACTAATCCACCTGTCCCCCCGCTATTCCCCGGCCTCTCCCTTCTGTCAATCTCTTCACTGGCTCCCCATTACCCAGAGACTCCAGTACAAAAGCCTAACCATGATGTACAAAGCCATCCACAACCTGTCTCCTCCATACATCTGCGACCTCGTCTCCCGGTACTTTCCTGCACGCAACCTCCGATCCTCACAAGATCTCCTTCTCTACTCCCCTCTTATCTCCTCTTCCCACAATCGCATACAAGATTTCTCTCGCGTATCACCCCTACTCTGGAACTCTCTACCCCAACACATCAGACTCTCACCTACCATCGAAACCTTCAAAAAGAACCTGAAGACCTACCTCTTCCGACAAGCCTACAACCTGCAGTAACCACCGATCGACCAAACCGTTGCATGACCAGCTCTACCCTCACCTACTGTATCCTCACCCATCCCTTGTAGATTGTGAGCCCTCGCGGGCAGGGTCCTCTCTCCTCCTGTACCAGTTGTGACTTGTATTGTTCAAGATTATTGTACCTGTTTTTATTATGTATACCCCTCCTCACATGTAAAGCGCCATGGAATAAATGGCGCTATAACAATAAATAATAATAATAATAATTGACTGACGATTAATGGAGGAGGTTGGGGCTGTTTCCACTAAAGCTGGTAGTTGAGAAACTACAAAACCTACAAGAAACAAAATAAGCATAAACACTGCTGTAACTAAATAAGTCAAAAGCAAATGCATTTAAATAACTCAGAGTTCTTAGTAATACTGTTTTTGATCAAAAATAGCATAAAAGCCATCAAACCATCATCAAGGTTCCCTGATTGGGACGGTCCTACGCTGTCTAATATTAAAGACCTTACAATGTGTCAGAGTTGACCTCAGTGTGTGAATACGGGCAGACAAGGACCGGGTTCCAATCCATGGTCACCATTAATTGGGCCCCAATCTATGGACACCATGCGTTTATGTGCTGCATGTATACCAACTTATTCCAAGCTCAATTTTTGTGTTTTTCTTTGTATTTTTGCATTTTGTGCAAGCAAGGGTGTGGCCTCCCTTTTCTGAGCTGTGTCTGAACCTCATCTCCTGGTCCATGGGCGGCCAGGCCTGAACATTGTCTCCTGGTCCGTGTGCAGCCAAACCCTTATCCAGTATCCTAAACCAGCGTGTCTGAATTGAGCCCGAATCTGTGTCAGTAACTTACTAGTCCGAACAGAGACCTAGCCTGTTTCAGTGTCAGCGAACCTGACCCCTGGGGTCAGCAGCTGCAGTAGGCGGCTACCTGAAGCTCAGTCTGTCTCCATCATCAGGAGCTCCAGTGAACACCAGGTAGCGGCTCAGCTACGCCCCTTCTTGTGCATGTGCGGCTACATGGTTGAGTGGGTCCACAAATCCACGTGTGCCGCCGTTGGGCGTAACATACTGATATGTGGTTTCCTCAGCACTGAAGACAGATCATAATTCACCTTTACCTTTTATCAGTACCTAGGTTACAGCCACACACCTTCCCTTGATGACCTCATGTGGGCTGGGTTGAAAATGTACAGTTAGGGCCAGAAATATTTGGACAGTGACACAATTTTCGCGAGTTGGGCTCTGCATGCCACCACATTGGATTTGAAATGAAATCTCTACAACAGAATTCAAGTGCAGATTGTAACGTTTAATTTGAAGGGTTGAACAAAAATATCTGATAGAAAATGTAGGAATTGTACACATTTCTTTACAAACACTCCACATTTTAGGAGGTCAAAAGTAATTGGACAAATAAACATAACCCAAACAAAATATTTTTATTTTCAATATTTTGTTGCAAATCCTTTGGAGGCAATCACTGCCTTAAGTCTGGAACCCATGGACATCACCAAACGCTGGGTTTCCTCCTTCTTAATGCTTTGCCAGGCCTTTACAGCCGCAGCCTTCAGGCCTTGCTTGTTTGTGGGTCTTTCCGTCTTAAGTCTGGATTTGAGCAAGTGAAATGCATGTTCAATTGGGTTTAGATCTGGAGATTGACTTGGCCATTGCAGAATGTTCCACTTTTTGGCACTCATGAACTCCTGGGTAGCTTTGGCTGTATGCTTGGGGTCATTGTCCATCTGTACTATGAAGCGCCGTCCAATCAACTTTGCAGCATTTGGCTGAATCTGGGCTGAAAGTATATCCCGGTACACTTCAGAATTCATCCGGCTACTCTTGTCTGCTCTTATGTCATCAATAAACACAAGTGACCCAGTGCCATTGAAAGCCATGCATGCCCATGCCATCACGTTGCCTCCACCATGTTTTACAGAGGATGTGGTGTGCCTTGGATCATGTGCCGTTCCCTTTCTTCTCCAAACTTTTTTCTTCCCATCATTCTGGTACAGGTTGATCTTTGTCTCATCTGTCCATAGAATACTTTTCCAGAACTGAGCTGGCTTCTTGAGGTGTTTTTCTGCAAATTTAACTCTGGCCTGTCTATTTTTGGTATTGATGAATGGTTTGCATCTAGATGTGAACCCTTTGTATTTACTGTCATGGAGTCTTCTCTTTACTGTTGACTTAGAGACAGATACACCTACTTCACTGAGAGTGTTCTGGACTTCAGTTGATGTTGTGAACGGGTTCTTCTTCACCAAATTAAGTATGCGGCGATCATCCACCACTGTTGTCATCCGTGGACGCCCAGGCCTTTTTGAGTTCCCAAGCTAACCAGTCAATTCCTTTTTTCTCAGAATGTACCCAACTGTTGATTTTGCTACTCCAAGCATGTCTGCTATCTCTCTGATGGATTTTTTCTTTTTTTTCAGCCTCAGGATGTTCTGCTTCACCTCAATTGAGAGTTCCTTTGACCGCATGTTGTCTGCTCACAGCAACAGCTTCCAAATGCAAATCCACACACCTGGAATCCACCCCTGACCTTTTAACTACTTCATTGATTACGGGTTAACGAGGGAGACGCCTTCAGAGTTAATTGCAGCCCTTAGAGTCCATTGTCCAATTACTTTTGGTCCCTTGAAAAAGAGGACGCTATGCATTACAGAGCTATGATTCCTAAACCCTTTCTCCGATTTGCATGTGGAAACTATCATATTGCAGCTGGGAGTGTGCACTTTCAGCCCATATTATATATATAATTGTATTTCTGAACATGTTTTTGTAAACAGCTAAAATAACAAAACTTGTGTCACTGTCCAAATATTTCTGGCCCTAACTGTATGTCCCATCACTATCAGATTGTCTCCAGAAGAGGGAGCGCACTGCATAAGAATTGATATAATTAATGACCATTGACCACAATAATAAGTCTGTTTGCAGTGAGTCCACTCTAGTGGTAGTGGAAATAATGTTATCATGTAGTAAGTTATTTCTCATGAGATGCCCATGGCTTCCAAGCAACAGTGTACTATTGGATTTCCCGAGGGGCACTGGATGGTTTCACAGTTTTTTTTTCTATAAAAGCTGATAAAACCCTATAATAAAGCATGTTATTATTACAAACTGCATTTGACAGATGCCTTTGAGACCAGCCCGGAGTAATGTACTATTCTGCCAATCACACCTTTGGGTGGGCTACATCATTTCTTATGAATTTTTTATTTCAATCTGGCAAATGTATTGGAAATACTAAAAGAGAAATTCAGTAGCTTTTCACAGATTTTAATATAACCTTTCCTCTTACACACGTTCTGGCAGAAGATACAATATTTGCTTTTGTTAGACTGGCAGGATTAGCGGCAGACAGTATTGGCATTTGCCCTTGGCATGGCGGAGAACTGTATGAACACCGGAGCATTCATTCACATTGCATCGGTCATGATTGGTATAGCTTTACACTAAAAGTTCTATTTATGTGTCATTATAACCTTATTATCAATACTTTGTGTTATTCTAGTGGTGGATAATAATAATAATTGACACAAATGAGTATTCCATGCAGTTTTTAAAGGGATTGTTCACTACTAGAAAACCCTTTCATAACAGCTAACCTGTGCATCTTAAAATAATGAAAAAAAAACCCATATACTTTCCACCCGGACTAGTGCTGTACCTCCAATATCGGCAAGATATATTCTGACACAGTCACGTGACCGCTGCAGATAATCAGCAGCTGCAGATGTTCAGTATTTGGAAAGGAGTCGCCTTTGAAGGAATTATAAGGTAGTGACTGATAGGCGACTGGAACAAAGCATTGTGGTCCCCTAGGTGGATGAGACAAATTACGCCACCAAAACTCCTCTATGAATGGATCAGATTGTCAGGTAACAGCCATCCCCATCGCACCACCCCCAAATAGCTCTGCGAGTCTACTATTCCACACCCCCGCGCAGCCCAAATATTGGCTGCAGTTGTTACATGCTTCCTAATGTCCGTAAATAGTACATTGTCTAAATAATTGTGCCTGAAGAAGGGGCTACAGAGGAAAGTGGGGATGTAACTAACAAATGCTGGGCCCCGAAGCTCTAAATCTATCCAGATCCCAGTTGCAGAAGCTTAGCGGCAATGCTCTCACTGGTTCGAGTACCTGCATTGTAATAGTTAAAGGAGCCGCCAGCCTATTAGAGGCTGGCAACTGATGTGGGCACACATGGTATCAGTGTATGACATCACTGAAATCGGCCATCCTGTCCGCGTTACCAATGAAGCAAAGAGAAGACGCTGCTGGACCGCATACACTTAGAAGAATCTTTTTTTCTTTTCTTTTATTACAGTAGAGTGCAATATAGGGGACATATGAGGACCTGATAAGGGACATAAGGAAACCTGGATAAGTGTCATATGAGGACCTGGATATGAGGCATAAGGGGGCCTGGATATGGGACATATGGAGATCTGGATGAGGGACATATGGGAACTAGAGATTGACAGACACCTGGATGTTCTGGTCCAGCAGATTCGGCTGAACAGATACAAAATGTTCAAGTTCGGGTACCAGAACAGTACCCTGACCCGAACCAGGACTACATTCTCTTGAATGGGGGAAGGGGGGAGGTCCGAACATCCAGTATTTGTCACGCTGTCATGTGCATGACAGCACGGCAAACACTTCTTCTGATCGGCGGTGAAATCATCCCCGATGGCCAGAGAGCCGCAGTTCCCACACTGTCGAAAGACAGCGTAAGTGTGCAGTGCCCCAGGATCCTGGTCATTGCAGTAATGTCATTTTCCTCTAGGGGAGAGTGATATTACGTTTGGAGGCAAAGAAGGACAACTGCATCCAGGTATCACAAACATGCAACACATTTAACACTCCAGGCCACCAGGGGGAGCTCTGCTCCTATTTATTAGGTCACTCCTCACACTGGTAAAACTGGTTGCCTGTAGGAAAAGTTAGTTAGTTGCTGGCTGAGCTTCGCTCAGGTTGTTGGTCCCTGGTAGGGGTGGGATCCTGTCAGAGATCAAGGAAGAAGGACACGGAGCTGTGCATGCCCTGAGAGCTGCAGCTTCTAGAAAGAGACACTGAAGGAGAACTGTATTGCAGAGAGGGTGAAAGAAGTCGTAGCAAAGGAGTGGATTCCAGGAGGGGATCAGCCCTACACAGGCTGCCTCCTTCTGAGGCGCAGGATCCCGGTAGCCGGAACACCGAGGGAGCCATAATCCTTTATGCCTTGCTCCAGAGACCGGCAGGACAGTTAATTTCTCGCTACCTGCCCGCCCTATACTTAGGAGGCAAGGTGGCACCCCTTAAAGGCTGGGGCATGATAGAGTCCCTGTAAAATGCCTCAAGCCACCGGTCATACGGGTTTGTCCTATCCTATCCAGGGGACAGAGAGAGAGAGACATAACATCTACAACATCTGTGAGGACCTTATGAGAAGCTTAGAAGTAAGGGACTACAACACTGCAGCGCTAGCGGAAGGCTACTGATTTCCACCTGAACAAGGGGACAACAACCTTGTGTCTTCGTTCTTCACTGCGCCTCTCGCCATCCACCATCTACACACTGAGAAGCCCTGGGGACATACTTCATCTGTGGGAAGGTATACCATCTAGCTGCCATAACATCACCCCAGCAGACCCCTTAAAGCAGCGTCGGTCCCCCTGACCGAATACCACAGGCGGCATCACAAACATTTCCCCTTTAAAGACCTTTCCCTTTTAAACGGATGTCCCAGGGCCACGGACCGGGTCAGCCACAGTGACATCCCCCTGTGAACCGAATGACCCGGTACCGAGTACCCCTCTGCCCTTGGGGGAGCTCCAAGTGCACAGCTGTGATCTGAAGTATAAAGTTTTCCTCAGGTCACTGGTATCAGTGGATGGGACTACTGCTCCCATCATCCGATGCCAAATGCTGCTAATAACAGCGAGAGCAGGAGCGGCTGATGGGAGAATTCATTAACCAGCTCCTCCTCTGTTAATAAATAATTTAAAAAGAAACAGCGTGGATTCCCCTGTATTTTTGATAACCAGCCAGGCAAAACTCCCAGCTGGGGCTGCAACCCTCAGCTGTCAGCTTCAGCAAGGCTGGTTATCAAGAATAGAGGGGTCCCCATGCTGTTTTCTTTAAATTCTTTAAATAAATCATTTTATAAAATGGCGTGGGGTCCATGCCATTTTTGACAACCAGCCTTGCTAAAGCACACAGCTGAGGGCTGGTATTATCAGGTTGGTAAGAAGTCATGGATATTGGCCCCTTCCAGCCTTAAAATAGCAGCCCGCAGCTGCCCAGAAAAGGCACGTCTATTAGATGATACTTCACACTAGACATTGGAAATCAAGGTCCCAGAGTCTGGAGGAAGAGTGGAGAGGTCTAGTGCAAAGTTTTCACCATCAGTGATAGTTTGGGGAGCCATGTCATCTGTTGGTGTAGGTCCACTGTGTTTTATCAAGACCAAAGTCAGCGCAGCCGTCTACCAGGAAATTTTAGAGCACTTCATGCTTCCCTCTGCCGACAAGCTTTTTGGAGATGGAAATGTCATTCTCCAGCAGTACTTGGCACCCAGGGCCGCCATCAGGGCATTACAGCCGTGACTGGCGTATGAGGCCCGGTGGGCAGAGGGAGCCCGCATCGGGCCCCGTCTCATCTGGAGGGAGCTTTGCCCAACGCAGGAGCACGGCCAGGTAAGAACTCGTGTTTTTTTTTTCCTTTGAGAGCGGCGATCCAAGGGGGCCCCGGGCAGAATGCAGGACACGGGCGCAGTATGCTGGTGGACACACACTGGGGCAGAATGCTGGTGGACACACACTGGGGCAGAATGCTGGTGGACACACACTGGGGCAGAATGCTGGTGGACACACACTGGGGCAGAATGCTAGTGGACACACACTGGGGCAGAATGCTAGTGGACACACACTGGGGCAGAATGCTGGTGGACACACACTGGGGCAGAATGCTGGTGGACACAAACTGGGGCAGAATGCTGGTGGACACAAACTGGGGCAGAATGCTGGTGGACACACACTGGGGCGGAATGCTGGTGGACACACACTGGGGCAGAATGCTGGTGGACACACACTGGGGCAGAATGCTGGTGGACACACACTGGGGCAGAATGCTGGTGGACACACACTGGGGCAGAATGCTGGTGGACACACACTGGGGCAGAATGCTGGTGGACACACACTGGGGCAGAATGCTGGTGGACACACACTGGGGCAGAATGCTGGTGGACACACTGGGGCAGAATGCTGGTGGACACACACTGGGGCAGAATGCTGGTGGACACACTGGGGCAGAATGCTGGACACACTGGGGCAGAATGCTGGACACAGTGACAGGGGCAGTATGCTGGACACAGGGGCAGACTGTGAGACCCTGGGGCAGAATGCTGGACACGGGCAGAATGCTGGACATTGGGGCAGAATGCTGGACATTGGGGCAGAATGCGAGACACGGGGCAGAATGGAGATACGGGGCATGATTGGAGACACGGGTGTTGTGAGTTCTGTTTTTGGGCTCCCTCTGGTGGTTACTGATGGTACTGGGTGATTTGTGTTCTGCTGTCTCTGGTGTCCACCTGTTCTATTAGGATTTGGGAGTTTCCTATTTAACCGGGCTTTCTTGTCATTTCCCCGCCGGCTATCAAGGTTATCAGAGTGTTTTGTTACCTCAGCTTCTGGCTTCAGTAATCTTCAGGACAAGCTAAGTTTTTGATTTTCTTGTTCCACGTTTTGATTTATTTTTGTCTTGTCCAGCTTGCATATAATTGTTTCTTTGCTGCTGGTTGCTCTAGCGGGCTGTAATTGCTCCTCATGTTCCATGAGTTGGAACATGAGTTCAAGTAATTACAGGATGGTTTTTTGAAGGGTTTTTTGCTGACCGCGCAGTTTACTTTTGTATCCTCTGCTATCTAGTTTTATCGGGCCTCATTTTGCTGAATCTGATTTCATACTGTGTATGTGCCTTCCTCTCATTTCACCGTCATTATATGTGGGGGGCTGCTATTTCTGTGGGGTATTTCTCTGGAGGCAAGAGAGGTCTGTGTTTCTTCTAATAGGGGAAGTTAGATCTTCGGCTGGTGCGAGACGTCTAGGATCAACGTAGGCACGTTCCCCGGCTATTGTTATTTGTGTGTTCAGGTTTAGGGTCGCGGTCAGCTCAGGTTCCATCACCCTAGAGCTCGTTGGTGCTTGTCCTTTTGTGATTCCCTGCCATTGGAATCATGACAGTATAGCCGGCCACAAAATGTTTGGGCTGAAGTAGGAGGAAAAGTAGTCTGAGGAAGTTTTTTTTTTTTTTTTTCTCCTCTGAGGTTGCTGCCTAGCCCTAATTGCAGCCTGGCTGATTTTTTTTTTTTTTTTTTTTCCCTCCTCTTAATCCTTGAATGGCTCTGACCTTAGCTGTTTATCATGGACGTCCAGAGTTTAGCTTCCAGCTTGAATAATCTTGCTGCTAAGGTTCAAAATATACAAGATTTTGTTGTACATGCTCCTATGTCTGAACCTAGAATTCCTATTCCAGAGTTCTTTGCTGGAGATAGATCTAGTTTTCTGAATTTTAGGAACAATTTCAAGCTGTTCCTTTCTTTGAAATCTCGCTCTTCTGGAGACCCTGCTCAGCAGGTTAAGATTATTATATCTTTCCTGCGGGGTGACCCTCAAAATTGGGCATTTGCATTGGCACCAGGGGATCCTGCGTTGCTTAATGTGGATGCGTTTTTTCTGGCATTGGGTTTGCTCTATGAGGAACCTAACCAAGAGATTCAGGCTGAAAAAGCTTTATTAGCTCTCTCTCAGGGGCAAGATGAAGCAGAAATATATTGTCAAAAATTTCGGAAATGGTCAGTGCTTACTCAGTGGAATGAGTGCGCCCTGGCTGCAAAGTTCAGAGATGGCCTTTCTGAGGCCATTAAAGATGTTATGGTGGGGTTCCCTGCGCCTACGGGTCTGAATGAGTCTATGACTATGGCTATTCAGATTGATCGGCGTTTACGGGAGCGCAAACCTGTGCACCATTTGGCGGTGTCTTCTGAACAGGCACTTGAGACAATGCAATGTGATAGAGTTCAGTCTAGAAGTGAACGGCAAAACTATAGGCGGAAAAATGGGTTGTGCTTTTATTGTGGTGATTCAGCTCATGTTATATCAGCATGCTCTAAACGCACAAAAAAGGTTGATAAGTCTGTTGCCATTAGTACGTTGCAGTCTAAGTTCATTCTGTCTGTGACTCTGATTTGCTCATTATCATCCATTTCCGTCGATGCCTATGTATATTCAGGCGCTGCCCTGAGTCTTATGGATTGGTCATTTGCCAAGCGATGTGGGTTTAGTCTTGAGCCTCTGGAAGTCCCTATTCCTTTGAAGGGAATTGACTCTACACCTTTAGCTATGAATAAACCTCAGTACTGGACACAAGTGACCATGCGTATGACTCCCGTTCATCAGGAGGTGATTCGCTTCCTGGTGTTGTATAATTTACATGATGATCTAGTACTTGGTCTGCCATGGTTACAAACTCATAATCCAGTCCTTGACTGGAAAACAATGTCTGTGTTAAGCTGGGGATGTCAGGGGGTTCATGATGATGCACCTCCGATTTCTATCGCTTCATCTACTCCTTCTGAGGTTCCTGTATTTTTGTTGGATTATCGGGATGTTTTTGAGGAGCCTAAGCTCAGTTCGCTTCCTCCTCACAGGGATTGCGATTGTGCTATAGATTTAATTCCTGGTAGTAAATTTCCTAAAGGTCGTTTGTTCAATCTATCAGTGCCAGAGCATACTGCTATGCGGGATTATGTTAAGGAGTCCTTGGAAAAGGGACATATCCGTCCATCTTCGTCCCCTTTGGGAGCAGGTTTTTTTTTCGTGGCCAAGAAAGATGGGTCCTTGAGACCTTGTATAGATTATCGTCTTTTGAATAAGATTACCATAAAATATCAGTATCCTTTGCCTTTGTTGACTGATTTGTTTGCTCGCATTAAGGGGGCTAAATGGTTCACTAAGATTGATCTCCGGGGTGCGTATAATCTTATACGAATAAAGCAAGGTGATGAGTGGAAAACCGCATTTAATACGCCTAAGGGCCATTTTGAGTATTTGGTAATGCCTTTCGGACTTTCTAATGCTCCTTCAGTCTTCCAGTCCTTTATGCACGATATTTTCCGTGAATATCTGGATAAATTTATGATTGTGTATTTGGATGATATTTTGGTTTTTTCTGATGACTGGGAGTCTCATGTTCAGCAGGTCAGGAAGGTGTTTCAGGTCCTGCGGGCTAATTCCTTGTTTGTAAAGGGCTCAAAGTGTCTCTTTGGAGTCCAGAAGATTTCTTTCTTGGGGTATATTTTTTCCCCTTCTACTATTCAGATGGATCCCGTCAAGGTTCGGGCTATTTGTGACTGGACGCAGCCTGCATCTCTTAAGAGTTTGCAGAAGTTCTTGGGCTTTGCTAATTTCTATCGTCGTTTTATAACTAATTTTTCTAGTGTTGTTAAGCCTTTGAAGGATTTGACTAAGAAGGGTGCTGATGTTGCTGATTGGTCTCCTGCGGCTGTGGAGGCCTTTCAGGAACTTAAACGCCGGTTTTCTTCTGCTCCTGTGTTGCGTCAGCCTGATGTTTCGCTTCCTTTCCAAGTTGAGGTTGATGCTTCCGAGATTGGAGCGGGGGCGGTTTTGTCACAGAGAAGCTCCGATTGCTCGGTGATGAAGCCATGTGCGTTCTTTTCTAGAAAATTTTCGCCCGCTGAGCGGAATTATGATGTGGGTAATTGGGAACTTTTGGCCATGAAGTGGGCATTTGAGGAGTGGCGTCATTGGCTGGAGGGTGCTAGACATCGTGTGGTGGTCTTGACTGATCACAAAAATCTGATTTACCTTGAGTCTGCCAGGCGTCTGAATCCTAGACAGGCTCGTTGGTCACTGTTTTTCTCTCGTTTCAATTTTGTGGTTTCATACCTGCCAGGTTCAAAGAATGTGAAGGCGGATGCTCTTTCTAGGAGTTTTGTGCCTGACTCCCCTGGAAATTCTGAGCCCACTGGTATCCTTAGGGATGGGGTGATTTTGTCGGCCGTATTCCCAGACTTGCGACGTGCTTTGCAGGAGTTTCAGGCGGGTAAACCTGATCGTTGTCCGCCTGAGAGACTGTTTGTTCCGGATAGCTGGACCAGTAGAGTCATCTCTGAGGTCCATTCTTCTGCGTTGGCAGGTCATCCTGGAATATTTGGTACTAGAGACTTGGCCAGGTCTTTTTGGTGGCCTTCCTTGTCTAGGGATGTGCGTTCTTTTGTGCAGTCTTGTGAGGTTTGTGCTCGGGCTAAGCCTTGCTGTTCTCGAGCCAGTGGATTGTTGTCACCTTTGCCTATCCCGAAGAGGCCTTGGACGCACATTTCCATGGACTTTATTTCGGATCTCCCTGTCTCTCAAAAAATGTCCGTCATCTGGGTTGTGTGTGACCGCTTTTCTAAAATGGTTCATCTTGTACCCTTGCCTAAGTTGCCTTCCTCCTCTGAGTTGGTCCCTCTGTTTTTCCAGAACGTGGTTCGTTTGCATGGGATTCCGGAGAACATCGTTTCTGACAGGGGATCCCAGTTTGTGTCTAGATTTTGGCGGACGTTCTGTGCTAAGATGGGCATTGATTTGTCCTTTTTGTCTGCATTCCACCCTCAGACGAATGGCCAGACGGAGCGAACTAATCAGACCTTGAAAACTTATTTGAGGTGTTTTGTTTCTGCTGATCAGGATGACTGGGTTACCGTTTTGCCGCTGGCCGAGTTTGCCCTTAATAATCGGGCTAGTTCTGCTACCTTGGTTTCTCCTTTCTTTTGTAATTCGGGGTTTCATCCTCGTTTTTCCTCTGGTCAGGTGGAGCCTTCTGATTGTCCTGCAGTGGATATGGTGGTGGATAGGTTGCATCAGATTTGGAGTCATGTGGTGGACAATTTGAAGTTGTCCCAGGAGAAGGCTCAGCAGTTTGCTAATCGCCGTCGCCGCGTGGGTCCTCGACTTCGTGTTGGGGACTTGGTGTGGTTGTCTTCTCGTTTTGTTCCTATGAAGGTCTCTTCTCCTAAGTTCAAGCCTCGGTTCATCGGTCCTTATAGGATCTTGGAAATTCTTAACCCTGTGTCGTTTCGTTTGGATCTCCCGACATCGTTTGCTATTC
Source organism: Ranitomeya imitator (assembly GCF_032444005.1). NCBI lineage: Eukaryota > Metazoa > Chordata > Amphibia > Anura > Dendrobatidae > Ranitomeya > Ranitomeya imitator. The sequence goes on along the minus strand of NC_091282.1, from coordinate 1,200,606,433 downwards.
ATAATGTGTTCCATCGGTCGTGAATTGGAGTATGTTGTGGAGAAGATCTTGGATTCTCGTGTTTCCAGACGGAAACTCCAATATTTGGTTAAGTGGAAGGGTTATGGTCAGGAGGATAATTCTTGGGTGGTTGCCTCTGATGTTCATGCTGATGATTTGGTCCGCGCTTTTCATAGGGCTCATCCTGGTCGCCCTGGTGGTTCTCGTGAGGGTTCGGTGACCCCTCCTCAAGGGGGGGGTACTGTTGTGAGTTCTGTTTTTGGGCTCCCTCTGGTGGTTACTGATGGTACTGGGTGATTTGTGTTCTGCTGTCTCTGGTGTCCACCTGTTCTATTAGGATTTGGGAGTTTCCTATTTAACCGGGCTTTCTTGTCATTTCCCCGCCGGCTATCAAGGTTATCAGAGTGTTTTGTTACCTCAGCTTCTGGCTTCAGTAATCTTCAGGACAAGCTAAGTTTTTGATTTTCTTGTTCCACGTTTTGATTTATTTTTGTCTTGTCCAGCTTGCATATAATTGTTTCTTTGCTGCTGGTTGCTCTAGCGGGCTGTAATTGCTCCTCATGTTCCATGAGTTGGAACATGAGTTCAAGTAATTACAGGATGGTTTTTTGAAGGGTTTTTTGCTGACCGCGCAGTTTACTTTTGTATCCTCTGCTATCTAGTTTTATCGGGCCTCATTTTGCTGAATCTGATTTCATACTGTGTATGTGCCTTCCTCTCATTTCACCGTCATTATATGTGGGGGGCTGCTATTTCTGTGGGGTATTTCTCTGGAGGCAAGAGAGGTCTGTGTTTCTTCTAATAGGGGAAGTTAGATCTTCGGCTGGTGCGAGACGTCTAGGATCAACGTAGGCACATTCCCCGGCTATTGTTATTTGTGTGTTCAGGTTTAGGGTCGCGGTCAGCTCAGGTTCCATCACCCTAGAGCTCGTTGGTGCTTGTCCTTTTGTGATTCCCTGCCATTGGAATCATGACACACGGGGCAGGATGAAAGACATGGGGGCATGACTGGAGACAGATGGGGAGGATTGGATACACAGGGGGCATGATTGGAGACAAGTGGCAGGATTGCAGACATGGGGGCATGATTGGAGACATAGGGGGCAGAATAGAGACATGGGGCATGATTGGAGACTCTGGGGGCAGAATTGGAGACAGATCATGCAGGATCATGGGGCAGGATGGAGAGATCACATGGGGCGATCATATGGGGCAGGATGGGGAGATCATATGGGACAGAATGGATACTCGTGAGGGCAGGATGGGAGAACATATGGCTGATGCCAGGAATGAGACACATGGTGGCCAGAATGGGGAATTTTATTACTATAGGGGCTAATTTAGGGATATTATTACTGCAGTGATGTATTTATTTTATTTTTTGAGTATACTGTTTTAAATGAGGGGGAGGTCCTGGGGTACTGTGTAGAGTGATAATATGTTGCCTCTTTTTCTTCATGTGGTGTAATGTAGAAGTTGGGAAAAATTAAGTAATGTATTCTACAAGCAGAGCTCGAGATAACTGTGTTATTTCCTGCAGAGACAAGTCCTGGCTGGATGAAATGATGGCGGTCTGTGCTGGATGAAAGATGAAGGACTTCACCTAGAGACATCACTGGTGAGTCAGTGTGTTACCTATACACTGACACTATACACTGTATACTGTATACAGAGCTCCTGTGTATAATTTCACTAGTGATCACTGTATTATCTGTACACAGACACTGCATACTAAGTACAGATCTTGTGTATAATGGCACTTATGGTGATAGTATGGTGCTTTTTTTTTATTACTGATCAGAATTGTAGTATTCAGTCACTATGTGGTGGTAATAAGCGGCCTGGTCATGGTGTAGCGGTATTTGTTCTTTGTATGTGATATTATTCGATCACTGTGGTGGTAATATGTCATCTGGTCATGGTGTAGCGGTATTTGTTCTTTGTATGTGATATTATTGGTCATTTCAAAAATTGAAAAATAAATGAAAATATACCTAAATTGTATTGCATATTTTAACAAATATTTAATAGGCTACAGTAGAGTAGGGCCCGGCCAAAAGTGTCTACCGTGTTTTGGTGGCAGCTTAAAAAATCTTTTGGCCAAAACAAAAGCTGCCGGCTATGTATGTGATCTGGTGATGGGAACTGTTAATGTGTGATAGGTGAGAAGTGGAGTTTTTCCAAGAGAGAGCGGTGGGACTGTGGACAGTTTGAGGGGTGGAGCGTGGAGGCGGGGCTGGGGTGGAGCCTGGGCGGAGTCTCAAGGGGGCCCTGAAAATTTTGCCAGTATGGGGCCCCGAAATTTCTAGTGGCAGCCCTGTTGGCACCTGTCCACACTGCCAAAAGTACCAATACCTGGTTTACAAACAACAGTATCACTGTGCTTGATTGGCCAGAAAACTCGCCTGACCTTAACCCCATAGAGAATCTATGTGGTATTGTCAAGAGGAAGATGAGAGACATCAGATGCAACAAAGCAGACGAGCTGAAGGCTGCTATCAAAGCAACCTGGGCTTCCATAGCCCCTCGTGTAGCACTACATTTGTGATCTACATGGCTGTCTGTACATGTGGTCTTCCCTATGTTGGTCTGACCTCACGTGAGTTGAGAGTCAGGACCCGGGAACACATTAGAGACATCATGGCAGCAAAAGAGGCGGGTGATGATGTTCCTTTGAAGTCCATACCGAGACATTTCAGGCAGTTCCATGCATGCAACCCCAAGGACCTTAAAATCTTTGGAATAGACCATGTGAGGGGTGGAATAAGAGGTGGAGATCTTAGGAAAAAATTGGCTCAGCTTGAATGTCGATGGATTTCTGTGTTGGGTACCATGACTCCGTATGGTCTCAACGAACAACTGAGCTTTTCGTCCTTTCTATAATCTATTAGTGTTGGGTTAGGTTAGCGCTCTGGTATTTCTGGATTTTAATTTGTGTGTGTTTTATGTTTTTATTTTAGTACCTGTATTACACGTATCCATCTTCAGCATGATCTATTTTTCGGGACGTGGTATGGGACATCTGGACATCTTGACAGCAACAGATCCTGAGGGACGGAAAGAATTAGAAATAGACTTAATTAGAAATCGCGAATGTTTATGTTCTATCTGCTGCCTTATGGGTGTTTTATGAGAGCAGAAACACAGTGACTATATAGAGTTGGTTCATTACTTAGTATATATGTATATATTTTTATTTTTTATTTTCATATTATTATTTTTTTGATAAATATATTTTTTATTTTTATTTTCTCCATTTATATTCCTTCTTTTATTTATTATTATTTTTTTTTTTTCCTGTATTATTAGTATTTTCATTTTTCACTATTCTGTGTTGTTGTATATATATGGACCGATGCAACAATGAGCACACTATTGGTCCCTTATGTAAATGATAATGCATAGGCACTGCATACACTTATATTTATTTCCACATTGCTACACTGGCTATTGGGAGATCTATACCTTTTGATTGGTACACTAACTGTTTCATAGGTGATCGTAGGGAAGTTAGAGGTGGGATTATATATTTTCCCATTCTATTCTATCTGACTCATATTTATGCACTTGTGTCAATTATATTGCACGTTGTGCCCTGCTGTGTTTGCAGCATATTATGATATAGGGCCACTATTTTGTCAGCTATTTAGTTTTTGTTATGTTTTTTATTTTATTTTTTTATCCTATATATCATATTGGTAGCCACTTATTCTAATTCGATCATTCCGATGTAACCAGGAGGGATATTTCCCTCTTGTATTGTGGTTACCCTTTCCAGTCCTATAATCTGAAGATGCCAGCAGAGAGGTGTTCTCCGTTTTGCCATCAGTTTCTCCCATTATAAAGATGGCCGCTGACGCACGTGCGCATGCGCACCACGATGGGTATCGCTGACCATCGTCTCTGGCGTTCCTTTGTGGCAGAGCGGGATATGACGTCTAGAGGGGTTTGTCTCTCCTCCTGCTCTGCACGCCGGAAGTGCCGGGGATGATGTGTGCGGCGTCCCAGTGTACGGTGGAGCGCATGCGCCGACACGTGTGCGGATTAGTGGCCGCAGCTGGTGACATGCCCTTATATACCACCCCCGTGAAGCACACAAACACGACCCCCCGAGGAAGCCCACGCGAAACGCGCGTCGGGGCCGCCGGACACACACTGGCACCACACTCTTTCGGGTAAGATGGGCAAAATAGTGATGATCGTTACATTTACCGATCTTAGGTGTGATTCGTATTAAGGTCTTGCGGTGAGAGGAGGTATATATTAGTCCTCTAAGAGCACTATGCACTTTATTTTGATATGTATTATGGATTAGCATGCCTCCTTTACACTGTCTATAGTTCCTGCCCTTTCGATACCCATGGTGTTATTTGCAGTGGCTGCTGTCTGCCGTACATGTGCTAGACGTGTCCCTTGTATGTTATGTTTGTCATTATTGTTCTTTACAAGGTTATTTAATAAAATTTGTTATATTTTATTTAGTTTGTTACGTCTGGGTTCTTTGATACTCCGTATTTTCTTTGTAGGATGTATTGTATAGTGGAGTAGTTCCCTGTCATTTTGTATGTCCAGTATAGGGTGTTTCCCTAAAAATAGGCTGTATTGACATGCATCAGTGGCATTTATATTCCATAGCCCCTCAGTAGTGTCACAGGCTGATCGCCTCCATGCCACACCGCATTGATGAAGTAATTGATGCTAAATTAGCCCTGACCAAGTATTGAGTGCATTTACTGAACATACATTTCAGTAGGCCAGGATTTCAGATTTTAAAAACATTTTTCAAGCTGGTGTTATAAAGTATTCTAATTTACTAAGATAATGACTTTTGGGTTTTCATTGGCTGTAAGCTATAATCATCAACATTAACAGAAATAAACACGTGAAATAGATCACTCTGTTTTTAATGACTCTATATAATATATGAATTTCACTTTTTGTATTGAAGAACTGAAATAAATTAACTTGATGATATTCTAATTTTGTGAGATTCACCTGTATGTGATACAGTCATGGTGTGGTGGTATTTGTTCCTTGTATGCAGTATTTGATCACTATATGATGGTAATATGTGATCTGGTCATGATGTGGTGGTATCCGTTCCTTGTATGTGGTATTATTCGGTCACTATGTAGTGGTAATATGTTGTCTGGTCATGGTGTGGTGGTATTTGTTCCTTGCATGTGGTATTATTTGGTCAGTATATGGTTGTAATATGTGGTTTTGTCATGGTGTGGCTGTATTTCGCACATATTTGGTCTTTGACTACTGAGATTAGGTGCAACAAACAGTTGAGTTGACAGATAGACAGGTATTGTAAGTACTCGGGCAGAAATCCGAGAGTGGACCCTCTGGGTCATGACTCTAGAGCCCCCGGGGTCGAGCGGACCAGATGGAATCACCCCCTATACAGAGAGTGTTAGGAGCAGGACCTCGGGGGAATGGAGACACAACAGCTAGAGCCAAAGGGGCGACCCAAGATAAAGAAGGAAACCAAAGGCTATAAGGATGGCAGGGAATAATAGGAAAGCAAGACTTAACTGAAAATGACTGGAACACGGAACGGCAAAACACAGCAGGAACACTGACTGGCAGGACTCAGCAGGAACACGGACCGGAAGGACTCAGCAGGAACACGGGGGGGCAGGAACACGGACTAGCAGGATACAGCAGGAACACGGACTGGCAGGATACAGCAGGAACACGGACTGGCAGGATACAGCAGGAACACGGACTGGCAGTATACAACAGGAACACGGACTGGCAGGATACAGCAGGAACACGGACTGGCAGGATACAGCAGGAACACGGACAGGCAGGACACAGCAGGAATACGGACTGGCAGGATACAGCAGGAACACGGACAGGCAGGACACAGCAGGAACACGGACAGGCAAGACACAGCAGGAACACGGGCTGGCAGGACACTAAGACAAAGTAAAGACTGGGCTGAGAGAAGACACTGGTGCAGGGGAGCCTAGGGCATAGGGACACTGACGGCAGACAGTGCACCTACAAAGCAAAGGCGTCTTACCTAGGGAGACGCCGGGAAGAAATACCCAATGGGCGCCGCCATGTTGGGGTGGAGCCACCGGGTCGCGACCTCCCAGAAGGCTCTGCGATGGAGGAGACGCGACCGCGCATGCGCAGAGGGACCGGACGCCGTGAGCCGGCGAAGGAGGAAGCAGAGCGGCGCTGGACAGGATCACGAGTGCGCCGAGGGACGGGAGAAGCCGGGTAAGTATGCGCAGCGTGCGCAGCGTACGTAACAGTACCCCCCTCCTTAGTCCCCCTCTTTTTAAGGCTAGAAAGGAATCTTTTCATGATAAGAGGAGCATTGATGTTCTCTCGGGGCTCCCAGGACCTCTCCTCAGGGCCAAATCCCTCCCAATCAATCAAAAAATAAGTTTTACCCCTAACTACCTTTTTGGCAAGAATGTCTTTAACATTAAAGATTCCATCAGAAGTACAGAGCTGAGGAGAGGAAGAGGTAGCGGAGTGAAAACGATTAAAGACTGCAGGCTTGAGAAGAGACACATGGAAGGCATTGGGAATGCGTAAAGAGGCAGGCAACTTCAACTTATAAGAAACATCATTAATGCGACTCAAGATAGGAAAAGGACCAATATAGCGGGGACCCAGTTTGCAAGAGGGAATTTTAAGCTTGATATAGCGAGAGGAAAGCCAAACTTTATCACCCGGAGAATATGGCAGAGCATCCAAACGCCTTTTGTCAGCAAACTTTTTCATATTAAGGCTAGCTCTCTCAAGAGCCACTTTGGTCTCACTCCAAATCGTAGAGAATTCCCGGGACAAGAAATCCGCTGCCGGTACCCCCGAGGAAAGAGAAGCAGGAAGAGGAATGTTCGGATGTTGACCATAGACTACAAAAAAGGGGGTTTTGGAGGAAGACTCGCTGGGAAGATTGTTATATGAGAATTCGGCCCAGGGGAGAAGAGAGACCCAGTCATCTTGGTGTGCATTGGAGAAATGTCGCAGATATGTAGTCAGGACTTGATTAACTCGCTCCACTTGTCCGTTGGACTGAGGGTGATAGGCGGAAGAAAAGTCCAAGTTAACCTTTAATAGACTGCAGAGAGCTCTCCAAAAACGTGAGGTAAATTGTACTCCACGGTCTGAGACGATATGATGAGGAAAACCATGAAGACGGAAGACTTGGTGTAAACAGATCTTTGCCAACTCAGGAGCGGAAGGCAGACCAGGTAATGCGATGAAGTGAGCCATCTTGGAGAACCGATCTACAACAACCAAGATGACAGAGCAATTCGAGGAACAAGGTAAATCAGTGATGAAGTCCATAGCTATATGACTCCAAGGAACGGAAGGCACAGGCAGAGGATGCAGGAGACCGGAAGGAAGCTGCCTAGGGACTTTATTTTTTGCACAAGAAGGACAAGAAGCGATGAATTTGGTGACGTCTTGTCAGAGAGATGGCCACCAGTAATGCCGAGAGATAAGAGAAAGTGTCTTCTTGACTCCTACGTGACCTGCAATTTTGGAGGAGTGACCCCAACGTAAAACTCTCTCCTTGTCTTGGTTATCCACAAGAGTCTTGCCAGGAGGAGTTGAAATCACTCTTAGAGGAGCAAGAGTGACGATCTTCGCAGGATCAATGATGTGAGCCGGAGAATCCTCTAGGTCCAGAGGCTGAAAGGATCTTGAAAGAGCATCTGCTTTGACATTCTTATTTCCGGGTCGGAAATGAAGTTCAAATTCGAATCGTCCGAAGAATAAAGACCATCTGGCCTGTCGTGGATTTAGTCTTTGGGCAGACTGAATATAGGCCAGATTCTTGTGGTCTGTGTAAATGGTGAATGGATGAAGAGCCCCCTCAAGGAGATAACGCCATTCCTCCAAGGCTAGCTTGATAGCCAAAAGTTCTTTATCTCCAATAGAGTAGTTACGCTCAGGAGCGGAAAAGGTTTTAGAAAAAAAACCACAGGTCACCAAACGTCCGGACGAGGATCTTTGCAAAAGTACAGCACCAGCTCCAATAGAGGATGCGTCGACCTCAAGGACAAACGGTCTATTAGCATCAGGACGATGAAGCACAGGGGCCGTAGCGAAGCTTTGTTTAAGAGACAGAAAGGACTCTTCATCCTCAGGGGTCCAAAGACTGGAGTTGACTCCCTTGCGAATTAGAGCAGAGATAGGCTTGGTCATGGAAGAAAAATGAGGAATAAATTGTCTATAGTAGTTGGCAAAGCCAAGAAAACGTTGGATTGCTTTTGTTCCAAGAGGACGAGGCCAATTCAGGACAGCAGAAACCTTCTCTGGATCCATCTCTAAGCCAGATCTTGAGACAATATATCCCAGGAAGGGAAGAGAAGATTGTTCAAAGACGCACTTCTCAATCTTAGCGAACAGATGATTCTCTCTTAGCCTTTGCAGAACACGACGGACATCTCGCCTGTGAGTGGAGAGATCCGGAGAAAAGATGAGAACGTCGTCAAGGTAAACTACGACCGAGGAGTAGAGAAGATCCCGAAATACATCGTTCACAAATTCCTGGAAAACCGCGGGGGCGTTGCAGAGACCAAACGGCATAACCAAGTACTCGTAGTGACCGTCACGAGTATTGAAGGCAGTCTTCCACTCATCGCCTGCACGAATACGAACCAAATTATATGTGCCACGTAGATCTAATTTGGTAAATATTTGCGCACCCCGAAGACGGTCGAAGAGTTCCGGAATGAGTGGCAGAGGATATTTGTTCTTCACCGTGATGTTGTTTAAGCCTCGATAATCAATGCAGGGACGGAGAGAACCGTCTTTCTTCTTCACGAAAAAAAAACCCTGCTCCGGCCGGAGAAGAAGACTTGCGAATGAATCCTTTAGCAAGATTTTCTTGAATGTACTCAGACATAGCTTGAGTCTCAGCAGGAGAGAGAGGATAGATCCTGCCCCTGGGCGGGTTAGTTCCAGGCACGAGATCTATGGGACAATCATAGAGCCGGTGAGGCGGAAGACCCTCAGCCTCCTTCTTGTTGAAGACATCAGAATAAGCGCTGTAGACACAGGGTAAGGCGGGAAAAGAAGAGGAAGGAGAAGAATTAGAGGAAGATCCCACAGGACGCACCGGCAGCAGACAACGTTCCCGACAAAGCTCACCACAGCGCAAGATATTACCATTGCGCCAATCTAAAATGGGCTCGTGGTTCCGTAACCAAGGAAGACCTAAGAGCATAGGATGAGACAGACCCGCTAAAACATAAAATGCAATTCTCTCCTTGTGTAGAGCCCCAACCTGAAGTTCCACCTCAAGTGTTACTTGAGTAATGGTCTCCTGTAACGGTTTACCATCCACAGATGCAAGAATCACAGGAGCCTCTAAGGTTTTGACTGGAACGGAGAATTTCAAAACCTCCTCCAACCTAATAAAATTCCCTGCTGCGCCCGAATCCACATACGCATCCAGAGAAATGCCTTTGCCCGCAATAAGTACTCGGGCAGAAATCCGAGAGTGGACCCTCTGGGTCGTGACTCTAGAGCCCCCGGGGTCGAGCGGACCAGATGGAATCACCCCCTATACAGGGAGTGTTAGGAGCAGGACCTCGGGGGAATGGAGACACAACAGCTAGAGCCAAAGGGGCGACCCAAGATAAAGAAGGAAACCAAAGGCTATAAGGATGGCAGGGAATAATAGGAAAGCAAGACTTAACTGAAAATGACTGGAACACGGAACGGCAGAACACAGCAGGAACACGGACTGGCAGGACTCAGCAGGAACACGGACCGGAAGGACTCAGCAGGAACACGGGCAGGCAGAACACAGCAGGAACACGGACTAGCAGGATACAGCAGGAACACGGACTGGCAGGATACAGCAGGAACACGGACTGGCAGGATACAGCAGGAACACGGACTGGCAGTATACAACAGGAACACAGACTGGCAGGATACAGCAGGAACACGGACTGGCAGGATACAGCAGGAACACGGACAGGCAGGACACAGCAGGAATACGGACTGGCAGGATACAGCAGGAACACGGACAGGCAGGACACAGCAGGAACACGGACAGGCAAGACACAGCAGGAACACGGGCTGGCAGGACACTAAGACAAAGTAAAGACTGGGCTGAGAGAAGACACTGGTGCAGGGGAGCCTAGGGCATAGGGACACTGACGGCAGACAGTGCACCTACAAAGCAAAGGCGTCTTACCTAGGGAGACGCCGGGAAGAAATACCCGATGGGCGCCGCCATGTTGGGGCGGAGCCACCGGGTCGCGACCTCCCAGAAGGCTCTGCGATGGAGGAGACGCGACCGCGCATGCGCAGAGGGACCGGACGCCGTGAGCCGGCGAAGGAGGAAGCAGAGCGGCGCTGGACAGGATCGCGAGTGCGCCGAGGGACGGGAGAAGCCGGGTAAGTATGCGCAGCGTGCGCAGCGTACGTAACAGGTATTTACTATTCATTTTAAAAACTTGTAGAAAAATATTTAATACTATTCACTATAGTAAGACGTGACTGACAATGACTGGAACAATGTGGACTGGACAGGAATGGACTGGAATGGAGGTAGAGATGAGGTAAGAAGAGGAAAGCGCTTTTACTTTTAGCTCCTCTTGCGTATTTTGTGGTTGGTGAAAGTGCGCGTGAAAATGGATGTGGTTAGCAAAATGGGTGCGACTTTAAAATGGATGCAGTTTCTTAACACAGGCAAGAAACCTGGTGTTAAAAATTTGAATCCCACCCCTGGACTATATGAATGAAATTTTGCACAAGCACAAGGTTCTCTAATGTTACGAACTCTTATAGATATTGAACGAATACAGGTTCACTTCAGTATTTGTTAACATATTGACCACTTTTTAATCCAAATTAATAAAAGTCATGTTTCATTGCATCCCTGAAATAGGATCTATTTTGGTAATTTTACTCCCATGTTAACCCTTCCCTAACATCTGATATTATTCTTCTGGGTCTGGAGAGACCGCAGAACATAATAAATGTATTTTTACAGCAATTGATACAGATCAATTTTATTAGGACAGAATCAAATGAATCTGCATGAAATAAATTTAGGGAAGTTCGCTCATCTCTAAACACTAGTATTACCAATAGCACTTGTCGTTTGTCTGTTACAGATTTTGAAATAGAGCACAAAAACTTCTTGTCATGATCCAAAAAAGATCAGACTTTGATAAATATATGTTTTTTTTTAAAGTAAAACAGGTCACCCACTCACAGCTGATTGTCATCCCATTGATTGAAGACAGCAGATTCTAATTTCAACATGCCAATTTTTCTATTCAAATTTTGGTGGTCATCACCACAACTCCTTTTTTTTAAGTTAAAATTGGCCATAAAAGGTGAAATTAATTGACCATTTATGGGAAACTAATGAACAAATTATTTTTTAATATTTTTTTTACAGATGGGAAAGGTGATATGGCTGTTACTTAGCTGTCTCAGATCCAAGGACAAGTCCTGCTCTGTCCTCTATGGCCAATACCCTTTGCGGTGGACCATGCATAGTTCACAAATTGCTAAGCAAATTGCTGTGACATCATCACCCTAGGCCTTGTGAGGCTGACTCAGACAGCTGAGTGTCAGTGAGCATCAGGGGCGGACATATCATTGTTGCAACATGTGTGGACACACAGAGGCCAAAGAGGTAAGGGGGTCAATTTCCTCCTCCAAAGCAAGTGGAGTTGTGCATTATGGTGAGCTATTGGGCTGCAAAGGGCCCATATACTGTTTTTGCATACTGGACCTTTTTGTCTATGTCCACCAGTAATAAGCATAGTAATCAGTTATTGCTCACCTTCCTGTTCTCTGAACTAGCAATCATCTTTTAATAAAACTCCTGAAACTTCATGAAACTCATGTTTGTTTATCTACTATTTGCATTTAGTCTTGACTCAGGCCTGCTGCTTAAAGGTACCTTCACACATAACGATATTGTTAACGATATCGTTGCTTTTTGTGACGTAGCAACGATATCGTTAATGAAATCGTTATGTGTGACAGCGACCAACGATCAGGCCCCTGCTGGGAGATCGTTGGTCGCTGAACAAAGTCCAGAACTTTATTTGGTCGCTGGATCTCCCGTGGACATCGCTGGATCGGCGTGTGTGACACCGATCCAGCGATGTCTTCACTGGTAACCAGGGTAAACATCGGGTAACTAAGCGCAGGGCCGCGCTTAGTAACCCGATGTTTACCCTGGTTACCATCCTAAAAGTAAAAAAAAAAAAACAGTACATACTTACCTACAGCCGTCTGTCCTCCAGCGCTGTGCTCTGCACTCCTCCTGTACTGGCTGTGAGCGTCGGTCAGCCGGAAAGCAGAGCGGTGACGTCACCGCTCTGCTCTCCGGCCGCTGTGCTCACAGACAGTACAGGAGGAGTGCAGAGCACAGCGCTGGAGGACAGACAGCGGTAGGTAAGTATGTACTGTTTGTCTTTTTTTTACTTTTAGGATGGTAACCAGGGTAAACATCGGGTTACTAAGCGCAGCCCTGCGCTTAGTTACCCGATGTTTACCCTGGTTACCAGCATCGTTGGTCGCTGGAGAGCGGTCTGTGTGACAGCTCTCCAGCGACCAAACAGCGACGCTGCAGTGATCCGGATCGTTGTCGGTATCGCTGCAGCGTCGCTAAATGTGAAGGGGCCTTAACCCTTTTTCTGCTGTAAGCATAACAAATTCTTCACTAGTGCTGTTCACATTACAAGCACAGCTGCAACCGTGCATCTTTTCTACAACCAAGTATTCAGTTTGCCTGTTCATCATTTGTCTTCTAAAACTACACAGCTCCGACTTAAACCATTTGTTTCCTGAAAGTCCTGGATCGAATACAAATCTACAGTTCCTGTGAATGTCAGCACTCCTGTCTCTAGGTCATCTGGTGTTTTCTGCTCTGCTTGTCTGCCCGCCATCCTGCATATTCTGCTGTCCAGATTCTTGGTGATCCATGTGCCATCCGGATGGTTCTGTCCGCTATACCATCGCATTCGGTCCATGTTGCTCACCCTGACTTATGGTTTAAAAATCCATCTCACCAGATTATTTCATAAGAATGCGGTGAATTGTACCCTCAGTTTGGTGGTGGTGACAATAGCATGGGGGGAATGTGGCCAAAATTTCTCACCAACTTTTGCATGTTTAGTTGGCCTACAGGGATTGTCCAGGATTTAGATATTGATAGCCTATTCTTTGGAGAGGTCATCAATATTAGCTGTTACCAGGTCCCATAAAGTTACATTTGCATTGGATACAAGAACAGAAGTTGAAGGACCTTCCTGTGTGACAGTAGGACATGTGGGACATCACATCGGTGATGTTAACCGTTATATCTGATGTGAGTGTGAACAAAGCATTAGCCGTGTATTTATGAATGCCTAAGATCCTTCTTCAGGTGTGAGTCTCTACTTTTACTGTATGGTGAAAAATAATAAATAATATTACATTTTAAGGCTGCCAAATTCCAAATCGAGCTGTTGTTGATGACCGCTTGCACGCTCGCCCTCCTGCAGGGTTAAGCAATTTATTAGACTATTGTTTATGGGCATACCAGTGCAACTAGAGATGTAGGGCAGTGGAATTTCTTACATTCTTTACCACTGATATTTTGCATTGACGTAACTGCTGCTTTGTCTTTTAGGGTATGTGCACACGGCGACTTTTACAGGCGGATTCTGCTCTTAAACCAATCTGAAAAAGCAATAATTCTAAAGAATAAATGGATCGCCCCGTCAGGGCAGCGGGGTACTCGGTAACGGGTCCTTCGGTTCACAGGGGGATGTCACAGTGGCTGACCCGGTCCGTGGCCCTGGGACGTCCGTTTAAAAGGGAAAGGACTTTAAAGGGGGAATGTTCGTGACGCCACCTGTGGTATTCGGTCAGGGTGACCGACGCTGCTTTACAGGGTCCGCTGGGGTGATGTTAAGGCAGCTAGATGGTATACCTTCCCACAGATGAAGTATGTCCCCAGGGCTTCCCAGTGTGTAGATGGTGGATGGTGAGAGGCACAGAGAAGAACGAGGACACAAGGTTGCAGTCTGTTTACCTTTACTGAAGGCTTCAGCATCCACAGTCCAGGGCACCAAATTACAGGGCAGGCAGAGTCTGGCCGGTTTGGAGGCAAGTCCAGAGTCCCCTTGTCCAGGTGGAAATCAGTAGCCTTCCCTTGTGTTGCAGTGTTGTAGTTCCTTACTGCCTAAGGCTTCACATAAGGTTCTCACAGATGTAATGTCTCTCTCTCTCTGTCCCCCCTGGTCGGATAGGACAAACCCGTATGACTGGTGGCTTGAGGCGGATAATAGGGACTCTATCATGCCCCAGCCTCTAAGGGGTGCCACCGTGCCTCCTGGGTGTAGGGCGGACAGGTAACGTGAAATTAGCTGTCCTGCCCGTCTCTGGAGCAAGGCATAAAGGTCGTTACTCCCTCAGTGTTCCGGCTACCGGGATTCTGCGCCTCTTAAGGAGGCAGACTGTGTAGGGCTGGTCCCCTTCTGGTATCCACTCCTTTGCTACGACTTCCTTCACTCTCGCTGCAATACAGTTCTGCCTTTGATGTCTCTTCCTAGGAGATGCAGCTTTGAGGGCATGCACAGCTACGTGTCCTTCCCCTTCATTCTCTGACAGGATCCCACCCCTATCAGGGACCAACTAACTGAGTGGAGCTCAGCCAGCAACTGACTAACTTTCCCTACAGGCAACCAGTTTTACCTATGTGGGGAGTGACCTAATAAATAGAAGCAAGAGCTCCCCCTGGTGGCCTGGAGTGTGAAATGTGCTGCATGTTTGTGATACCTAGATGCAGTTATCCTTCTTTGCCTCCAAACATAGCATCACTCTCCCCAAGAGGAAAGCAATACCACTGTGATGACCAGGACCCTGGGGCGCCGCATGAACATATGCATTTCAAGACTATAATTATTTGCTGTTTGCATGTTCAGGCTTTTGAGCATGTGCGAGGTTTCTGCGGGGATGCGCATGTTGCTGGACATGGGTGACAGGTGTGGAGGACAGTGATGAGAAAGTGAGTAGATGAGGTCAGATAGAGGGAGAGGGGAGGTTGTGAAGTTAGATAGGGAGCAGAAATGGGTGAAGACCACGTCTAATGTGTGTCCGTCTGTGTGGGTGGCTGAGGAGAACCACTGAGTAAGTCCAAAAGATGAAGTAAAGGACAGGAGTTTGGATGCCGCAGACTGGTGGGTGTCAATGGGGATGTTGAAGTCACCCATGATGATGCTGGGAATGTCAGCAGAGAGAAAGTGAAGAAGCCAGGAGGAGAATTGGTCAGTAAAAGCAGTGGTCAGTCCCGGAGGTCGGTATATGACGGCCACTTGGAGGTTGGAGGGAGAGTAGATGTGGACAGAGTGGACTTCAAAAGAGGGGAGGATAAGGGAGGGTAGAGGTGGGATTGGGTTAAAGGTACAGTTGGAAGAAAGGAGAAGGCCCATTCCTCCACCATGTCTGTTGCCAGGGTGAGGAGTGTGGGTGAAGTGGAGGCTGCCTTAACATAGGGCAGCAAGGGAGGCTGTAGCCTTCTATAAACTTGTACATCGTTAACTTTGTGTACCCAAAGAAGACTTGAAGGGGCATAACACTCTTCTTAGTTCTTCATACATTTTGTTTTAATCAAAGTTAAACAAAATACTCCTACATATGGAAATCATCTTGTGTGGGGTCTCAAAAATCATAGCCAACCCTAAAGGTCAAAAGTGTCGATACTTTTTATGATTTGCTCCTCTAATACATACAGAGGGCAAATCTGAGCCATTGTTATTCTAGATGCATACCTCCACAGATATTTTCTGTCCTGCTGACATTACTTTTTGTTTTCTTACATCTCTGTACTGATTTCATCTTTCTGTAAGCCTTAGCATGTTTTCTTTCCTTAACATATCAGAAAAGTAACTCTAAAGCTAGAAAGGAATGATACGAGTAAACAGTACGAGATATGTGTCCCAACAGTATTTGTCAGGATTGTCTCCATGTTCCTGGAGGGAACTGTCTTGTAGAAGTCTTGAAGAGTAAAAAGGGAAGCGTTTTCCTGATCTGAAAAAGAAGAGTTTGAGGGATGAATCGGGCTACTGCATTCCGGACCTCTCACGAATAGAAAACATTTGGCCCATTATGAAATGTAGAAATCTCCAAAGACCTCGAAGCGTTGAGCAGAGAGAATCCTACTTGAAGAATGGGACAACATTCCTATTCTAAAACTCCAGTAATTGGTCTCCTCACTTCCCAGACATTTACAGACTGCTAAAAAAAGAAGAGGAGATGCTACCCAATGGTGGACACGGCCCAGGCACAACTAAAACTCCAGTAATTGGTCTCCTCACTTTTCAGACATTTACAAACTGCTATCAAAAGTAGAGGAGATGCTACCCAATGGTGGACACGGCCCAGGCACAACTTTTTTGAGATATGTAGCCTCCATAAAATATTTAAAATGTTATTTTTTTTCAAGGGTAATGGCAAAAACATCCAACATTCATATTTTGATCTGTGATCTATGTTCTGTTGTGAGTAAAATATGTCGATAAGAGAATTCCAAATCATTGCCTTCTGGTTTTCTTTACATTTTACAGAATGTTCCAACTTTTTTGGAATTGGGGTTGTAGTTACGCTCAACCCCAGAGACTTTCCATGTTATTCAATGGTTGGTTGTTGTTGTTGTTGGATTCCTCCATCGGCTTGAATTCTTATGGTGCCAGGGACAGTAATGCTGGAACGTCGATTCAACGGGCCATTTATCTCTCAGCAGTTGCATAATAACTGGATATATTTAAAATGTGCGTCTACCTGTCAACACATCCATTGCACTGGTTGCCCAATTGCTACAGAGCGCAAAACAAATGTATCTCTCTCACACACAAAGCACTATACAGTTCTGCATCACCCTACATCTCTGTCTATCACCCTACCCAGGCTCTCCGTCCTACAAATCATCTAAGACTAACATCTCCCGTAATCTGAACCTCACACCTTCATCTCCAAAACTTCTTTTGTGTTGTTCCAGTTTTCTTAAATTCACTACCCCCAACAATCCGACTAATACCTAGTGTGGTGACACAAGGGTCAGTGGGTGCTCTCGAATGCTGGCCTGGCTGTCTTTAGAAAGATCACACGGACTGGTGCTCATCGCACTGAAAACCCATACACCTTCCCTGTGGGCAGAACACTACTAAGACAAAACAGGTGAGGGTACCACACTATGGTAAGACTTTATTGGATCATCAACAGTTATCAGCATATAGTACATTCCGAACAGGTACACAAGATGGTACAAGTGACAGGGTATCACCTTTATGTTAGAACACCAGGGATTAGAACCTCTGTGACTTGAGGGCAACCAGGGCCAACTACCCCAAACAGCAGCACCCCTCTTTTGACAGATACCCACTGAGAGGAGTTAGCGGCAAGCTTAGGAAGTTGACCGAGCACAGTGAGGTATATGGCCAGCAGGCTGGATTGTCCTAATCTTGGTTATCCAAACGAATTAGTGTTGGGCAGTGGAGCAGTTCTGTAAGCCACTGTCTGGAACCATGGTCCCTGGGGTGAAGTCCTGTAGAATCATACTCATGACAGGCCCCAGTTCCCATTGCAGGGCATTGTGCCTCACAGGATTGGGAGGAGGGGTAATCATAGCTGCTCCATCTAGATCAAATAGACTGCATAATTGTCCTCCAAATGATGCAGACTAGTACATCGTAGGGGGCTGATGCAATACTTAATCAGCAGGCAGTCAACAAATTACCATATAACAAGGGGCATCAGGCAGTCTCACAAGAAGCAATGACACATGTTATTTGACTTACCGAACAAAGGAATAGTACGTTTGGCATAATTAAGAATAGTGCACCCCCGTACAAGGGGCCAGGTTTTCTTCATAGACGCCAAAATGTCACACCTAGCCTCCACATTTTTAAGCTCTGTAAACACATTCCTTTAGACAGGCCTATCACCTCACTTTCTTAATCTAACTCTTCCCAGTTCACCCTTTCTAATTTTTCCTCAGAATCCCTCCTACACCTGGTACTTATACAGACACTGGCTGATGACCGGATCATGCAGCTTTATATGAAAACCCCTGTTTATTATGATGATGGCTGGACCGTACCAAACAAGTACTTTTTCCCTATTGTTTCCCCCTATTTCTTAAGAAACTGTAAGCTTGCGAGCACGACCCTCACTCCTACTGTAACTGGTGAACGATTTGTTCCTCTGTAATATTTTTTATCATCTGTATATGTCCCCACTTAATTGTAAAGTGCTACGCTACGGAATATGTTGGTGCTAAATAAATAAAATTATTATTGTTATTAAGGGGCCAAAAGAGCCCAACAAAGAGGTAGGTTATTACTATCTTTATAGATGAATATTGTCGGATAGAGCTTGTAAAAACAATCACTTTTGCAGTTTATTGCATATTAAAATTTGAAAAAAGAAAGGAATGTCCAGCTTCACCGAGTCCGTAAAAAAGAGTTTTCTTTATTCACAAACTTTAAACATGGAGGATACAGACTTCAGCACAACCATATGGGTAAGAATCTCAACGCGTTTCTGGAGACTAAGCTCCCTTAATCATGACCATGGTCATGACAAGGGAGCTTAGTCTCCAGAAATGCGTTGAGATTCTTACCCATATGGTTGTGCTGAAGTCTGTATCCTCCATGTTTAAAGTTTGTGAATAAAGAAAACTCTTTTTAAAAGACTCGGTGAAGCTGGACATTCCTTTATTTTTTTGGACCTTGTACGCCTGGACACAGCGGGTCCGTGCTCCCGAGGTTTGGTTCTTGCATCACGGGTGAGCTGGTTTATGTTCCTTCTTACAAAATATTAAAATTTGCCCCATTGTTGAGATATTAACTTTTCTTTTACATACAATTCATTGCCTCGGAGACCGACCACTGCTGTTGTCTCTCTTAATTGCTGCAGTGAAACTGGTCAGGATTAGGAGATAAGGGCGCACGCCATCGATCCTGGCCAGCTTCAAAACAGTACTTGCAAGTTTAGTAAAAAAAGAAAAAGTAAGCAGTGATCATGTTATGATGTCCAAGAGCGGTGGTCAGTCTCCAAAGCAAAAAAATGTAAATACAAAAAAAGAAAAATGTTACTATCTCAAGAACGACTGAAAATTTTAACAATCAGTAAAATAGAACATTTCTTGTATTGCCAGGCAATTTCCAAGAATACCCATTTAGGAAGATAATAATAACTGTTTTACCTCTTCACGACCTTGGACGTACCCAGTATGATTTGGTTGAGAAGTGCTTCCCGACCTTGGACTTACTGGGTACGTTCTGGTGATTTTGCGCTCATAGGAGCTGTGCACGTGATCGCCACTGGGTAGGGCCATATTTGCCACTAGGCACTTGAGGGCAAGTCCTGGGTCACCGCCCCCCAACACCCGCCTGCTCGCTGAGCCATGCCTACAAAATGGGAGTAGGGGGAGCCAAGCCATGCCTACAAGATGGGAGTAGGGGGAGCCAAGCCATGCATACAAGATGGGAGTAGGGGGAGCCAAGCCATGCATACAACAGGGGAGCTATGCATACAAGATGGGAGGAGGGGGAGCCGAGCCATGCATACAAGATGGGAGGGGGGAGCTGAGCCATGCATACAAGATGGAAGGGGGGAGCTGAGCCATGCATACAAGATGGGAGTAGGGGGAGCCAAGCCATGCATACAAGATGCGAGTAGGGGGAGCCAAGCCATGCATACAACAGGGGGAGCTATGCATACAAGATGGGAGGGGGGAGCTGAGCCATGCATACAAGATGGGAGGGGGGAGCTGAGCCATGCATACAAGATGGGAGGGGGGAGCTGAGCCATGCATACAAGAGGGGAGGAGGGGGAGCCATGCATACAACAGGGGGAGCCATGCATACAAGATGGGAGGAGGGGGAGCCATGCATACAACAGGGGGAGCCATGCATACAAGATGGGAAGAGGGGGAGCCGAGCCATGCATACAACAGGGGGAGCCATGCATACAAGAGGGGAGGAGGGGGAGCCATGCATACAACAGGGGGAGCCATGCATACAAGATGGGAAGAGGGGGAGCCGAGCCATGCATACAACAGGGGGAGCCATGCATACAAGAGGGGAGGAGGGGGAGCCATGCATACAACAGGGGGAGCCATGCATACAAGATGGGAGGAGGGGGAGCCATGCATACAACAGGGGGAGCCATGCATACAAGATGGGAAGGAGGAGCTGAGCCATGCATACAAGATAGGACAGGGGACCCGAGCCATGCATACAAGATGGGACAGGGGAGCCGAGCCATGCATACAAGATGGGAGGAGGTGGAGCCAAGCCATGCATACAACAGGGGGAGCCATGCATACAAGATGGGATGGGGGAGCCATGCATACAAAGATGGCATGGGGGAGCCATGCATACAACAGGGGGAGCCACACACGCCGGGATAGGAATAAGGGGACAATACATACCCGGCTTATACTTGAGTCAATAAGCTTACCCAGTTTTGCATGGCAAAATTAAGTGCCTCGGCTTATGCTCGAGTCGGATTATACTTGAGTATATACGGTATGTAATATATACATATGTATGTGTGTAGCTATATATATATATATAGCTTTGTCGCCATAAAAGGAGGGGGGCCCAGACACATTTCTTGCACAGGGGCCCCAAGCTGTCGGTGTCCACCCCTGCCCAGGGATCAATTGTACTCGCATCTTACTGAAGTGAGTACAATTGAGGCTCTGACTGCCGGGTCAGAGCGACGTGAGCAGCGTGATCAGATTATGTGATCACGCTGCTGACATCGCTCACTTGCGCTGCAGAGGCAAACACTGGTGGTAAGTGCTCCAGTGGAGCTGAAGACACCGAAGATTAAGTGCACAAGGGGGGGGGGGGCAATTGGAGTGGGGATGGGGGGATTTATTATGTGTGGAGAATTTGAGTGAGGATAGGGGGATTTATTATGTGTGGGGAGAACTGGAGTGGGGATGGAGGGATTTATTGTGTGTGGGGAGATTTCTAGTGGAGATGGGGGGATTTAATGAGTGGGGGAGATTTGTAGTGGAGATGGGGGATTTAATGTGTGGGGGAGATTTGTAGTGGAGATGGGGGATTTAATGTGTGGGGGAGATTTGCGGACACAAAATGATGAGCAAAGGGGGAGATGGGGAAACAGTACAGGGGAATGGGGGCATGTATGAGGAAACAGTATTGGGAATATGGGACATGTATGAGGAAACAGTATTTTGCTCCTAACAACAGTATTTGTTAGGAGCATTAAAGGGAATGTCCAGGTCTGTAATGAGTCTGCAGTCATTCTTTGTGACTGCAGACTTGTGAATTGTCACAGTGCGCACTGCACGCTTTCAGGATTCTCTCGTGCTGGCGATTTACATTCCTGCAGTCACGTGCTGACTAGACATGTGTGACCTCCGTCAATGAAAATGAACTGAGCGAGGCCAAGCACGTCTAACCAGAATGTGGTCAGAAGTAAACAAAACGCATGCTTGTGCTGACATGACCGTCCACCGGCAAGGGAGAATCCTAAAAGTGTGTGGAGCACACCCAAGGCTTTGGGGAACTCAGAACCAGGTCCTTCGGTTCTCAAGGGGGAATTCACGGTAGCTGACCCGGTCCGTGGCCTTCGGGAGGTCCGTTGTAAAGGGAAAGGTCTTTAAAAGGGAAATGTTTGTGACGCCACCTGTGGTATTCGGTCAAGGTGACCGACGCTGCTTAGGGGTCCACTGGGGTGATGTTATGGCAGCTAGATGGTTTACCTTCCCACAGGTGAAGTATGTCCCCAGGGCTTCCCAGTGTGTAGATGATGGATGGTGAGAGGCGCAGTGAAGAAAGAGGACACAAGGTTGCAGTCTCTTTACCTTTTTACTGAAGGCTTCAGCATCTACAGTCCAGAGTACCAGATCACAGGGCAGGCAGAGTTCGGCCGGTTTGGAGGCAAATCCAGAGTCCCCTTATCCAGGTGGAAATCAGTTGCCTTCCTCTAGCGCCTGGATGTCGTAGTACCTTACTGCTGAGCATCTCATAAGGTCCTCACAACTGTTGTAGATGTTCTAGATGTTATGTCTCTCTCTGTCCCCCAGATGGATAGGACAAACCCGTATGACTGGTGGCCTGAGGCTTTTTACAGGGACTCTAGCATGCCCCAGCCCCCACAAGTTGCCACTGTGCCTCCTGGGTATAAGGCGGATCAGTAACTTGAAATTAGCTGTCCTGCCGGTCTCTGTAGCAAGGCATAAAGGACTGTTGCTCCCTCGGTGTTCCGGCTACCGGATCCTGCACCTCAGAAGGAGGCAGCCTTTGCAGGGCAGAACTCCTTCTGGTTTCCTCTCCTTTTGCTAAGACTTCATTGCTCACCCTCTACAATACAGTTCGCTGTTCGTGTCTCTTTCTTAGGATGCTGCCGCACATGGGGCAGGTGCAGCTCCGTGGCCTTCTGTTTAGGCCTCTGACAGGATCCCACCCCTGTCAAGGATCCACTAACTGAGTGGAGCTCAGATAGCAGCTCACTGGGTGAAGCCCAGCCAGCTTCTGCCTAACTTCCTATCCAGACCACCAGTTTTACCTAATTGTGAAGAGTGCCCTAACAAATAGGAGCATAGCTCCCCCTGGTGGACTGGAGTGTGAAGTGTGTTGCATGTTTGTGATACCTGGTAAAGAGATCTCCTTTATTGCCTTCAAACGTAACATCACTCCCCCTAGAGGAGAATGATATTACTGCAATGACCAGGATCCTGGGGCGCTGCATGTGCAGTGTATTAGTTGTGAGAATTCAGAAGCTGCGATATCAGGATTCAGTTCTGCAGGCTCCAATAGTCGTCACATGGATACTTCACTCATAAGTGATTTTCATACTTATGGTCCTGTGACAACGAGCTTCTCTTCTGCTTCTCTCAGTTTTTCACTGAACATTGAGAGCATTAGGGAGAGGAGCTCGTGGGTACATGACTAAGTGTGCAAATTGCATATGTCCTTGGTGATGCGGGGGCACCAAAATGAATTTTCCCCCCGTGTGCCAGAAAATATAGATACCCCTCTGTCTGTATGGTACTGCGAGCGGTGATCACCAGGTCCGGTGGAGGGATGTCTGTGCACAGTGCAGCACAGGCAGTGAGGCAGGGACTGAGGGTGTGCACAGAGAGAATGGAGACCCGGAGACTGCCCATCCCAGTCTACGCCGTAGCCTAGAGCCCTCATTATCATAGGAATATGTCAGTTAATAAATTGCTTTTCTAAAGCTTTATAGTGTAGTTTTAGGTCAGAGAGGGATGGTTAGGGATGAGCTAGGAAGGTGCAGGGACAGGTAGTGATGGCTACTTGCGGACATGTGCGGCACTTGCGGTTTTGCACTTACGGTGAGACAAAAAAACACTGCTAGCAGCGTTTTTTTCCATTGCTCCAAGTACGGCATTTGCCGGATCGCGCCAAAACCGCAAGTGCCGCACATGTCCGCAAGTCCCATAGGGAATGAATGAGGCCGAACGCAGTGTTACCCTAAGTGATCCGTTACGCGGCAGATGCAGAAAAACTGCCGGATCTGCTGCAAAAGGCGACTTTCACATCAGTGATTTATGGCAAAGTCATTGCCGATAGTGTCATACTCACCAAAGGGGGTGGCAGCACTAAAAGAGCCTAGGGCAGCAGAGACTCTAAATACGGCCCTGCTGCCTGGTGTTTAGCTAATATCACAGCTGACACCCAGCACTCACTGCCAGGAGCGGTGCCCACACTGCTCCCGGCAGTTTAAAGGGAACCTGTCACCCCGTTTTTTCAGTACGAGATAAAAATACTGCTAAATAGGGCCTGAGCTGTGCGTTACTATAGTGTATTTTGTGTACCCCGATTCCCCACCTATGCTGCCGAAATAACTTACCAAAGTCGCCATTTTCGCCTGTGAATCAGGCTGGTCAGGTCATATGGGTGTGGCGACATGGCTGTTTCTTCCCCCAGATCTTGCATATATTTCCGTTGGTGGCGTAGTGGTTTGCGCATGCCCATCTTCTGAATCCACTGGGCAGGAGAAGAAAAAAAGCGCGATCGGCGCTATTTCCCTGGTGATCTGTGGGGGCGGCCATCTTCCTGAGGCTGCGCATGCGCATATGGAGTCCCCTGCTGCCCAGGGCTTCAGGAAAATGGCCACAGGATGCCGCGAGTGCGCAGATGGAGATCGCGGCGGCCATTTTCCTGAAGCCGAGATGCGAACTCGGCTTCAGGAAAATGGCCACCTCGATCTCCATCTGCGCACGCGCGGCATCCTGCGGCAATTTTCCTGAAGCCCCGGGCAGCAGAGGACTCCATATGCGCACGCGCGGCCTCAGGAAGATGGCCGCCCCCACAGATCACCAGGGAAATAGCGCCGATCGCGCTTTTTTTCTTCTCCTGCCCAGTGGATTCAGAAGATGGGCATGCGCAAACCACTACGCCACCAAAGGAAATATATGCAAGATCTGGGGGAAGAAACAGCCATGTCGCCACGCCCATATGACCTGACCAGCCTGATTCACAGGCGAAAATGGCGACTTTGGTAAGTTATTTCGGCAGCATAGGTGGGGAATCGGGGTACACAAAATACACTATAGTAACGCACAGCTCAGGCCCTATTTAGCAGTATTTTTATCTCGTACTGAAAAAATGGGGTGACAGGTTCCCTTTAACACTCTAAATGCTGAGATCGATAGAAGGCAGGAAGAGGGAGGGCTTCCTCGGCCCTCCGATCAGAGCCCCTGTGATGTTATTATGGGGTCCCGATCGTTGCCATGGTGACCTAACGTCATCATGATGACATCAGGGTCACCAGGTTCTAGCATGCTTGTTAGACCATGGTGACAGCATACAGGGTGTCAATCATTCTAAAAAAATTTGTTTTAGTATATTTATTATTTATACTCTTGGTGTATTATTGAATAGGGTATCCATGTGGGACTGTATCAATAATTCTAATTATTTATTAATTTTATTTTAATGGACTATTATTTATTATTATTATTATTATTATTATTATTATTATTATTATTATTTTCTCAGTCCCCTTATACCTATTAATTTTTTACTTGGTCCCTATTGTGTTGATTCAATCATTTATGTCTCACTTGTTTGTTTATTTTTGGTTTTATTCGTATGTGTGCGAGCACCTTTATATCGTGCTACTTTTTTGCCAATCACCTCCAGTAAAGGCATTATTTATTCCTTAAACATTATTGTCCCCCTACTCATATTTATACATTATTGGTCATTTTACAATACATTGTTTAATTGATTCCATCTTATTCCCTATCCAAGTTTTAGGTTTATTCATTTTATGACTGGTTTCTTTACTCTTGTTTGTTGGAAGCATGGATCTCGTATAGATGATTTTGCATATATTATATATTTTACATAAGTATATTCTCTATATCTGTATAGATTGGTTTTCATCTCTTCTATTACGTCCTTCAGAATAATTGTAGCCAAAAACCTTACATTCAACATGAAAAGCTTATTTGTTAAAGGGCTGGAGAGTAGTACCATAGAAAGAGTCTGTAGGAACAGTGAAGCATGGTGGAGGACCTTGCAAGTTTGTGGCTGCGTTTCGGCAATTGGAGCGGGTAATTTGTCAGGATTAAATGTGAGGAATACAGGCAGTACCATCAATGAAGTGCCCAAATTTATTCTGCAACAGGAAAAAGACCCCAAACATACAGTCAATGTCATTAAGAACAAACGTCAAGGTAAAGAAGAACTAGGAGTCCTGAAATTGATGATTTCACAGAGTCGTGATCACAACATCATCCAATCTGTCTGGGATTACACGAAGAGACAGAAAGACTTGCTCAAGCAACATCCACAGAAGATCTGTGGTTAGTTCTCCAAGATGTTTGGAACAATCTCCTGCCGAGATCCTTCAAAAACTGTGTACAAGGGACACAGAAGAACTGATGATGGCAAAGGGCGGACACCGAATATTGATTTAGATTTCTCTTTTGTTCATTGAGAAAAAAATAAAGTAGCAAGAGTTCTCCTTTTAAAAGTGTTATTCCTCTGCAGTATAACTCAGCTGCTTTAATTATTTATGATATAATTGAGTTTCCTCCATTTCTGCTATTCTTTAACAGTTCCTTCCTGATTGACTCCCTTTTAATGACGGCGTGGAGACTCCAGACTATGTCTCCTTCTTGTATTACTGTACGTATAACAGTGTGCACACTTACAGACACAGCAGGGCCGAGACTGACTAATAAAGAGCAGATCAGGGAAAATTAAGCAATTTATATATTT
The DNA here is from genome assembly GCF_032444005.1 of Ranitomeya imitator. Lineage (NCBI taxonomy): Eukaryota > Metazoa > Chordata > Amphibia > Anura > Dendrobatidae > Ranitomeya > Ranitomeya imitator. The sequence goes on along the minus strand of NC_091282.1, from coordinate 1,200,580,193 downwards.
TTATTTATTTTTGAACCAGCCTCTTATTTAACGTGAAAACCCCCCGCCTTGTCCTCCTCCAGCAAGTTTTAGGAAATAATTTGTCAATCCGGCCTCCTGCTACGCTCGCTTAATGTATAAATAATGAAAAGGCTTTTTATATGGTTACTATGTGGGATATTTGTATTTTTTGTAACTAGCTTTGTATTTATTAGTGAACTAAGGTCAGGGCAAAGACATATGGATGCAGAAAAGCGGAATTTGTTTTTTTAACTCTTTGGTCGTGCATTGCTTAATCATTAACATTCTTTAAAGATGGTAACTTTATTAGCAAACTTATATAAGAATGACAGAACATACATTATGGTATTACTATAACGGTGCCAGGAAACTAATTTATCTTCAACATCGAATATTGAAGATTGATGATTTAGATTTCTCTCCTGTTCATTCACTTTGTAATTTGCTAATTGTTAAAAATAAATTACTAACGCTTCTATTTTGGAAAGCATTCTAACTTTGCAGCATTTTTTCCTCTCCTGCCTAAAACTTTTGCATATTATATGTATTTTTAAAAAACCTGGTGTAAATCCCGCTGTTTTCCTGAATCCGATGTTTTTTTTCTTTAGTTCCTGCCCCTCTCAGTTCCTGAGATATGGCCTCCTCTTCCTTGTAGGTAAGTCTTGTCTTGTCAGCCAAAAGGGCGGGTTCCTCACCTATTCTTTTTGAGTGTATTCATTGGAGACCACACCCATTTGGCTGAAAATATTTATACACAGGGAAAAGAGGGCTATATCTCATGAACGGAGAGGCGTGGGAACAAAAGGAAAATAATGCCGGATTCAGGAGAACATTAGAATTTAGTTTGTAAGTGTTCTCCATGAAGTGGTTCTCCACTTGCAAACTACTTGTTAGAAGGTTTCTTTGACAATATGCTCATCTGTAATCTATGGGGAAACCTGGTAGTAATTGGTCAATTTCCCTCCAGTGCCACCATGGGAGAAATCAAGTATTACGCAAGAGTCCATTCACATCAACACATTTTAGAAGGTTTGGGTTCTACATCCTGTATGTACCACTGTACATAGCAGACTGTAGAATATCATAACAGCAAAGACATCTTATTTGGACTATTTTTTTTTTCTTATTTGGACATCTGGGAACTCGTTTTAAATGTAGGAAAAAAACAAAGGTGAACTTTGATGTGGTCAATAAATCACTTTAGAGAATTATTTTACTAAAACTTTTCATTTCTGCATTTCTGCCAAGGTGAACTGTTGGGGCTGGAAATGGGCACGGTGACCATATTCCAGAATCATGATCATTTACAATGAAAGTTGTGTTTCATTTGACCCTTTCCACAAGAGATCTCCCAAAAAAGTGACCTAGAAATAGATGAAAACATCATAACCAGGGTAAAACAAGCCAAGAGGGAACATAAAAAATGCTTAGGAAGTGATTTACCGTGCACGGGGCCAAGGCTCTGTAATTGCTCCCAGTTGCTTATTTTTCCAGATTTCTGTTGCTGTACAGACATAAATAATAACAAATAATTGTCCACCTCAGCGATTCTTCTACCAATTTTGGGGGCAGTCAATGAAGAATATGGTACTTTAGGCCTGCAAGGTTATATGACAGTGCTAGCTTTAGTCCAAAAAAGAGATGTCTACCTGATTGACTACCGCAATCTTTATTAATAAGAGTTTGGAGATATATTTTGGATCAGATTTGAGTCTTCTAAGTTCTAAGTTGGTTTTGGTCTGGGTTCTAATTTGTAGAAAAAGTTTGGAATATAATTGAAAAAAATCTAATTAAAAACAGTTTGAGGTGAGCTTGGTCCTTAAGTTAATATTTAGGAATGTTTAACCTTTTAATACTGTCATATGGTGCTCATATGCTGATACCATATAATAATAATACTTATAGTACCACTATGTGATGCTCATATGCTGTAACATGGTGATAGTCTACTTATAATACCACAAAATGCTGCTTATATATTTAAAATACCATCATATGGTGCTCATATGCTCATACTGCAATATGGTGCTCTTATACTTATAATACTACCATATAGTGCTCATATACTTATAATACCACCATATAGTACTTATATACTTAGAATACCACCATATGGTGCTCAAATACTTACAATACCACCATATGGTGCTTATATGTTTACAATACTGCAATATGGTGCTCATTTACTTATAATACCACAATATGGTGCTCATATACTTATAATATCACCATATGGTGCTCATATATTTATTACACTGCCATATGGAGCTCATATACTTATAATACTACTATATGGTGTTCGTCTATTTATAAAACCACAATATGGTGCTCATATTATTATTATTCATTTTTACAGCATCATTTATTCCATGGAGCTTTACATGTGAAAAAAGGGGGCATACATATACAAGTACAATAAACATGCACAATACAAGGCACCCACTGGTACATAAGGAGAGAGGACCCTGCCCGCGAGGGCTCAAGGTCTACAGGGGATGGGTGAGGATACAGTAGGAGAGGCTAGAGCTGGTCAGTTTAGTAGACTGAGGATCATTGCAGGTTGTAGGCTTGTTGGAAGAGGTGGGTCTTCTGGTTCCTTTTGAAAGATTCTGTGGTAGGTGAGAGTCTGATGTGTTGTGGTAGAGAGTTCCAGAGTATGGGGGAAGCACGGGAGAAGTCTTGTATGCAATTGTGGGAAGAAGAGATAAGAGGGGAGTAGAGAAGGAGATCTTGAGATCTTGTGAGGATCGGAGGTTGCGTGTAGGTAGGTACCGGAAGACCATATCACAGATGTATGGAGGAGTCAGGTTGTGGATGGCTTTGTACGTCATGGTTAGGGTTTTGAACTAGAGCCTCTGGACCATAGGAGGCCAGTGAAGGGCTTGGCAGAGAGGAGAGGCTGGGGACTAGCGGGGGGGACAGGTAGATTAGTCGGGCAGTAGAGTGTAGGATGGATTGGAGGGGTGCCAGAGTGCTGGAGGGGAGACTAGAGAGTAGGAGGTTGCAGAAGTCAAGGCGGGAGATGATGAGGGCGTGCATTTTCGATTAATGAAAAAAGAAAAAGAAATAAAACAATGGTTATTCTTTAGGAGAAGAAAAAATATGTTTCACCTTCTCGTTACATGTGAGACTGAACTATAGATTTTTGTTTTAAAGGGAATGCAATAATTGTCAATGACAGGAATTACTAGAAATCTTGACTCCAACATATTACGTTTCAAAAGTCTGTGCTTTTCTGTGCACACAGGTGAACGTAGCACAATTCGTCTTTCTAAAATGTGCAGTCTCTGACGACATTCCTGCACCCTGCTGATTTACTTTGTCTTAGGCTAGGCTCTATCTCACAGGAACAATGTAACAAAAAACGAATTGCAAATTAAAAAAAATCAATTTCTTACTTAATTTTGTTTCTTACATCTTTCAAATCTGACTTTTGTTACTCCACGTGGTAATAACTAGAGGTGAGCGAACTTGTTTGGAAAACATCGGTCAATCTAAAATTCGTCAAGAACATTGCACATTCGCGTTTGGATTCCCGAGCATTTTTCCTAAAAAAAGAGGTAAAAGTCAGCCAAAGTTCGGTAAATGACCGAGTTCACTAAGGGCTCTTTCAGACGCCAGTGTATCCGGTAACAGCGCGGGCCACAAAACGTAGTGTATACGTGCACACTGATGACACATGGATGACATCCCTGTGTCATCAGTGTGTCACTTACCGGCGCCTGGGAATCAGCGGTACTGTTACATCAGCATGAGCACCGTGGGAAAAGTTGCAACAACGCTCTTGCTGATGTCAGTGACCTGAACTGAGTTCATTGGCTGCGAACTCCCAGGACGTTCCTGACTGCACCACGAGCGTGAGAACTTTTTCACCCTCGTGCTGACGTGAGTCAGGTCATAGGAGTTAAACACGAGACACTGAGCAACAGTAACACACACTGCTCAGTGTCTCTTCTGCCAATGCAGCCTGCCATTTAGATGTAGCATAGCTAGATCCATCGTGGGACAAATGGATTATTATCTTCTCGGAGGACAGCTGAGGAATATTGTTGTTTATCATTTTAATTCTGTTACAGGAGATATTGACTTTTGAAAAGTAAAAATAAAATGAGAATCCAGTCTTGTGGAGCCGGACTTAAATTTTTTCTATTAAAAATTACTGTCAGGATGTTTGCTAACCTTCCAGGTGCTTCACAGGAATCAATGCAAAGTGGAATGGAAAAATGAAAAATTAAATTTTTTTCCCCTAAAATATTGTTAGTCTCCTAAGAAGCCATCATAGCTGGCAGACCCCAAGGACATCACTTAGGGTCGCATTGGCATGGCCACCATTGGGACCACACAATCACAATCTCGGGATGCCAATGGGGTTAAAACAGGAGACCTTTCCCCTTGTTAATCATCTAGATGTCTAAAGCAGCAACATCCAGAGGGTTAAATGGTCATGATCAGTGTCGATACTGACCATGGTCGATAAATAGGGTATCACCTATAGCATAAAGCTGAATTTTCACCTGTCAGGGGGTACCATTCTTTTATACCTCAGGTCAGTAAAAAAAGTGTTTTAACAGTCATTTTGGGGGAAAATGACATGTGGGGTAGGTTTTATTACATTTGGGTTCAGAAGCATTAAAAAGAATCAGTATGATCAACACTCCTAAGCCGCATATATGGTCAAGTCACAGTCGTAGTAAAACTGCAATGGTTTTTGTTGAAATTTTGGAAAATCGTAGCAAAATTGTGCAGAACAAAAAAATGTCAATGTGTCCGAAACGCGTGACCGTAACCTAGCGGAATATAAATGAGGAGGAAATAACTTTACAGATTTGAACAAGTAATCATGTGGTGTCCCAATAACAATTATCGTGGGTTGAAGAACCACGAAAAATTGTCTTTAAGTCAATATGGATGGTGATTTCATAACACGTAAAAATAAATACTTGTCCAAATTGCACCATGGCTTCTTTTAGGATCATTTCCTTCTTATTATACATATTTTTAGGGACAGGTACACCATAATGCCCAAATAGCACAGAAAACCCACAAAACATTTAGCTGTTTGCTAATTAATACTTACCACAGAACACGGGGGATTCATATTAATCTGCTTTATTCAAGAGTAGAGCAGGAACACAGGTAGATCCAGGGCAGCCATCAGTCAACGGCAACAGTGGAAGTCAGTAGGCAAGAGCCAGAGGGTGAGAGGAGGGAGTGCTTCCTTCAGGTCTTTTAGATTTGAATACATTTGGACAATGGGACAGGGGCAGAGCAGTGCTCCTCAGCTCCCTGCCCAGACACATTTGCCACTGTTGTGTTAAGGTCATCATCGCAGTGCCGCAGAGGCAGCAAAGATGGCGGGGAACAGTAAGCGCTCCACAGAGTCAAAGATTAAATGTCATGACTTTTATTGTAGATGAGAGGGGGTTGGTGTTAATATGAGGGCACGTTATAGGGCACTGGGTATAACATTGTGAAAGGGGGCACAGTATAGAGAGGGAGCAGCATGGGGAAGTATGGAAAGAGCAGTGTGGGGACATTATGGAGAGGGATAGCATGTGGTGACGTTATGAAGAGGAACAATGTGGGGATATAATTAACATGGAGCAGTAAGGAATGGGGGCATTAAAGAAGAGGTACAATGTGGAGAATATTATGGAGAGGGGCTATTTGGGGACAGAATTGAGATGGGGCAGTAGGGAGAGGTGGAAATATGGAGGGGCATTAGGCAGAAGAGGCAGTGTAAGGGAGCAGAAGGAAGAGGCGGAAGTGTGGGGAGACGCAGTATGGAATGATTCGACAGTATGGAGTGGTGGGAGCATGGCTGGATATTATAGAGTACTGGGAGCATGGCTAGACAGTATGGAGTGGTGGGCACCATCATGGGGGACTGTATGGAGTGTGGTCAGTATGGAGAGGTGGGAGTGTAGGAAGAGGTAGCGATAGCGATAGCATGAAGGAGAACAGTGTTGGGGCCATAGTTCCTAAAGAAGGACAGTGCAGCAGTTCATAAGGCACGACAGTGGATGTTATAATTTATAAGGGAGGGCATTGTTGCGGTTATAAATTTTAAAGGGGGACAGTGTGGAGGCATATTATAAGTTGGACAGTGTGAGTGTCATATTTTGTGCAATTGGCGAGAGGCAATTATTTATTCACGGGTTCAGTATGGGAGAAACTTCCCATACTGTCAGGATGTCAGGATGTGCTGCAGAATACTGGAGATAATAGAAGTCTGCACAGATGAGCTGTGGATGTGAAAACTCATCATGGCGTCTGTATTACATGGAGACAAAAGGGATGAAAATGACTTCAATTAGAGAAGTTATTTGTAAGGCATCTGGAAGCAAATGTTTCTACTGATAATGAATATATCTCATCAGTACTGTGGTTTATATACGGTCCACAGTTTAATGTCTGTTAACAACAACTCCTACTTATTGTTAAAGGGTTTGTCCAGCCTTAGGCTACAAGTCTGCAGGCACTTTATGTTACTGCCGACTTGAAAAGCCTCATATCGCTGTGTGCTGTGAGATTTCTCAGGTAGCAGCACCGGGAGAGGAGGTCATGTCACTGCAAGTATGCGATTCTCAAACTTCCATCCACATTAAGACTAGCTGTGTCCAACTGCGCTCTATACACTTGTATTGAGCAAGGCCACACATGTCTAGTTGGCACGTGACCTCATGTATACAAATTGCATACTTGCGGTTCATTACCACTGCTATTGGTGCTGGAAAATCTTACCAGCGCGCAGTGTGTGCAATGTAAGGATTCACAAGTCTGCAGTCCTACAGACTGACTGCAGGCTTGTAGACTGAGGCCAGACAGCCCCTTTAAGGACACACTGGGAGTTACATGTTGCATGTTTGTGCAGTACAAGTGTATATGGGGCTGATCTGACATAGCAAATGATCGCTTGGTTGTGTATTCATGTATTTTTGGTGTTTCTGCTAATGTATTCATGTACTGATGGTGGTTTTGGTGATCAATTCATGTACCAACGGTGATTCTGGTGCGGCATAAATGTGCTGATAGTGGTTATTGTGATGGATTCCTTGTATTGACGGTGGTTCTAGTTTTTTACACATGCAGTAATCCATAACTGGTTAGATGACGTGCAACATGGATATTTTACAATTGATATATACTCAAAATTTGGAGATTTTCTGCTCCAAAAACTCAGTGTAAGTTAGGATGTGTTGACACTGATTTTTTTGCAGCAGAAACTCTCCAAATCATCCCTAAATACTCAAAACTTGATTCTGGTCAGGTATTTTTTGTACTGACAGTGGTTGTGGTGATGTATTCATGTAAGTAGCACTTTACACTTTTTTGTTGCCCTTAAAACTTATACAGTATGACAATGTGGCTGTAACGGGTATAGTTGTGAAACCACTATGCCGCGGATCAAGGAGACCCTGGAGAGGTGCGACTAAGCAATTAAATAGAAAAAAACTCCAGCTCACTGTAGTAGACATCCGTAGGTGTTCGGAGTATGGGAAACGCTATGTCAAGGTGTGGAGCAATCAAAACATGAGAAATCCAGCTCAATGAACTTGTGAACAAAGTTCTTCTTTATTCACCAAAAAGTGCTCAGCAGAGGGTAAAACAACATCGGCATTGACAGTTACATGATATGCGACATCGACGCGTTTCAGGTGGCTACACACCCTTAATCATGAAGGACATGAAACGCGTTGATGTCGCATATCATGTTACTGTCAACGCCGATGTTGTTCTACCCTCTGCTGAGCACTTTTTGGTGAATAAAGAAGTTTGTTCACAAGTTCGTTGTACTGGATTTCTCATGTTTAGGTAAATAAGCTATCACCTGACTCTACACTAGCACCCTTGAAGGTATGGTTAGACTTTGCTCAAGATGGATGCCAGGTGCAATACCAGGACAAACTTTGGACACACGGCACCTAGCACCAAAGTGATCTACCTCAGATCTACCTCTCTGGCCCAGATGTCACCTCTCTCCTGTCCAGAATCCCGAAGTGTCTGTCAGCCATATCCTCCTTCTTCACCTCTCGCTTCCTAAAACTCAATGTAGACAAAACCAAACTCATCATCTTTCCCCCATCTCGCGTATCCCCCCTACCTGAACTATCTATTAGAGCAAACAGCATCACGCTCTCTCCCGCACCTGAAATCCGCTGCCTTGGGGTAACTCTCGACTCTGCCCTGTCCTTCAAACCGACGTCCAAACTCTTGCCACCTCCTGTCGCGTCCAACTCAAAAATATTGTCAGAATCCATTCCTTCCTCATCCCACAATCTACCAAAACTCTTGTCCATGCACTCATCATTTCCCGCCTCGACTACTGCAACACCCTCCTCTGTGGCCTCCCCGCTAACTCTCTTGCACCACTCCAGTCTGTCCTGAACTCTGCTGCCCGGCTAATCCACCTCTCTCCTCGCTACTCCCCTGCTTCACTCCTCTTCAAATCCCTCCACTGGCTCCCAATTCCCCAACGAATCCAGTTCAAACTACTAAGACTGATCTACAAAGCCATCCACAACCTGTCCCCTCCCTATATCTCTGAACTAATAATCCAATATCTTCCCTCACGTAATCTTCGATCCTCCCAAGAGCTCCTACTCTCCTGCACACTTATTCGTTCCTCACACAACCGCCTCCAAGATTTCTCCCGAATATCCCCCATCCTCTGAAATTCCACGCCTCAACACGTCCAACTATCCACCACCCTCGGATCCTTCAGACGCAACCTGAAAACCCATCTCTTCAAGAAAGCCTACAGCCTGCAGCAACCATTCTGCCGCCACGCCATCGCCAAAGCCACAGCCTCGCCATCGCCAGAGCCGCCACCTCACCATCACCAGAGCCGCCGCCTCAGAATCGCCAGGAGCCGCCTTGCCCACTACCTTCTGCCTCTTCCCCACTATCCCATAGAATATAAGTCTGCAAGGACAGGGTCCTCTTCCCTCTGTACCAGTCTGTCACTGTAAACTTGTTCACTGTAAACGATATCTATAACTCTGTATGTAACCCCTTTCTCGTGTACAGCACCATGGAATTAATGGTGCTATATAAATGAATAATAATAATAATAATAAAAGTGGCAGGAAGCTGAAATGGCCATGAATGGATAGACTTGGGTAGTACAGGCAGGCAAGGCAGGTGCTGGCAGGTACAGCTGTTATATAGACTGGCACAGCAGGTGCAGGCAGTTTTGGCTGGTATACAGACCGGCACAGCAGGTGCAAGCAGGTACGGCTAGTATACAGATTGGCATGGCAGGTGGGTTCAGCTGGTATACAGACTGGCACAGCTATTGCAGGCAGGTAAGGATGGTATACAGAATAGTAAGGCAGATGCAGGGAGGGACAGCTGGTATAGAGACTGGCTCGGCAAGTGCAGGCGTGTATGGCTGATATACAGACTGTCACATCTTGTGCAGGCAGGTACAGCTGGCATACAGACCCACATGGCAGTTCCTGGTAGACAGGACAGGTATATTGAAAGATACAGCTGAAATACAAGCAGGCATGGAAATGGTGGGAAGACAGGACAGGTATACTGAGATATGAGCACTGGGGACTTGAGAACGAGAAAGCATGCAGACTGACTGACTAAACACCTTTCTCAGGCACCTCCCAACAGGTTAAAGTGTCATAAATAATAAGTGTCTCCCAGCCATTGTCTTGGAACACTTTAGGACGGCGCGCTGTCTCTTCAAGAGATGAGGAGCGCGCGCCCTAGACACACTGCCTGGGGATCTGCCAGGCGTGCACAGACCCTGGGAGGCAGCAGCAGGAAGTGTAAGTGCGTGCCAATTGCTGGGGACTGAGTTGGTGTCCCTTCCAAGAGATAGGAGGATTGGAAGCGTACAGGGATGCCGATGCTACAGTGGGCCTTGGACCAAAAAATGTGGTGCACCCTTACTCTATTCTAATGATACAATGATACAGAAAGGGAGTGTGGCTGCCAATGGGAAAGTAAATAATAAATTAAGAAAAATTGTTACGCGACTTACACAAATGAGATAAAAGAGGAGCTTTATATCATTTTAAAACGAATAATTAATAAATGAGTTTGTTTCGGATTTACATCCCAGATTTAACATGCTTGTTTTGCTAAACAATTTCTCGTAGATAATATAACTGAAATATTTATTGCCTATATTTATAGCAATTAGTGGTGGAATTCTAGTATAATTTCAGTTATGATCTTTGCTTCTACAATTCTCGGGGAGCAGTGATAGAGCGAAAAGAGGTGCGAGCTGTTCAAAGAAAAGAGGTAAAAATTAAAAAAAATCTTAAAAAGTTCAATACCTTAAAATCATATACCGTAATACATCTTATAATTATGGCACATTGTGTTATGAGTAAACACATTCCCTTCATTATCTGTATATGTTCTGCAGCAGGATGTATTTGCTTTATGGTTTGGGCAATGAATAGGAGTTCTCGGTGAAAATAGTGATACTGGACTATTATTTGTTCTTGGTTTGGTGACTGGGTTATCAATGACAGCTTTCCATAGCCTCCAAGATGTCCACAATCACAACTGAAAGAGCCTTTGGGAACATCAAACACTATGGAGACAAATGCTTTGTTAATGTATCACATTTGCTAATAGTCCCGATTTTGAGGGACTTGTCCAGATTACAGTTTTAGTCTTTAGCCCCTGCCACCAGAGTTCCAGTTGTGACAGGCTGATAATTTACAAAGCCTTATCTGATTATAACCTGTTAATTTCTTAAAGAGATACGATTAACAGCCTCACACTCTTATGAGATAATGAAACGACTCTGCTTATCATGTCCCAGTCTACACAGCAAAGCTGGTGAAGGAGATTTTTCTACTGGTCAGTATGAAAATAGTTTGTAATATTTTAGTATTTCTTATATGCATAACCACATGAAAAAATAAAATAACACCAATTAAAAAAATATATATATTTATAATAAAACTCTGATTTATTATGAATTCATGACTTTTTCCTGATGACACCTTCACTTGCAAAACAAACTTCAATTTCAATAGCATTTAATTAAAAAGACACAAAGCACAAGCCCAGACTGCACATTGTCTGAAGTAGATTGACAACTTTCGTGAAGTTCGGGCGTCTGGCTCGATACCATTCAGGCAGGTCCGACTCTCGATAATTGTTTATTCTCTAGGAGTAAACCTGAGGAACGCGTCTTACGGAACGAACAATAAGTCACGTCAAATTGAGAATGAATGATGGGGCTTCCATATTTTTTTTTTTCTTTTGCGGGAGGCTTGCCAACACCTTTCTGCTGTGTGGAAGACAGGAAGCATTCAATCAGTCTCTGAGGGAAGGAAGAAATTCTCTGACTTCAGGATGTTTGCAGAAATTCCTACCTCGTTTATTATGATGCTTGAGCTTCAACTGTATACTTTATGAAACACAGCTGTGACAGATTACCTGACCATTAACACTCAGCCAACCTCCTTTTCTTTTTTTTTTTTACAACTTTCCTAACACTGCGCGGGTTTTCTCCTAATGTGTTCCTGATGCTGCCAACATTGTATTCAACACCAGTCTCCGGGGACCATTGTCTTCCTGTACAGACTCATAGTGAAGAACTTCTCCAGTCTCAAAATCATCAATAAATCTAAAGGGATTGCCCAAGGATAGAAAAAAAATCACCTCTTTCATGTAGATACCCCGGCCGCCACACCTGTCCATGGGTTATGTCTGGTATTACAGCGCAGTCCCATTTCTTTGACTCTTGGACAAAATTGGGCATGTTGGAATTCGATGATCGTTTTGTTCTCCTCGGAGACAAGCCAACACCAAAGCAGTTTACTCTACTCTCTCGAATCTTATGTACATGCATGCTTGACCAAGATGAGTGTGCATGTGTATAGGGGGATGAGCTGAATGAGAAGTTGGCAGACAGTTAGGGACCCCTTTAGTGCATTCCCAAATCTTCATGACTCCTGGCGAAGACTAAAAACCTGAGCACTGGCACTTCTGGAGGGATAGTAGCGTCTTCCCATCATAGGGCTGGTTAATTATTGAAAGGCAACCTGTCACTAGAAAAAACACTAATAACCTGAGAGCTAACTGTCAATCAGGGCCGGGTGCGCTGTCACAAGCACCGGTGACAGAACCAGCGCCTGCCCCGCCCTTGTGCCTGAAGCCATGACACTGCGGGAGGGAGGGGGGGAGAAGAGTAAAGTTAATCTTGGAGCCATATTTATAATTAGTGGAGTGACCTTGTTTATGTGTTCACCTGGTGGGGAGTTTTTTCTAAGCCATAGTGTAGAGCGAGAAGAACTTACCTGAGGCGATGATACTGGACTTGCTGGACAATATGTGGAACAGCAAGGACTTATAGAGCTGGATTTAGGAGACGGTTGATGGATAAAGAAGCACAAGATGCAGCAGAGCAGAAGACATGGCAGCATCAGAATAGCTGAGATGAGTTTTTTATTAGGTAACTAGACACAGCAGGGTTGTAGATGTGGTAGCACCAGAATAGCAGACATGAGTTTGAAGATGAGCTCATCACGTGAACTAGCGGAGATGAGTTGATTAACAGGTACCTTGTTGCAACAGAGTTAAAAGTGTGAAAAGCTAAACAGGCAGCATTGCTTTGTTCAGTGGAGGAAAACTGTAATGAGTGGCAGACACAGTTAGTAGGCCCAAATAATAAAGTAGGCTAAATGCAGTTCAAAATTGGTAACAGGACTTAACAGGCGGCATTGCTTTGTTCAGTGGAGGAAAACTGTAATGAGTGGCAGACACAGTTAGTAGGCCCAATTAATAAAGTGGGCTAAATGTCTGCCCAAAAATTGTTCATAAATAAACAGGTGGCATAGCTAGGTACAGGGGTGGGCTCCTCTGCTGAGTAGCAGATAGTGGTAGTAGGCGCAAAGTATTAACTGGTCTAAATGGAGGCCAGGGCCCCTGTATATTTTTACTGTCATCTATCATTTCAACAAATTTGTGTTGGCAGTGCCATTGAAGGATTTAACAGCACAGACTACACAGTGGTGGAGCAGGGAGAGGTAAGTATTGCAAGTGGTAGAGCACTGTTCGAGCTGGGGGGAACACTCTCTCGTGGGCGGTGGTACTGGCACAGGGCCCCTCATATTACGATGGTGTGTCTGATGTTGGTTGTGCACCACCACCGTCAGAGACACTTCATTGTACTATGAGGGACCCTGTGCCAGTGCCGTCGCCCAAGAGTGGCCACACCCACCTGTCCAGGCAAACGGCACTCACACGGGTGCTTGCACCAAATGGTGATCACGGCCCTATGGTGGGAGTCAGCCCATTTAGGGAGGTATAAAAATGGCCTATGGTGGACATTCAGCAGCTGCAAATAGAGGAATTTGAGAAGTCAATAAGAGGAGGCCAAAAGCAAGACATTTTTCAGGTAAGCTACGTGTCAGCAGGGGAAGGTGGGACATTTTTAGTTAACAATTTCCCTTTCTAACCCAGGCACGGTATGTGTAAAGAGCTCCATGGAGTAACCTGTAGTGTCGCCTGACGCATCCTTCACATTTGGTTTGGGTGAAGGACACAAGGAAACGTCTTGTTCCTGACCGGGATCATCCACTGACGACTCGCTGCTTTTATATTTGGAACTTTCTGAAGAGGAGGCGAAAGAGCTAGAGACTGAGTCAGCAAGGAAAGCCAAAACTTTTTCCTGCTGCTCCGGCATTAAAAGCCGTTTTCCTACTCCCAGACAAGAGAGCCTTCGAGGCCTTGTGAAGCCAGACGATGACGCTGGCTCAACACCTCCAACCTTAGGTGCTATTGTGCTTTTGCCACCACCACCAGATGCACCACCACCACCATCAGTACTAGCTGGCAACCACCGCCCACGGGCTCTTCCACCAGACTTCCTTATTTTTTGGAAAATCTAACCAAAATAACAACCATTATATAGTACTGTAAAACAAGGTAGAAGGTATATATAAACTTGTTGAGAATTTAAATCTCCCTTTTTTTTTGGGAGACTGAACCAAAACTCAGGCCCTGTGCATAAAACAACACAATGTAAGTGGCAGAAAGTGGCTGGCTGACATAAACTAACAGGACTGAAGTATATCTACTTTGTGAGAATTTGAATCTCCCTTTTTTTGTGGAGACTGAACCAAAACTCAGGCCCAGTGTATAAAACAACACAATGTAAGTGACAGAAAGTGGCTGGAAGATATATGAAAAAATACAAGGGCTGTAGTACAATTTCAATCTCCCTACAATGATCTCAGGAAAAGTATGGCAGCAATAAAAAGGACTGCTGCACACAAAAGTGTGGACAAATAAACAGAAAGGAGCAACAAGATTTTTGCTTTTAAAAAAGCAGTTGGTTTGCACAGCGGCGTACAAACAGCAATGCAGCTATCAGGGAGCCTTATAAGGCAGCCTAATAAGCTACAGAGATGATGCACCAAAATCTAGCCTCATCTGTCCCTGAAAAAAATGGTGGTGTTGGACAGTGGAAATCGCTACAGCACAAGCAGTTTGGGGGTTAATCTTCCCTCCCTAACTATATCCCTTCTTCTGATGAAGCTGCAGCAACCTCTCCCTATGCTAAGATCGGCAGAAGTAAGATGGCGGTCGGCGTGCACGCCCCTTTATAGCCCCTGTGACACCGGAGAAAGCAAGCCAATCACTGTCATGCCCTTCTCTAAGATGGTGGGGACCAGGACCTATGTCATCACGCTGCCCACACTCTGCGTTCACCTTCATTGGCTGAAAAATGGCGCTGAAAGCGTCATATGAAACGCAACTTTTGCCCGCAGATCGCCGACCTCATGGCCGATCCCATACTAGGATTGGGTCAGGTTTCATGAAACCCGACTTTGCCGAAAGTCGGCGATTTTTTAATTTGTCCGATTCATTTCGCTCAACCCTAGGTGGGATGGCTTTTGCATTTTTTTTAATCAAAAAGCTTGTTAACTAATTACCCTATATTATTTTCATGCGCTATTGCTGTTTATTTATTTACTGCAGGATATGCAATCATTATGTTTCTGCCTTTTATTTTTTGGCAGAGATTCTGCTCAGTTTTTGCTCCAAAAAATAAGTGTGAACATACGTTAACTTACACTGAGTTTGGCTGGCGTCACACTTGCGAGTTTTACGGACGTAAGAGCGCAGAAACTACGTCCGTAAAACTCACAAAAAATACGGCACAATTATTCTCTCTGCCCCTGCTCCTATCTGCCGTATTAAACTGATTAGTATTATACGGCTTTCTACGGCCGTAGAAAATCGCAGCATGCTGCGTTTGTCACCGTATTGCGCAAATAAAATGTCAATGAAAGTCTATGGAAGCCCCAAAAATACGGATTACACACGGACCAGCAGTGTGACTTGCGAGAAATACGCAGCGGTGTTAGAGAGAAAAGCCGGTAATTCAGTGCGGTGTACAGTAAAATCACACTGACAGAATAGAATAGGTAGAATAAATGTGGACACATAGAATAGGTATATATATATATATATATATATATATATCAGTGAGACACATATATGTATATATATTTAATATTTCATCCAGTGCGATATAGCAGAAAAGCCGGTAATTCAATTGCCGGCTTTTGCTATCTCCTTCCTAAACCCGACATGATTTGAGACATGGTTTACATACAGTAAACCATGTCTTCTCTCCTTTTTTTTGCATATTCCACACTACTAATGTTAGTAGTGTGTCTATGCAAAATTTTGCCATTCTAGCTAGTAAATTAAAGGGTTAAATGGCGGAAAAAATTGGCGTGGGCTCCCGCACAATTTTCTCCGCCAGAGTAGTAAAGCCAGTGACTGAGGGCAGATATTAATAGCCTGGAGAGGGTCCATGGTTATTGGCCCCCCCTGGCTAAAAACACCTGCCCCCAGCCACCCCAGAAAAGGCACATCTGGAAGATGCGCCTATTCTGGCACTTGGCCACTCTCTTCCCATTCCCGTGTAGCGGTGGGATATGGGGTAATGAAGGGTTAATGCCACCTTGCTATTGTAAGGTGACATTAAGCCAAATAATAATGGAGAGGTGTCAATTATGACACCTATCCATTATTAATCCAATACTAGTAAAGGGTTAATAAAAACACACACACATTATTAAAAATTAATTTAATGAAAAAAACACAAAGGTTGTTGTATTAATTTATTCTTCTCTCAATCCACTCACTGAAGACCCTCGATCTGTAAATAAAAAAAAAATAATAAACCAAGAATATACATACCTTCCGAGGATCTGTAAGGTCCAACGATGTAAATCCATCTGAAGGGGTTAAAATATTTTGCAGGCAGGAGTTCTGCTAATGCAGCGCTACTCCGGCCTGCAAAACCCCAGCGAATGAAGGTAAAGTAGGTCAATGACCTATATTTAGCTTCATTTGCGGTGAGGCGCCCTCTGCTGGCTGTTCCTAGATCGTGGGAACTTTCCTAGAAAGCTCCCAGGCTCGAGTTCATATGAGGACAACCAGCAGAGGGCGCCTCTTATGAACTCGAGCCTGGGAGCTTTCTAGGAAAGTTCCCACGATCTAGGAACAACCAGCAGAGGGCGCCTCACCGCAAATGAAGCTAAATATAAGTCATTGACCTACTTTACCTTCATTCGCTGGGGTTTTGCAGGCCGGAGTAGCGCTGCATTAGCAGAACTCCTGCCTGCAAAATATTTTAACCCCTTCAGATGGATTTACATCGTTGGACCTTACAGATCTTCGGAAGGTATGTATATTCTTGGTTTATTATTTTTTTTTTATTTACAGATCGAGGGTCTTCAGTGATTGGATTGAGAGTAGAATAAATTAATACAACAACCTTTGCGTTTTTTTCATTAAATTAATTTTTAATAATGTGTGTGTGTTTTTATTTTAACCCTTTACTAGTATTGGATTAATAATGGATAGGTGTCATAATTGACGCCTCTCCATTATTAATTTGGCTTAATGTAACCTTACAATAGCAAGGTGGCATTAACCCTTCATTACCCCATATCCCACCGCTACACGGGAATGGGAAGAGAGTGGCCAAGTGCCAGAATAGGCGCATCTTCCAGATGTGCCTTTTCTGGGGTGGCTGGGGGCAGATGTTTTTAGCCAGATGGGGGGCCAATAACCGTGGACCCTCTCCAGGCTATTAATATCTGCCCTCAGTCACTGGCTTTACTACTCTGGCGGAGAAAATTGCGCGGGAGCCCACGCCAATTTTTTCCGCCATTTAACCCCTTAATTTAATAGCTAGAATGGCCAAATTGTGCATAGACACACTACTAACATTAGTAGTGTGGAATATGCAAAAAAAATGGTGATATGAGATGGTTTACTGTATGTAACCATGTCTCATATCATGTCGGGTTTTAGGAAGGAGAAAGCAAAAGCCGGTAAATGAATTACCGGCTTTCTGCTATATCGCGCTGTATGAAGTAATAATATATATACATATATGTTTTGCAAAAAATAAAAAAAATAAAAAGAGCATGAACCGCACATCCCAAAATCATACGTTGATCTAAAGCCGCTAGGCAAAAATTAATATAACTGAATATGAGGTTTTCAGTTTAACATTCTGATCAGACTGTATGAAGCCCACTGCCCCTTCACGGCAAACCTCGTAGTGGGTCCTATCGCCCTAACGGAGCGGAGCCGTGCGGCGCCCACTGCCACAGCGGCCATGCACCAGCAGGGCGGACTGCCTGTTGCCCCACAGCACCCATGCTGCGAGACTGAGTCCCCAAGACTCCAGACCACGCCGCCCCCCTTTAGATCAACGTATGATTTTGGGATGTGCGGTTCATGCTCTTTTTTTTTTCTTTTTTGCAAAGCATATATACATATATGTGTCTACTGACATATATATATATATATATATATATATACAGTATATATGTTTTTTTTTTTTTTTTACACATGGATCCCTTGTCTAGCCGTATGTCGGTTTTGCAAGCCTGCGATAAAAACACGCATTACGGCTGCCATACGGATTACATACGGAGGATGCCATGCGCAAAAAACGGTGACACACCCTGCCTACGGAGGAGCTACGGACCACTATTTTCTGGACTTTTCAGCGTATTATGGCCGCAATATACGGACCGTATTTTCATACGCTGTGTGTGACGCCGGCCTTTGAGGAGCAGAAACTGAACACAATCTGGCTAAATCCTCCTCATAATCTCAAAACTCTAAATTTTGAGGATTTTTTTAGTTGTAACATAGCCATGATTGCTACATGTGTACAAGATCAGAACCATCATCAGCACATACATTCATTGCCAGAACCACTGTCAGCACATGAATGCAGTTCCAGAACCACTGTCAGAACATGAATGCAAAGCCAGAACCACCATTAGTACATGAATAAATCACCAAGCTTAGTACAGCAATCAACTGCAATTTCAGGTCAGCCCCATGTACAATTGTATTCCATGAACCTACAACTCCCAGTATGTCTTTAACAATGGTTATGAGAATCTGTCATTGAGTTACAGTAATCATCAGGCTGCGGACTACATAGGAACTATCTGACCCACTGAATAAATTAACTGCCACCACATCTTAAAGATGCAAATACATTTGAAAATAATAAAAATGAGCCGACACATCTAGAGTGTGATAAAACCCCTATATACAGTACATAACATAGGATACACCTTTCCCAAAAGGTGATTCCACAGCTCACCTCCTCCTCCTGTTCAATGATTGACAACACCTCTATATACGGTAGATACAGGATTCCTCTTTCTCAATAGGTGATGTCACAGCTCACCTCCTCCTCTTGTACAATGACTGATAACACCTCTATATACTGTATACTCGATAGCTGTTCCATCTTGCAAGTTCTGCATGGATATTTTCTCTCTGAACCCTGTTCACACAGGTACTATACCGATGATCAGGTTTTTAAATACATCAGATAGGGACTATGTACATTAGACAGGACTGCTCTATTAAGGGTATACCTTGGCGATTGGTGGAGCAGCTTAACATACTTTTTTTGCAAAAAAACGTATTAACTAAATACCCTGTATTTTTTCATTTTTTGACTAGCACTTGCTTATTTACTGTGACTTTTTTACAACAGAGTATTTTTTTACCTCTCTGTGTGCTTTTGTGTCTTCCACCTCTATATACTGTAGATAACACAGGATCCACCATTCTCAATAGGTGATGTCACAGCTCACCTCCTCCTCCTGTGCAATGACTGATAACACCTCTATACAGTAGATGACACAGGATCCTCCATTCACAATAGGTGGTGTCACAGCTCACCTCCTCATCCTCCAGTACTATGACTGATAACACCTCTATATACAGTAGATAACACAGGATCGACCATACACAATAGGTGATGTCACAGCTCACCTCATCCCCCTGTACAATGACTGATAACACCTCTATATACAGTAGATAACACAGGATCTACCATTCACAATAGGTGATATCACAGCTCACCTCCTCCTCTTGTACAATGACTGATAACACCTCTATATACAGTAGATAACACAGGATCCACCATTCACAATAGGTGAAGTCACAGGTCACCTCCTCCTGTACAATGACTGATAACACCTCAATATACAGTAGATAACACAGGATCCACCATTCACAATAGATGATGTCACAGCTCACCTCCTCCTCCTGTACAATGACTGATAACACCTCTATATACAGTATTTAACACAAGATTCACAATTCACAAAAGGTGATGTCACAGCTCACCTGCTCCCTCCCTTCCAGTAAATGAATTTATGGATACATTCTTGACAGGATTCTTTTTGCTTTGATTTGTCATGACTGTTGTTGGATGTCCCGGGACCAGGGGCTCCTTCCCTGTCCCTAACACTAGGAGACACCCTAGCTTGCCCTGCTCCTCGGATTACTTCTAATGGTGAAGATGCCGGGGCCATGTACCTTGCCTTAGCTCCTGAATCCATCCTCAGTCTATACCCTTCCCCCACCCAGGGAAGAGGGGAGCAGAAGTATACCGTAGTACGCCAAACCAGACAAGGTAATACAAACAGGGGTAACGAAAAATAGAAAACATACACATTTACTCACACATGCAACAGAGGAATGCACTGGGGAGTGGAGGATGGGGTTAAACCAAAGTAGGGGAAGAAAGGGAATGATCACACACACAAAAACTAGCAACAGTCACAAATACATCCACCAAATGCCTTCTCCTATAATTACCACCAACAACCTCCAGCCATGCAGCACAAACTAACTCTGACAATGAGAGCTAGCCAGGGCCCAGATTATAGCCAGATGGGAATGGCTAACAGTGAACGTTTTAGAGCCTAAACCTCCATGAGCACAAACAGAGCAGAGTAACCACTGCACTGCCTTATACTGATTACTGAGGATACTGAGGATCTCAGCTCATTGGTGGGACCCCAGGCTAGTGAAAAGGGATTGTCTAAACTAACGACATTCTTTGAGCCAGTACCAGTTTTTGTACCAATCTTTTAATGATAATTGTTGAATAATTAGGATAAGCAAATCCACTGAAAATTAAATTGGGCAGATTTACTTGAATTTGGCCAAGACATTCAATTTTTGCCAAATGTATTTGATGCAAATCAAATATGTCAGGATTGCAATTAAAATTTTGGCAAATTTTGGCAAATTCTAAATGAATTCGATTAGTTTAGAATTGATTTGCTCATCCTTGTTGAATATCAACAGCAGTTACCTAAACCTTCACAGTTAGTAAGTCCTTTTTTTCTCTACTCTTTTCCAAAGTTAGACATAATTTATATTTCTACCCTAAGGAAGCCATAAAATGAATTTTATTAACTTTTTAGAGGAATTGTACAAAGCTCAGTTCTCGTTGTTGGATTAATTACACGGGCACTATTATAATCTGTTCCAATGCAAGCAATAAACAGGAGTCTCTCTGGTGAATATAGGAAAAATAAAACCAGATTTTTGACATGTGTGATATCTGGCAGCTACAATTGTTATTCCCAGCTCCACGGGAGCTCTGACCCGGGTGGTTTAAAAGGCCATAAGTTCAAAGAAAATAAGGAGAAATTTATTAGTGTGCCGAAAGCTGTTCCAAAACAGGGGATCAGTGCAGAAAATGTCTTCATAAATAATGGAAATCAATGACTGTAAACTACTATATGTTTATACAAGCGTATAACGTGGGTGGTGGCCATTTTGTAGGGAATTAGAGGGGCTGTCTTTTAGTAATTGTACAAAACGAAATAAGGTTTTTTCTTCACTAAGAAATGGGAAAGAAGAAGGGAGTTCCTCTAGCTTCCAATAGGTTGTCCAACCATGTTATAGTCCCATACGGATTTGTCTCAGGATAATGAATGAGGCATATAAAAGAGCTTTATTTTGTTGCTCTCCATCCAAAAGCAAAGTAAAAAAAATGCACAAAGATGTGACCTATTGCAGCCTATTACAATAAGGGCCCCTACTTGACCAGAAGACATCAACAATAGGGTGGCCTCCCCTGGCCAAAACATCCTCATAGGCTGCCAATGCCACCCCAAAGGAACAGAACTAGTCTAGTTCCACTCCCCACCCAAAAAAGTAGAATCAAGGGAATGTGGAACCTAATGGCAAATACTCCCCCTCCAGGTTGTTCAGCAGGGAGCCCATAAGATTAAATTAAAGTAGATGGAGATGTGCCATTACTCAAGTGGGTTCCTATATCTAGAGAGTTCAGTCATCCCAGGGTCACCACTAGGACACTTCTGTACCTTGGACTATCAAACTACTTGACCCATTGCTTCGATCCGGCGGGTGAGAGTCAACTAATTGGATAACTAAATAAGCCATGGGGCGTACACAACAAATCTTACACTCACTATGCATTAGCATATCCGCTCTATGTCAGCAAACAAGGCCAAACCCATTGAAAACAGCAGATACTACACCTGTACACAGCTAAAAGACCGATAAATGTACAGCTCCATATGCTGGGTTGATTCTAGAGGAAAATAAAAGGAAAAGGACATGTTTTGGCATGGGTGACCTCATTACTACGAGAGGCGATCCAAAAGTAATGATAATCAATACTAAACACAATGAATATAGTAAAAAAGAAAAAATATTTTTCTACATAGTCTCCTAACAAGTCTATACATTTAGTCCATCTCTTTTCTAAACTTAGAATTCCATTCGAAAAAAATTCTTGATCTTGATCCTCAAAAAAATCCCCAACAGCGGTTATCACGTCGCTATTGTCGTCAAATTTCTTGCCCCGGAGGTGTTCCTTGAGCCGAGGAAAGAGAAAGAAGTCACTGGGGGCTAGATCTGGCGAATAGCCGCTTCTTGAATGGCAGCCATGGCAACTGCAGCTTTGTGAGGCGGCGCGTTATCTTGGTGAAACAGCACTCCAGCCCGCAGTTTGCCGTGCCTTTTCTCCTTGATAGCCTCCCACAATCTTCTTATTTGTTCTGCGTAGTAGGAGCCCGTAATAGTGGCTCCCTTCTCCAAATAGTCCACCATAATAATTCCTTCAGCGTCCTAAAAAACGGACGCCATAACCTTCCCTGCTGAGCTTGACACTTTGAATTTCTTCGGCGTCGATTCTTCGGTTCGTTTCCATGTCATCGATTGTTGTTTAGTTTTGGGATCAAAGTAGTGGATCCAGGTCTCATCCATGGTCAAAAAAAGTGACAAAAAATTTTCCTTGTCTGCTTGGAACTTTTTCGAGATTTGCTATTGAAATGTCAACTCGTTTCTTCTTTTGCTCGTCGGGTAACATTTTTGGCACCCAACGCGTGGAGACCTTTCTCATATGCAATTCTTTTGCAAGGATTCTTTGAATATTGCCATATGAGATCCCAGTGACCTTAGCTACATGCCTGATAGTCACTCTTCGATCTGCCAATACAACTTCTTCAACTTTTTTCACGTTTTCTTCATTGAGGGACGTGGATGGGCGTCCTTCACGATGTTCATCTTCCATCGATGTTCTTCCCAGCTTAAATTCCTTGGCCCAGCATGTAACTGTGGAATATGGAGGAGAAGAGTCCCCCAATGTTTCCACCAAGTCGCTGTGTATGTCTTTGGTAGTCATTTTTTTTCAAGCAGAGCTATTTGATGACAGCTCTGAGCTCGTTTTTTTCCATTTTGATGTTCACTCCTCGGCAGTTCATATTCAAATGAATGTAGCTCCCGGGAATCGTGGTCTATTTAAGTGATTTTTTTCCTGGACTAGTGGGTACCTAAGAGAGAAGAAAATATTTTATTTTAATTTCTGTGTGCAATAGAAATAACCGATTATCATTACTTTTGGATCGCCCCTCGTAGATAATTCTCCAGTGAGCCCAGGTTTTAACAGAAAAATAATAACTATTGGTCTAGCATAAGGCACCCTAATTTGGAGCTTACTTTGAAATCTCCTAGAGTTTACAATGCCAAGCTTCTGTAGTGCCACCGTCCCCACATGCAGCCCCTCTTCTCCAGCAGGGATGCCAGCTAACTCACCTCCACAGGCCCCGTCCCGTGCTTTAATCTTGTCTGTCGTTGCCCAGCGTGCACACACCGCATGCATGTTGCCTGGCACTACGCTTATGGTGCTCGCAGTCCCTAGTTCTTAAAGGGGCCGCTCGCACGTCATCCTAAGGTGTCCCCAGCCAATAGCTGGGAGACACCTTCAAGTTTAGGTACCTCCTCCAACATTGAGGTGCCTGAACAACATTGTTAATTAGCCTTCCACACTTGCTAGTTGTCAAGTTCCCCTGGTACGCCCCTCTATCTACCCTGTGCTTGTCTGCTTGCACCTGTCTGTGCTCTTCTGTTTAACAGCCAGTCCAGTCCGAACTTGCCAGTGCTTATCTGCATATCAGTCAGTCCAGTCCACAGCTGCTATGCTGTCCTTTTATTGATTTTTGTACATAATTTTTGCACCTTCTCCTAATAAATAAAAAAAATTGTCAAAAAATTCTGAAAGGTGGATCAACCCCTCCTTTCGTCCACAGTCCGGTCCACACCTGCCAGTGCTCATCTGTATAACAGCTGGTCCAGTCCACACCTGCCAATGCTCATTTTTCCAACAGCCGGTCTAGTTCGCACCTGCCAGTGCTCATCTGTATTACAGCCAGTCCAGTTTGTATCCATGGTTCCGGTGTTCCTAAAGTGCCTGCATCCACTGTTCCTCCCTTCAGGAGGTCAGCTGCCATTGACCCAAGGTCAGTCCTGGAGTTCACCTGGTTCCACCTCCTTGTCTCTCCTCAGATTGCGGTGCCATCTGCTGCCACATATCCAAGGTTGGATTTGGCAGGACACCTAGTTATGCCCTTTTAGGTTTTCCTTGGGTCACGGCACAGTGGTTTCACCACCTTGTTCATAACAGTTTGCTAAGTCCTTGGAACTTGCTGGCTCCCAGGCTTGATCCAGGTCTGATCTGTTCCAAGAAGTATCTACTCAGAAAGACCAACAGGGCATGATCCTGTCCTACTTACGGACTGTTAATACCCATCTGGACACTCTATTCAGGCTGCTTCCACACCAACCCAAGCAGTGACAACTCTGACGATGACTCATCAGCCCACCAGCTATTTACCTGGATCCAGACCTCATCTGTTGGCTCCTCCATGCTATGATGGAGATCCTGCCCTGTGTCAAGGGTTCATCAACCAGTGAACGATGCACTTTGAACTCCTGGCTCACCACTTTGGCTCAGACCAGGCCAAAGTGGTGTTCATCATGTCAACATATTCTCTTGTGCAGCTTTGGCATGGTTTAATCCATTAAGGGAGGAGATGCTTTTGTGTCAAACCTCCAGCCCTTTTTAGAGGCCTTTTGGAAGGTGTTCGAGCCCAGTTATGCTTCCTCTGCAGCATTCTCGCTACTCAGGCTGCTTCAGGGTAACCTCACAGAGAGCCAGTATGCCGGCCGCTTCCACACAATCTTGTCTGAACTCATCTGGAATAATGAAGCTCTGGTGGCCAATTTCTGGGAGGGCATTTCTGGGCAAATTAAGGACGAGCTGGCCAGTCATGATATACCCTCCTCACTGGACAAACATCAGGTTCCAAGTGCGATCCAAAAAGGTGACCTGCGAAGGATGACTTAGGCGCCTAGCTCCCACCTTCCAGAGGCTGGTCACTCTGCGAGCTACAGCTTTGGCACATTTTCTTGAGTCCATGCAGGTTGACCAAGTGGTCATTGCTAAGCATCGTCTAGAGACTTGTCAGGCTGAGGGCAGGGCCGTATTTGCCACTAGGCACTTGAGGGCACGTGCCTAGGGTGGGCGATGAGGGTGGCGGCACCCAAGCGAGTTTTTTTTTTAATTAAAGTCCGGGGTCACCTCCCGACCAACCCCCCCACCTGCCCGCCTGCCTACCTGCCTGCCTGCCTCCTTGAAGACGCCATACTTACCCTACTCCAGGGATGCCTGGTCTCAGCGCCAGCAGCTCGTCCTGTGTGAGCGATCACGTGGTATCGCCCATTAAGGTGATGAATATGGACGCATATTCATGACCTTAATGAGCAGTACCACACAACCGCTCACGCAGGAAGAAGGTGCTGCATCAGGACAGAGATGGAGGGATGTTCGGCACGGTATGAGAAAGGTGAGTATGACAGCCAGGGAGGATGGGGGGAGGATGAAGGAGGATGGGGGGAGGATGAAGAAGGATGGGGGGAGGATGATGGAGGACGGGGAAGATGAAGGAGGATGGGGAAGGATAAAGGAGGACGGGGGAGGATGAAGGAGGACGGGGGAAGGATGAAGGAGAACGGGGAGGATGAAGGAGGACGGGGAGCCGAGCCATGCAAGATGCAAGATGGGAGCGGGGAGCTGAGCCTTGCATACAGGATGGGAGGGGGAGGGGGAGATGAGCCATGCATACAGGATGGGAGGGGGAGGGGGAGATGAGCCATACATACAGGATGGGAGGGGGTGAGATGAGCTATGCATACAAGATGGGAGGGGGTGAGATGAGCCATGCATACAGGATGGGAGGGGGAGATGAGCAATGCATACAGGATGGGAAGGGAGGAGATGAGCCATGAATACAAGATGGGAGGAAGGGAGGTGAGCCATGCATACAAGATGGGAGGGAAGGGGCCATTATGCAATATGGAGCATCATGTGTGGCCATTATACAGTATTGAGCATTATGTGTGGCCATTGTACAGTGTATAGCATTATGTGGGGTCATTATACAGTATGGAGCATCATGTGTGGCCATTATACAGTATGGAGCATCATGTGTGGCCATTATACAGTATGGAGCATCATGTGTGGCCATTATACAGTATGGAGCATCATGTGAGGGCATTATACAGAATGGAGCACTGTGTGGCCATTATACAGTATGGTGCATCATGTGTGGCCATTGTACAGTAGTGAGCATCATGTGGGGGCCATTATACAGTATGGAGCACTGTGTGGCTATTATAAAGTATGGAACATCATGTGTGGCCATTATACAGTATGGAGCATCATGTGGGGTAATTATACAGTATGGAGCATCATGTGTGGCCATTGTACAGTAATGAGCATCATGTGGGGCCATTATACAGTATGGAACATCATGTGTGGCCATTATACAGTATTGAGCATCATGTGGGGTCATTATACAGTATGGAGCATCATATGTGGCCATTATACAGTACTGAGCATCATGTGGGGCCATTATACAGTATGGAGCACTGTGTGACCATTGTACAGTATGGAGCATCATGTGTGGCCATTATACAGTACTGAGCATCATGTGGGGCCATTATACAGTATGGAGCACTGTTTGGCCATTATACAATATAGAACATCATGTGTGGCCATTATACAGTATAGAGCACTGTGTGGCCATTATACAGTATGGAGCATCATGTGTAACCATTATACAGTATTGAGCATTATGTGGGGTCGTTATACAGTATGGAGCACTGTGTGGCCATATTTTTTTGTTTATAATTATTGTTTATGAAACAGTGTGATCAGCAGTACTAAATGAGTGTGGCTGGGGGTGTGGATATGGGTCTGACTAGTTGTGAAATGGGTGTGGTCAGAAGCGTGGCCTAAAATTTGCTGCGGCACGTGTAGCAGATGCAGATGAGGAAAACTGCTCGATCTGCTGCAAAAGGCGACTTTCACATCAGCAATTTTTGCCAAAGTCACTGCCAATAGTGTCATACTTACCAAAGGGGGAGGCAGCACTAAAAGTGCCTAGGGCAGCAGAAACTCTAAATACTGCCCTGGCTGAGGGTAAATGCTTTTACTGTGGCAGACTGGAACACCTCATTTGATATTGTCCAGAGAAACTGGGAAACTGCAGAGCCTAGGCCTAAGTGGAGAGGCTACCCCAGGCAGGAGACACCCCTCTCCATCGCTGACACTGACAGTGTCCATTTCCTGCGGTAACATCCATTTCCTCAAAATGGCCTACCTGGACACTGGTTCTGCATGTAACCTTATTCAACAGGCAGTAGTGAAGCAGTACAACTTGAAAAAGATGGAGCATAAGGGCGGGGGTACTGTAGTGCCAGCATCCTCGCATGCTGCCCCTCTCCTCCAGCAGGGATGGCAACCTACTCACCACTGCAGCCCCCGCCCCGTACTTCCTCCTTGACAGCTGATGCTCAGCATGCATGCACCACGAGCAGGACCCTGGGAACTATGCTTAGGGTGCACGCTTTCTCCTTCTTAGTGGTCGCACGCGTTGTCCTAAGGTGTCCCCAGCCAATAGCTTGGTGACACCTTCTATTTTAGGCACCTCCTCCATCATGGAGGTGCCTAAGCAACATTGTTTGTTTACCTTGCACGTTTGCTAGTTGTCAGAATTCACTGGTATGTCCCTTGGTCTATCTACCCTGTGCTTCTCTGCTTGTACCTGTCTGTGCTCTTCTGTTTAACAGCCATTCCAGTCTGAACTCACCAGTGTTTATCTGCATAACAGCTGGTCCAGTTTGCACCTGCTGGTGCCCTTCTATCTAACAGCCGGTCCTGTCTGCACATGCCAGTGCTCATTTCTATTACAGCCGGTCCAGTTAATTTCCATGGTTCCTGTGTTCCTACAGTTCCTGCCAGCATCCACTGTTCCTCCCTTCAGGACGTTCCTGCTTACCTACCCCTAGGAGGTCAGCTGCCATCTATCCGAGGTCAGATCTGGACATGTGGGAATTCCCTAACAAACAGGCAACCCCCACATGTATTCAAGCTGTTTAGCAGTCGCAAATCATGCAGCTGTATTGGCTATAACTAAATTTCTGAGCACATCCAAATACTTGGTGACAACCTGAATAACGAGTATACTCACTCATCACTCGTCAAGACCCAAACCTCCAATGACTGAGTGCAAATAACAGCCCCGATAATATATATATATATATATATATATGTACATATATATATATATATATATATGTATATATATAAATATATATATATATATACACTGCTCGAAAAAATAAAGAGAACACTTAAATCCCACATCATAGATATGACTGAATGAAATATTCCAGTTGTAAATCTTTATTCATTACATAGTGGAATATGTTGAGAACAATAAAACCTAAAAATGATCAACGTAAATCACAACTAATATTCCACAGAGGTCTGGAGTTGCAATGATGCTCAAAATCAAAGTGGAATATGAAGTTACAGGCTGATCCAACTTCAGTGGAATTGCCTCAAGACAAGGAAATGATGCTCAGTGTGTGTGTGGCCTCCACGTGCCTGTATGATCTCCATACAATGCCTGGGCATGCTCCTGATGAGGCGGCAGATGGTCTCCTGAGGGATCTCCTCCCAGACCTGGACTAAAGCATCCTCCAACTCCTGGACAGTCTGTTGTGCAATGTGACGTTGGTGGATGGTCCAAGACATGATGTCCCAGATGTGTTAAATCGGATTCAGGTCTGGGGAACGAGCAGGTCATTCCACAGCTTCAATGCCTTCATCTTGCAGGAACTGCTGACACACTCCAGCCACATGAGGTCTGGCATTGTCCTGCATTAGGAGGAACCCAGGGCCAACTGCACCAGTTTCTGGTCTCACAAGGGGTCTGAGGAACTCATCTCGGTACCTAATGGCAGTCAGGCTACCTCTGGTGAGCACATGGAGGGCTGTGTGGCCCTCCAAAGAAATGCCACCTGACACTATTACTGACCCACTGCCAAACCGGTCATGCTGAAGTATGTTGCAGGCAGCAGATCACTCTCCACGGTGTCTCTAGACTCTGTCACATCTGTCACATGGGCTCAGTGTGAACCTGCTTTCATCTGTGAAGAGGAAAGGGCGCCAGTGGTGAATTTGCCAATCCTGGTGTTCTGTGGCAAATGCCAAGTGTCCTGCACAGTGTTGGGCTGTGAGCACAACCCCCATCTGTGGACATCGTGCACTCAGACCGTGCTCATGGAGTCGGTTTCTAACCGTTTGTGCAGATACCTGTACATTTGTGGCCTGCTGGAGGTAATTTTGCAAGGCTCTGGCAGTGCTCATCCTGTTCCTCCTTGCACAAAGGCTGAGGTAGCGGTCCTGCTGCTGGGTTGTTGCCTTCCTCCAGCCCCCTCCACGTCTCCTGGTGTACTGGCTTGTCTCCTGGTAGCGCCTACAGCCTCTGGACACTACGCTGACAGACACAGCAAACCTTCTTGCCACAGCTCACATTGATGTGCCATCCTGGATGAGCTGCACTACCTGAGCCGCTTGTGTGGATTGTAGAGACCGTGTCATGCTACCACGAGTGTGAAAGCACAACCAACATTCAAAAGTGACCAAAACATCAGCCAGAAAGGATTGGTACTGAGATGTGGTCTGTGGTCCCCACCTGCAGAACCACTCCTTTATTAAGTGTGTCTTGATAATTGCCAATAATTTCCATCTGTTGTCTATTCCATTTGCACAACAGCATGTGAAATTGATTGTCAAACAGTGTTGAGTTATATTCTGTTGTTTATAGGGAATCTGTCACCCCATTTTTGGCATATAATCTGTGGTCACCGCCATCAGGGGCTTATCTGCAGCATTCTGTAATGCTGTAGATAATCCCCGATGTAGTGCAGTGCGCAGGCGCCGGGAAAGGTCAGAGAGGCGCCTGCGCACTGCAGTACTTTGCACTGCCCTCAACAGGGCAGACAAAGTACGCCTGTGCAGGAGCCGCAACAGGAAGCACAGAAGAGGACAACATCGTATGAAAATGGGAAGCGCCTGACCTGGACCGCGACGCCCATCGGACCAGACCGCACCAGGACCACCCCTGGGTGAGTATAATCTAACTTGTTTTTCTTATCTTTCAGGTTACATCGGGGGCTTATCTACAGCATCACAGAATGCTGTAGATAAGCCCCTGATGGTGGTGTCCGCAGCTTATAGGCCAAAAATGGGGTGACAGATTCCCTTTAAGTGTTCCCTTTACTTTTTTGAGCAGTATATATATATATATATATATATATATATATATATATATACATATATATATATATATATATATATATATATATATATATACAGTACAGACTAAAAGTTTGGACATACCTTCTCATTTAAAGATTTTTCTGCATTTTCATGACTATGAAAATTGTACATTCACACTGAAGGCATCAAAACTATGAATTAACACATGTGAAATTATAAACTTAACAAAAAAGTGGGAAACAACTGAAATTATGTCTTATATTCTAGGTTCTTCAAAGTAGCCATCTTTTGCTTTGATGACTTCTTTGCACACTCTTGGCATTCTCTTGATGGGCTTCAAGAGGTTGTCACTGGGAATGGTTTTCACTTCACAGGTGTGCCCTGTCAGGTTTAATAAGTGGGATTTCTTGCCTTATAAATGGGGTTGGGACCATCAGTTGTGTTGAGCAGAAGTCTGGTGGATACACAGCTATTAGTCCTACTGAATAGACTGTTAGAATTTGTATTATGGCAAGAAAAAAGTAGCTAAGTGAAGAAAAATGAGTGGCCATCATTGCTTTAAGAAATGAAGGTCAGTCAGTTCGAAAAATTGGAAAAACTTTGAAAGTGTCCCCAAGTGCAGTGGCAAAAAGCCATCAAGCTCTGCAAAGAAACTGGCTCACATGAGGACCGCCCCAGAAAAGGAAGACCAAGAGTCACCTCTGCTTCTGAGGATAAGTTTATCCGAGTCACCAGCCTCAGAAATCGCAGGTTAACAGCAGCTCAGATTAGAGACCAGGTCAATGCCACACAGAGTTCTAGCAGCAGACACATCTCTACAACAACTGTTAAGAGGAGACTTTGTGCAGCAGGCCTTCATGGTAAAATAGCTGCTAGGAAAGCACTACTAAGGACAGGCAACAAGCAGAAGAGACTTGTTTGGGCTAAAGAACATAAGGAATGGACATTAGACCAGTGGAAAACTGTGATTTGGTCTGATGAGTCCAAATTTGAGATTTTTGGTTCCAACCACCGTGTCTTTGTGCGACGCAGAAAAGGTGAACAGATGGAATCTACATGCCTGGTTCCCACCGTGAAGCATGGAGGAGGAGGTGTGATGGTGTGGGGGTGCTTTGCTGGTGACACTGTTCGAGATCTATTCAAAATTGAAGGCATATTGAACCAGCATGGCTACCATCGTGCAGCGGCATGCTCTTCTATCCGGTTTGCGTTTAGTTGGACCATCATTTATTTTTCAACAGGTCAATGACCCCAAACACACCTCAAGGCTGTTTGATTTGACCAAGAAGGAGAGTGATGGGGTGCTACGCCAGATGACCTGGCCTCCACAGTCACCAGACCTGAACCCAATCGAGATGGTTTGGGGTGAGCTGGACCGCAGAGTGAAGGCAAAAGGGCCAACAAGTGCTCAGCATCTCTGGGAACTCCTTCAAGATTGTTGGAAGACCATTCCCGGTGACTACCTCTTGAAGCTCATCAAGACTAGAATGCCAAGAGTGTGCAAAGCAGTCATCAAACCAAAAGGTGGCTACTTTGAAGAACCTAGAATATAAGACATATTTTCAGTTATTTCGCCCTTTTTTGTTAAGTATATAAGTCCACATGTGTTAATTCAAAGTTTTGATGCCTTCAGTGTGAATGTACAATTTTCATAGTCATGAAAATACAGAAAAATCTTTAACCCCTTTCTGACATCAGACGTACTATCCCGTCGAGGTGGGGTGGGCCCCTATGACCACCGACGGGATAGTACGTCATACGCGATCGGCCGCGCTCCCGGGGGGAGCGCGGCCGATCGCGGCCGGGCGTCAGCTGCCTATCGCAGCTGACATCCGGCACTATGTGCCAGGAGTGGTCACGGACCGCTCCCGGCACATTAACCCCCGGCACACCGCGATCAAACATGATCGCGAGGTGCCGGCGGTACAGGGAAGCATCGCGCAGGGAGGGGGCTCCCTGCGGGCTTCCCTGAGCCCCCCGCTGCAACGCGATGTGATCGCGTTGCTGCGAGGGTCTCTGTACCTCCCTCCCTGCTCCAGGCCCGGATCCAAGATGGCCGCGGCATCCGGGTCCTGCAGGGAGTGAGGTGGCTTCACAGAGCCTGCTCAGAGCAGGCACTGTGAAGCCTGCAGTGCTCTAAGTGAGATCGGTGATCTGACAGAGTGCTGTGCAAACTGTCAGATCACCGATCTGTGATGTCCCCACCTGGGACAAAGTAAAAAAGTTAAAAAAATTTTTTCCAAATGTGTAAAAAAAAAATAAAAAAAAATATTCCTAAATAATAAAGACAGATATAAATAACCATTGTACCGCTGAAAACAGCATCTTGTCCCGCAAAAAACGAGCCGCAATACAGCATCATCAGCAAAAAAATAAAAAAGTTATAGTCCTGAGAATAAAGCGATGCAAAAATAATTATTTTTTCTATAAAATAGTTTTTATCGTATAAAAGCGCCAAAACATAAAAAAAGATATAAATGAGGTATCGCTGTAATCGTACTGACCCGACGAATAAAACTGCCTTATCAATTTTACCAAACGCAGAACGGTATAAACGCCTCCCCCAAAAGAAATTCATGAATAGCTGGTTTTTGGTCATTCTGCCTCACAAAAATCGGAATAAAAAGCGATCAAAAAATGTCACGTGCCCGAAAATGTTACCAATAAAAACGTCAACTCGTCCCGCAAAAAACGAGACCTCACATGACTCTGTGGACCAAAATGTGGAAAAATTATAGCTCTCAAAATGTGGTAACGCAAAAAATATTTTTTGCAATAAAAAGCGTCTTTCAGTGTGTGACGGCTGCCAATCATAAAAATCTGCTAAAAAACCCGCTATAGAAGTAAATCAAACCCCCCTTCATCACCCCCTTAGTTAGGGAAAAATAAAAAAATATAAAAAATGTATTTATTTTCATTCTCCCATTAGGGCTAGGGTTAGGGTTAGGGCTAGGGTTAGGGCTAGGGTTAGGGTTAGGGCTAGGGTTAAGGTTAGGGTGGGGGTAGGGTTAGGGCTAGGGTTAGGGCTAGGGTTAGGGTTAGGGTTAGGGCTAGGGTTAGGGTTTGGGCTAGGGTTAGGGTTAGGGCTAGGGTTAGGGTTCCCTTCCGAGCTCTCCCGTGCGCCCAAACAGGGGTTTACCCCAACATATGCAGTATCAGCGTACTCAGGACAAATAGGACAACAACTTTCGGTGTCGAATTTCTCCTCTTACCCTCGGGAAAATACAAAACTGGGGGCTAAAAAATAATTTTTGGGGGAAAGTTTTTTTTTTTTTATTTTCACGGGTCTGCGTTACAAACTGTAGTGAAACACTTGAGGGTTCAAAGCTCTCACAACACATCTAGATAAGTTCCTTAGGGGGTCTAGTTTCCAAAATGGTGTCACTTGTGGGGAGTTTCTACTGTTTAGGTACATTAGGGGCTCTGCAAATGCAATGTGACACCTGCAGACCATTCCATCTAAGTCTGCATTCCAAATGGAGCTCCTTCCCTTCCAAGCCCTCCCATGCGCCCAAACGGTGGTCCCCCCCCACATATGGGGTATCAGCGCACTCAGGACAAATTTGACAACAAATTTTGGAGTCCAATTTCTCCTGTTACCCTCGGTAAAATACAAAACTGGGGGCTAAAAAATAATTTTTGTGGGAAAAAATTTTTGTTTTATTTTTACGGCTCTGCATTATAAACTTCTGTGAAGCCCTTGGTGGGTCAAAGCGCCCACCACACATCTAGATAAGTTCCTTAGGGGGTCTACTTTCCAAAATGGTGTCACTTGTGGGGGGTTTCTACTGTTTAGGTACATTAGGGGCTCTGCAAACGCAATGTGACACCTGCAGACCATTCCATCTAAGTTTGCATTCCAAATGGCGCTCCTTCTCTTCCGAGCCCTCCCATGCGCCCAAACAGTGGTTCCCCCCACATATGGTGTATCATCGCACTCAGGACAAATTGGGCAACAACTTTTGGGGTCCAATTTCTACTCTTACACTTGGGAAAATAAAAAATTAGGGGCGAAAATATAATTTTTGTGAAAAAATATGATTTTTTATTTTTACGGTTCTGCATTATAAACTTCTGTGAAGCACTTGGTGGGTCAATGTGCTCACCACACATCTAGATAAGTTCCTAAGGGGGTCTACTTTCCAAAATGGTGTCACTTGTGGGGGGTTTCAATGTTTAGGCACATCAGTGGCTCTCCAAACGCAACATGGTGTCCCATCTCGATTCCAGTCAATTTTGGATTGAAAAGTCAAATGGCGCTCCTTCGCTTCTGAGCTCTGTCATGTGCCCAAACAGTGGCTTACCCCCACATATGGGTTATCGGTGTACTCAGGACAAATTGTACAAAAACTTTTCGGGTCCATTTTCTCCTGTTACCCTTGATAAAATAAAACAAATTGGAGCAGAATTTTCCAAAAATTCCTGTGAAGCACCAGAAGGGTTAATAAACTTCTTGAAAATGGTTTTGAGTACCTTGATGGGTGCAGTTTTTAGAATGGTGTCACACTTGGGTATTTTCTATCATATAGACCCCTCAAAATGACTTCAAATGAGATGTGGTCAATAAAAAAAAATGGTGTTGTAAAAACGAGAAATTGCTGGTCAACTTTTAACCCTTATAACTCCCTAACAAAAAAAAATTTTGGTTCCAAAATTGTTCTGATGTAAAGTAGACATGTGGGAAATGTTACTTATTAAGTATTTTGTGTGACATATCTCTGTGATTTAATTGCATAAAATTTCAAAGTTGGAAAATTGCAAAATTTTCATAATTTTCTCCAAATTTCCGTTTTTTTCACAAATAAACGCAGGTACTATCAAAGAATTTGTACCACTATCATGAAGTACAATATGTCATGAGAAAACAATGTCAGAATCACTGGGATCTGTTGAAGCGTTCCAGAGTTATAACCTCATAAAAGGACAGTGGTCAGAATTGTAAAAATTGGCCCGGTCATTAACGTGCAAACCACCCTTGGGGGTAAAGGGTTTAAATGAGAAGGTGTGTCCAAACTTTTGGTCTGTACTCTACATATAGGTACTTTTAAGGGGGTATTTCACATGCAGAAAATGTAAATAAGCTGAATAAGCAGTGATACAGCAAAAAATAAGACTCCGCATTGCACAAAAATGTTGAGACTTTTCAAAAGCTTTTATGATTTATCTGACATAAAAGCTTTGATGAATCAGACGCAATATTTCCACCTTTCAAATTTCATGTTATTCCCACGCCTGGTTTTTAGACCCCAGACAGTCTTTGATGAGGTCACATTAGTCAATCACTGATGACATCACTACTGTGGTGACATCAGTCAGACATTGATGATGTCACTGTTGCTAATGATTGGGTGTTGAAGTCACATGTCAAAAATTTTGTTGGGTTTAAAAACACTGAAGTTAGCTTTGTATATTTTGCTATTATTGGTATATTCTCCATTTATGAAAACTGTGCTAAAATGTATGGAACCTCTTGTATTAACTCCCTGTCTCCCACTCCATGCAGCATGCATGGTTTGACGTCGTTGCCATTGTTGAGGAGTATCTTTTTCACTGTAGACTTGTGCTACCTATACTTCCATTATTATGATCACAAAGTTAAATGACTAAGACAAACTCCAGACAAATTCCATTTCTTAGAGATCTCCTTATGTCAAGATGTTCTGAAATACAATGATGACAGCCTTAAATGAGTGTATGAGCTGTCAGAGCGTCTCCTGATGCCCTGGGGGAAGCGATTAGGGAGGATTACGTGAATACGGCAATGTCTTCTCTTGCTACATATGCATTCCTTTTTTTCTTAAAGAGGCCCAAAGACTTATCGTTTATTTTTTTTCATTGTTTTAAAACAGAGAAACGTCGGGAAGATGATTATTGAGTTACTCGCTGATCTTAACATGATGCCCCTTTGTATTATTCTCAATGCAGTGGGCCATTGAAGATTCCCTTTAGAAGCTGCTTCTGTATTTTTGAGGTCTTCTTATGGTGAAGTCCTTGGATGGCTAGTTTGGTTTCCCATGTAGGCAAAAAACCGAAGCACTAGTGATCAGCCGGTGTGCTCGCTACTTGAGTTTTCCGAGCATGTTCGGGTGTTCTCCGAGTATCTTGGGCGTGCTCGTATATTATGTTTGTGTCTCCGTAGCTGTTTGTTAGGGATTCCCCACGTGTTCAGGTTGTCTAACAGCCGCAAATCATGTAGCTGCGGGGACTCAAACATAATCTACGAGCACGCCCAAGAGAACACCCGAGCATGCTCGCAAAACTCGAGTAACGAGCACACTCGCTCATCACTACTTAGCACCTAAACGATGATGGAAAACGAATATCTTGATGCAATAAGTGAATATTTGATTTTGATCCGGCAAGAAAAGGTCCAACTTTTCGTACGACAAAGGACTTTATCAAGGACATATGTATTGTAGAGGAGACGAGTATCAGGTAGATGCGGCTGTGTGCAGGCTTCACGTTTGTCACGTTGAACTGTTCTTTTGTAAGGTTCTTCGAGAACCAAAATAAGGATGAGAGATAAGAGAATCTTTTGAAATTAGTATTTACCAGGTTTGACCATTTTTACCAAAAATTCCTGAAAGTATTCCAATTGTCCTGAAAAGACGTGGAAAATCACTGTCTCTTAAAACAGTATGTAACTACCATTCTAGCTTACCATAGCCTTAGACTGTCACACACTATCTGTATGGTTTCTTCAGTGTTTTATTGCTTTCTTTCCTTATCTCTAAGATTTGAGCTGTGATATCCTCTTAAAATCCAGATTCACAAAAAATAATGCCGCTGCATTCCCTGTCTCTATTTTTATATTGGCTAAGAAAATCCTTCTCAATTGGCTGTACTATACAAGGCAACCTGATGGCTGTAAGGTATTATTGGGAAGTCTGCTTGATCGTATCCGAGGTCATGTATCCTTCTCTGGCCAGTGTAATCTTCTGCAGTGGTCATTCATGTGACTCTAATTACAAATTGTTCTAATTTATTTTGTTCAGCAAATTCTTAAAAATATCAACACAAATTAGTTTGCTGCTTCTCTATTCAGTACATATCTTTTATCATCTGCTGGCAGCGTGGTTTAGAGCGGGAGGAACTGAGCAGACTGATATTTGTTAATCCACGCTCTTAATATGGTTAGGTCCAGTCCAGTGGGTGGTCCGACTCACTTGTAAATTCCTGCTAGGATCAACCACTGGACTCCTATGTGTAATCAGGAAAAAAATACACAAATTACAAGCTATTGTGTAATATCCCATATAACTAAATATCCGTCTGCTCAGCTCGAAAACTCACTCCCCATAGATCGGACTGCACAGTCAAAGTGACAATTTCCCTTTAAGACTTAACTATGTAGATTTAGATCTATACGGGTTGATCAATGTAAACTACATCTGGGACAAGGAGCAATGAAAAGCAGCTCAGTCTAGATTTAGATTTTTGTCCGTAGGGCACAATATCATAGTCATTATTTTTAGCGGAATTCTCATTTTAATTAATCATAGACTATTTGTGCATCATCTACTGGGAGAACAAGGGTCTTTTTGTAAGTCCCGTAGACTTTAATGGAAGAGATTGTGAGAAAGTAAAGGTACCGTCACATTAAGCGACGCTGCAGCGATATAGACAACGATGCCGATCGCTGCAGCGTCACTGTTTAGGTCGTTGTGTGGTCGCTGGAGAGCTGTGACACAGACAGCTCTCCAGCGACCAACGATGCCGAAGTCCCCGGGTAACCAGGGTAAACATCGGGTTACTAAGCGCAGGGCCGCACTTAGTAACCCGATATTTACCCTGGTTACCATTGTAAATGTAAAAAAAAACACTACATACTAACATTCCGGTGTCTGTCGCGTCCCCCGGCGTTCTGCTTCCCTGCACTGTGTAAGCGCCGACTGTAAAGCACAGCGGTGACGTCACCGCTGTGCTCTGCTTTACGGCCGGCTGGCGCTGACACAGTGCAGGGAAGCTGACGCCGGGGGACGCGACAGACACCGGAATGTAAGTATGTAGTGTTTTTTTTTACATTTACAATGGTAACCAGGGTAAATATCGGGTTACTAAGTGCGGCCCTGCGCTTAGTAACCCGATGTTTACCCTGGTTACAAGTGAAGACATCGCTGGATCGGCGTCACACACACCGATTTAGCGATGTCAGCGGGTGATCCAGCGACTAAATAAAGTTCTGGCCTTCTAGCTCCGACCAGCGATGTCACAGCAGGATCCAGATCGCTGCTGCGTGTCAAACACAACGATATCGCTAGCCAGGACGCTGCAACGTCACGGATCGCTATCGTTATCGTTTTAAAGTTGCTCAGTGTGAAGGTACCTTAAGGCCACCTTTGCAATGAGTTAGATGGCGGATGTACCTGATAAGAGGGATCTGCACCCCAGCATTTATTGCCAAGTACTGTGCCAGTCTATAAGGTGGCAACCGCTAGTATGAGCCAGAAATGTGCAATCTCTCTTCTTTTTAGGAAATGATTTAAAGGGAATCTGTCAACAGGCTTTTGTCACCTAATCTGACAGCAGCATGATGTAGGGGCATACACCCTGATTCCAGTCTTGTGTAACTCAATGAGCTGCTTGCTGCAGTTTTAATAAAATCACAGTTTTATCAGCAGGAGATAATCACTAAAGGACTAATAAACCTGCTTCTATGTAGTCCTCCATATTCTCTAACTCCACTCCCTCCACTGATTGGCAGATTTTTACCTCTGCACAGTGTACACAGAAAGCTGCCAATCAGTGGTGTGAGACTTTATTCAAAGCGAGGATTGGCATTGTTAGGTCCTGGTAAAGGAGAAATACCTTATCGTAGCTACCAAGTACACATGAATTAGCCAATTTATGCGCTAAACTTTCTCAATTTTTCATATTTCTAGTGCACTAATGCAATTCAATTTTCATATTTCATGTTTGCAAGTTTTGGTGCTACAGAGTGCTGCTTTATTTATTTGATTAACCAGTGGTGTGGGCGGGGTTATACAGAGCTCATTATTAGAGATCCAGGGGATCTGCAGCAGAGAAAACTGTGATTGTGTTGAAACTACATCAAGGAGCTTAGTAAATGATACATCGCTGGAATCATGGTCTATGAGCTTTGTATTATGAGGTTCTGCAGCAGCTGAGATGTATTATGAGGTTCTGCAGCAGCTGAGGTGTATTATGAGATTCCGCAGCAGCTGAGGTGTGTTATGACGTTCTGCAACAGCTGAGGTGTATTATGAGGTTCTGCAGCAGCTGAGGTGTATTATGAGGTTCTACAGCAGCTGAGGTGTATTATGAGGTTCTGCAGCAGCTCAGGTGTATTATGAGGTTCTGCAGCAGCTGAGGTATATTATAAGGTTCTCCGGCAGCTGAGGTGTATTATGAGATTCTCCAGCAGCTGAGGTACATCATGAAGTTCTACAGCAGCTGAAGTGTATTATGAGGTTCCAATATCACCATTACACACTGAATGGGAAACCACTGGGTAAATCTGACAGGGAGAAGGACTTGGGGATCCTAGTTAATGATAAACTTACCTGGAGCAGCCAGTGCCAGGCAGCAGCTGCCAAGGCAAACAGGATCATGGGGTGCATTAAAAGAGGTCTGGATACACATGATGAGAGCATTATACTGCCTCTGTACAAATCCCTAGTTAGACCGCACATGGAGTACTGTGTCCAGTTTTGGGCACCGGTGCTCAGGAAGGATATAATGGAACTAGAGAGAGTACAAAGGAGGGCAACAAAATTAATAAAGGGGGTGGGAGAACTACAATACCCAGATAGATTAGCGAAATTAGGATTATTTAGTCTAGAAAAAAGACGACTGAGGGGCGATCTAATAACCATGTATAAGTATATAAGGGGACAATACAAATATCTCGCTGAGGATCTGTTTATACCAATGAAGGTGACGGGCACAAGGGGGCATTCTTTGCGTCTGGAGGAGAGAAGGTTTTTCCACCAACATAGAAGAGGATTCTTTACTGTTAGGGCAGTGAGAATCTGGAATTGCTTGCCTGAGGAGGTGGTGATGGCGAACTCAGTCGAGGGGTTCAAGAGAGGCCTGGATGTCTTCCTGGAGCAGAACAATATTGTATCATACAATTATTAGGTTCTGTAGAAGGACGTAGATCTGGGGATTTATTATGATGGAATATAGGCTGAACTGGATGGACAAATGTCTTTTTTCGGCCTTACTAACTATGTTACTATGTTACTATGTTCTACAGCAACTCAGATGTATTATGAGGTTCTGCAGCAGCTCAAGTGTGTATTTTGAGGTTCTGCAGCAGCTGAGGTGTATTATGAGGTTCTGCAGCAGCTTAGGTGTATCATGAGGCTCTTTAGCAGCTGAGGAGTATTATGAGGTTCTGCAGCAGCTGAAGTGTATTATGAGGTTCTGCAGCAGCTCAGGTGTATTATGATGTTCTGCAGCAGCTGAGGTGTATTATGAGGTTCTGCAGCAGCTGAGGTCTATTATGAGGTTCTGTAGCATCTGAGGTGTACTATAAGGTTCTGCAGCAGATCAGGTCTATTATGAGGTTATGCTGCAGCTGAGGTGTATTATGAGGTTCTCTGGCAGCTGAGGTGTATTATGGGGCTCTGCAGCAGCCGAGGTACATCATGAGGTTCTGCAGCACCTGAAGTGTATCATGAGGTTCTGCAGCAACTCAGGTGTATTATGAGGTTCTGCAGCAGCTCAGGTGTGTATTTTGAGGTTCTTCAGCAGCTGAGGTGTATTATGAGGTTCTGCAGCAGCTGAGGTGTATCATGAGGTTCTTTAGCAGCTGAGGTGTATTATGATGTTCTGCAGTAGCTGGGGTGTATTATGAGGTTCTGCAGCAGCTGAGGTGTATCATAATGTTTTGCAGCAGCTGAGGTATATCATGATGTTCTGCAGTAGCTGAGGTGTATTATGAGGTTGTACCACAGCTGAGGTGTATTATGAGGTTGTGCAGCAGCTGACATGTATCATGAGGTTCTGCAGTAGCTCAAGTGTTTTATGAGTTTCTGCAGCAGCTCAAGTGTTTTATGAGGTTTTGCAGCAGCTGAGGTGTTGCATGAGGTTCTGCAGCAGCTCAGGTGTTTTTATGAGGTTCTGCTGCAGCTGAGGTGTATATAATGAGGTTCTGTACCATTTGAGGTGCATTATGAGGTTCCGCAGTAGCTGAGGTGTATTATGAGGTTCTGCAGCAGCTGAAGTGTATCATAAGGTTCTGCAGCATCTGAGGTGTATCATGAGGTTCTGCAGCAGCTGAAGCGTATTATGATGTTCTGCAACAGCTGAGGTGTACTATGATGTTCTGCAGTAGCTGGAGTGTATTATGATGTTCTGCAGCAGCTGAGGTGTATTATGATGTTCTGCAGCAGCTGAGGTATATTATGATGTTCTGCAGTAGGTGAGGTGTATTATGAGGTTCTGCAACAGCTGAGGTGTATTATGAGGTTCTGCAGCAGCTGAAATGTATCATGAAGTACTGCAGCAGCTCAGGTGTATAATGAGGTTCTGCAGCAGCTGAAGTGTATTATGAGGTTCTGCAGCAGCTGAGGTGCTTTATGAGGTTCGCAGCAGCTGAGGTGTAAATAATAAGGTTCTGTAGCAATGGAAGTGCATTATGAGGTTCCGCAGCAGCTCAGGTGTATTATGAGGTTCTGCAGCAGCTCAGGTGTATTATGAGGTTCTGCAGCAGCTGAGGTGTATCATGAGGTTCTGCAGTAACTGAGGTGTATCGTGAGGTTCTGCAGCAACGCAGGTGTATTATGAGGTTCTACATCAGCTCAGGTGAATATTATGAGGTTCTGCAGCAGCCAAGGCATATCATGAGTTTCTGCAGCAGCTGAGGTGTTTGTATGAAGCTCTGCAGCAGCTGAGGTGTATATACATATATATACATATATATATATATATATATATATATATATATCATTTGAGGTGTATTATGAGGTTCCACAGCTCAGGTGTATCATGAGGTTCTGCAGCAGCTGAGGTATATTATGATGTTCTGCAGTAGCTGAGGTGTATTATGAGGTTCTGCAGCAGCTGAGGTGTAGCATGAGGCTCTGCAGCACCTGACGTGCATTATGAGGTTCTGCAGCAGCTGAGGTGTTTTTATGGGGTTCTGCAGCAGCTGAGGTGTATTATGAGGTTCCACAGCAGCTCAGGTGTATTATGAGGTTCTGCAGCAGTTGAGGTGTATCATAAGGTTCTGCAGCAGCTGAGGTGTACTATGATGTTCTGCAGCAGCTGAGGTGTATTATAAGGTTTTGCAGAAGCTGAGATGTAGTAAGAAGCTCTGCAGCAGCTGAGGTGTATTATTAGGTTCTGCAGCAGCTGAGGTGTATATATAGAGATTCTGCAGCAGCTGAGGTGTATATAATGAGGTTGGGCAGCAGCGTAGACACTCCGTAATACAAAATGCAGCTACTGAAGAATATTTTTATGCTAAATATAGAGGGAGCCCTACATGTCGTCAGATAATCTCTGGCACAGGACAGAGAA
This sequence comes from Ranitomeya imitator, assembly GCF_032444005.1. Classification (NCBI taxonomy): domain Eukaryota; kingdom Metazoa; phylum Chordata; class Amphibia; order Anura; family Dendrobatidae; genus Ranitomeya; species Ranitomeya imitator. The sequence continues at coordinate 1,200,537,415 of NC_091282.1, read as the reverse complement.
CCATGCGGCATAAGTGATGAGCGACGGCTTCTCCCGGCAGATATCGGCAGCGCCGTCCTGTAACCCCTCATCTTCATGTAACCGGCAGGGTGGGAAAGCAAAATTATCATTTATTCAAAAATATTTGTTTGATTTTCCTTATATTTATTACTATTAATATTATTTCACTTTTTTTTATTATCCAATTGCCAACAAGGACGACTTTTCCTTTTTCCTTTTGTCTTCCGCTGTCGGCCACATTCCCCCATGGACAGGACAATGGTGACGCTCACGATGAGACACAATGGGAACCAGACTCGTGTCAGAACAGGACATCCCCGACTCCTGCAGAACGGAGCAGTGCCCTCCGCAGCGGCGTCTGCCGTAGGCTGCCGCCAATTACCCTCGCTAGGAATACGCCCTGCCAGGATGTTCAAAGCGGCGGTCCAAAAGTGATTGGCAGCATTTACTGCGCTAGGAAAAACAAACCCATATGATTCACCTCCATCCTGGAACAATGCGTGTAATTAACAATGTGCATAATGCTATATTAATTACACCTTCCCCGGCCAGAATGAGTGCAAAAAAATAAAGGAAAAAAAAAAATAAAAACTACGCTATCAGCGATGGAGCATGTTGTAGTAAATGTGAAAATGGCAGAATGTGCTAATATATGACATCATTGTAAAACCCATGCAAATGTGGTGCAAATGGCAGCAGCCCGCTGGGTACAGGACTGTCCATTCATGGAAATATTTATCAGAGCTTCCCGGGAAAACATAATAATAATAATAATAATAATAATAATAATAATAATAATAAATAGGCATTAAATATATTTTAATAATAATAATAGTAGTAAAAATAATAATAATACTAGTAATAATAATAAAAAATGGGAATGCTAATACTTATGATGAAATAATATTCATAATAACAATAACTATTTAAATATAGTTTATTAATAATAATAATAATGAAATATAGTTTAATAAGAAAAAAAAAATTAAAAATGATTGTAATAATAAAAAATGTGAATGCTAATACTTATGGTATAATACTATACATAATAATAATAAAAATTTAAATATAGTTTATTATTAACAATAATAATAATAATAGTAATAATAATAATAATACAATATAGTTTAATAATACAAATTATAATAATGCTTGTAATAGGGCTAAAAAATGTGAATGCTAATATTTATTATATAATATACATAATACTAACAATTTAAATATAGCTAATAATAATTATTATTATTATTATTAATAATATTATTATTTTAATTAAATATGGTTTATAATTGGTATTTATCTTTTTTTTTTTTTACATTTTAGCCCGGCAATGATGAATCAGCCCCATTATACTCACTTGTCCTTACACTGCTCCTATAGCTCCCAGGACCTCTGCTCCAGTCTTCGGTTCTTCCATCTCTTCCATCGTTGAGATCGATGATTGCCTTCATGCAGTCAGGTGGGGGACAGTGAACGTCATTGAAGTGCTGACGTGCGTTGCCCCTGCCACGTGACAGCACGAAGACAATCACTGCCTCATTGCCGGAATAATCGAAGACCAGAGTGGAGGACCAGCCTGGAAATGGAGCCGGAATTGGTTTCAGTACAGGAGAAGACCTAGGACCTGTCTCTATACCGCTTCCTGTTCCTCTGCTTTAGTCTTCAGTCCTTCTGACAATTAAGCAATGATTAGCTTCTTGTGGTCACAAGCGGGGTGACACAATGACCTGCATCCTTGCCTCACATAACCGCATGAGGCCAAAACGCTGGCCTCAGCGCTGGAAGAACAGAAGACCGCAGTGGAGGACCAATTAGTATGTGCAGTATAACGACAATAATTGCTGTTGGAGAAACTAGCGCAGAATAGGGTCTTATCCAAGATAATTGGGGTTAACACAATTAAATTGTACTCACCAGACGAAGCTGATATTATAGCATATGGGATTATCCGCAGCAGCAGATCCACCAGTCACTAGGTGACAGAACTATAGAGATGAATGGGAAAAACGTGGATGTGATCTGCGCCACCGAATAACTTAAGGGTCCAGAATTATTCACATAGTAGAGTGTGGTTTATTCAACGCGTTTCAAAGTACAATGACAATGTATGTGGCATTTCCTGAAGAAGTCATTGTACTTCGAAACGCGTTGAATAAACCACACAACAGTATGAGGACAAGTGAGGGTATGTATGTCACCACCATCGCCACCATAGCTCTCCAGTCCTGTTCTGCAGCATTTAGTTCCTCGGCTCTCAGGCCAGTGATTGGCTTCACGTGGTCTTGTCAGGGACAATGTATATGACTGACAGAGGAAGAATTGAAGATCGGAGCAGAGGACTGGGGAGCCAGGTGAGGGTCTACAATCGGTAAGTTTATAAGTTTTAGCATTTTTTAACCATTCCCTTCCACTTATTTATTCAATTTATTGGGATCTAGAGAAAACTCAGTGTACTTACTATTTGGACCGATTTTATCCAGATTGAATTAAATCTTGAAGGCCAAATTTGCCCGAATCAAATTTTGAGACAAATGCTCATCTCTAAAACACAATAATAGATATTAATATTTTTTTTAAAAATGGATAAAATTTGTTTTAAAATCTGTACCAGGGAAAGGGTTACTTTGCCAACTCTCAATAATGTATACCAATGAAGTTTGTTTCCAGCCAAATCCTAAAAATTAAGAAACCAAGAATCCAGGCTGAAAAACAACTGTAGTAGTGCAGTTCCTGGCATAACTTTTGCAAGTTCATAGGTCCCACAGTAAAGACGATTACAGCTCGAAATAGGGGACAGAGTCCCAAGTGAACATATCCTACCGTCTGTTTTTACCGGTGGCCTCCTAATAATTGCAGTGTCTCGGGTTGTCAGACCGGCCGGGGCTAAATATAACCCAGTTATTATGAAGCTATCAGTCTTGGCCAGATGTAGGTTGACAGCATTACTGTAGAAAATCGATGCAGCAGGTAACAGAGCTGATTACGTACGGAGGGTAGAGGGATTCATGTTCACTGTTACTAAGAATGAAGGATCTCGTAGGCTGTAAAATGACACAAATACGTCACAAAAAAGAACGTCGTCAGCAAAAATGTCAACTCCGAATTTATGAATAGATTTATATAGCACCAAAAATCTCCATATATGTTCGTTACTCACTCTGTTAGTCCATATGTATACATATATTATATACACATAAAATGTCTATAAACTGATAATGCAGAATATTTCTACAACTGTGACTTTATATTGAATATTTGATATTCTAGTAACGGGACAAACTGTACCATCGTGCCCCCAGAGAGATATTATGTTGGTGTGTGTGCCCAATACTTTGTGAAGAAAAGGCTTTGAAATATATTCAGACTCTGGACCAGATACCAAAATTAATTTAGGCAGGGGCTAGACGACGACACAAGTTTGCAAGGCGATAATGCTACATCACAGTGCAGTACAAGTAGATGAGGTTGCATTAAAACTCTGAAGGTTCTATGACCATGGCATGCAAGTCATCAAAAATTGTACCCAGTTTGAGTTTTTGCGACTTCGACTTACTTTTCATGAGCTTGGTACCCTCTGTATCTCGATGTTACACCCTTCACTCGTATTGTGCTGTCATGTAACAGCAACACCTTGAAAAGTTTGGCAGTGTGACTTGAGTTGTGGCCAAAGGCGTCATTTAGCCCCAGCCTTAATTAAATTTTGCAACCGGCCCGAAGTCTGAATTTATTTAGAGGTCTTGTCTGCACAAGGTTTCGGTTATATGGCAATATTGCAGCGACAATTAGTAATCTTTGGCCACAGAAATTGTTTTGCAGCCAAAGTTGACGTGTAGCCCCAGCCTAAGGCCGGAGACACATTAGCGTATCACATTTGATGCAAGAGCATCGGATGCGAGAAGCTAATGACACTAGGATCCAACCGAGCGTCAGTGCTCTGTACTCCATCTCCATTTCTCCATCTCCTTCGATGACGAGAATCGCACTGCACATATTGGGTATTGGCATACTCAGGAGATATTGCACAACAAACTGTATGGTGCAATTTCTTCTATTACATGTGAAAATAAAACAATTGGGGCTAAAATAACATTTTTGTGGGGAAATTGTGATTTTTTTATTTCCACTGCTCAGCGTTATATATTTCTGTGAAGCACCATTTAATTACATTCTTGAGGGGTCTATTTTCCAAAATTGGGTCATTTGTGTATTTTTTTACTGATTAGGCACATCAGACATGACACCGGCAGACCATTCTATCAAAGTCTGCGTTCCAAAACAGCACTCCTTCTTTTCTGAGACCCGCCGTGAGCCCAAACAGTGGTTTACTCTCACATGTGGGGTATTGGCATACAAAGGAGAAATTGCACAGCAAATTGCACTGTGCAATTTCTCCTGCTACCCTCGTGAAAATGCAAAATTTAGGGCTAAAAAACATTTTTGTGGGGAAAATGTAATTTTTTTAATGTCTCAATGTGATAAACTTGGGTGTTCAAGGTACTCACCACACATCTCGATACATTCCCTGAAGGGTCTAATGTCCAAAACTGTGTCACTTGTGGGGGTTAACTACTGTTTTGGCACTCAGGGGCTTTCCAAATGCAACATGGCATCCCCTAATTTTGCATTCAAAAAGTCAAATGACATTCCTTCTCTTTCAAGCCCTGCTTTGCATCCAAACAGTAGTTTTCCCCCACATATGGGGTATCGGCGTACTCAGGAGAAATTGCACAAAAAATTATATTATGCAATTTTGTCTGTTATCCTTATGAAAATTCAAAATTTGTGGCTAAAACACATTTTTGTTTGGAAAATTTGATTTTTTAAATTTTCACAGCTCAATGTTATAAACTTCTGTGAAGCACCTAGTGGTTGAAGGTGATCACCACACATCTGGATAAGTTCCCTGAGTGGTCTAGTTTCTAAAATGGTGTTACTTGTGGGGATTTCCACTGTTTAGACACATCAGGGGCTCTTCAAACATGACATGGAGTCCGCTATTTATTCCAGCAAACTTTTTATTCAAAAAGTCAAATGGCGCTCCTTCCCTTCCAAGCCCTGCCATGCGCCCTAACAGAAGTTTCCCCCCACATATGGGGTATTGTTATACTCAGGAGAATTTGCACAACAAATTTTGGGGTCCATTTTTTCCTGTTACCCTTGCGAAAATAAAACAAAGTAAAATATTTATGACAAAATGTTAAATGCTCATTTCAAAAATTCCTATGAAGCACTTGAAGAGTTAATAAACTTCTTGAATGTGGTTCTGAGCACCTTGAGGGGTGCAGTTTTTAGTTCTGGAGTCAGAATAGATGTTAAGATAGTTTTTTTTCTCCCAAATTCAAAATTGACAAGGCTTTGAAACTGCTTCAGCAATTGCAGTGTTTTATTTATTAGTATTTTGCTAACATTTCCTGAAGTGTTTTGTTAACCTTTTTTTTCTCTTTTCTGTTAACTTTTTTAGGAGCATTTTTTAAGAATACTTGTAAGTTTTTTGAAGGGACTTTTGGAAGTTTTAAAAAAAAATCTTTTAAGCAAAAAGAAACTTCCAGGCATCTTCTGGATGTATTTAAACATTCCCAATGACTTGTATTGCAAAGTATTGAGTGTCTTCCTACTGGAAAATGGCAGAGGAATGGACGCCACTTCTCTTAACTACTTAGGGTTTTTGAAAGCCCAAAGCGTTTGAAAGTTGTTCAAGAGTTTGAGCATATGATCAGTAAGCATTTTTTTAAATAGAAATTAATAAAAATATTATTGTGAGTGCTTTTTTCAATGTTTTTTGAAGTGACCCGCTCAAAAAAGCAACCACATTTTTTTTTTTGTACATATCCGAAAAGGGGCGCAGAAGTAGGGATATAACTAGTGCCATAGTCTGTCAACCAATATATGCCATTTATCCATAGAAAAAAAGAAAAAAAGTCATGTTTTTTTAAATTTTAGGATGGAAAAAGCAAAGGTTGGACTTGCTAACTGAAGACCCCATAGTAGCTGCTAGGGCTGTTTATGTTACGTATGCCCTAAGTTTTTGATTCTATACGTTTCTCTGCCTATCTTAATGTTTTCACATGCTAGATTCCCCATTTTTTTTCATCTAGTTCAATTTTTTTCTTTCGTCTTTCGAAAATGCATTTTGATTAAATCTATTCAATGTGCTAGTAATCCTCAGCAGAATGAAAGGACCATGCCTGTTTTTTTTATTTTTTTACAATTTCCCTAAAGTACTTTGTTAAGTGTGTCATTAAAATACTTCCCAACACCTGCTCGCTGTAGAAAAGTTGATTAGCAATTAAGACATTTCGATAGCCATTAGCCACAGAAGAGGGTGTTGTGCGAGGAAGATAAATGTTGCATCAAAGCCATGTTTGGAGACTGTTCAATAAATCGGCAGTACACACAGGAGGAGAAGGAGAAAATCTCACGTCTCCGAGTGCCTGTTCTGGTCCTTGCTTTAATCTCCCAGGATCTCCAGCTGTTGAAGCCTTAGTAATTTCAATGAAACGTTATTAAGATATCCGAGAACATCTGAAGTTTTGAGATAGGAGAACAGAAATTTCATAAACTAGCAGTGAATAAAGTTGCCTGATGGTGTAATGTTTTTTGTAAGACAAAAAACATGATTAGAAGACTATGGCCCCGATCCATCAAAGCTTTTACAACTCAAAAGTTTTCACCTCATTTTTGCCAAGCTCTAACAAATAGGAGTAGCTAGAGATGGACGTGGGTGTGACAAGTCGTGGTGACCCCCACTGGTCCGATTTATGATGAGCATTGGCATTCCTTACAGTGGCATGTAAAAGTTTGGGCACCTCTGGTCAAAATTACTGCTATTGCAACAGTTAAGCAAGTTGAAGATGAAATGATCGCCAAAAGGGCTAGAGTTAAGAGATGACACATTTCCTTTGTATTTTAGAAAATTATTTTCATTAAAGATGGACGGCCGCCGGAATGTTAGATTTACAAAAAGTTTAGGTTCGGGAAACCAGAACAGTGCCCAGACCTGAACCCGGACCATATTCACTTGAATTGGGGACCCGAACATCCAGTGTGTGCCACGCTGTCATGTGCATGACAGTGTGACAAACACCGCTTTTGATCGGTTGTAAAATCTTCATTGCTGGTCAGAGAGACTTGGCTCCCACGCTATCAAAAGACATCGTGAGCGTGCGGCTATGATCGGAGGTATAAAGTTTGGTCACTGGTGTTGGCTGATGGGACTACTGCTCTCATCAACCTATGCAGGCTGCCACTAATATCAGTGAGAGCAGGATCGGCTGATGGGAGTATTCTTCAACCGACACCTGTGCTGTAAATAAATAATAAAAAAAACATGGAGTAGGTTCCCCAGTACAGGGGCAATGCACCAGCAGGGCAGATGGCCCGGTGCCCCACAGCACCCATGCTGCAAGACTGAGTCCCCATGACTCCAGACTGCGCCGCCCCTCCAGCACAAAAACCACAGCAACAATGGCCACCACACAGCACCCACACCAAATGAAAGGAGCAATGGAACTCACCTTCCTCCAGCTCTTCAGTGAGAGCAAAAATGGGCTAAACCCCTTACTTTGCAGTCTCCTGCTAATTAAAATCACCTGTGCCAAATGGGAGGAGTGCTGGTCCAAGAAAGGGAAAAGAACATGCTTTGCACCAAAAAAAGAGCATGAACTGCACCTCCAAAAATCATACATTGATCTAAAGCCGCTAGGCAAAAACTAATATAACTGAACATGAGGTTCTTAGTTTAACTCTCTGATCAGAGTGTAAGAAGCCTACTGCCATGTCACAGCAAACCTCGTAGGGGGTCCTACCTCCCTAACGGGGCGCAGCCTAAAACTCTGCTGCCTGATTAATCCACCTATCCCTCTGCTATTCTCTGGCCTCTTTACTCTGTTAATCTCTTCACTGGCTCTTCACTACCCAGAGACTCCAGTTCAAAACGCTGAACATGGCATACAAGCCATGTCTCCTCCATACATCTGTTACCTAGTCTACTGGTACTTACCGGCAACCAACCTCTGATCTTCACAAGATCTCCTTCTCTACTTCCCTCTTATCTCCTCTTCTCACAATCGCATACAAGATTTATCCCTTCCATCGACCCTACTCTGGAACTCTCTACCACAACATATCAGACTGTTGCCAACCATGGAAATTTTCAAAAGGAACCTGAAGAACCACCTCTTCCAACAAGCCTACAATCTACAGTAACCATTGATCCACCATACCACCGCACAACCAGTTCTACCCTTACTTATTGTATTTTAACCCATCCCTTGTAGACTGTGAGCCCTAACAGGCAGGGTCCTCTCTCCTTCTGTACCAATCGGTGACTTGTATTGTATAAGATTACTGTACTTGTTATTATTATGTACACCCCTTTTCACATGTGAAGCACCATGGAATAAATGAGGCTATAACAATAAATAATAATAATACCGCTGTGTGGCTGCCAAAGAAAGGGAGTCGAGTATACCGTCCAGTAACAGAAGTTGTCAAAATGCTGCGCTATTATACTATTTCTGTTCTGGGTAAATTGATGCCACTTGAGTGGTATGTGGCAATAATATTTTGGAATGTGGAGATTCCAAATTGGGTCTCCATCTAGTGTGTTGCCTGTAGTTGGAGGAGTGTTAGAGGCCCATTATACTAATTCTACTCTGGGGAAGTTGATGCCACTTTAGGCTTCTTTTACACATACTGGGTTTTTTGCGGCCCATTATTGTGGGCCTTTTTTGCGGACCGTATCGCCGCAATTTTCACGGTCTGCCGCAATAACAGAACGTAAAAAACTTGCTGATCGCCGTTTTTCGGGTTTCCAATACTATGGAAATAGTATTGGGAAAAAAAAACGTTGTTCCACAAAACCAAAAGTCACGGTGCACCGCAAAAACAAGCTTCCGTTGTTTTATCGACCCCATTGATTTTCAATGGGGGCCGTGTCCGTAAGCCATGAAAAAGATCGAGCAGGCTCGATCTTTTTTTCACAGCCGTAAATAAGGCCCTTAAAGCCATACATCACGGCCATAGAAATCTATTGTGGCCACAAAACAACGTTATGTGTGAAAGAAGCCTTAGTGTAATACGCCCCTAATTTTTGGAAATTTTTTTACTACACGTTGGGTCTCCTTCATGTGTGTTGTCTGTATGCACTAGGCCTCCCAGTCCGACAGGCCTGCACTTACTTTAAGCCATCTACCGATGTTACTATTCTTAAATATTTTAAACAATAGTAGTCTACCAAGCTGATGTTTGTGCCACCTGAGTCTGGCTGAGCATAAAAACAGTTTGAGCTGTTGCTTAAGATATCATGGCTCCCAGCACAGCAGCCCGCACTGATCCCTCACTCAGCCTCTTAATTTGAGCTTAAATTCACAGCTGTAAATGATGGCCCAGGTCATGGCTCACAAAAGGCCTATGCCTGACTACTGCTGTGCCATTATCAAATTTCTACTAGGGGTCAATTGATGCCACTTTTCCTGGTGTCTGCCCCTAATTTTTGGAAATGTTTGAACTCTAAGTTTGTGTTGCCTGATTTTGACAGGGCTTTCAGAGCACCAGGCCTACACCTGTCACTCATCCACCTGTTAGTGATCAAAGTTTCGGCTAGAAATGCTGGTCCGAGCCCTGTCCCAGGCCCTGTTCCCATGCATTATACTATTCGAACTCTGGGTCAATTAAACTTTTTCTGGTGTCTGCCCTTAATTTGAGCTGTTTTGGCAGCTTTTTGCCCCGCCCCCCCCTCCGAAGGTGGTGTCTATGCATTTGTTTTTTTCCTTCCTATTTAATTCAATGGGTATCGGGTATGTTTGACGAACATCAGGACGTTCGCCGAACCAAATCTTGAAAGATTCGCTCATCTCTACTGGGGACTTCTGGGGATTTTCGGCCCCAGATCATGTGGCAATGAGAGCAGCTCAGGTTACAGGAGGATTTGAGAAAGCAAGTTATTTAGTAAAGTGTTAGAGCAGTGTCCAACACCTTTAAATATCTATTATTCTTTTTACCCACACACAAAAATGTTCTTCACTGCTGTGCGGTCACAAACTATCTGCACAGTTTATACAGTGGTTTATGGATTTCTCTCCATATCTCTATGAATAAGCTGTGAGTTGTGACGTCTGCTCACTAGCCAGATTCACCACAAAACAGCTGCTGCATTCTCTGTCTCTGCTTTTATACAGGCTGTAATAGTCCCTCCTGATTGGCTTTGCTATACCATGTGATGTTAGAGCTGCACGCTATTATAAAAAAAGCCCACCCGGCCGTGCACTTGGTCATGTGTTCTTTTTCTGGCTTATACAATCATTTCCAATTTGTAATATGGCAATGGCCATATTAGGTGCTTCACTTGAAGCAAATCACAATTTCTTTGAATTTACTGGATTTAGCGAATTCATGAAACTTTGACACAAATCTTGCTCATCTGTGCAGCATATATTACCTGCAGTATGCACAAGATAGGTAATAAATATATGATTATTGAGGGTTTAGCTGCTGAGACCCCTACTGATTATGAGAACAAAATTGCGTGAATAAAGCATTACTGAGCATGTGCGACCACTGCTCCGTTGTTTATTGTAGTGGTCACACATACTCACTACCACTCCATTCACACAAAGACTTTAGAACTCTCATTCTTATGATTAGTGGGGGTCTTAGCAGTTTAACACCCAGCAATTACGTGGCTTTGATCTGTCCCGATGTTTATTGGACAGCCCAATGTCATCTTAGTTCCTTCAATAGCTCACAGTGTTGGCATGAATATTTTAGAATTATGCAATGTTTTTATTCAAAGTCACGCACCATGATAAGTAGGCAAACTATTCCCATGTCAGTATGAAATATGGAGCAGAACAATGGATAGCTCTGGGGCATACTCGCCACATTGTAACAGAAGGCAGAAAAGAAAGAACAATTAGAAGCAATCTTTCATCTTAAAGAAGCATAATGAGGTATGTATGATTGAAATAGTGTACTTTATAATCGCTTAATCTGTGTGCCAAGAGCTATGAATACAATGCGAGGATGTTATAGTCATACAAGCACATGCGGATCACTATCCACCAGCTTTTCTACCAGACGGATATATTACAGAGCAAACAATGCAAAGTGAAAATAGTTCAAAAGCTTAACCCCTTCCAGACACTTGCAGTATATATACGTCATGGTCGGGAAGGACTTCCCACAGGACTTCTCGACCGATGCAGTATATATACGTCATGTCAATCATATGACCACTGTGACTAATTGCGCGGTGATCGCATGATTGTCCCTGCTGTTTCTTACAGCAGGGAACATGTAGCCTTCGTCCCGGGGGCAGGTGACGCACTCCCCAACAACTACGATAGCTGTGATTGGCTTTCCAATCGTAAACAGCTAATCGCAGCGTTTCTCACTATTTCAGGCAATCAGATTGCCCGATCCATTGATGACCAGCTTAAGATCAGTGCTGAAAGACCACCGATCATAGGCTGGAGCCTAGCAACCATGGCGTCACCAGGGCCAGCTCTGATTTGTTGCTATCGACGATAACATTTATCACAAGAATCAGAGCACACAGATGCGTTTTGGCTTGGCAGTGACCGCCCTGTGCTTCCTAATTTTAGCTGCGGATTTGTACAGGGTGGTCAATGCCTGCGACATCACTGTGATTGCTGCTGCTGCTCGTCCTGCGGATCCTGCTGAAGAAGAAAAAAGTGTTCGAAATGTTCAGGTTTTGGCAGTTTTTTCTTTTTTGTGCGTCCTTCAGCTACCGAGTACTGATCAGTAACGCAAATCACTGATCAACGTCCGTCCTCGATTGTTTCCGGGATTTTTTTGTCCCTGTCCATTTATCCCCCCTCTAAATCACTTCAGTGTGTGCAGAGCGTTGATCAGTGATGCAAATTAATGATCCACGCTCGTGCTTGCTGTTTTACACAATTTTTTCCCCCATAACTATTCCCCCTTCTTTGCACCACTCCGTGTGTGTGTCCAACAGCCACTGATCCGCCATACACCACTGAATGGCACCTGTGCTTGTTTTTGGCAAGGACTTTTTTTACTCTCTATTTTTTAGCCCATTTTTGCACCACATCCATGTGTGCGTTCTAGAGCAGTTGAGCGCTGGTCAGTGACCAACATCACTGTCCCAGCCTCCAGTTGTTTTTTTGGGGGGTAAAAAAAGAATCAAGTAAAGAATAATTTAGATTACCGGTAGTTGATAGGATTAGATTAGGAACAGTAAAAATATAACGTAGTAATCGTTGTATACTACAGTATTTTTTACTGAATTGAGTTAGTGTCAGCACGGAAAAAAATAATCATCTGTACGTCTTACAGCCATTGAGTGCTGATCATTGACACACAATTGTTTTTTTTGTTTTTTAAAGAGAATCAAAAAATAATTTAGATTAGGGCCACTAAAATATACCATAGTAATCGTCGACTGCTACAGTATTTTTTACTGAATTGAATCAGGTTTAGTGTCAGTTGCGGGCGCTCAGTAATTTGTTTTTTTTTACTGACTTCCATTTAATAAATTTGCTTTTTCTTTTACCAAATTTTTATTTTTTTCTTTCTATATTCTTTTTCTTTTTTTCTCTCCTAAATAAAGAAAAAGAAATTGAACCAGCACCGTCACCGTTACTGACCCTGTATGGATCTCACCTCCCAAAAATTATGAGCCACAGAGTCCTGAAGAAGAGGAGGAGAGGCCACTTGATGCAGCACTTGCCATCCACTGGAGCACATGCTCTTTCTGGCCCTCATCTACAAGGTGTGAATGACAGCGTAATGCAAGCTCACTGCCTCGGGGTAGCCCTGGACTCTCATCTCTCCTTCAAACGACATATCCAAGCCCTTTTCACTTCCTGCCAACTACAACTCAAAAATATTTCCCAGATTCGTACATTATAAATCAAGAATCTGCAAAAACCCTGGTCCATGCACTCATCATCTGTCGCCTCAACTACTGCAACCTCCTGCTTTGCGACCTCCCTTCTAACAATCTCGCACTCCTCCAATCTATCCTAAACTCTGCTGCCCGACTAATTCACCTTTCCACTTGCTATTCCCCATCCTCTCCTTTCTGTCAATCCCTTCACTGGCTCACCATAACCCCCACAGCACCCCCCACAGTATGATATCCACCATAGTCCCCCAATATACAGTGAATTGTCCCACACAGCCTCCTATATGGCATGGTCACCACAGCCCCCAATATAAGGTGCCAAACAGGACCCAATACAGTATGGTCAACCTCTTGTTTTGTCCCCACATCCGCTCTTAATGTCCCCATATCTAACACCCTCTTGTAATGTCCTCACAGCCAGCCTCTCTTGTAATGTCCCCATAGTCAGCTCCTTTTGTCCACATAGCCAGTGTCCTCTTGTTATCTCCATAGCCAGCCCCTTATGTCCCCATAGCCACCCCCTCTTGTCATGTCCCCATAGCCAGCCCCTATTGTGAAGTCCCCACAGCCCCTCTTATGCCCCTCTTGGAATGACCCCACAGACCCTAGGTATAATAGCCTTCATTCATTAGGAAAATGATAAAATAAAAATAAAAAAGGTTATACTCTCCCACACCAGGCCACCTGTCCAGCGCTGCTCCATCTCCTCTTCCATCTAGTGCAGCAGTGGGCACTGGACGGTGTGATGACTTTCAGATGCAAATGCAATTGAGTGGGGGAAAAGAGAGACTGCCGGGACACAGGAAGTGAGAAGGGTGAGTAGTGTCAGTTACCGACACTGCTCCTCTGTGTGCTCACGCCCTGGCCATCCATGTAATGAACACCTGTGGCAGGAGGAAGCTGCAGGCATACAGCAATATCAGGGGTTGTCTTCTCTCTGAAATGCCCTTCCCCTCTGGTAGGCAAGAGGTAGTGCCCTAGGCAGGTGCCTAGGCCTCATCCTGGCCCTGACACAGATGTCACACTAATGTAAAAAATGCACACACACAGAAGGTATATAGATGTAAAAAATGGACACATGGATGGCACACAAATGTAAAAAATGTACGCACAGATGGCGCACAGATATAGAAGACACGGATGTCACATATGTAGAAAATGGACATACGGATGGCACACAGATGTAGAAAAAGAGACACATGAATGGAAGGCTGATGTAACAGACGGACACACAGAAGGCACACGGATATACAAAATGGACACACAAATGACAATACAGATGAAAATCGTCCAAGCTTTCTGGATAAAAATGAACAATTTTTCATACTTTCGTTTTACCCCTGGCCCTAAATAGAGGAATAGCAAAATTCATTTTGAGGTTTTACATCCATACAACACCAAAATCAGAGTGTGCACATTATAAAAGTCACGTTATAAACCCTCACATGGCTCCATGTGACATAGCCACTAGTCCCTACTAGTGATGAGCGAGTGTACTCGTTGCCCGGGTTTTCCCAAGCACGCTCGGGTGGTCTCTGAGTATTTGTAACTGCTCGGAGATTAAGTTTTCATCGCCGCAGCTGGATGATTTACAGCTACTAGACAGCTTGAACACATATGGGGATTCCCTAGCAACCAGACAACCCCAACATGTACTCAGGCTGGCTAGTAGCTGTAAATCATTCAGCTGCGGCGATGAAAACTAAGTCTCCGAACACTAACAAATACTCGGAGACCACCCGAGCGTGCTCGAGAAAACCCGAGCAACGAGTACACTCGCTCATCACTAATCCCTACCCAAAACTGCAGTGGACAGAAAATTCCCAGCCATCAGTTTAATGTAAAAAAAAGGCTAAAATGATCAAAAAATACAAATAAGTAATTCTTACAATGTTTCTTTCAGTTCGCTGCTGAGCGCGAAACATCGAGATTAATGGATTGTGTGGTATTGTTCAATTAACAAACAACGTAACAGCCCAAACAAAGGATGATTAATTATCGTGTGTGACCTTGATGCTTGTGTGAAGGATTCACTATACCAATCAGCTCCATGAATAAGGAATAATAAACACTGAGAAGGCGTCCTGGACTCCTGGCCCTATGTTTCACACGGCTGTCCGTGCAAACATTGTGTGCATTTCATACATACGTGTTTATTGGTGATGCCGCTCCCATGTCTGCGGGCATTATTCAACTTATGGATCTATGTTTTGAAGCAATCCCAAAGTAGGTTCTAGGTGGCTGAAAACATCACTTTAGAGGACAACAAAGGTTCTTTTCATCGGCCATCAATGACACACTGTAAGTCAAATACATCTAAAAGTTTTCGGACAGGGGATCTCATTGTGAATGAAAAATGAGCTCGCTGAAAAAAATATAAAAAGGGGGCCAGTGGTTCTCTTACGGGCTCAAGTGTGCAAACAGAAAGGTAGCAAAAACAAAGTGGTATTGAAGAGATGTGTTTGAGAGGCTGTTGGAGGAACCGTCAACAAGGTTGTGTCATTGCTGTGTGGGAAAAGGGCAAAAATGGAGCTTTGTCTTTGCATCGATGGACTACATTGTCCCAAGATTCCCTGCAGTTGTGTCAATTGAATATGAATTTGTATAGTTTAAATAATTTTAACCAAAATAAGCAAAACTGATTTTTTTTTTCATGTGCTACTAGTGATTAGCCACTCAAAAACATTAAAAGGGACCTGTAACGTCATATATAGGGTAATTTCAGGTAAACATCATTAGAAAGGTGCTCGGCAGCCATCCTAAGACTGCAGCTCCAGGGTTAAAATGAACTTTATTCCTCCCTGGAGCCACCAACTTTGAGTCATGCGGGTAAGATCACGTGATCAATTCCATGAAGAGGAACTCACAATGGAACGTCATACCAGTCTTACTCTGGGAATGATGGTATGGGCTGGTAAAATGTACTGTAACCAGACCCTTCTAGTCTTTATACTAGGTACAGTAACAGCTGAACGTTTCATTGATTTGGTGGTGGAACCAATGTCGGTGTCCCAGGAGTCATTTTCAACACAACAACACCAGATCGCATGTTGCCCGTGCTTCTGTGAGCAGCCTATGTCATAGCATGGCCTGCAGCATCTCCAGACTCGTCTCCCATCGAGCACATCAGGAACATCATTGGTTGACAATTGCACAGGGAACTGCCAGCAGACGATCCTGAAGATTTGTGCGCCCAAGTGTACTGGGAACCTCATTGAAAACAGACAAGGCTGTAAGTGTTTCGATTTCTCACTTGGCGATCATACTCGGTACTGAATAAATCGAGATGTTTAGAAAAATATGTTAACATTTTTTCTTCATTTGCAGATCAGTAACATGTCTCCATCCTGTGATTTCCATAATTCCACGACTTTTTCTTCATGGTGTCGCAATATCAATATTTGAGAGTATAAAACATTGCATTACAAGACATATCGTAACATCAACATGGGATTTACATAGTCCTGGATGGTTCAACAGGTAGTAAAGGGGACTCACAAAGCAACACTAATAATAATAATAATAACAATAATAATTGTATTTATATAGCGCCAACATATTCCGCAGCGCTTTACAAATTATAGACAGGATTTGTACAGACAATAGACTTTACACTATAACAAAAATCACAGTTCAAAATATATACCAAGAGGAGTGAGGATCGGGTGTTCATGGAAAGCTGCATGACCCAGTTAAACAGACTAAATATGTAACAGGATGTGGATGAGGGTAGTAGTTTTGTACTGGATTCTGGAGTGGATGGGTAACCAGTGTAATGACTGGCACAGGGTAGAGGTATCGGTGTAACGGTTGGTGAGGAATATGATCCTGGCTGCAGCATTCAGGACAAATTGGAGCGGGGAGAGTTTGGTAAGAGGGAGACAGATTAGTAGAGAGTTACAATAGTCCAGATGATAATGAATGAGTGAAACAGTAAGAGTTTTTGCAGAGTCACAAGTAAGAAAAGGGCGAATTCTAGAAATTTTTTTGAGATGCAGAGCAGATAAGAAGAGTGAGCCAGTGATCGGATGTGGGGGGTGAATGAAAGGTCAGAATCAAGGATGACCCCAAGGCAGCGGGCATGTTGCCTTGGAGTAATGGTGGAACCGCACACGGAGATGGCAATGTCAGCCAAAGGTAGGTTAGTAGAGGGAGAAAACACAAGTTCAGTTTTTGACAGGTTCAATTTCAGATAGAGGGAAGACATGATGTTAGAGACAGTGGTAAGACAAACACTGGTGTTTTCTAAAAAGGCCGGCGTGATAACAGGAGAAGAGGTGTATAATTGAGTGTCGTCAGCATAGAGATGGTACTGGAAACCAAATCTACTGATTGTTTGACCAATGGGGCAGAATACAAAGAGATGAGGAGGGGACCTAGGACTGGTCCTTGAAGAACCCCAACAGTAAGGGGAAGGTGAGAGGAGGAGGAACCAGCAAAACATACAGTGAAGGATCGGTCAGAGAGATAGGAGGAGAACCAGGAGAGAACGGTGTCCTTGAGGCCGATGGAGCGGAGCATAGTGAGGAGGAGCTGATGATCCACAGTATCGAATGGAGTAGTGACCATTAGATTTAGCTGTTAGTAGATACTAAGTAGATACTAATATTTATATTGAAAAATAGGAAGGAGAGTCAGCTCAAAAGTGTCGATGCACTGATATTCTTGCGCATGGAATGTTTGCACAGAGAAGCCCATGGAAGGCACCATGCCGAAATGTGTAGGTTAAACAGGAATTCATTCCTCACTGGCTCTATGAGGCTTTTAAATCTAACAATAATTGTGGTTTTATTATTTACCTGCACATCGCTGGAGGATCCTTCTCTATCTAATTGCTTAATATTTATACTGTAACCTACATACAATACCCATTATCACTAGTGTAACTAGAGTCCTATGGACCCCGATCCCACAAACAGAAATTGGGGCCCACACCTGCATGTCAGTCAAATGTATGGGCCTTTGTAGTGTTATGAATCCTTTAAAGACATATGTTTGCTCACCCACGTAATTATATCCCCGATCATGGTCCCTTCCTGTAATAATGCCCCCATCTTAGTCTCTTCCTGTAATAATGTCCTTCATCAAGGTCCCTTTCTAGTAATGATATATGCCAACTTGGGCCCCTTTCCTGTAATAATATCTTCCATCACAGGCCTTTTCCTGATGTAATGTCCTCCATCCTGAGTCCCTTCCAGTTATAATGTCCCTCGTCCTTGGACCCCTTGAGTAATAATATCCACATCCTGTAATAATGTCTCCATCCTGGCTCCTTCCTCTAATAATCTCCATCATCCTAGGCCTCTACCTTTAATATTATCTCCCATCCTGACCCCTTCCAGTAATAATGTCTCCCATCCTGGGCTCCTTCCAGTAATATTGTCACTCATCTTTGACCCCCTCCTGGTATAATGTCCCCTATCCTTGGCCCCTTCCAGTAATAATGTCTCCTGTCCTGGGGCCCCTCGAGCAATAGTGTCCCCATCCTGTAATAATGTCCCCATTTTGGCCTCTTTCTGTAATATTGTCTACCATCCTGGCCCCTTACAGTAATAGTTTCCCCCATTCTGAGCCCCTTCCAGTAATAAAGTTCTGGGCCCCTATCTGGTATAATGTCCTCCATCTTTGGTTCTGTCGGGTAATAATGTCCCCATCCTGGCCCCTTCTATTAATAAAGTCCTTATCCTGAAATAATGTCCCCATTCAGGCATATTTGTAATGGCTCTTTCACAAGTCCTGACATTTTCGGTACTGGAAAAACCAGTACTGGAGATGTCAGTGTCCATATGTCTGTGTGTTTCCTATTTGTGGCACACTTATGGTGCCCGTATTCTGCATCAGTATCACACATTCGCCCTGTTCTCAGGCGCCAGGTGCTGAAGACGGCTCACATCATTGTTCCCCTGTCTGCCTTCGATCAGAGTGAGCAGGGGACAATGTTGAGAGTTGTATTCAAACAATAATAGCGAGAGCAGGCAGCGGTTCATGGGAGTATTCATCAGTCAGCACCTGCGCTATAAATAAATAATAATACAAAAAATGATATGGGTTCCCTTGTATTTTTGATAACCAGCCAGGCAAAACTGAGATCTGTGGGCTGCAACTCTCAGCTGTCAGTTTTAGCAAGGCTGGTTATCAAGAATAGAGGGCTTCTCACGCCTTTTTAAAAAAAATAATTTAATCACAGGCAGAGCAGGGGATAATGATGTGAGATGTCTTCAGCACCTGGCTCCAGGGAACAATGCGAACAGTACTGCTGATTCCCAGGTGACGGTATGTGTCACACTGATGACACATGGATGTCATCCTTGTGTCATTAGTGTGCGCGTGTGCAGGACGTGTTGCAGCTTGTGCTGATGGTGAAAAATGGACATGTCAGCGTGTTTTGCCCACGGACACACAGTCTGTGGAAACACTCTGACATGTGCGCAGACCCATTCACTTGAATGGGTCTACGTGTGAAAGTGTCTCATGACCTTTCGAGCGCCTGGACAGAACGTTTCCTGCTCAGTGTGAGAGGAGATTTTATCAGCACTCATGGAAGGGATGAGAAAATGTGGCGAGGAGGGGACAGTATAAAGATTTTTTTTTTACGTATTGTGTTTATTAGGCTGTGGGGCCTGGAGAGACCCCAGAGCATAATAAGGGACATTAAATTTGTGGAGAACAACTTCTCTTCTAATTAAATTTTATGGGAAAAAATCCATGCAACAAGGGAATTCGAATTTTTCCTGATCCACTCATCTCCAACTTCTGGTTTTATGTGAAAATTCTAAAACACTTTCTATGTTGATTACAATTTTATTTGAAGCTGTAACCAGCAAATAAAGTATACCACATGGGGTGGGGGACACATAATGAAAACTTGTCCTTGGGCACAGTAAGTGCTTGTCCCAAGCCAGGTTGACTGTATATGTCACCTTTTGTGCCATAATCTAAAATCCAGTACAATGGGACCATTCTTTTTTTTATAAAGCTATGTCAAGCTTCTCGGAAACAGCCTGCTCTGTGCGCTGGTCCTTTATGATAAAGCATTACCAGTATCTGGGTTAAAAAGCAGAGAAAATGATAAGGCACAAACAACACAGTATCACATTTCCTGATTCAAAGCAGAACCATATGTTTTCCATGCTAATGGACTGATCGAGCACATAAAAGCTGAAGTTTGTTCCATTGTCATGATAAAAAATAAAGCCATTTTGTGGTCCCGTAATTGAGGCGCGCACATACTGTATGTAAAGTCTTTTCATTCACTTACAGCCTACAAAGATACCAGTAATCTTTTGCATCTAAGACTCCACTTTACAAAAAATGGTGGATGACTTGTCAAACAATTGGTGCCGAGATGTCAGCTTCCATGGTTTCTATCAGACGAACTTTATATTCAGTTACACCCTTTATTAGTTTAGAAAGTTTTCATTTTTCAATTACGCTCGTCATTGAGCAAATCTTCGTCTTCATTTCTAGAGGAATTTCATACTGGAGATAGAGTCTATAAGTTAGTTGTCAACTGGTGGTTCTCCAAATGTGGACAGTACACAGTGAACTGAAAGTCTTCCCATAAGGACCCATTCACACATCCAATTTTATCGTACAAGTGCTTTCCGTGGTTTTCACGGACTGCACTCATACCTATGATATTCTATGAGGTTGTATACATGTCCAATTTTTACCTTGGGCTGAGTGGTCAATTCGAAGTGAATTGAATTTACGAAAAAAAAATGTTGCTCTTTGATTTACTTGAATCTGACAAAATTGTTGGCTGACGTTTCACCAAATTTTTTGTGGTACCAGTAATGAGTTAAAATGTTAAAATAATTATAGTCACTTCGACCATCACCTGCTTCCCTGTCGCAGCTCCCTGTCCCCGTTCCTCTTCTGGCTCCGGTCTTCACTTTTCAGCTTGTCAAACATTGACGAGTCTTCCGCAGCATCTTGCCGATGGAGGTGATGCATGTCATGACATCATGTGAGTGAAGAGAAGAAGACCAGAGTAGGAAGAAGGGAACCGGAGGTAGACCGGGAAAGGTGAGGCTTCGGTGGTGAGAGGCAAAGGGAATATATATATATTTTTTAACATTTTTTTAACTCTTCCTTTGATTAATCTCTGGGATTTGGAGAGACCTCAGAGCATAACATCAACTTATTGATGCAAATTAAGTTTCCGATCCAAATTTGAGCAAAATTCTAATTTTGGCAGGTGTGCTTATTTCTATCCATCAACAACCCAAAACTTAGGGCAATTATCTCTTTTTGGCCTTCATGGGTAAGACCTCTTCCCTGTTTGACTGCAACCATCAAACAGACGGGACTGTTAATAGACTAATCTCTGTGATCGGCGAGAGAGGAAGTGATGCCATTTTGTCAGGGGCGTAGCTATAAGGGGAGGAGCGGAAATGATCAAAATTTAGCCTAAAGACCTATTGATCCTAGAAGAAGACACCAATATCATATCATATTCAAGGTTAACTCAGAGCTGTAAACAGAAGATATAATTTGGAGCAGAAAGGGTGTCACACAGAAAAATGACTGCAAACATAATAACTACTAATACTTTTTTTTTCAATTTATTTTTTTTCCAAATTAACGAGAGAGAGGGAAAACCTATTGCGTCAAACAGCTCCATACGTTCCACTACTAAAACAACATAAACTGAAGTTTTTTGTGCCTCCGTCATGATGCTCAAAGAAACTCTGTAGCCTGTAAATTACAGATGTTTTTTGTAATGTAAAATGAAATATCTGGGACTCAGGCCCCTTAAGGCCCCACAGTTTTGCCTGTGTTACAGTTGACTACTGTCCCTTGTATTTCAGGTATATCAATGAAACAGTTGTTTGCTGCATGATAGGCACTGTGGGCCCATAAAAGACTAGTTGTATTTCAATGGGTCATAGAAATTTCAGAAACTGAGTATATACACAGGTATATTCCTATGGGAAAATGCTGATTTAGTCACAGAAAATTAAATCTATCACAAGGTCTGAACTGCAGTTCATAAATCTCTAGAGCTCTGGATTTATTTAGATTTATTTTCTGAAACATAGCTCGTTAGTGCTGAAGAGATGTCATGATTCAACTTCCTGAATCTGTGTGCAGGGTCTTTAACCTCTGACAATTTTCAGTCCACAGGTCGACTACTCATTTTCGTTTTTTATGCTTGTTTAAAGAGTTTCTATATTAAAAATACAGTTAGGGCCAGAAATATTTGGACAGTGACACAAGTTTTGTTATTTTAGCTGTTTACAAAAACATGTTCAGAAATACAATTATATATATAATATGGGCTGAAAGTGCACACTCCCAGCTGCAATATGATAGTTTCCACATCCAAATCGGAGAAAGGGTTTAGGAATCATAGCTCTGTAATGCATAGCGTCCTCTTTTTCAAGGGACCAAAAGTAATTGGACAATGGACTCTAAGGGCTGCAATTAACTCTGAAGGCGTCTCCCTCGTTAACCTGTAATCAATGAAGTAGTTAAATGGTCAGGGGTGGATTCCAGGTGTGTGGTTTTGCATTTGGAAGCTGTTACTGTGAGCAGACAACATGCGGTCAAAGGAACTCTCAATTGAGGTGAAGCAGAACATCCTGAGGCTGAAAAAAAAGAAAAAATCCATCAGAGAGATAGCAGACATGCTTGGAGTAGCAAAATCAACAGTTGGGTACATTCTGATAAAAAAGGAATTGACTGGTGAGCTTGGGAACTCAAAAAGGCCTGGGCGTCCACGGATGACAACAGTGGTGGATGATCACCGCATACTTAATTTGGTGAAGAAGAACCCGTTCACAACATCAACTGAAGTCCAGAACACTCTCAGTGAAGTAGGTGTATCTGTCTCTAAGTCAACAGTAAAGAGAAGACTCCATGACAGTAAATACAAAGGGTTCACATCTAGATGCAAACCATTCATCAATACCAAAAATAGACAGGCCAGAGTTAAATTTGCAGAAAAACACCTCAAGAAGCCAGCTCAGTTCTGGAAAAGTATTCTATGGACAGATGAGACAAAGATCAACCTGTACCAGAATGATGGGAAGAAAAAAGTTTGGAGAAGAAAGGGAACGGCACATGATCCAAGGCACACCACATCCTCTGTAAAACATGGTGGAGGCAACGTGATGGCATGGGCATGCATGGCTTTCAATGGCACTGGGTCACTTGTGTTTATTGATGACATAAGAGCAGACAAGAGTAGCCGGATGAATTCTGAAGTGTACCGGGATATACTTTCAACCCAGATTCAGCCAAATGCTGCAAAGTTGATTGGACGGCGCTTTATAGTACAGATGGACAATGACCCCAAGCATACAGCCAAAGCTACCCAGGAGTTCATGAGTGCCAAAAAGTGGCACATTCTGCAATGGCCAAGTCAATCTCCAGATCTAAACCCAATTGAGCATGCATTTCACTTGCTGAAATCCAGACTTAAGACGGAAAGACCCACAAACAAGCAAGACCTGAAGGCTGCGGCTGTAAAGGCCTGGCAAAGCATTAAGAAGGAGGAAACCCAGCGTTTGGTGATGTCCATGGGTTCCAGACTTAAGGCAGTGATTGCCTCCAAAGGATTTGCAACAAAATATTGAAAATAAAAATATTTTGTTTGGGTTATGTTTATTTGTCCAATTACTTTTGACCTCCTAAAATGTGGAGTGTTTGTAAAGAAATGTGTACAATTCCTACATTTTCTATCAGATATTTTTGTTCAACCCTTCAAATTAAACGTTACAATCTGCACTTGAATTCTGTTGTAGAGGTTTCATTTCAAATCCAACGTGGTGGCATGCAGAGCCCAACTCGCGAAAATTGTGTCACTGTCCAAATATTTCTGGCCCTAACTGTATATATATTTTTTTGCATTTTTTTGCTGTGTTTTTCTCGTTGTTAAGAAAAACAAAACATACCTTACCACTCACTTCTCTGGCTGCCCCTCCACTGTTTTTTGCCTACTATCCTGTCATCTGTCTGCATATCCGGCCCAGTGTTCACTCTAGGTCTGGGCTTCTAACTGAGAGGCGGCATCGGAGTCCAGTGGGTATGCTCCGGGACCTACTCACAGCCAGAAGCCTTTGACAGAAGGTCGACATTTCGGAGGCACTGAAGACTGTACAGTGGGTATGAAGCAGAGGGGATGGTTGGAAAAGTGAGCAGTGAGTTATGTTTGTTTTTTTTGCTTTTTTTACCTTTTGCCGGCCGCTTAGGTCTCATGCCACACCACTGTTCCTTATCCGATATACAGTACAGACCAAAAGTTTGGACACACCTTCTCATTTAAAATTTTTTCTGTGTTTTCATGACTATGAAAATTGTAAATTCACACTGAAGGCATCAAAACTATGAATTAACACATGTGGAATTATATACTTAACAAAAAAGTGTGAAACAACTGAAATTATGTCTTATATTCTAGGTTCTTCAAAGTAGCCACCTTTTCCTTTGATGACTGCTTTGCACACTCTTGGTATTCTCTTGATGAGCTTCAAGAGGTATTCACTGGAAATGGTCTTCCAACAATCTTGAAGGAGTTCCCAGAGATGCTTAGCACTTGTTGGCCCTTTTGCCTTCACTCTGCGGTCCAGCTCACCCCAAACCATCTCGATTGGGTTCAGGTCTGGTGACTGTGGAGGCCAGGTCATCTGGTGTAGCACCTCATCACTCTCCTTCTTGGTCAAATAGCCCTTACACAGCCTGGAGGTGTGTTTGGGGTCATTGTCCTGTTGAAAAATAAATGATTGTCCAACTAAACGCAAACCGGATGGAATATCATGCCACTGCAAAATGCTGTGGTAGCCATGCTGGTTCAGTATACCTTCAATTTTGAATAAATCCCCAACAGTGTCACCAGCAAAGCACCCCCACACCATCACACCTCCTCCTCCATGCTTCACAGTGGGAACCAGGCGTGTAGAGTCCGTCCGTTCATCTTTTCTGCGTCGCACAAAGACACGGTGGTTGGAACCAAAGATCTCAAATTTGGCTCATCAGACCAAAGCACAGATTTCCACTGGTCTAATGTCCATTCCTTGTGTTCTTTTGCCCAAACAAGTCTCTTCTGCTTGCTGCCTGTCCTTAGCAGTGGTTTCCTAGCAGCTATTTTACCATGAAGGTCTGCTGCACAATGTCTCCTCTTAACAGTTGTTGTAGAGATGTGTCTGCTGCTAGAACTCTGTGTGGCATTGACCTGGTCTCTAATCTGAGCTGCTGTTAACCTGCGATTTCTGAGGCTGGTAACTCGGATAAACTTATCCTCAGAAGCAGAGGTGACTCTTGGTCTTTCCTGGGGCAGTCCTCATGTGAGCCAGTTTCTTTGTAGCGCTTGATGGTTTTTGCAACTGCACTTGGGGACACTTTCAAAGTTTTCCCAATTTTTCAGACTGACTGACCTTCATTTCTTAAGGTAATGATGGCCACTCGTTTTTCTTTACTTAACTGCTTTTTTCTTGCCATAATACAAATTCTAACAGTCTCTTCAGTAGGACTATCAGCTGTTTATCCACCAGACTTCTGCACAACACAACTGATGGTCCCAACCCCATTTATGAGGCAAGAAATCCCACTTATTAAACCAGACAGGGCACACCTGTGAAGTGAAAACCATTTCTGGTGACTACCTCTTGAAGCTCATCAAGAGAATGCCAAGAGTGTGCAAAGCAGTCATCAAAGCAAAAGGTGGCTACTTTCCACTATGGGCCAGCCCTACAGTTAACCCTGTCACCACTAACTAACATGAACTGCAGCATTCAGGAGGATAACACATATAATACAATTCATACATTTAAAATATCAGTGAGCTTCAGAGGGGTGCAACATCATCTCCTCTACCGTCAAAGAGAAACTCCATGGTATAATGTGGGACATTACATTGTCAAAGAAGTAACTTCTTTGCCATTTCAATTTCCTGGTAAAATCTGCATAAACAGGTGGATTTTATTACGTTAAAAGCGAATCGGTCACCCTCAAAATCGAAGGTGAGCTAAGCCCACCGGCATCAGGGGCTTATCTACACCATTCTGTAATGCTGTAGATAAGCCCCAGATGTATCCTGAAAGATGAGACAAAGAAGTTAGATTATATTCACCTGGGCAGGCGGTCCGATCCAATGGGCGTCGCGGTCCGGTCCGGGGCCTCCCATCTTCATAGGATGACGTCCTCTTCTTGTCTTCACGCTGCGGCTCCGGCACATGCGTACTTTGTCTCCCCTGTTGAGGGTAGAGCAAAGTACTGCAGTGTGCAGGCGCAGGGCCTCTCTCACCTTTCCTGACACCTGTGCACTGCAGTACTTTGCTCTGCCCTCAACAGGGGAGACAAAGTACGCCTGCGCCGGAGCCACAGCGTGAAGACCAGAAGAGGACATCATTGTAAGAAGATGGGAGACCCCGGACCAGACCGCGACACCCATCCAACCGGACCACAGCGGGACCGCCCCTTGGTGAGCATATTCTAACCTCTTTTTCTCATCTTTAAGGATACATCGGGGGCTTATCTACAGCATTACAGAATGCTGTAGATATGCCCCTGATGCTGGTGGGCTTAGCTCACCTTCGATTTTGGGGGTGACAGGTTCCCTCCACTCATTTCATCATACAGTGAGTTCTCTGCTCAGAAAATTAACATAACAAATAGTTTTGTTTTTTTTTACAACTGCCCTTAGTTTCACTTCTAGGTGTTTGCAAATTAAATTGGTTTTGTCCTTCTTGTCTTTCTCCACTAAATTATAATATAGGCAACAGAAATCATATATGATTGGCTTAAATAATAAATTGTGTAGATTTTAAAAAAACATTTTCATTTATCCTATAACGGCATATGAGGATTAAAGACGACCTCTCACTATGTATTTTATTTAATCTGAAAACCTCATATAATTGCTTCTTCCCTCTGTTCTAAAGTTATGCCCAGAAATAAAGGTGCAATTTTTCCTTTCAATTATCTGGGTGAACTTCTCTGTGGGCGATTGCTTTCTCTCTTCTGATGCTTGCCAATCAAAACATGGCCACACCCACAAAGAAGGTCTGTGTTACAAGCCTAGTTCTTAGAAGGGAAAACTTGCATCTTTATTATCGGGGAGCATAACTGTTGTGAATTCTGTTGTCAAGCTCCCTCCTGTGGTCGTGAATGGTACTTCGGCAAGTTCCGTCTATGGGCTCCCTCTGGTGGCTATGAGTGAAGCTGCGGCTTCTGAGGTTCCTTACACAGGTGACGTGGTTTATCCTTTGGTGGGCTGTTCTATTTAACTCCTCTCAGATCGTTACTCCATGCCAGCTGTCAATGTTTTTGCATTTGTTCAGTTCCCTCCTGGATCTCTCTGGTGACCTGCCTTCTCCTGCAGAAGCTAAGTTCCTGATAGTCATTATTTGTTCTCTGTTTTCTTGTCCAGCTGGTTATCATGATTTTGTCTTGCTAGCTGGAAGCTCTGGGATGCAGAGTGGCCCCTTCCGCACCGTGAGTCGGTGCGGAGGTCTTTTTGCACACTCTGCGTGGTCTTTTGTAGGTTTTTGTGCTGATCTCAAAGTTACCTTTCCTATCCTCTGCCTATTTAGTTAGTCTTGCCTCCCTTTGCTGAAACCTGTTTCATTTCTGCGTTTGTGACTTTCATCTTACTCACAGTCAATATATGTGGGGGGCTTCCTTTACCTTTGGAGAATTTCTCTGAGGCAAGGTAGGCTTTATTTTCCTTCTCTAGGGCTAGATAGCCCTTAGGCTGTGACGAGGCGCCTAGGTCTGGTCAGGAGCGCTCCATGGCTATTTCTAGTGTGTGTGATAGGATTAGGGTTTGCGGTCAGCAGAGTTCCCACATCCCAGAGTTCGTCCTGTATGTGGTTTAACTATCAGGTCATTCCGGGTGCTCCTAACCACCAGGTCATAACACATAACTTTGGAATGAAGGGGCATAGGATAAAAAGAAAAACTGTTTCAGAATCAGTGGAGTGGTGGCAAATGGAGAAAGTACTCAGTTTAATGAAGAAAAATCTTGTGAAAATGTCCCTTTAATTTTTCAGGGGTCCTCTCTTTTAGAATCATTATCTCTTTATCAAATTTGAGAGTGGTTACAAAGAACATATCTCTCAAGACCTGTCCTACGTTAAATTCACAACTCTTGATATGAATAGGCACAGTGCAAAACTTCATATTTCCTGTGGGGGCAGTGTAGGAAAGCTGAAGGCTGACTACCAGGCTGCAACCACAGATTATACCTAATTGCTAGTGATCCCAGGAGGAAAGCACAAAAACATCTACCCTTGTGCATGCAGAGTTGATGATTAGTGGAGGATAGTGGGCTCTGACTATGTCTGAATGGTTATTTTTTTTCATCTGCGTTGAGGTGCACTTGCTGATATTATGGCTTTAGCCGACAGTAGGTAGTCATGAATTAGGGCCGGATTAACCCACTTTTAATCGTTACTCCAAATATCTCTTATTTGCTGAGTTTCCAGAGGCAGGAATTAAAGGCATTCCTGAAGGTTTGCAATTTAGACTGTTCTTGTGCTGCTCCTTAAGAATGGCACTAATCCTTCTTGTAAACTAAGATAAGCTCACGCAATTTCTTCCAGTTTCTAATAATTCCTAAGAGAGCTGAAGCATTTATTAAGAGCGTCCATTGAACATGCACCTGTCACCTACGCTGCGGTGGGTCAACAGGGGCCCAATGCAAATGTATCCTCAGCGATATCTTGTGGATTACAACTAAGAATTGCATTTTGGCTGCTATTTTCCGGTATTTTGTACATTTTGGAAATAAGTATTCGTCTGTTTTTTTCCCCAAGTTTGGGTATTCATGTTTCATGGTGTTTTCTGCCTGATTCATCATTGGCATGTTTTGAAGAAAATTGTCGACTTATTTGTGTAATTGTACTTCAGTCCCCCACGGCAGGCATTTTTGAGACATTTCGAGAAATGTGTGTCTTTTTTTGCACTAAAAAGTTGAGAAAAAAGAATAAAGACGAAAAGAAATTTGTTTTTTGACTTTGCAAAAAAATTTATGAAACGCATGAGCCATTTTGAAGAATTAGGCGAAAAAAAAAGATGCAATGAATAGTATACCACAAGACAAAAAAGGAAAGTGACTTAAAAAGAAAATGCAAAGGATGAATCGTACTGTATGTTGTATGGTGCCAACACATGAACACAGAACACAATTGCACTTGACATAATTGCCTATCTCAGAGTATGTCAGGCTGAAGAATTATTTACATAGGCACAGCACCAGGCATACTTCTGTGACTGTGCCTGGTACTGTAGCGGCAGGACCTTCATTCTATTGATTGGACCCTAATGATCAAGAATTAGTGGATTTTCTTAGGGGAAAAAGGTATTTTCGTAGTGCCAAGTCCTATTGACTACATTTATGACATGCCATGTAGTGCCATGAACAATATTATACAATGCCTATTTACTACCTTAAACAGTGCCCAAATAACAGTGACAAAGGAGGTAAAAAAATTAAGAATATTAGGGGCAGTTTCATCCAATTTTCTGCCGTTCATGGCAGTGAGACATGGGAGCTTAAAGTGTTTATCCAGGAATATTTATTTTTAATGTGGGCCTAAGAACTAACAGGCAGGTAGTTGCTAACTACCTACCTGTTGTGCCGTGCGCCAATCGCTGCTGGTTCACTGCTGTCACAGACCGCTCCTGCCATCATTGACTTACGCTGACACCACATCGACAGAATGGTGGCTTCTTTTCCGCTCTGCTCTGTTGACAAGGCATAACTGCTAATGTCTTGGTGATTAACAGCCGACTTCCTGCTGCCTAACTGCGGGGAACCAGTTATCAATCAGCATGACGTCAGCAGCTACGCCCCATTGACAGAGCAGAGCAGAAGAGGAAAAGCTGCTCTGTTGATGATGAGCAGCTGAATCGTTGGCAAGAGCGGACAATGACTGTTCTGTGCCGGTAACAGGCAGAAAAAGCAGGTAGTTAGCAAGTGTTTTTAGGCCCATAATAAAAAGGAAACAGTTCTAGATAACCCCTTTAACTATGGGGAGGTGCAGAGAATGAGGTTGCACACAGACCCGTAAGCATGAGTTCCATAATGCATTACCAAGGTCGCACTCACCAATATTCCAGCATGTATTAAATCAAACTTAAAATAAATTTATAACAAACCCATAGTAAGAGGAGGTTATGCTCAATAGTATAGAAAAAAAAGAATACAAAAAACACAAAAACGATCAATTAGAAAATAGGAAGAGTTCACCCTGATATTGTACATAGGAAGGCCACATATGCAGAGGTCTCTATTGACTGGTTCCTATTGTTCCCCCCAACAAGCAGCTATTGAGTCGAACATCTGCCCTTCTTCGCTGCCGTAATAAACGTCTGAAATCCCAAGCTGTTCATTCTCCCAAGTAATAAATCACAAATTCAATATTTATGAATTCGGAAAAAAAATCTGAATTACAGGCTTGCTGTTTTACATTATTCTAAAAAGTATCATAACGAATGTAAAAACGAGGGATGTCAGGCTGATGAATGTCTCCTGTAACCGCACTCCGGAACTGCTACTGAGCAGAAAAATTTCAGTGAGTTGCCCCTTAGTAATGCAAAGCACGGAAATTAGTAATTAGTACTATGGGACTTTTAGTCGGGAATTCTAACTTAAGTGCAAACATGATAATGAAGAAAGCAAACCTACCGATTTCTTACATTTATGGAGGTATTATGCTGAGGGGATCGTCTTGGACAGGATAGGGTTAATTGATTGTCCATTCTGTTGCCATTCATACCAAAAGCCCTTCTCAGGGCTAATAATATTCTTTATTAATCCTTTCAATTGTTCCGAGCAGGGAAATATTATTCACCATTTGTACCGTACTAGTTATGCGCCAAAAGCATACAGCCCAACTTGGTTGGTTAGCAATAACATCGCTGTTTTGCTCCTGCATTGTAACAAGTCAATTTAAGGTGGGCAAATTTTCCTGCTATACTAATCCTGCAAAGTTTTCTCAACAAAGATTATACATACCGTAATTTAAAATGGGAAGTGCGCGGTAAGGGACAGGGAAGAGGACGTGATGCTGATAGTGAACGCAAAGGCTGTGGACAACAAGAAACTCTGCCTGCTGTGGGAGCACAACAAACAAACGCATCATGTTGACCTAGCTTCCTGTTCCACTTTGTAGGGAGTGCGGAACACCACCCTTGAAGCCAGACCAAAGTGAAAAGGTTGTTGGATAGACAGCAGATAATACTTCCAGTCACTTTTCCAGCACCACCGTCTTCCACATGGTCCAGTCTCAGTAGCCATGGTTCTTGACCACATAATCCTCACCCTGATCCTTTTTCCTCCCACCATACTGAGTGTCCAGAGACAAGTGACCCCTCACTTGGACACTCCGAAGAGCTGTTCACATTTCCACTTATAGATTCTGGCCTCTCGCCCTGCTTCTTTCAAGCGGGACATGAGGAGATCGCAAATAGCGATGCCCAAATATTTCAGCAGCCATGCTTACATGAAGATGACGGTGAGAAATTGCAATTACTGTAGCAAGAGGTGGATGATGATGAGACACAATTGCTTTTTTTCTATACACTCATTGACATACTCATGGTTTTTACAGTGATCTGCTGCTCGCATCGTAGCCGGGAGTGAGAGCTCCTGTGCTGAATGATTACTGAATAGCACAGCTTGTAGCTATGATACAAACCTTCTTCTGATGTGTCTGTGAGAATAGCAGGAACGCGGGATGCAGTGATGAGCAGGAGGCAGAGCAAGAGCCAAAGGTTTTATTACAAGGGATACTCTTCGCAGGGAGAGGAAGGGTTAAGAGGGAAGTAAAACTGGGTATGGTGTTAGGGTGAGAACAAACGGTTATAAAACTGGTAAACTTTTCAGTCTGATGGTTTCCGGGTGGTGAACATTTGGAATCCCACAGTGGCGCCGTAGGTGTCGCGTGAAGTCTCTGGCTTGTTCCTGAAGGAAGTTGATGCACTGATTCTTGAAGGAAGCAACATATCCTGGCTCCCAGAGGCGAGGTTCTCAATTACGGGGCTGATGTGAAGCAGTCTCTGACACCGCCGGAAAGTGTCTAAGTTCAGTGGCGGCGGTGGGGATAAGGTCACCCGACTCTGCTGCTGCCTCTGTCTTCCCGCCAAGTGTCCCGCTTTACCGTGTGCACTGCCTTTTATCTCTGACACGCCCCCTACAGTTGAGTGCGAAGGTCAGTCCGGGTCAGAAAGCTTTCCCCCTGGCAACAATGGTGACAGCCCCGATAGTTCCGGAACCGATACGAGAGAAGTTTCAGCGGCCCAGTCCATCTTCCTACATGTCCATAAAATGGATGGGTGAAACGCATCGAGATGATTAAGTTAGTGTAGGAAGTTCATCAATAAAGGACTCACTGTATTCCCATATGAATATTAGGGAGCGTAACAGTGGTGACAAAAAGTTCTGCCTGTAGTGCAATAGGGAATACCTTATAATAAATGAGATCTCACAGTGTATAGTGACATTTGGGGTGCCAATCCATAGGGCGGGCCTGAGTCCTTTTAATAGGAGCTATACTGAAAGCAGTACTAATAAATAAACTATATGAAGAGTGTATATATCACATAAAAATGTATCCCTATGGAGAATAGGGAGCCGCCCTCTGTAGAAAATATAAGCTAGGAATCCTTTCAAATAATCAGCAGGGGTGAATAGTAGAAATATCTTCTAAACAAATTACTCTAATTATATACGGTAACGGTGGGTTAGTGATTCTAATGGGCTACTGAGCACTTGTTCGGATAAGAGCAGAGTGCAATAGCAGCAATTCTTCAAGATATTGGGAATAACTCTAACTTGACGGCAATATTTTTATTGTTGGAGCTTGTGTAATTGTGATAAACACACGGTTCATTATTTTATTTTATTATCAGTATGCAACACCTGACCAATCACAAAATATCAGGGTGGATAGACAGCACAAATAGCACGGTGGATTAAATAAATATATATACAGTACATACAGTATATATATATATATAGATATATATATAGATATATATATCTATATATACACTGCTCAAAAAAATAAAGGGAACACTTAAACAACAGAATAAAACTCCAAGTAAATCAAACTTCTGTGAAATCAAACTGTCCACTTAGGAAGCAATACTGTCTGACAATCAATTTCACATGCTGCTGTGTAAATGGAATAGACAACAGATAGAAATTATTTGCAATGATCAAGACACCCTCAATAAAGGAGTGGTTCTGCAGGTGGGGACCACAGACCACATCTCAGTACCAATGCTTTCTGTCTGATGTTTTGGTCACTTTTGAATGTTGGTTGTGCTTTCACACTCGTGGTAGCATGAGACGGACTCTACAACCCACACAAATGGCTCAGATAGTGCAGCTCATCCAGGATGGCACATCAATGCGAGCTGTGGCAAGAAGGTTTGCTGTGTCTGTCAGCGTAGTGTCCAGAGGCTGGAGGTGCTACCAGGAGACAGGCCAGTACACCAGGAGACGTGGAGGGGGCTGTAGGAGGGCAACAACCCAGCAGCAGGACCGCTACCTCAGCCTTTGTGCAAGGAGGAACAGGAGTAGCACTGCCAGAGCCCTGCAAAATAACCTCCAGCAGGCCACAAATGTGCATGTGTCTGCACAAACAGTTAGAAACTGACTCCATGAGGATGGTCTGAATGCCCGATATCCACAGATGGGGGTTGTTCTCAGAGCCCAACACCATGCAGGATGCTTGGCATTTACCACAGAACATTAGGATTGGCAAGTTCGCCACTGGCGCCCTGTGCTCTTCACAGATGAAAGCAGGTTCACACTGAGCAGATGTGACAGAGTCTGAAGATGCTGTGGAAAGCGATCTGCTGCCTGCAACATCCTTCAGCATGACCGGTTTGTCAGTGGGTTAGTAATGGTGTGGGGTGGCATTTCTTTGGAGGGCAGCACAGCCCTCCATGTGCTCGCCAGAGGTAGCCTGACTGCAATTAGATACTGAGATGAGATCCTCAGACCCCTTGTGATACCATATGCTGGTGCGGTTGGCCCTGGGTTCCTCCTAATACAGGACAATGCCAGACCTCATGTGGCTGGAGAGTGTCAGCAGTTCCTGCAAGATGAAGGCATTGAAGCTATGAACTGGCCCACTGTTGTGAATTCTGTGGCCAAGCTCCCTCCTGTGGTCAAGAGTGGTACTGCGGCTTCTGAGTTTCCTTCCTCAGGTGATGAGGTTAAGTCGTTAGGTGCTGCTCTATTTAACTCCACCTGGTGCTTTGATCCTGGCCTCCAGTCAATGTTCTAGTATTGGTCTTGCTTCCTCCTGGATCGTTCCTGTGGCCTGTCTATCCTGCATAAGCTAAGTTTTGCTTGTGTTATTTTTTGTTTGCTATTTTTTCTGTCCAGCTTGCTATATTGGTTTTTCTTGCTTGCTGGAAGCTCTGAGACGCAGAGGGAGCACCTCCGTACCGTTAGTCGGTGCGGAGGGTCTTTTTGCCCCTCTGCGTGGTTGTTTGTAGGTTTTTGTGTTGACCGCAAAGCTATCTTTCCTATCCTCGGTCTATTCAGTAAGTCGGGCCTCACTTTGCTAAATCTATTTCATCTCTGTGTTTGTATTTTCATCTTACTCACAGTCATTATATGTGGGGGGCTGCCTTTTCCTTTGGGGAATTTCTCTGAGGCAAGGTAGGCTTATTTTTCTATCTTCAGGGCTAGTTAGTTTCTCAGGCTGTGCCGAGTTGCATAGGGAGCGTTAGGCACAATCCACGGCTACCTCTAGTGTGGTGTGTTAGGATTAGGGATTGCGGTCAGCAGAGTTCCCACGTCTCAGAGCTCGTCCTTTGTTTTTGGTAATTGTCAGGTCACTTTGTGTGCTCTGTACTTCTATGTCCATTGTGGTTCTGAATTACCTGTTCATAACAGTACTGGAGGCCCAAAGTACTAATGCTTCTCAATAGAGGGAAAAGAGAAGTTCTGAGACCATTTTTTTTTCTTTGCACTGTGTTCTGTCTTTCTTTTCCCCTTTACATCAGGGTGGTTCAGAACACAGGTGTGGACATGGACATTCAAGGTCTGTTCTCTATGATGGATAATCTCGCTATAAATGTACAGAATATTCAAGATTTAGTGGTTCAAAATCCTATGTTAGAACCTAAGATTCCTATTCCTGAGTTATTTTCTGGCGATAGAGCAAAGTTTTTGAATTTTAAAAATAATTGTAAACTATTTCTGGCTCTGAAACCCCGCTCCTCTGGTGACCCAGTTCAACAAGTTAAGATCATTATTTCTTTATTACGTGGCGACCCTCAAGACTGGGCATTTTCCCTTGCGCCAGGAGATCCTGTATTATGTAATATTGATGCGTTTTTTCTGGCGCTCGGATTGCTGTACGACGAACCCAATACAGTGGATCAGGCAGAGAAAAATTTGCTGGCTTTGTGTCAGGGTCAGGATGAGATAGAGAATTATTGTCAGAAGTTTAGAAAGTGGTCTGTGCTCACTCAATGGAATGAATGTGCACTGGCAGCTATTTTCAGAAAGGGTCTCTCTGAAGCCCTTAAGGATGTCATGGTGGGATTTCCTATGCCTGCTGGTCTGAATGAGTCTATGTCTTTGGCCATTCAGATCGGTCGACGCTTGCGCGAGCGTAAATCTGTGCACCATTTGGCGGTATTATCTGAGCATGAACCTGAGCCTATGCAGTGCGATAGGACTTTGACCAGAGCTGAAAGGCAAGAACACAGACGTCAGAATGGGCTGTGTTTCTACTGTGGCGATTCCACTCATGCTATCTCCGATTGTCCTAAGCGCACTAAGCGGTTCGCTAGGTCTGCCACCATTGGTACGGTACAGTCGAAATTTCTTTTGTCCGTTACTTTGATCTGCTCTTTGTCTTCCTATTCTGTCAAGGCATTTGTGGATTCAGGCGCTGCCCTGAATTTGATGGACTTGGAGTATGCTAGGCGCTGTGGGTTTGTCTTGGAGCCCTTGCAGTGTCCTATTCCATTGAGAGGAATTGATGCTACGCCTTTGGCCAAGAATAAGCCTCAGTATTGGACCCAGCTGACCATGTGCATGGCTCCTGCGCACCAGGAGGATATTCGCTTTCTGGTGTTGCATAATCTGCATGATGTGGTCGTGTTGGGGTTGCCATGGCTACAAGTCCATAACCCAGTATTAGATTGGAAATCAATGTCTGTGTCCAGCTGGGGTTGTCAGGGGGTACATGGTGATGTTCCATTTCTGTCTATCTCATTATCCACCCCCTCTGAGGTCCCAGAGTTCTTGTCTGATTACCGGGATGTATTCGATGAGCCCAAGTCCAATGCCCTACCTCCGCATAGGGATTGTGATTGTGCTATCGATTTGATTCCTGGTAGTAAGTTTCCTAAGGGTCGACTGTTTAATTTATCTGTACCTGAGCACGCCGCTATGCGGAGTTACGTGAAGAAGTCTTTGGAGAAGGGTCATATTCGCCCGTCATCGTCGCCATTGGGAGCGGGGTTCTTTTTTGTGGCCAAGAAGGATGGTTCGCTGAGACCTTGTATTGATTACCGCCTTCTAAATAAAATTACGGTCAAATTTCAGTACCCCTTGCCGCTGCTGTCTGATTTGTTTGCTCGGATTAAGGGGGCAAGTTGGTTCACCAAGATAGATCTTCGTGGTGCGTATAATCTTGTGCGTATTAAACGGGGCGATGAATGGAAAACAGCATTTAATACGCCCGAAGGCCATTTTGAATACCTGGTTATGCCATTCGGACTT
This sequence comes from Ranitomeya imitator, assembly GCF_032444005.1. NCBI lineage: Eukaryota > Metazoa > Chordata > Amphibia > Anura > Dendrobatidae > Ranitomeya > Ranitomeya imitator. Next base: position 1,200,500,819 of record NC_091282.1, on the reverse strand, counting down.
TCTAATGCTCCATCAGTGTTTCAGTCCTTTATGCATGACATCTTCCGAGAGTACCTGGATAAATTCCTGATTGTATACTTGGATGATATTTTGGTCTTCTCGGATGATTGGGAGTCTCATGTGAAGCAGGTCAGAATGGTGTTCCAGGTGCTGCATGCTAATTCTTTGTTTGTGAAGGGGTCAAAGTGTCTCTTTGGTGTTCAGAAGATTTCATTTTTGGGGTTCATTTTTTCTCCTTCTACTATTGAGATGGACCCTGCTAAAGTTCAGGCCATTTATGATTGGACTCAGCCAACATCTCTGAAGAGTCTGCAGAAGTTCCTGGGCTTTGCTAATTTTTATTGTCGCTTCATCGCTAATTTTTCAAGCATTGCTAAACCGTTGACTGATTTAACCAAGAAGGGTGCTGATGTGGTCAATTGGTCTTCTGCTGCTGTGGAAGCTTTTCAGGAGTTGAAGCGTCGTTTTTCTTCTGCCCCTGTGTTGTGCCAACCAGATGTTTCGCTTCCGTTCCAGGTCGAGGTTGATGCTTCCGAAATTAAAGCAGGGGCTGTTTTGTCGCAGAGAAGTTCTGATTGCTCGGTGATGAAACCATGCGCCTTCTTTTCCCAGAAATTTTCGCCTGCTGAGCGAAATTATGATGTTGGCAATCGAGAGTTGCTAGCCATGAAGTGGGCATTCGAGGAGTGGCGTCATTGGCTTGAAGGAGCTAAGCATCACGTGGTGGTCTTGACTGATCACAAAAACTTGACTTATCTCGAGTCTGCCAAACGGTTGAATCCTAGACAGGCTCGTTGGTCGCTGTTTTTCTCCCGTTTTGACTTTGTGGTTTCGTACCTTCCGGGCTCTAAAAATGTGAAGGCGGATGCCCTGTCTAGGAATTTTGTGCCCGATTCTCCGGGTTTGCCTGAGCCGGCGGGTATTCTCAAAGAGGGGGTAATTTTGTCTGCCATCTCCCCTGATTTGCGGCGGGTGCTGCAAAAATTTCAGGCTAATAAACCTGACCGTTGCCCAGCGGAGAAACTGTTTGTCCCTGATAGGTGGACGAATAAAGTTATCTCTGAGGTTCATTGTTCGGTGTTGGCTGGTCATCCTGGAATCTTTGGTACCAGAGATTTGGTGGCTAGATCCTTTTGGTGGCCGTCTCTGTCGCGGGATGTGCGTTCTTTTGTGCAGTCCTGTGGGATTTGTGCTCGGGCTAAGCCCTGCTGTTCTCATGCCAGTGGGTTGCTTTTGCCCTTGCCGGTCCCGAAGAGGCCTTGGACACATATCTCTATGGATTTTATTTTGGATCTCCCCGTCTCTCAAAGAATGTCGGTCATTTGGGTGGTTTGTGATCGCTTCTCTAAGATGGTCCATTTGGTGCCCTTGTCTAAATTGCCTTCCTCCTCTGATTTGGTGCCGTTGTTTTTCCAGCATGTGGTTCGTTTACATGGCATTCCAGAGAACATCGTTTCTGACAGAGGTTCCCAGTTTGTTTCGAGGTTTTGGCGAGCCTTTTGTGCTAGGATGGGCATTGATTTGTCTTTTTCCTCGGCTTTCCATCCTCAGACAAATGGCCAGACTGAACGAACCAATCAGACCTTGGAAACATATCTGAGATGTTTTGTTTCTGCTGATCAGGATGATTGGGTGTCCTTTTTGCCTTTGGCTGAGTTCGCCCTTAATAATCGGGCCAGCTCGGCTACTTTGGTTTCGCCGTTTTTCTGCAATTCTGGGTTCCACCCTCGTTTCTCTTCAGGGCAGGTTGAGTCTTCGGACTGTCCTGGTGTGGATACTGTGGTGGATAGGTTGCAGCAGATTTGGACTCATGTAGTGGACTTTGTCCCAGGAGAAGGCTCAACGTTTTGCTAACCGCAGGCGCTGTGTGGCTCCCTGACTCCGTTTTGGGGATTTGGTTTGGTTGTCATCTCGTTATATTCCTATGAAGGTTTCCTCTCCTAAATTTGAGCCTCGTTTCATTGGTCCATATAGGATTTCTGAGGTTCTTAATCCTGTGTCTTTTCGTTTGACTCTTCCAGCTTCTTTTTCCATCCATAACGTGTTCCATAGGTCATTGTTGCGGAGATACGTGGCACCTGTGGTTCCATCTATTGATCCTCCTGCTCCGGTTTTGGTTGAAGGGGAATTGGAGTATATAGTGGAGAAGATTTTGGATTCTCGTGTTTCGAGACGGAAACTCCAGTATCTGGTTAAGTGGAAGGGTTTTGGTCAGGAGGATAATTCCTGGGTCTTTGCCTCTGATGTCCATGCTGCCTTTCATGTGGCTCATCCTGGTCGGCCTGGGGGCTCTGGTGAGGGTTCGGTGACCCCTCCTCAAGGGGGGGGTACTGTTGTGAATTCTGTGGCCAAGCTCCCTCCTGTGGTCGAGAGTGGTACTGCGGCTTCTGAGTTTCCTTCCTCAGGTGATGAGGTTAAGTCGTTAGGTGCTGCTCTATTTAACTCCACCTGGTGCTTTGATCCTGGCCTCCAGTCAATGTTCTAGTATTGGTCTTGCTTCCTCCTGGATCGTTCCTGTGGCCTGTCTATCCTGCATAAGCTAAGTTTTGCTTGTGTTATTTTTTGTTTGCTATTTTTTCTGTTCAGCTTGCTATATTGGTTTTTCTTGCTTGCTGGAAGCTCTGAGACGCAGAGGGAGCACCTCCGTACCGTTAGTCGGTGCGGAGGGTCTTTTTGCCCCTCTGCGTGGTTGTTTGTAGGTTTTTGTGTTGACGGCAAAGCTATCTTTCCTATCCTCGGTCTATTCAGTAAGTCGGGCCTCACTTTGCTAAATCTATTTCATCTCTGTGTTTGTATTTTCATCTTACTCACAGTCATTATATGTGGGGGGCTGCCTTTTCCTTTGGGGAATTTCTCTGAGGCAAGGTAGGCTTATTTTTCTATCTTCAGGGCTAGTTAGTTTCTCAGGCTGTGCCGAGTTGCATAGGGAGCGTTAGGCGCAATCCACGGCTACCTCTAGTGTGGTGTGTTAGGATTAGGGATTGCGGTCAGCAGAGTTCCCACGTCTCAGAGCTCGTCCTTTGTTTTTGGTAATTGTCAGGTCACTTTGTGTGCTCTGTACTTCTATGTCCATTGTGGTTCTGAATTACCTGTTCATAACAGCCCACCCGTTCCCCAGACCTGAATCCGATTGAACACATCTGGGACATGATGTCTCGCACCATCCACCCAGGTCACGTTGCACCACAGACTGTCCATGAGTTGGCGGATGCTTTAGTGCAGGTCTGGGAGGAGATCCCTTAGGAGACCATTTGCCGCCTCATCAGGAGTATGCCCAGGCATTGTAGGGAGGTCATACAGGCACCTGGAGGCCACAAACACACTACTGAGCATCATTTCCTTGTTTTGAGACATTTCCACTGAAGTTGGATCAGCCTGTAATTTGATTTTCCACCTTGATTTTGAGTATCGTTTCAAATCTAGGCCTCCGTTAGATATTAATTTTGATTTACATTGATAATTTTTATGTTTTACTGTTCTCAACGCTTTCCACTATGTAGTGAATAAAGATTTATTTATTTAATTTTTTTTATCTTGGTTTTCTTATTTTTAGTGACTCTATAGCGACAGGATCTGTTCCGCAGGACTGGCGCATAGCAAATGTGGTGCCAATATTCAAAAAGGGCTCTAAAAGTGAACCTGGAAATTATAGGCCAGTAAGTCTAACCTCTATTGTTGGTAAAATATTTGAAGGGTTTCTGAGGGATGTTATTCTGGATTATCTCAATGAGAATAACTGTTTAACTCCATATCAGCATGGGTTTATGAGAAATCGCTCCTGTCAAACCAATCTAATCAGTTTTTATGAAGAGGTAAGCTATAGACTGGACCACGGTGAGTCATTGGACGTGGTATATCTCGATTTTTCCAAAGCGTTTGATACCGTGCCGCACAAGAGGTTGGTACACAAAATGAGAATGCTTGGTCTGGGGGAAAATGTGTGTAAATGGGTTAGTAACTGGCTTAGTGATAGAAAGCAGAGGGTGGTTATAAATGGTATAGTCTCTAACTGGGTCGCTGTGACCAGTGGGGTACCGCAGGGGTCAGTATTGGGACCTGTTCTCTTCAACATATTCATTAATGATCTGGTAGAAGGTTTACACAGTAAAATATCGATATTTGCAGATGATACAAAACTATGTAAAGCAGTTAATACAAGAGAAGATAGTATTCTGCTACAGATGGATCTGGATAAGTTGGAAACTTGGGCTGAAAGGTGGCAGATGAGGTTTAACAATGATAAATGTAAGGTTATACACATGGGAAGAGGGAATCAATATCACCATTACACACTGAACGGGAAACCACTGGGTAAATCTGACAGGGAGAAGGACTTGGGGATCCTAGTTAATGATAAACTTACCTGGAGCAGCCAGTGCCAGGCAGCAGCTGCCAAGGCAAACAGGATCATGGGGTGCATTAAAAGAGGTCTGGATACACATGATGAGAGCATTATACTGCCTCTGTACAAATCCCTAGTTAGACCGCACATGGAGTACTGTGTCCAGTTTTGGGCACCGGTGCTCAGGAAGGATATAATGGAACTAGAGAGAGTACAAAGGAGGGCAACAAAATTAATAAAGGGGATGGGAGAACTACAATACCCAGATAGATTAGCGAAATTAGGATTATTTAGTCTAGAAAAAAGACGACTGAGGGGCGATCTAATAACCATGTATAAGTATATAAGGGGACAATACAAATATCTCGCTGAGGATCTGTTTATACCAAGGAAGGTGATGGGCACAAGGGGGCATTCTTTGCGTCTGGAGGAGAGAAGGTTTTTCCACCAACATAGAAGAGGATTCTTTACTGTTAGGGCAGTGAGAATCTGGAATTGCTTGCCTGAGGAGGTGGTGATGGCGAACTCAGTCGAGGGGTTCAAGAGAGGCCTGGATGTCTTCCTGGAGCAGAACAATATTGTATCATACAATTATTAGGTTCTGTAGAAGGACGTAGATCTGGGGATTTATTATGATGGAATATAGGCTGAACTGGATGGACAAATGTTTTTTTTCGGCCTTACTAACTATGTTACTATGTTACTATGTTACTATGTTTTAATATATTGTAATAAAAGATCATTTTTAATATTGCTAGTCCACACCTCAGTCTGTAAGTTTGATTAATACAGTGGACTCCTATGTTGAGTACATACAGTATGTCCTCACTCAGTGAATCCTTTTACTGTGATCTGTAGTCAGAAATTCATCAAAGCAGGCAAAATTAACTAATTTAATGTGTCCATTGGCAATTTCTCTGCAGCATCTGTATGTAAGAGGGAGACTTTACTCTACTGGAGTTAGAATAACCACTTCTGAAATCCAATGATTTGTTTCCCTCTATTTCAGGGTGCTTCTTGAAGTATGTTTGGGGTGATTGTCATGCTGGAAGAGACAAACCCCAAATATCTTTGAAGCTCCACCATATTTGAATGTAGTTAATGTATTATTTTATTTTTAGGACTCATTCCATTTAGGCTATGTGCACACGTTCAGGTTTTTCTCCTTTTTTCACGCTAAAACGCTATAAAAACCCATTTAAAACACATACATTATGCATTCTATCATTTAGAATGCATTCTGCAAGTTTTGTGCACATGGATGCGCTTTTTTTCCGCATCGCGGTAAAAAAATGAGCGTGTTCATTATTTTTGCGGATTTTCTGCATTTTTTCCCGCAATTCTATGCATTTGGGAAAAAAAGCACAAAAAATGCGTCAAAAATGCGTCAAAAACGCGAAAAAAAAAACGCATGCGGATTTCTGGCAGAAATGCCTGGTTTTTGTCATGAAAATTTCTGCAAGAAATCCTGACGTGTGCACATACCCTTACAGTAAACAGTACAATGATGTGCTTTACCAAAAAGCTCTATCTTGGTCTTATCTCTCCACAGGACACCTTCTGGCCCTCTAAAAATAGTGCAGGCCACCTGCTGGCCCTCTAGAAATTGTGAGGGCTGGCTGCTGGCCCTCCAAGTATAAAACTTTGCAGTATTAATACGAAAAAGAAAATTTGCCCACCTCAGATGGATAAATTATATTGCAGTAGCAATATATGGCTATGCAAAGCATAGTCATCTGCTGTCCTTCCAAAAATGCTTAGTGAGGGCTGGCTGCTGGCCCTCTGCAATTAGAGTGAGGGCCACCTGGTGCAGAGATCTACCAACTCCTCGTGTAAGGACTGAGACTGCGTTTCTATTTTGTCTGTTCTTGCCCTTAGTTCTGTTGGATTCTGCCCTTACCCAAAATGTAGTGGCCATCTTGTTTCCTGTCTGCTGCATATATAAAGGAACTGCACACTACACCTTGCTTGTGCATCTTGTACCTCACTTGCTGCAAAGCTCAAAGACTTGCAACCTTCTTGTTTCTTCTATTCCTCGGGATACCCCGCTTGCTTCTGCATTTACGTACCACGGGAAAGACCCTGTTACTCTACACCTGCTTGCACCCGCCTCCGCTACGGTCTTCTGTCCCACTAGGAGCCAGCCCGCGCTCTGACCTCCGGATTCCGCATTGCTGGACTTACGTGCATCCTCGGTCTGTACTACTAACATCTGCATATTCTTGAGACTGTTTATTGCTTGCTTATCTGTGCAGCCACAGGTTACATCTGTCATCTGAAGTTCATCTTCCTACTATATATACAGTTAGGGCCAGAAATATTTGGACAGTGACACAATTTTCGCGAGTTGGGCTCTGCATGCCACCACATTGGATTTGAAATGAAACCTCTACAACAGAATTCAAGTGCAGATTGTAACGTTTAATTTGAAGGGTTGAACAAAAATATCTGATAGAAAATGTAGGAATTGTACACATTTCTTTACAAACACTCCACATTTTAGGAGGTCAAAAGTAATTGGACAAATAAACATAACCCAAACAAAATATTTTTATTTTCAATATTTTGTTGCAAATCCTTTGGAGGCAATCACTGCCTTAAGTCTGGAACCCATGGACATCACCAAACGCTGGGTTTCCTCATTCTTAATGCTTTGCCAGGCCTTTACAGCCGCAGCCTTCAGGTCTTGCTTGTTTGTGGGTCTTTCCGTCTTAAGTCTGGATTTGAGCAAGTGAAATGCATGCTCAATTGGGTTTAGATCTGGAGATTGACTTGGCCATTGCAGAATGTTCCACTTTTTGGCACTCATGAACTCCTGGGTAGCTTTGGCTGTATGCTTGGGGTCATTGTCCATCTGTACTATGAAGCGCCGTCCAATCAACTTTGCAGCATTTGGCTGAATCTGGGCTGAAAGTATATCCCGGTACACTTCAGAATTCATCCGGCTACTCTTGTCTGCTCTTATGTCATCAATAAACACAAGTGACCCACTGCCATTGAAAGCCATGCATGCCCATGCCATCACGTTGCCTCCACCATGTTTTACAGAGGATGTGGTGTGCCTTGGATCATGTGCCGTTCCCTTTCTTCTCCAAACTTTTTTCTTCCCATCATTCTGGTACAGGTTGATCTTTGTCTCATGTGTCCATAGAATACTTTTCCAGAACTGAGCTGGCTTCTTGAGGTGTTTTTCTACAAATTTAACTCTGGCCTGTCTATTTTTGGTATTGATGAATGGTTTGCATCTAGATGTGAACCCTTTGTATTTACTGTCATGGAGTCTTCTCTTTACTGTTGACTTAGAGACAGATACACCTACTTCACTGAGAGTGTTCTGGACTTCAGTTGATGTTGTGAACGGGTTCTTCTTCACCAAATTAAGTATGCGGCGATCATCCACCACTGTTGTCATCCGTGGACGCCCAGGCCTTTTTGAGTTCCCAAACTCACCAGTCAATTCCTTTTTTCTCAGAATGTACCCAACTGTTGATTTTGCTACTCCAAGCATGTCTGCTATCTCTCTGATGGATTTTTTTCAGCCTCAGGATGTTCTGCTTCACCTCAATTGAGAGTTCCTTTGACCGCATGTTGTCTGCTCACAGCAACAGCTTCCAAATGCAAAACCACACACCTGGAATCCACCCCTGACCTTTTAACTACTTCATTGATTACAGGTTAACGAGGGAGACGCCTTCAGAGTTAATTGCAGCCCTTAGAGTCCATTGTCCAATTACTTTTGGTCCCTTGAAAAAGAGGATGCTATGCATTACAGAGCTATGATTCCTAAACCCTTTCTCCGATTTGGATGTGGAAACTATCATATTGCAGCTGGGAGTGTGCACTTTCAGCCCATATTATATATATAATTGTATTTCTGAACATGTTTTTGTAAACAGCTAAAATAACAAAACTTGTGTCACTGTCCAAATATTTCTGGCCCTAACTGTATATACTAGCTGAAGAGCCCGGCGTTGCCTGGGCATAGTAAATATCTGTGGTTAGTTATAGCACCTCACTGTTGTGAATTCTTTGGTCAAGCTCCCTCCTGTGGTCATGAGCGGTACTTCGGCTGGTTCTGTCTATGAGCTTCCTCTGGTGGATGTGAGTGGGGCTGCGGCTTCTGAGTTTCCTTCCTCAGGTGACGAGGTTAAGTCGTTAGGTGCTGCTCTATTTAACTCCACCTAGTTCTTTGTTCCTGGCCTCCAGTCAATGTTCCAGTATTGGTTTTGCTCTCTCCTGGATCGTTCTTGTGGCCTGTCTGCCCTGCATAAGCTAAGTTCTGCTTGTGTTACTTTTGTTTGCTATTTTTTCTGTCCAGCTTGCTATATTGGTTTGTCTTGCTTGCTGGAAGCTCTGGGACGCAGAGGAAGCACCTCCGTACCGTTAGTCGGTGCGGAGGGTCTTTTTGCGCCCTCTGCGTGGTTGTTTGTAGGTTTTTGTGCTGACCGCAAAGCTATCTTTCCTATCCTCGGTCTATTTAGTAAGTCGGGCCTCACTTTGCTAAAATCTATTTCATCTCTGTGTTTGTGTTTTCATCTTTGCTCACAGTCATTATATGTGGGGGGCTGCCTTTTCCTTTGGGGAATTTCTCTGAGGCAAGGTAGGCTTATTTTTCTATCTTCAGGGCTAGCTAGTTTCTCAGGCTGTGCCGAGTTGCATAGGGAGAGTTAGGAGCAATCCACGGCTACCTCTAGTGTGGTGTGATAGGATTAGGGATTGCGGTCAGCAGAGTTCCCACGTCTCAGAGCTCGTCCTATGTGATTAGCAACTATCAGGTCATTTTCTGTGCTCGTAACCACCAGGTCCATTGGGGTTCTGAATCACCTGTTCATAACAGTACTGGAGGCCCAAAGTACTAATGCTTCTCAATAGAGGGAAAAGAGAAGTTCTGAGACCATTTTTTTTTCTTTGCACTGTGTTTTGTCTTTCTTTTCCCCTTTACATCAGGGTGGTTCAGAACACAGGTGTAGACATGGACATTCAAGGTCTGTCCTCTTTGATGGATAATCTCGCTATAAGTGTACAGAACATTCAAGATTTAGTGGTTCAGAATCCTATGTTAGAACCTAAAATTCCTATTCCTGAGTTATTTTCTGGAGATAGAGCTAAGTTTCTGAATTTCAAAAATAATTGTAAACTATTTCTGGCTTTGAAACCCCGCTCCTCTGGTGACCCAGTTCAACAAGTAAAGATCATTATTTCTTTATTACGTGGCGACCCTCAAGACTGGGCATTTTCCCTTGCGCCAGGAGATCCTGCATTATGTGATATTGATGCGTTTTTTCTGGTGCTCGGGTTGCTTTATGATGAACCTAATTCAGTGGATCAGGCAGAGAAAATCTTGCTGGCTCTGTGTCAGGGTCAGGATGAGGTAGAGATATATTGTCAGAAATTTAGGAAGTGGTCTGTGCTCACTCAATGGAATGAATGTGCTCTGGCAGCAATTTTCAGAAACTGTCTCTCTGAAGCCCTTAAGGATGTCATGGTGGGATTTCCTATGCCTGCTGGTCTGAATGAGTCTATGTCTTTGGCCATTCAGATCGATCGACGCTTGCGTGAGCGTAAAACTGTGCACCATTTGGCGGTATTACCTGAGCCTATGCAATATAATAGGACTTTGACCAGAGCTGAACAGCAAGAACACAGTCGACGGAATGGGCTGTGTTTTTACTGTGGTGATTCCACTCATGCTATCTCTGATTATCCTAAGCGCATTAAGCGTTTCGCTAGGTCTGCCACCATTGGTACGGTACAGTTGAAATTTCTTTTGTCCGTTACTTTGATCTGCTCTTTGTCATCCTTTTCTGTCATGGCATTTGTGGATTTAGGCGCTGCCCTGAATTTGATGGACTTGGAGTTTGCTAGGCGCTGTGGGTTTTTCTTGGAGCCCTTGCAGCATCCTATTCCATTGAGAGGAATTGATGCTACGCCTTTGGCCAAGAATAAGCCTCAGTATTGGACCCAACTGACTATGTGCATGGCTCCTGCGCATCAGGAGGATATTCGCTTTTTGGTGTTGCAGAATCTGTATGATGTGGTCGTGTTGGGGTTGCCATGGCTACAAGTCCATAACCCAGTATTGGATTGGAAATCAATGTCTGTGTCCAGCTGGGGTTGTCAGGGGGTACATGGTAATGTTCCATTTCTGTCTATTTCATCATCCACCCCTTCTGAGGTCCCAGAGTTCTTGTCAGATTACCGGGATGTATTTGATGAGCCCAAGTCCAGTGCCCTACCTCCGCATAGGGATTGCGATTGTGCTATCGATTTGATTCCTGGTAGTAAGTTTCCTAAAGGTCGACTGTTTAATTTGTCTGTACCTGAGCATGCCGCTATGCGGAGTTACGTAAAGGAATCCTTGGAGAAGGGTCATATTCGCCCCTCGTCGTCGCCATTGGGGGCAGGGTTCTTTATTGTGGCCAAGAAGGATGGTTCGTTGAGACCTTGTATTGATTACCGCCTTCTAAATAAAATCACAGTCAAATTTCAGTACCCCTTGCCGCTGCTGTCTGATTTGTTTGCTCGGATTAAGGGGGCTAGTTGGTTCGCCAAGATAGATCTTCGTGGTGCGTATAATCTTGTGCGTATTCAACAGGGTGATGAATGGAAAACAGCATTTAATACGCCCGAGGGCCATTTTGAGTACCTGGTTATGCCATTCGGGCTTTCTAATGCTCCATCAGTGTTTCAGTCCTTTATGCATGACATCTTCCGAGAGTACCTGGATAAATTCCTGATTGTATACTTGGATGATATTTTGGTCTTCTCGGATGATTGGGAGTCTCACGTGAAGCAGGTCAGGATGGTGTTCCAGGTCCTGCGTGCGAATTCTTTGTTTGTGAAGGGGTCAAAGTGTCACTTTGGTGTTCAGAAGGTTTCATTTTTGGGTTTCATTTTTTCCCCTTCTACTATCGAGATGGACCCTGTTAAAGTTCAGGCCATTTATGATTGGACTCAGCCGACATCTCTGAAGAGTCTGCAAAAGTTTCTGGGCTTTGCTAATTTTTGTCGTCGCTTCATCAATAATTTTTCTAGTATTGCTAAACTGTTGACTGATTTAACTAAGAAGGGTGCTGATGTGGTCAATTGGTCTTCTGCTGCTGTGGAAGCTTTTCAGGAGTTGAAGCGTCGTTTTTCTTCTGCCCCTGTGTTGTGCCAACCAGATGTTTCGCTCCCGTTCCAGGTCGAGGTTGATGCTTCTGAGATTGGAGCAGGGGCTGTTTTGTCACAAAAAAGTTCTGATGGCTCGGTGATGAAACCATGCGCCTTCTTTTCCAGGAAGTTTTCGCCTGCTGAGCGTAATTATGATGTTGGCAATTGAGAGTTGCTGGCCATGAAGTGGGCATTCGAAGAGTGGCGTCATTGGCTTGAAGGAGCTAAGCATCGCGTGGTGGTCTTGACTGATCACAAGAACTTGACTTATCTCGAGTCTGCCAAATGGTTGAATCCTAGACAGGCTCGTTGGTCGCTGTTTTTCTCCCGTTTTGACTTTGTGGTTTCATATCTTCCGGGCTCTAAAAATGTGAAGTCGGATGCCCTGTCTAGGAGTTTTGTGCCCGACTCTCCGGGTTTGCCTGAGCCGGCGGGTATTCTCAAGGAGGGGGTAATTTTGTCTGCCATCTCCCCTGATTTGCGGCAGGTGCTGCAACAATTTCAGGCTAATAGACCTGACCATTGCCCAGTGGAGAAACTGTTTGTTCCTGATAAATGGACGAGTAGAGTTATCTCTGAGGTTCATTGTTCGGTGTTGGCTGGTCATCCTGGAATCTTTGGTACCAGAGATTTGGTGGCTAGATCCTTTTGGTGGCCGTCTCTGTCACGGGATGTGCGTTCGTTTGTGCAGTCCTGTGGGATTTGTGCTCGGGCTAAGCCTGTTGTGAATTCTGTGGCAGAGTTCACTCCTGTGGTCACAAGTGGTACTTCGGCTGATTCTCTTTGGGATCTTCCGTTTGTGGAGGAAAGTGGTTCTGCAGCTTCTGAGTTTCCTCCCTCAGGTGATCTGGTGAGCTCGTTGGCTTCTTCTCTACTTAACTCCACCTGATGCTTTGATCTATGCTTCCTGTCAATGTTTCAGTGTTGGACTGGTTTTTTCCCTGGATCATTCCTGTGGCCTGCTGCTCTGCAAAGCTAAGTTTTGCTTATGTTATTTTGTTGCTATTTTTCAGTCCAGCTTGCTTTATTGGTTTTTCTCGCCTGCTGGAAGCTCTGAGACGCAGAGGGACGACCTCCGTACCGTTAGTCGGTGCGGAGGGTCTTTTTATCCCCTCTGCGTGGTTATTTATAGGTTTTTGTGCTGACCGCAAAGTTATCTTCCCTATCCTCGTTCTATTCAGCTAGTCGGGCCTCACTTTGCTAAATCTGTTTCATCTCTATGTTTGTGTTTTCATCTTACTCACAGTCATTATATGTGGGGGGCTGCCTTTTCCTTTGGGGAATTTCTCTGAGGCAAGGTAGGCTTATTTTTCTATCTTCAGGAATAGCTAGTTTCTCAGGCTGTGACGAGGCGCCTAGGTTCTGGTCAGGAGCGCTCCACGGCTACCTTTAGTGTGGTTTGATAGGATCAGGGATTGCGGTCTGCAGAGTTCCCACGTCTCAGAGCTCGTTCTTTATTTTTGGGTGTTTGTCAGATCACTGTATGTGTTCTGACCGCTATGTCCATTGTGTTACTGAATTGGTTAACATAACAGTACAGGAAGCCAAAGTGCTAATGATTCTCAATAGAGGGAAAAAAGAAGTTCTGAGACCATTTTTTTTTTTCCTTTGCACTGTGTTTTTCCTTTTTTTTCCCCTAGACATTTGGGTGGTTCAGGACACAGGTGTGGACATGGAGATTCAGGGTCTGTGCTCTTCAATGGATAATCTCGTTATAAATGTGCAAAAGATTCAAGATTTGGTGGTTCAGAAGCCTATTTTTGAACCAAGAATTCCTATTCCTGATTTGTTTTATGGTGATAGAGTCAAGTTTGTGAATTTCAAAAATAATTGCAAACTGTTTTTGGCCTTGAAACCTCACTCCTCTGGTGACCCAGCTCAACAAGTGAGAATTATTATTTCTTTTTTGCGTGGCGACCCTCAGGATTGGGCATTTTCTCTTGCGCCAGGAGATCCTGCATTAAGTAACATTGATGCGTTTTTCCTGGCGCTCGGATTGCTGTACGATAAGCCTAATTCAGTGGATCAGGCAGAGAAAAATTTGCTGGCTTTGTGTCAGGGTCAGGATGAGATAGAGGTATACTGTCAAAAATTTAGAAAGTGGTCTGTACTCACTCAATGGAATGAAGCTGCGCTCGCAGCGATTTTCAGAAAGGGTCTCTCTGAAGCCCTTAAAGATGTCATGGTGGGATTTCCTATGCCTGATGGTCTGAATGAATCTATGTCTTTGGCCATTCAGATCGGTCGACGCTTGCGTGAGCGTAAATCTGTGCACCATTTGTCGGTATTACCTGAGCTTAAACCTGAGCCTATGCAGTGCGATAGGACTTTGTCCAGAGTTGAACGGCATGAACACAGACGTCTGAATGGTCTGTGTTTCTACTGTGGTGATTCCACTCATGCCATCACTGATTGTTCTAAGCGCTCTAAGCGGTTCGCTAGGTCTGCCACCATTGGTACAGTATAGGGTTGAGCGAAACGGGTCGAACATTTTCAAAAGTCGCCGACTTTTGGCGAAGTCGAATTTCATGAAACCCGATCCGACCCCTGTGCGTGGTCGGCCATGCGGTACGCGACTTTCGCACCAAAGTCGCGTTTCAATGACGCGAAAAGCGCCATTTCTCAGCCAATGAAGGTAAACGCAGAGTGTGGGCAGCGTGATGACATAGGTCCTGGTCCCCACCATCTTAGAGAAGGGCATTGCAGTGATTGGCTTGCTGTCTGCGGCATCACAGGGGCTATAAAGGGGAGTTCCCGCCGACCGCCATGTTACTGCTGCTGATCTGAGCTTAGGGAGAGGTTGCTGCCGCTTCGTCAGAAGCAGGGATAGCGTTAGGCAGGGTCCATTAACCACAAAACCGCTTGTGCTGTAGCGATTTCCACTGCCCAACACCACCTTCAGTGTGCAGGGACAGTGGAAGCTCCTTTTTTTTTTTTTTTCCTCAGCGCTGTAGCTCATTGGGCTGCCCTAGAAGGCTCCCTGATAGCTGCATTGCTGTGTGTACGCCGCTGTGCAAACCAACTGCTTTTTTCAAAGCACAAATCCTCTTGTTCCTTCCTTTCTGCACAGCTATCTTGTTTGTTTGTCCACACTTTTTATTTAATTTGTGCAGCAGTCCACTCCTTATTGCTGCCTGCCATACCTGGCTGAGATTACTGCAGGGAGATAGTAATTGAAGGACAGTTCCTTTTTTTTTTTTTTTTTTTTTTGTGGGAGATTAAGATTGACATTTCTGCTAGAGTGCCATCTCTGTCTGTGTCATCTCTCACTCAGTGGGCCATAGAAAGCCTATTTATTTTTTTGCTTGATTTGGGTTCCAAAATCTACCAGAAAAAATCACAACATCAATCAGTGGGAGAAAAATATTGGCCTCAGGGCTTGTGTACCACTCCTTACTCCTGTGTGTGCCATCTCTCACTCAGTGGGCCATAGAAAGCCTATTAATTTTTTTGCTTGATTTGGGTTCTAAATTCTACCTGAAAAAATCAATAAATCAATCAATGGGAGATTAATATTGGCCTTTGGGCTTGTGTGCCAGTCCTAAGCGTGCCATCTCTCTCTCTCTCAGATAGTGGGCCATAGAAAGCCTATTTTTTTATTATTTTATTGGGTTTATAAATTTTCCCTGGAAAAAAAAAAAAAGTGGGAGATTAATATTGGCCTCTGGGCTTGTGTGCCAGTCCTGAGCGTGCCATCTCTCTCACAAATAGTGGGCCATAGAAAGCCTATTTATTTTTTTGGTTGATTTGGGTTCATAATTCTACCTGAAAAAATCAATCAATCAATCAGTGGGAGATTAATATTGGCCTTTGGGCTTGTGTGCCAGTCCTAAGCGTGCCATCTCTCTCTCTCAGATAGTGGGCCATGGAAAGCCTATTTATTATTATTTTTTTTATTGGGTTTATAAATTTTCCCTGGAAAAAAAAAAAAATGGGAGATTAATATTGGCCTCTGGGCTTGTGTGCCAGTCCTGAGCGTGCCATCTCTCTCACAAATAGTGGGCCATAGAAAGCCTATTTATTTTTTTGGTTGATTTGGGTTCATAATTCTACCTGAAAAAATCAATCAATCAATCAGTGGGAGAAAAATATTGGCCTCGGGGCTTGTGTGCCACTCCTTACTCCTGTGTGTGCCATCTCTCACTCAGTGGGCCATAGAAAGCCTATTAATTTTTTTGCTTGATTTGGGTTCTAAATTCTACCTGAAAAAATCATTAAATCAATCAGTGGGAGATTAATATTGGCCTTTGGGCTTGTGTGCCAGTCCTAAGCGTGCCATCTCTCTCTCTCTCAGATAGTGGGCCATAGAAAGCCTATTTTTTTATTATTTTATTGGGTTTATAAATTTTCCCTGGAAAAAAAAAAAGTGGGAGATTAATATTGGCCTCTGGGCTTGTGTGCCACTCCTGACTCCTGTGAGCGTCATCTGTCACTCAGTGGGCCCTAGAAAGCCTATTTTTTGTTTTATTTGTTTTCTAAATTCTCCCTGAAAAAATCATTTTATTTTCTTTGGTTTCTAAATTATTCCTGAAAAAAATCATTTTTTTTGTATTTTTTTTTCTCTAAAGTCTCCCTGAAAAAAAAAAAAAAAAAATCTGTGGGAGATTCATATTGCCCCTTCTGCTTGTGTGCCAGTCTTGACTCCTGGGTGTGCCATCTCTCTCTCTCTCCCCAATTGTGGGCCATAGAAAGCCTATTAATTTTTTTGCTTGATTTGGGTTCCAAAATCTACCAAAAAAAATAACTAAATCAATCAGTGGGAGATTAATATTGGCCTCTGGGCTTGTGTGCCACTCCTGACTCCTGTGTGCGTCATCTGTCACTCAGTGGGCCCTAGAAAGCCTATTTTTTGTTTTATTTGTTTTCTAAATTCTCCCTGAAACAATCATTTTATTTTCTTTGGTTTCTAAATTATTCCTGAAAAAAATCATTTTTTTTGTATTTTTTTTTCTCTCAAGTCTCCCTGAAAAAAAAAAAAAATAAATAAATCTGTGGGAGATTCATATTGCCCCTTCTGCTTGTGTGCCAGTCTTGACTCCTAGGTGTGCCATCTCTCTCTCTCTCCCCAATTGTGGGCCATAGAAAGCCTATTAATTTTTTTGCTTGATTTGGGTTCCAAAATCTACCAAAAAAAATAACTAAATCAATCGGTGGGAGATTAATATTGGCCTCTGGGCTTGTATGCCACTCCTGACTCCTGTGTGCGTCCTCTCTCACTCAGTGGACCCTACAAAGCCTTTTTTTTTTTTTTTTTCCTAAATTCTCCCTGAAACAATCATTTCATTTTATTTGTTTTATAAACTCTTCTGTAAAAAATAATTTTTTTTAAATTTTTTTTTTTTCTGAAGTCTCCCTTTTAAAAAAAACAAACACATATCAGTGGGAGATAAATATTTACATTTGCGCTTCAGTGACAGTCCTGCGTGTGTGCCATCTCATTTGTTGCCAACAACAACAAAGTGTGTAACATTGTGGCTGATTTTCGTTGTGGTCTCACCCACCTGTAAAGGGGTAGCTAAATCATACTGAAGTTATAGCTCACCGTGTAAGTTGTGTGACAGCAACAAATACCGTTCGTTTGGTAACGTTTTTAAAACGTGAGGTCGTGGCCGGGGGCGTTCATTGTCAGCTGGTAATGAGGGTAGTGGTAGTGGTGGAGCATCAGGTGGTCGTGGGAAAAAAAATATTGCACCTAAGTCTGGATCTGTGGAGCCAGGTTCGTCGTCTGGCTACACAAGGCCTCGAACCCTCCCTTTTCTGGGAGTAGGAAAACCGCTTTTAAAGCCGGAGCATCAAGAGCAAGTTTTGGCTTATCTTGCTGACTCAGCCTCTAGCTCTTTTGCCTCCTCTCGTGAAACTGGTAAAAGTAAAAGCAGCGCGTCGTTAGTGGATGTTCACGGTCAGGGACAAGTCGCTTCCTTGTCCTCTTCAGCAAAAACAACAACAGAGAAGAATGCAGCAGGCGACACAACGGGTTACTCCATGGAGCTCTTTACACATACCGTCCCTGGCTTAGAAAGTGAAGCAGTTAACAGTCCATGCCCATTACAAGTTGAATCTGACATGGAGTGCACTGATGCACAGCCACAGCCAGACTACTATGCTGGTCCTTTGACTCAGACCACAACATTGATCAAGAATCAGACCCTGATGAGACTATGTTGCCCCATCACGAACGCTATAACACCGACCGACACGGTGACACAGACGAAGTTGCACACGAGCTACAAGAAGAGGTAATAGATGACCCAGTTCTTGACCCCGATTGGCAGCCATTGGGGGAACAGGGTGCAGGCGGCAGCAGTTCTGAAGCGGAGGAGGAGGGGCCGCAGCAGGCATCAACATCGCAACAGGTTCCATCTGCCGGGCCCGTATCTTGCCCAAAACGCGTGGCAAAGTCAAAACCTGTTGGAGGACAGCGTGGCCATCCGGTTAAAGCTCAGTCTGCAATGCCTGAAAAGGTATCCGATGCTAGAAAGAGTGCAGTCTGGCATTTTTTTAAGCAACATCCAATTGATCAGCACAAAGTAATCTGTCAAAAATGTTCAACTACCTTAAGCAGAGGGCAGAATCTGAAAAGTCTCAATACAAGTTGCATGCATAGACATTTAACCACCATGCATTTGCAAGCTTGGACTAACTACCAAACGTCCCTTAAGGTTGTAGCACCCTCGGCCAATGAAGCTACTCATCAACGCAACATCCCTTCCGGCAGTGTAGGGCCACCATTTTCTGCACCACCTGCAGTGTCTGTGCAGGTTTCTTTGCCAGGCCAAAGCAGTCAGGGTCAGGGAATCTCCAGTTTCGTAGTAGGAAACACTGCATCTAGGGCACCGGCGGCAACAATACCATCTCCCACCGTCTCTCAGTCTGCCATGTCCACCGGCACCCCCGCTAGTTCCACGATCTCCAGCTCTCCAGTCCAGCTCACCCTACATGAGACTATGGTTAGAAAAAGGAAGTACTTAGCCTCGCATCCGCGTACACAGGGTTTGAACGCCCACATAGCTAGACTAATCTCGTTAGAGATGATGCCCTACCGGTTAGTTGAAAGCGAAGCTTTCAAAGACCTGATGGACTACGCTGTACCACGCTACGAGCTACCCAGTCGACACTTTTTTTCCAGAAAAGCCATCCCAGCCCTCCACCAGCATGTTAAAGAGCGCATCGTCCATGCACTCAGGCAATCTGTGAGCACAAAGGTGCACCTGACAACAGATGCATGGACCAGTAGGCATGGCCAGGGACGTTACGTGTCCATCATGGCACACTGGGTAAATGTGGTGGATTCAGGGTCCACAGGGGACAGCAAGTTTGGGACAGTTCTGCCTAGCCCACGGTCTAGGAAACAGTTGGCTGTAGCCGTTCGCACCCCCTCCTCCTCCTCCTCCTCCTCGTCCTCCTGCAGAAGCGAGAGCTCGTCCACAGACCGCAGTCGCACAACCACTCCATCCGCAGCTGCCACTGTTGCACACCAGGTCTCCCATTATGGGGCAGCTACTGGCAAACGTCAGCAGGCTGTATTGGCTATGAAGTGTTTGGGCGACAACAGACACACCGCGGAAGTTCTGTCCGAGTTCTTGCAGCAAGAAACGCAGTCGTGGCTGGGCACTGTAGATCTTGAGGCAGGCAAGGTAGTGAGTGATAACGGAAGGAATTTCATGGCTGCCATCTCCCTTTCCCAACTGAAACACATTCCTTGCCTGGCTCACACCTTAAACCTGGTGGTGCAGTGCTTCCTGAAAAGTTATCCGGGGTTATCCGACCTGCTCCTCAAAGTGCGTGGACTTTGCGCACATATCCGCCGTTCGCCTGTACACTCCAGCCGTATGCAGACCTATCAGCGTTCTTTGAACCTTCCCCAGCATCGCCTAATCATAGACGTTGTTACAAGGTGGAACTCAACACTGCACATGCTTCAGAGACTGTGCGAACAGAGGCGGGCTGTTATGTTTTTGTGGGAGGATACACATACACGGGCAGGCAGTAGGATGGCAGACATGGAGTTGTCAGGTGTGCAGTGGTCGAAGATTCAAGACATGTGTCAAGTCCTTCAGTGTTTTGAGGAATGCACACGGCTGGTTAGTGCAGACAACGCCATAATAAGCATGAGCATCCCCCTAATGTGTCTGCTGATGCAAAGTTTGACGCACATAAAGGATCAGGCGTCTGCACCAGAGGAAGAGGAAAGCCTTGATGACAGTCAGCCATTGTCTGGTCAGGGCAGTGTACAGGACGAGGTAGCGGGCGAAGAGGAGGTGGAGGATGAGGAGGATGATGGGGATGAGTATGTTTTTAATGAGGAAGCTTTCCCGGGGTCATTGGAAATTGGTGGCGTGGCAAGGGCGGGTTCTGGTTTTTTGAGGGACACAAGTGACGTAGATTTGCCTGCAACTGCCCCTCAACCAAGCACAACCGCAGATTTGACAACTGGAACTTTGGCCCACATGGCGGATTATGCCTTGCGTATCCTCAAAAGGGACACACGCATTACAAAAATGATGAACGATGACGATTACTGGTTGGCCTGCCTCCTTGATCCTCGCTATAAAGGCAAATTGCAAAATATTATGCCACATGAGAACTTGGAACTAATATTAGCAACAAAACAATCAACTCTTGTTGACCGTTTGCTTCTGGCATTCCCTGCACACAGCGCCCGTGATCGTTCTTACACGAGCTCCAGGGACCAGCAGACCAGAGGTGTTAGAGGGGCAGAAATCAGAAGTGGCGTTGGCCAGAGGGGTTTTCTGACCAGGTTGTGGAGTGATTTTGCTATGACCGCAGACAGGACAGGTACTGCAGCATCAATTCAAAGTGACAGGAGACAACATTTGTCCAGTATGGTTACAAACTATTTTTCATCCCTTATCGACGTTCTCCCTCAACCGTCATTCCCATTTGATTACTGGGCATCCAAATTAGACACCTGGCCAGAATTGGCAGAATATGCATTGCAGGAGCTTGCTTGCCCGGCAGCTAGTGTCCTATCAGAAAGAGTATTCAGTGCTGCAGGTTCAATACTAACTGAAAAAAGGACTCGTCTGGCTACCCAAAATGTAGATTCAAGCTTCAGGAGGCTAATTTGCATATTCCAGGTGCCTTCTGGGAGAAGCGAAGTCTCCCTAAGCTAGAAGATCGTTGGGTACAGCCGGGACCAGCTGCTTCGAAAGCATCACCAAACCAGGGATTCAAGCTTCAGGAGGCTAATTTGCATATTCCAGGTGCCTTCTGGGAGAAGCGAAGTCTCCCTAAGCTAGAAGATCGTTGGGTACAGCCGGGACCAGCTGCTTCGAAAGCATCACCAAACCGCGCGCCGTAGGTCATTATTGCAAGAGAGCTTGGCTGAGTAGATTACACAAGAAGGAAAACACACAGCAAGTCAGCAGGATCTAGGAGCAACATGGCAGATGTGACAACCTACATGGTGAGCTGCAGCATGTGCTACATGTTCACAGATCGACCAGAAGAAGAATCCAATTTCACCTGTCAGAAGTGTAGACTAGTGGCCCTTTTAGAAGAAAAGGTGCGGGGTCTGGAAGAAAGAATAGCAACTTTGAAACTCATCAAAGAGAATAAAGACTTTCTAGACAGAACAGAAGCATCTCTACTGGTCACAGAAGGTGAAAAAAGTGTCAGAGAACCTCCAAAAGCAGATGAGTGGAAGCATGAGACCAAAAGAAGCAAGAAGACCATGGAGAAATCACCAACCACACAACTGAAGAACCGATATCAAATCTTTGTAGAGGATGAAGATGGCACACCTAAGAATGAAGCAATACCAGCAAGCAAAAAAGAAAAGGGCACACAGCAACAAGTGACAGCAAAAAGTACAGCCAAGAAGCAACGAAGAGTGGTGGTGGTGGGAGACTCACTACTGAGAGGCACAGAAGCAGCCATCTGCAGACCGGACATAACTGCAAGAGAAGTATGCTGCCTTCCAGGTGCGATGATCAAGGATGTGACCGATAGGATACCAAAGCTCTTCAGCTCCAAGGACGTCCACCCATTTCTTCTGATACATGTTGGCACCAATGACACGGCAAGGAAGGACCTACCGACAATCTGCAAAGACTTTGAAGAGTTGGGGAAGAAAGTAAAGGAACTGGATGCACAGGTAGTTTTTTCTTCTATCCTTCCAGTAGACGGGCATGGCACCAGGAGATGGAACAGGATCCTTGATGCAAACAACTGGCTAAGACGATGGTGCAGACAACAAGGATTTGGATTCCTGGACCACGGTGTGAATTACTGGTATGATGGACTCCTCGCCAGAGACGGACTACACCTCAACAAACCTGGGAAACACACATTCGCCAGAAGACTCGCTACACTCATCAGGAGGGCGTTAAACTAGAAGAAGAGGGGACGGGAAGAAAAACATTAGACTCGAACAAAGACGACCCAGGAAAACATACTCAGAAGGGAGGTAAGAACATTTCTAAAACAATCCACAGTGAGGAGATTGGAACAAAACAAAATCCTCTAAACTGCATGCTCGCAAACGCCAGAAGCCTGACAAACAAGATGGAAGAACTAGAAGCAGAAATATCTACAGGTAACTTTGACATAGTGGGAATAACCGAGACATGGTTAGATGAAAGCTATGACTGGGCAGTTAACTTACAGGGTTACAGTCTGTTTAGAAAGGATCGTAAAAATCGGAGAGGAGGAGGGGTTTGTCTCTATGTAAAGTCTTGTCTAAAGTCCACTTTAAGGGAGGATATTAGCGAAGGGAATGAGGATGTCGAGTCCATATGGGTTGAAATTCATGGAGGGAAAAATGGTAACAAAATTCTCATTGGGGTCTGTTACAAACCCCCAAATATAACAGAAAGCATGGAAAGTCTACTTCTAAAGCAGATAGATGAAGCTGCAACCCATAATGAGGTCCTGGTTATGGGGGACTTTAACTACCCGGATATTAACTGGGAAACAGAAACCTGTGAAACCCATAAAGGCAACAGGTTTCTGCTAATAACCAAGAAAAATTATCTTTCACAATTGGTGCAGAATCCAACCAGAGGAGCAGCACTTTTAGACCTAATACTATCTAATAGACCTGACAGAATAACAAATCTGCAGGTGGTTGGGCATTTAGGAAATAGCGACCACAATATTGTGCAGTTTCACCTGTCTTTCACTAGGGGGACTTGTCAGGGAGTCACAAAAACATTGAACTTTAGGAAGGCAAAGTTTGAACAGCTTAGAGATGCCCTTAATCTGGTAGACTGGGACAATATCCTCAGAAATGAGAATACAGATAATAAATGGGAAATGTTTAAGAACATCCTAAATAGGCAGTGTAAGCGGTTTATACCTTGTGGGAATAAAAGGACTAGAAATAGGAAAAACCCAATGTGGCTAAACAAAGAAGTAAGACAGGCAATTAACAGTAAAAAGAAAGCATTTGCACTACTAAAGCAGGATGGCACCATTGAAGCTCTAAAAAACTATAGGGAGAAAAATACTTTATCTAAAAAACTAATTAAAGCTGCCAAAAAGGAAACAGAGAAGCACATTGCTAAGGAGAGTAAAACTAATCCCAAACTGTTCTTCAACTATATCAATAGTAAAAGAATAAAAACTGAAAATGTAGG
Source organism: Ranitomeya imitator (assembly GCF_032444005.1). Lineage (NCBI taxonomy): Eukaryota > Metazoa > Chordata > Amphibia > Anura > Dendrobatidae > Ranitomeya > Ranitomeya imitator. The sequence continues at coordinate 1,200,477,725 of NC_091282.1, read as the reverse complement.
CCCCTTAAAAAATAGTGAGGAAAGAATGGTTGTAGATGACGAGGAAAAAGCTAACATATTAAACACCTTCTTCTCCACGGTATTCACGGTGGAAAATGAAATGCTAGGTGAAATCCCAAGAAACAATGAAAACCCTATATTAAGGGTCACCAATCTAACCCAAGAAGAGGTGCGAAACCGGCTAAATAAGATTAAAATAGATAAATCTCCGGGTCCGGATGGCATACACCCACGAGTACTAAGAGAACTAAGTAATGTAATAGATAAACCATTATTTCTTATTTTTAGTGACTCTATAGCGACAGGGTCTGTTCCGCAGGACTGGCGCATAGCAAATGTGGTGCCAATATTCAAAAAGGGCTCTAAAAGTGAACCTGGAAATTATAGGCCAGTAAGTCTAACCTCTATTGTTGGTAAAATATTTGAAGGGTTTCTGAGGGATGTTATTCTGGATTATCTCAATGAGAATAACTGTTTAACTCCATATCAGCATGGGTTTATGAGAAATCGCTCCTGTCAAACCAATCTAATCAGTTTTTATGAAGAGGTAAGCTATAGGCTGGACCACGGTGAGTCATTGGACGTGGTATATCTCGATTTTTCCAAAGCGTTTGATACCGTGCCGCACAAGAGGTTGGTACACAAAATGAGAATGCTTGGTCTGGGGGAAAATGTGTGTAAATGGGTTAGTAACTGGCTTAGTGATAGAAAGCAGAGGGTGGTTATAAATGGTATAGTCTCTAACTGGGTCGCTGTGACCAGTGGGGTACCGCAGGGGTCAGTATTGGGACCTGTTCTCTTCAACATATTCATTAATGATCTGGTAGAAGGTTTACACAGTAAAATATCGATATTTGCAGATGATACAAAACTATGTAAAGCAGTTAATACAAGAGAAGATAGTATTCTGCTACAGATGGATCTGGATAAGTTGGAAACTTGGGCTGAAAGGTGGCAGATGAGGTTTAACAATGATAAATGTAAGGTTATACACATGGGAAGAGGGAATCAATATCACCATTACACACTGAACGGGAAACCACTGGGTAAATCTGACAGGGAGAAGGACTTGGGGATCCTAGTTAATGATAAACTTACCTGGAGCAGCCAGTGCCAGGCAGCAGCTGCCAAGGCAAACAGGATCATGGGGTGCATTAAAAGAGGTCTGGATACACATGATGAGAGCATTATACTGCCTCTGTACAAATCCCTAGTTAGACCGCACATGGAGTACTGTGTCCAGTTTTGGGCACCGGTGCTCAGGAAGGATATAATGGAACTAGAGAGAGTACAAAGGAGGGCAACAAAATTAATAAAGGGGATGGGAGAACTACAATACCCAGATAGATTAGCGAAATTAGGATTATTTAGTCTAGAAAAAAGACGACTGAGGGGCGATCTAATAACCATGTATAAGTATATAAGGGGACAATACAAATATCTCGCTGAGGATCTGTTTATACCAAGGAAGGTGACGGGCACAAGGGGGCATTCTTTGCGTCTGGAGGAGAGAAGGTTTTTCCACCAACATAGAAGAGGATTCTTTACTGTTAGGGCAGTGAGAATCTGGAATTGCTTGCCTGAGGAGGTGGTGATGGCGAACTCAGTCGAGGGGTTCAAGAGAGGCCTTGATGTCTTCCTGGAGCAGAACAATATTGTATCATACAATTATTAGGTTCTGTAGAAGGACGTAGATCTGGGTATTTATTATGATGGAATATAGGCTGAACTGGATGGACAAATGTCTTTTTTCGGCCTTACTAACTATGTTACTATGTTACTATGTTACTATGTAGATGATCTAACCTTCATTAAAATGAACCACAACTGGATTTCGAAATCTTTTGCCCCACCTTGCCCGGCTGACACCTAACTTTCCTATGAAAAGGTCTTGCCTGTGGACTCTTCTGAATGACTTTTCCAATCTCGTAATTTTCTGCACCTGATTGTCCAGCATACATGTTTACTCCTAACAAAATGGCCAAACTCCCCACACGGGGCCGTGGTATCGCCACTTTGCGCCAGCACCCGTGAGAGTGCTGTTTGTCTGAAGAGGTGGGTGTGCCCGCTTTTGGTCGACGGCACTGCCACTGGGTCCCTCATAGTACAATAAAGTGTCTCTGGCGGTGGTGGTGCGCACCCAACGTCAGACACACCATTGTAATATGAGGGGCCCTGGGCCTGTACCGCCGGCCACAAGACAGTTCCCCCCCCCAGCTCAAACAGTGCTCTACCACTAGCAAAATTATCTCTCACAGCTTCACCAATGTTTAGTCTATGCGCTGACATCCTTCAATGCCTGGCACTGACAATACCATTGTTTTGACATTTTTGTTATGTTAGGCCTTCGAAGCCTGTCTGCGGTCCGTTCTTTCTACAACTACTACACTGACCAGGCCACTGCTGGCCGTGTTCCCCTGGAACCAATTTAAACTTGCCTACAGCCAGCCCAATTTTGTTATGTTAGGCCTTCTTAGCCTGTCTGCCGTCACTCCTTCCACTAGACTTCCACTGACCAGACCAATGTTGCCCGTGTACCCCTGGAACCAATTTTAAATTGCCAACAGCCAAATGTTATTATGTTAGGCCTTTGATGCCTGTCTGCCGTCACTCCTTCCACTAGACTTCCACTGACCAGACCACTGTTGCCCGTGTACCCCTGGAACCAATTTTAAATTGCCAACAGCCCAATGTTATGATGTTAGGCCTTTGATGCCTGTCTGCCGTCACTCCTTCCACTAGGCCTCCACTGACCTGTCTACTGCTGCCCGTGTTCCCATGGAACCAATTGTAAATTGCCTACAGCCAGCCCATTTTATTACGTTAGGCCTTCGAAGCCTGTCTGCGGTCCCTCCTTCCACTAGGCCTCCACTTACCTGTCTACTGCTGCCCGTGTTCCCCTGGAACCAATTTTAAATTGCCTACAGGCAGCCCAATTTATTATGTTAGGGCTTCGAAGCCTGTCTGCGGTCCCTCCTTCCACTAGGCCTCCACTGACCTGTCTACTGCTGCCCGTGTTCCCCTGGAACCAATTTTAAACTGCCTACAGGCAGCCCAATTTATTATGTTAGGGCTTCGAAGCCTGTCTGCGGTCCCTCCTTCCACTAGGCCTCCACTGACCTGTCTACTGCTGCCCGTGTACCCCTTGAACCAACATCATAAAATAAAAAAAAAAGTATTTTGCTTATAAAAAAGAAAATACTGGTGAGATATCAAATGCAGACATTTTAACATTAAAAACAAACACACAACTAAAATCTGGTACAGTACTAAAAATGGCCACCAGCTACAATTACTTTATCCTGCAAGTATTTAACTGAAAGGTTTTTTAAATTGAAAACACAGATATGGCATCCACCGAGTGTTGTCCTGTCGCGTCTTCTTTATATTATTGCCGAGAAGATGCAAAACAATGAAAATAATAAAATCATTAATTACCAAAATAATAGAGAAAGTCAACACCACATTGCAAATAAACATTCATTCCAAATAAAGAAGCAGGGCGCGTCCGAGGGTGAGTATATACGTAATAAGAATATAATCACCCTCGGACGCGCAATGCTTATTTCCAACAGCCTTCCTTCCTAAGAATCAGCCCTTCCGTGGTGTAGAGAGACGTTGTGTTACACTTCAAGGTGTTCCCCAGGTTGTCTTTCCTGAGCTTCGATCTTCCGGCTCTCGTTTAGTAGTTCTTGGAAACTACACTGCATTAGGCCTTCAAATTGGGTATGGGGTGTAGAGAGAGGGTGTGTTACACTCCAAGGTGTTCCCCAGGTTGCCTTTCCTGAGCTTCGATCTTCCGGCTCTCGTTTAGTAGTTGTTGGAAACTACGCTGCATTAGGCCTTCAAATTGGGTATGGGGTGTAGAGAGAGGGTGTGTTACACTCCAAGGTGTTCCCCAGGTTGCCTTTCCTGAGCTTCGATCTTCCGGCTCTCGTTTAGTAGTTCTTGGAAACTACACTGCATTAGGCCTTCAAATTGGGTATGGGGTGTAGAGAGAGGGTGTGTTACACTCCAAGGTGTTCCCCAGGTTGCCTTTCCTGAGCTTCGATCTTCATGCTCTCGTTTAGTAGTTGTCGGAAACTACGCTGCATTAGGCCTACAAATTGGGTATGGGGTGTAGAGAGAGGGTTTGTTACACTCCAAGGTGTTCCCCAGGTTGCCTTTCCTGAGCTTCGATCTTCCGGCTCTCGTTTAGTAGTTGTTGGAAACTACGCTGCATTAGGCCTTCAAATTGGGTATGGGCTGTAGAGAGAGGGTGTGTTACACTCCAAGGTGTTCCCCAGGTTGCCTTTCCTGAGCTTCGATCTTCCGGCTCTCGTTTAGTAGTTCTTGGAAACTACACTGCATTAGGCCTTCAAATTGGGTATGGGGTGTAGAGAGAGGGTGTGTTACACTCCAAGGTGTTCCCCAGGTTGCCTTTCCTGAGCTTCGATATTCCGGCTCTCGTTTAGTAGTTGTTGGAAACTACACTGCATTAGGCCTACAAATTTGGTATGGGGGAAACATTGGCGCATCTGCGGTCCCTCCTTCCTCTAGGCCTCCACTGACCTGTCTACTGCTGCCCGTGTTCCCCTGGAACCAATTTTAAATTGCCTACAGGCAGCCCAATTTATTATGTTAGGGCTTCGAAGCCTGTCTGCGGTCCCTCCTTCCACTAGGCCTCCACTGACCTGTCTACTGCTGCCCGTGTACCCCTTGAACCAACATCATAAAATAAAAAAAAAAGTATTTTGCTTATAAAAAAGAAAATACTGGTGAGATATCAAATGCAGACATTTTAACATTAAAAACAAACACACAACTAAAATCTGGTACAGTACTAAAAATGGCCACCAGCTACAATTACTTTCTCCTGCAAGTAGTTAACTGAAAGGTTTTTTAAATTGAAAACACAGATATGGCATCCACCGAGTGTTGTCCTGTCGCGTCTTCTTTATATTATTGCCGAGAAGATGCAAAACAATGAAAATAATAAAATTATTAATTACCAAAATAATAGAGAAAGTCAACACCACATTGCAAATAAACATTCATTCCAAATAAAGAAGCAGGGCGCGTCCGAGGGTGAGTATATACCTAATAAGAATATAATCACCCTCGGACGCGCAATGCTTATTTCCAACAGCCGTCCTTCCTAAGAATCAGCCCTTCCGTGGTGTAGAGAGACGTTGTGTTACACTCCAAGGTGTTCCCCAGGTTGCCTTTCCTGAGCTTCGATCTTCCGGCTCTCGTTTAGTAGTTGTTGGAAACTACACTGCATTAGGCCTTCAAATTGGGTATGGGGTGTAGAGAGATGGTGTGTTCCACTCCAAGGTGTTCCCCAGGTTGCCTTTCCTGAGCTTCGATCTTCCGGCTCTCGTTTAGTAGTTCTTGGAAACTACACTGCATTAGGCCTTCAAATTGGGTATGGGGTGTAGAGAGAGGGTGTGTTACACTCCAAGGTGTTCCCCAGGTTGCCTTTCCTGAGCTTCGATCTTCATGCTCTCGTTTAGTAGTTGTCGGAAACTACGCTGCATTAGGCCTACAAATTGGGTATGGGGTGTAGAGAGAGGGTTTGTTACACTCCAAGGTGTTCCCCAGGTTGCCTTTCCTGAGCTTCGATCTTCCGGCTCTCGTTTAGTAGTTGTTGGAAACTACGCTGCATTAGGCCTTCAAATTGGGTATGGGGTGTAGAGAGAGGGTGTGTTACACTCCAAGGTGTTCCCCAGGTTGCCTTTCCTGAGCTTCGATCTTCCGGCTCTCGTTTAGTAGTTCTTGGAAACTACACTGCATTAGGCCTTCAAATTGGGTATGGGGTGTAGAGAGAGGGTGTGTTACACTCCAAGGTGTTCCCCAGGTTGCCTTTCCTGAGCTTCGATCTTCCGGCTCTCGTTTAGTAGTTCTTGGAAACTACACTGCATTAGGCCTACAAATTGGGTATGGGGTGGAGAGAGATGGTGTGTTACACTCCAAGGTGTTCCCCAGGTTTCCTTGCCATTGCTTCGGTCTTCCGACTCTCGTTTAGTAGTTGTAGAAAAGTACACTGCATTAGGCCTACAAAATGGGTATGGGGTGGAGAGAGATGGTGTGTTACACTCCAAGGTGTTCCCCAGGTTGCCTTTCCTGAGCTTCTATCTTCAGGCTCTCATTAAATTGTGGTTAAATGGAACAACTGCATTTGGCGTACTAGTTGGTTTGGGGCCTACTATCGGTGTCTGCCACTCCTTGCTGTTCTCCTGGTTTCCTGTCCTGAAATTCCATTTTCAGGCTCTCGTTAAGTAGTTGTTAATGTTAGACTGCATTTGGCCTACTAGTTGGGTTGGGGCCTACTATCGGTGTCTGCCACTCCTTGCTGTTCTCCTCCACTGAACAAAGCTGTGCCGCCTGTTTACTACGGTTGCCAATTTTGAACTGCATTTCGACTACTTACTGATTTGGCCCTACTCTCTGTGTCAGCCTCTCATTCCAGTTGTCCTCCACTGCAATGCCCCCTGGTTATTCCTGTGTTACCAATTTTGAACTGCATTTAGCCCACTTTATTCTTTGGGCCTATATCTGTGTTTCCACTTCATCGTGCCCATTGCCCAGCCAGTGATAGATGAGTCTGCTGGTACATTGACCCATAACACAACATTCCCCGTGCATGCTACACAACAACATTGTGACCCTGCTGAAAGTCAGGTTGCTCTTCCCGCATACCATACCACCTTACACGGGGACAAAGAGGAAGGTGCAGATGAAAGTGCAGGTTCCTTCATCAGGTGGGGGGAGGAATACTAGTTGGCGACGTCACTGGCACAGGGCCTCTCATAGTACGCAAAAGTGTTGCTGCCGGTGGGAGGCGCCCCCGCCGTGCAAACACACCGCTGTACTTTGAGGGGCCCTGTGCCAGTGCCAATGCCAACAAGTGGGCCCCCCCTGCTTGCTCAGGATCACAGCACTTGCAAAGTTGAAATACTTACCTCTCCCTGCTCCACTGCCGTGACGTGGTCCAGATTTCCTGGGCCCACTAATTACTTGAACCAGCCCTACCCCACACAACTTTAGCCAAATGACCCCCAATTTCAAATGCCTTCCAATTATTATAAGGTAAATTACGCTTGACAAGCTTCATTAAGAAGAATGGATGGTTTTGACATTAAAATGGGCACTCTAGGTGTTTTCCTGGCCCCCACTCACTGCCGACTATGCTGCCCCATTGACTTGCATTGGGTTTCGTGTTTCGGTCGATCCCAACTTTTCGCCATAATCGGCCGATTTCACTCGACCCGACTTTTGAGATAGTCGGGTTTCGCGAAACCCGGCTCGACTCTAAAAAGGTCAAGGTCGCTCAACTCTAGTACAGTACAGTCAAAATTTCTTCTGTCCGTTACCTTGATCTGCTCTTTGTCATCGTATTCTGTCATGGCATTTGTGGATTCAGGCGCTGCCCTGAATTTGATGGACTTAGAGTATGCTAAGCGTTGTGGGTTTTTCTTGGAGCCCTTGCAGTGTCCTATTCCATTGAGAGGAATTGATGCTACGCCTTTGGCCAAGAATAAGCCTCAGTACTGGACCCAGCTGACCATGTGCATGGCTCCTGCACATCAGGAGGATATTCGCTTTCTGGTGTTGCATAATCTGCATGATGTGGTCGTTTTGGGGTTGCCATGGCTACAAGTCCATAATCCAGTATTAGATTGGAAATCCATGTCGGTTTCCAGCTGGGGTTGTCAGGGGGTACATGGTGATGTTCCATTTCTGTCAATTTCGTCATCCACCCCTTCTGAGGTCCCAGAGTTCTTGTCTGATTACCGGGATGTATTTGATGAGCCCAAGTCCGATACCATACCTCCGCATAGGGATTGTGATTGTGCTATCAATTTGATTCCTGGTAGTAAATTCCCAAAAGGCCGATTGTTTAACTTGTCCGTGCCTGAGCACACCGCTATGCGCAGTTATGTGAAGGAATCCCTGGAGAAGGGGCATATTCGCCCGTCATCGTCGCCATTAGGAGCAGGGTTCTTTTTTGTAGCCAAGAAGGATGGTTCGCTGAGACCTTGTATAGATTACCGCCTTCTAAATAAGATCATGGTTAAATTTCAGTACCCCTTGCCATTGTTATCTGATCTGTTTGCTCGGATTAAGGGGGCTAGTTGGTTCACAAAGATAGATTTTCGTGGTGCGTATAATCTGGTGCGAATTAAGCAGGGTGATGAATGGAACACTGCATTTAATACGCCCGAGGGTCATTTTGAGTATCTTGTGATGCCGTTCGGACTTGCCAATGCTCCATCAGTGTTTCAGTCCTTTATGCATGACATCTTCCGAGAGTACCTGGATAAATTCCTGATTGTGTACTTGGATGACATTTTGATCTTCTCGGATGATTGGGAGTCTCATGTGAAGCAGGTCAGAACGGTTTTTCAGGTCCTGCGTGCTAATTCTTTGTTTGTGAAGGGATCAAAGTGTCTCTTTGGTGTGCAGAAGGTTTCATTTTTGGGGTTCATCTTTTCCCCTTCTACTATCGAGATGGATCCTGTTAAGGTCCAAGCCATCCATGATTGGACTCAGCCGACATCTCTGAAAAGTCTGCAAAAGTTCCTGGGCTTTGCTAATTTTTATCGTCGCTTCATCTGCAATTTTTCTAGTATTGCTAAACCATTGACCGATTTGACCAAGAAGGGTGCTGATGTGGTCAATTGGTCTTCTGCTGCTGTGGAGGCTTTTCAAGAGTTGAAGCGTCGTTTTTCTTCTGCCCCTGTGTTGTGTCAGCCAGATGTTTCTCTTCCATTTCAGGTCGAGGTTGATGCTTCTGAGATTGGAGCGGGGGCTGTTTTGTCGCAGAGAGGTTCTGGTTGCTCAGTGATGAAACCATGCGCTTTCTTTTCCAGGAAGTTTTCGCCTGCTGAGCGAAATTATGATGTGGGCAACCGAGAGTTGCTGGCCATGAAGTGGGCATTCGAGGAGTGGCGTCATTGGCTTGAAGGAGCTAAGCATCGCGTGGTGGTATTGACTGATCATAAGAACTTGACTTATCTCGAGTCTGCCAAGCGCTTGAATCCTAGACAAGCTCGTTGGTCGTTGTTTTTTGCCCGTTTTGACTTTGTGATTTCGTACCTTCCGGGCTCGAAAAATGTGAAGGCGGATGCTCTGTCTAGGAGTTTTGTACCCGACTCTCCGGGTTTATCTGAGCCGGCGGGTATCCTCAAGGAAGGAGTAATTGTGTCTGCCATCTCCCCTGATTTGCGGCGGGTGCTGCAAAAATTTCAGGCTAATAAACCTGATCGTTGCCCAGCGGAGAGACTGTTTGTCCCTGATAGGTGGACGAATAGAGTTATCTCTGAACTTCATTGTTCTGTGTTGGTTGGTCATCCTGGAATCTTTGGTACCAGAGAGTTAGTGGCTAGATCCTTTTGGTAGCCCTCTCTGTCGCGGGATGTGCGTACTTTTGTGCAGTTCTGTGGGATTTGTGCTCGGGCTAAGCCCTGCTGTTCTCGTGCCAGTGGGTTGCTTTTGCTATTGCCGGTCCCGAAGAGGCCTTGGACACATATCTCTATGGATTTTATTTCTGACCTTACCGTTTCTCAAAAGATGTCAGTCATTTGGGTGGTCTGTGATCGCTTTTCTAAGATGGTCCATCTGGTACCCTTGTCTAAATTGCCTTCCTCCTCTGATTTGGTGCCTTTGTTCTTCCAGCATGTGGTTCGTTTGCATGGCATTCCAGAGAATATTGTTTCTGACAGAGGTTCCCAGTTTGTTTCGAGGTTTTAGCGAGCCTTTTGTGGTAGGATGGGCATTGACTTGTCTTTTTCCTCGGCTTTCCATCCTCAGACTAATGGCCAGACCGAGCGAACCAATCAGACCTTGGAAACATATCTGAGGTGCTTTGTTTCTGCTGATCAGGATGACTGGGTGTCCTTTTTGCCTTTGGCTGAGTTCGCCCTTAATAATCGGGCCAGCTCGGCTACCTTGGTTTCACCGTTTTCCTGCAATTCTGGGTTCCATCCTCGTTTCTCTTCTGGACAGGTTGAGTCTTCGGACTGTCCTGGTGTGGATACTGTGGTGGACAGGTTGCAGCAGATTTGGACTCAGGTAGTGGACAATTTGACCTTGTCCCAGGAGAAGGCTCAACTTTTCGCTAATCGCAGACGCCATGTGGGTCCCCGACTTCGTGTTGGGGATCTGGTTTGGTTATCTTCTCGTCATATTCCTATGAAGGTTTCCTCTCCTAAGTTTAAACCTCGTTTTATTTGTCCGTATAGGATTTCTGAGGTTCTTAATCCTGTGTCTTTTCGTCTGACCCTTCCAGATTCTTTTTCCATACATAACGTATTCCATAGGTCATTGTTGCGGAGATACGTGGCACCTATGGTTCCATCTGTTGAGCGTCCTGCCCCGGTTTTGGTGGAGGGGGAATTGGAGTATATTGTGGAGAAGATTTTGGATTCTCGTGTTTCAAGACGGAAACTCCAGTATCTGGTTAAATGGAAGGGTTATGCTCAGGAAGATAATTCCTGGGTTTTTGCCTCTGATGTCCATGCTCCCGATCTTGTTCGTGCCTTTCATGTGGCTCATCCTGGTCGGCCTGGGGGCTCTGGTGAGGGTTCAATGACCCCTCCTCAAGGGGGGGTACTGTTGTGAATTCTGTGGCAGAGTTCACTCCTGTGGTCACAAGTGGTACTTCGGCTGATTCTCTTTGGGATCTTCCGTTTGTGGAGGAAAGTGGTACTGCAGCTTCTGAGTTTCCTCCCTCAGGTGATCTGGTGAGCTCGTTGGCTTCTTCTCTACTTAACTCCACCTGATGCTTTGATCTATGCTTCCTGTCAATGTTTCAGTGTTGGACTGGTTTTTTCCCTGGATCATTCCTGTGGCCTGCTGCTCTGCAAAGCTAAGTTTTGCTTATGTTATTTTGTTGCTATTTTTCAGTCCAGCTTGCTTTATTGGTTTTTCTCGCCTGCTGGAAGCTCTGAGACGCAGAGGGACGACCTCCGTACCGTTAGTCGGTGCGGAGGGTCTTTTTATCCCCTCTGCGTGGTTATTTATAGGTTTTTGTGCTGACCGCAAAGTTATCTTCCCTATCCTCGTTCTATTCAGCTAGTCGGGCCTCACTTTGCTAAATCTGTTTCATCTCTATGTTTGTGTTTTCATCTTACTCACAGTCATTATATGTGGGGGGCTGCCTTTCCCTTTGGGGAATTTCTCTGAGGCAAGGTAGGCTTATTATTCTATCTTCAGGAATAGCTAGTTTCTCAGGCTTTGACGAGGCGCCTAGGTTCTGGTCAGGAGCGCTCCACGGCTACCTTTAGTGTGGTTTGATAGGATCAGGGATTGCGGTCTGCAGAGTTCCCACGTCTCAGAGCTCGTTCTTTATTTTTGGGTGTTTGTCAGATCACTGTATGTGTTCTGACCGCTATGTCCATTGTGTTACTGAATTGGTTAACATAACATAAGTCCTGCTGTTCTCGTGCCAGTGGGTTGCTTTTGCCCTTGCCAGTTCCGAAGAGGCCCTGGACACATATCTCTATGGATTTTATTTCAGATCTTCCCGTCTCTCAAAAAATGTCGGTCATTTGGGTGGTTTGTGATCGCTTTTCTAAGATGGTCCATTTGGTACCCTTGTCTAAATTGCCTTCCTCCTCTGATTTGGTGCCATTGTTCTTCCAGCATGTGGTTCGTTTACATGGTATTCCGGAGAACATCGTTTCCGACAGAGGTTCCCAGTTTGTTTCGAGGTTTTGGCGAGCCTTTTGTGCTAGGATGGGCATTGATTTGTCTTTTTCCTCGGCTTTCCATCCTCAGACAAATGGCCAGACTGAACGAACCAATCAGACCTTGGAAACATATCTGAGATGTTTTGTTTCTGCTGATCAGGATGATTGGGTGTCCTTTTTGCCTTTGGCTGAGTGCGCCCTTAATAATCGGGCCAGCTCGGCTACTTTGGTTTTGCCATTTTTCTGCAATTCTGGTTTCCATCCTCGTTTCTCTTCAGGGCAGGTTGAGTCTTCTGACTGTCCTGGTGTGGATACTGTGGTGGATAGGTTGCAGCAGATTTGGACTCATGTAGTGGACAATTTGACATTGTCTCAGGAGAAGGCTCAATGTTTCGCTAACCGCAGGTGCTGTGTGGGTCCCCGACTTCGTGTTGGGGATTTGCTTTGGTTGTCATCTCGTTATATTCCTATGAAAGTTTCCTCTCCTAAGTTTAAGCCTCGTTTCATTGGTCCATATAGGATTTCTGAGGTTCTTAATCCTGTGTCTTTTCGTTTGACCCTTCCAGCTTCTTTTTCCATCCATAACGTATTCCATAGGTCATTGTTGCGGAGATACATGGCACCTGTGGTTCCATCCGTTGATCCTCCTGCCCCGGTTTTGGTTGAGGGGGAGTTGGAGTATATAGTGGAGAAGATTTTGGATTCTCGTATTTCGAGACGGAAACTCCAGTACCTGGTTAAGTGGAAGGGTTATGGTCAGGAAGATAATTCCTGGGTCTTTGCCACTGATGTTCATGCTGCCGATCTGGTTTGTGCCTTTCATTTGGCTCATCCTAGTCGGCCTGTGGTCAAGCTCCCTCCTGTGGTCATGAGCGGTACTTCGGCTGGTTCTGCCTATGAGCTTCCTCTGGTGGATGTGCGTGGGGCTGCGGCTTCTGAGTTTCCTTCCTCAGGTGACGAGGTTAAGTCGTTAGGTGCTGCTCTATTTAACTCCACCTAGTTCTTTGTTCCTGGCCTCCAGTCAATGTTCCAGTATTGGTTTTGCTCTCTCCTGGATCGTTCTTGTGGCCTGTCTGCCCTGCATAAGCTAAGTTCTGCTTGTGTTACTTTTGTTTGCTATTTTTTCTGTCCAGCTTGCTATATTGGTTTGTCTTGCTTGCTGGAAGCTCTGGGACGCAGAGGGAGCACCTCCGTACCGTTAGTCGGTGCGGAGGGTCTTTTTGCGCCCTCTGCGTGGTTGTTTGTAGGTTTTTGTGCTGACCGCAAAGCTATCTTTCCTATCCTCGGTCTATTTAGTAAGTCGGGCCTCACTTTGCTAAAATCTATTTCATCTCTGTGTTTGTGTTTTCATCTTTGCTCACAGTCATTATATGTGGGGGGCTGCCTTTTCCTTTGGGGAATTTCTCTGAGGCAAGGTAGGCTTATTTTTCTATCTTCAGGGCTAGCTAGTTTCTCAGGCTGTGCCGAGTTGCATAGGGAGCGTTAGGAGCAATCCACGGCTACCTCTAGTGTGGTGTGATAGGATTAGGGATTGTGGTCAGCAGAGTTCCCACGTCTCAGAGCTCGTCCTATGTGATTAGCAACTATCAGGTCATTTTCTGTGCTCGTAACCACCAGGTCCATTGGGGTTCTGAATCACCTGTTCATAACACTCACTTCTCTTATTTTCCCATCACGCCTCTCATTTTCCCAATCACATCTTTCATTTTCCCCCTCACATCTCTCATTTTCTCCCTCACTCCTCTCATTTTCTCCCTCACTCCTCTCGTTCCCCCCTAACACTTGTCATTTCGACCTCACATCTGTCATTTTCCGATCACTCCACTATTTTCCCTCACTCCTCCCACTTTGCAATACCTTTTCATTTTCACCTCACACCTCTCATTTTCACCTCAGTATATACATGTTTGTCATCTCCCTTATATATAGTATTCACCTGTATGTCATCTCCTGTATATAGTATATACCTGTTTGTCATCTCCCCTCTATATAGTATATACCTGCTGTGTGTCATCTCCCCTGTATATAGTATATACCTGTATGTCATCTCCTCCTATATATAGTATATACCATTGTGACGCCCAGGAGACCGGGATACCCAGCACCGGACCAATGGGGTCTGTCTCTTGAGGGGGATGTCACAGGTGGCTTGACCCGGTGCTGTGGCCTCAGGCAATGCACAGTGTAAGGGGTATCGTGAGGGGACAGGCACTTACTTGATCAGCAGCAGGTTCTCCCAGCGGTGACGATCCCGATCCTGGATAGATGGCTATTGTCCAAATGAAAGACTGAGGCACTGAAACGTTTAACCAGTTTACTTTAACATAAAAGGATTTACAACCAGTCCTGTCACCGGAGTCTGTATGGGAACTCTGAGTTACTTTGACCCTGCCGGGGTCTTCGCCTCTTATTGTGCGCAATTTCTGTGTGGCCCTGCTGCTGTATGTGAACTGGCTGCCGGCCCAATCTGTCCCCTCCGGGTCCTGGTTCGACGGGCAACCCGAGTCCTTTTATCGGCTTACCCCCTCCGGGAGTACCGCTGAACTCTGTGTCTGTTGCTGCGTCCGGCCCTAGTGAAGCTGATATCACCTCACGTTTTTCCGGTTGCTGTATTATATATAATGAATACAGCCACGGATCCGGTATCCGTCTTTGCGCCTGTTCTGGGTAGTGATTAATGCTACCCGGTTCTCACAATGTCCCTTTTCTCTGTCCCTCTTCTCCTCAGGCCGGTGATTTGGGCCTGGAAACCGTCATAGGGCTGTTAGAAATTCAGCTGTATGACCTCTCACTATCAGCTCCTTAGCCCAACTGCCATTTCTTCTCTCAGACCAGAATGGATTAAGGGGAGTCTCTGGAGCTCCCCCTTCTGGCCGGAGGTGGTAGTGCAGTTTTGCTATCTTAATATTTGTGTTTAGTGTCAGTAACTATTTTTGTGGCAAATACCCCTAGGGGTGCCACATTCCCCCTTAGTTAAGAACAGTACTCCGGGACTGTGGGACGATAACATTTCGAAATAACAATTAATATGTACAGAGTCTTAAAAATGAAAAGTTACAAAAACCACTCAAGGAAACAAAAATAGAGTTCTGTAAAAAGTCACTTCAAATAGCGTCCATTAATACAGTTCTACCCTTGAAGGTACTCAATAGAAAGTCTAAAGAAAGTTCAAAAAGAGCAAAAAGCAAAGTTCAAAAAGCAGTCTTTCCGGAGCTTTGATTTAGTGCCTCCGGGCTGATAACAAGTTCAAGAATATGCAAGAAGTTCATACAGACAAGTCTCTGTAGGTACTGGGCTTAAACGTTGCAGACTGATAACAATGACTATACTACATTTTCTGTTTAACTATATATGGCATAACATATATACAATTCACATTATGAGCTTTATAGTTGGTAATCTGCATACCTGGCCGGTAATTGGCCCTGGGTACTACGCTGTGATCTACGTAATAGCGGTATCTCTTCATGTGGTGTACTACTGTCTACTGCGGATGTAGTATCTGCCCGCTCTGCTAAAGATAATTCCACGACTATGGAGTTGGCAAGTCCACCGTGAATGGGATCACTTTGATCAGGAATCTGTTCTTCCTGGCCTGGAATCTCCCGTAGTACGGGGTCAGCCTCTTCCTGTCTTGGGACTTCTGGTATTGGGTTCGGTGTTGGGTAAAAGGCCACCATGGGAACCACTACTGCACCATGGTATGTTAGTAGGGTTCTGGGAAAGTCTCCTATACAGGTGTGATACATTTCCTCTTCTTTTTCCTTTACTAGTTGAACCTGTATGGGTTGAATAACTTCTGGTTCTGGCTGGACAACTTCTGGCTCTTTCAATGCTTCTGGACATAATTTAAGATTGTCTCTTGACACTAGTACAGATGTTAAGCCCCCGTTTTTGCTAATGAGACACATTTTAGGATTATCCATTCTTGTTGGTAAAATTGTGTAGGGTACGGCTTCCCACTGATTGTCCAGTTTATTGGTTCGACGATTTCTCTTGAGCACTTGGTCACCCGGTCTTAATGGGGTCGCTAGAGCATTCTGGTTGAAAATTCGCTCTTGTCTTTCTCTAGTTTGCTGAAGGCTTCTTTCCACACTCTTTTGCACTTGGCGATACTGCTTTTGCCGTATGATATCCCAATTGGAGTCTTGGACTTCTGCGTCTGGTTTCAGAATTCCCATTTCTAGATCGATTGGTAATTGGGCGGGTCTTGCACGCATAAGGTAAGCTGGGGTGCAATTGGTGGAGCTCACCGGGACATGATTAAACAGATCCACCAAGTCAGGCAATTTCTCTGGCCATTGATTCCTTTCTGTCTCAGGTAAAGTCTTTAGTAGTTCTATTACAATATGGTTCATCTTCTCGCATAAGCCGTTTGTTTGTGGATGATAGGCCGTCGTCCGGATCTTTTTGCAACCATACATATTACAGAATTCTCTGAAGATCTCTGATTCAAAGGCTGTACCTTGGTCGGTGAGAACCTGTTCCGGATATCCATGGGGTCTACAAAAGTATGTTTGGAACGCTTTGGCTGCTATTTTTGCTGTCAGATCTTTTACGGGTACTACTACCAAGAAGCGTGAATAATGGTCCACGATGGTCAAGGCATAGACATAGCCGGACCGGCTTGGTGTCAACTTCACGTGGTCTATGGCTACAAGTTCAAGTGGTTGTTTGGTGATTATGGGCTGCAGTGGTGCTCTTTGGTTCTTTTGATCGTTTCTTCTGAGGTTGCACGGGCCACAATTTCTGCACCACTGTTCGATTGATTTTCTCATCCCAACCCAATAAAATCTTTCTCTTAGAAGTACTTCTAACTTTTTCCAACCAAAGTGACCAGCACCATTATGGTAAGCTTCGAGGACCATCTTGACATCTTGTTTAGGCACGATAATCTGCCAAACCAATTCATGTGTTTTCGGATTGGTGTACCTTCTACAGAGCTTCCCTTGATACAGGAACATTTTGCCTCTCTCTTTCCAGAGTTGATGCGTCTCTTCTGGGGCATCCTCATCGGGATATGCACTTTGCTCAGTTAACAGTTCCTTCACCAACTTCACAGCCGGATTGCTGTCTTGGGTGTCAGCCCATCTATGGTGTGCTAACGGATTAAAATTCACCTCTTGTTGTTTCTGATAGGTACTTGACTGATGATGTTTTGCCTTGGGATGATGGAAGGCTGGTAGTTCAATTTCTTCAAGCTCCTCCGTTTCTTCTTCTACATCTCTCAAGTGTGGCATCCGGGATAGGGCATCGGCATTTCCATTCTTGCGACCTGCTCGATACTTGATCTTGAAGTTGTAATTAGATAACCGGGCTATCCATCGCTGTTCTAACGCACCTAATTTGGCTGTGTCCAGGTGGGTCAACGGATTGTTGTCAGTATAGACAATAAATTCTGCAGCGGCCAGATAGTGTTTGAAACGTTCAGTCACAGCCCAAACTACTGCCAGTAGTTCCAATTTGAAGGAGCTATAATTTTCTGGATTTCTTTCAGTAGGCCGGAGCTTTCTACTTGCAAAGGCGATGACTTTCTCCCGACCTTCTTGCTTTTGTGACAGCACCGCTCCTAGTCCCACATTACTGGCATCGGTGTAGAGGATGAAAGGTTGATGGTAATCTGGGTATGCCAGAACCTCTTCTCCGGTTAGTGCCTTCTTTAGTTGTTCAAAGGAGTCTTCCCTTTCGTCGTTCCACTGAAAAGGAGGGTTTCGGTTTGAAGGTTTCTTCCTCTGCCCTACCAAGGTGTCTTGCAAGGGTGCTGCCAACTTGGTAAATCCTTTTATAAATCTGCGATAGTAACCCACCAATCCCAGGAATTTTCTCACTTCTTTTGCGCTGGTAGGTCTTGGCCAATCCCTTATGGCGCTTATTTTCTCGGGATCTGGTGCTACTCCCTCCGAACTCACGATGTGTCCCAGGTACTGTACCTTTGGCTTGAGAAGGTGACATTTGGATGGCTTGACTTTCATGCCATACCTGGATAAGGCTTCGAACACTTCTGCTAGGTCTATTAAGTGTTGTTCGTAAGTCTTTGAGTAGACGATCACATCATCTAGGTACAGGAGGACGGTCTCGAAGTTCTTGTGCCCGAGGCAGCATTCCATCAGCCGCTGGAAGGTACCGGATGCGTTGCAGAGTCCGAACGGCATGCGATTAAATTCACATAGACCCATTGGTGTGGTGAATGCCGTCTTTTCCTTATCTCTCTCAGCCACAGGGACTTGCCAATACCCGCTTGTTAAGTCTAAGGTGGAAAAATAATTAGCAGATTTCAAAGCAGTTAAGGACTCTTCTATCCTAGGCAAGGGGTAGGCGTCTTTATGGGTGATGTTATTAATCTTCCGGTAGTCTACGCACATTCTCATGGTTCCGTCCTTTTTTTTGACAATCACTAGAGGGGCCGCCCAGGGGCTACAGCTGTCTCTTATTACCCCGGCCTGTTTCATCTCCCTCAGCATATCTTTTGCACACTGATAGTGAGCGGGCGGTATGGGTCTATATCTTTCTTTTATTGGGGGATGGTCACCGGTGGGGATTGTGTGTTCTACCCCTTCTATCCGTCCGAAGTCCAATGGGTGTTTACTGAAGACTTGTTCATATTCCGTCACTAGCCTATACACCCCTTGTTTTTGATGGGTAGGTGTTGAATTTATGCCCACGTGTAGCTGTTGGCACCAATCCTCCAATTCTCCGTCTGAGCCATTGCCTTCCACCTGACAGGTTGGTTCTAAGGGCTCAATGGTTGTGATGGCATTGTTGTCAACAGTATATAGCTTTGCCATTGTAGCATACCTTGGCAAAGTGACCTCTTCCTCTCCACAGTTCAAAAGTCGTACCGGCACTCGTCCCCGGTGTACCTCGACTATCCCTCGTGCTGCCAATTGTGACGCCCAGGAGACCGGGATACCCAGCACCGGACCAATGGGGTCTGTCTCTTGAGGGGGATGTCACAGGTGGCTTGACCCGGTGCTGTGGCCTCAGGCAATGCACAGTGTAAGGGGTATCGTGAGGGGACAGGCACTTACTTGATCAGCAGCAGGTTCTCCCAGCGGTGACGATCCCGATCCTGGATAGATGGCTATTGTCCAAATGAAAGACTGAGGCACTGAAACGTTTAACCAGTTTACTTTAACATAAAAGGATTTACAACCAGTCCTGTCACCGGAGTCTGTATGGGAACTCTGAGTTACTTTGACCCTGCCGGGGTCTTCGCCTCTTATTGTGCGCAATTTCTGTGTGGCCCTGCTGCTGTATGTGAACTGGCTGCCGGCCCAATCTGTCCCCTCCGGGTCCTGGTTCGACGGGCAACCCGAGTCCTTTTATCGGCTTACCCCCTCCGGGAGTACCGCTGAACTCTGTGTCTGTTGCTGCGTCCGGCCCTAGTGAAGCTGATATCACCTCACGTTTTTCCGGTTGCTGTATTATATATAATGAATACAGCCACGGATCCGGTATCCGTCTTTGCGCCTGTTCTGGGTAGTGATTAATGCTACCCGGTTCTCACAATGTCCCTTTTCTCTGTCCCTCTTCTCAGGCCGGTGATTTGGGCCTGGAAACCGTCATAGGGCTGTTAGAAATTCAGCTGTATGACCTCTCACTATCAGCTCCTTAGCCCAACTGCCATTTCTTCTCTCAGACCAGAATGGATTAAGGGGAGTCTCTGGAGCTCCCCCTTCTGGCCGGAGGTGGTAGTGCAGTTTTGCTATCTTAATATTTGTGTTTAGTGTCAGTAACTATTTTTGTGGCAAATACCCCTAGGGGTGCCACACCTGCATGTCTTCTCCTTCTATATATAGTATATACCTGTATGTCATCTCCTCCTGTATATAGTATATATCTGTGTGTCATCTCCTCCTGTATATAGTATATACCTGTATGTCATCTTCTATATAGCATATACCTGTATGTCATCTCCTCCTGTATATAGTATATACCTGTAGGTCATCTGCTCCTTTATATAGTATATACCTGTGTGTCATCTCCTCCTGTATATAGTATATACCTGTAGGTCTTCTGCTCCTGTATATAGTATATATCTGTGTGTCATCTCCTCCTGTATATAGTATATACCTGTAGGTCATCTGCTCCTGTATATAGCATATACCTGTATGTCATCTCCCCTGTATATAGTATATACCTGTATGTCATCTCCTCCTGTATATAGTATATATCTGTGTGTCATCTCCTCCTGTATATAGTATATATCTGTGTGTCATCTCCTCCTGTATATAGTATTTACCTGTGTGCCATCTCTCCTGTATATAGTATATATCTGTGTGTCATCTCCCCTGTATATAGTATATACCTGTGTGTCATCTCCTCCTGTATTAGACCTCGTTCACACGTTATTTGCTCAGTATTTTTAAATCAGTATTTGTAAGCTAAATTGGCAGCCTGATAAATCCCCAGCCAACAGGAAGCCCTCCCCCTGGCAGTATATATTAGCTCACACATACACATAATAGACAGGTCATTGACTGACAGCTGCCGTATTTCCTATATGGTACATTTGTTGCTCTTGTAGTTTGTCTGCTTATCAATCAGATTTTTATTTTTGAAGGATAATACCAGACTTGTGTGTGTTTTAGGGCGAGTTTCGTTTGTCAAGTTGTGTGTGTTGAGTTGCGTGTGGTGACATGCATGTAGCGACTTTTGTGAGATGAGTTTTGCGTCGCAACATGCGTGTAGCAACTTTTTGTGTGTGGAGTTGCATGTGACAGGTTAGTGTAGCAAGTTGTGTGCAGCAAGTTTTGCACATGGCGAGTTTTGCGCGTGGTGAGTTTTATGTGTAGTACCTTTTGAGTATGTGCAAGTTTTGTGCGAGGCAACTTTTGCATGTGTTGCAACTTTTGTGCATGTGGCAATTTTTCCGCGTGTGCAAGTTTTGCGTGTGGCGAGTTTTCCATGAGGCGAGTTTTGCACTTGTGGCGAGTTTTGCGTGAGCCTAGTTTTTGCATGTGGCGAGTTTTGCGCGTGGCGAGTTTTGAGTGGCGACTTTTGTGTTTCGACTTTTATGTGGCGAGGTTGGTGTATGTGTGGTGAAATGTGTGCTGAGGGTGGTATATGTGTTCAAGCACGTGGTAGTGTGTGGCCCATTTTGTGTGTGTGTTCATATCCCCGTGTGTGGTGAGTATCTCATGTCGGGGCCCCACCTTAGCAACTGTACGGTATATACTCTTTGGCGCCATCGCTCTTGTTCACATCTGGCAGCTGTCAATTTGCCTCCAACACTTTTCCTTTCACTTTTCCCCATTATGTAGATAGGGGCAAAATTGTTTGGTGAATTGGAAAGTGCGGGGTTAAAATCTCACCTCACAACATAGCCTATGACGCTCTCGGGGTCCAGACGTGTGACTGTGCAAAATTTTGTGGCTGTAGCTGCGACGCCTCCAACACTTTTCCTTTCACTTTTTCCCCATTATGTAGATAGGGGCAAAATTGTTTGGTGAATTGGAAATCGCGGGGTTAAAATTTCGCCTCACAACATAGCCTATGACGCTCTCGGGGTCCAGACGTGTGACTGTGCAAAATTTTGTGGCTGTAGCTGCGACGGTGCAGATGCCAATCCCGGACATACATACATACACACACACACACACACATACACACACACACACACACACACATTCAGCTTTATATATTAGATATATATATATTTTTTTTTGAACTGTGATATACCGTGTAGGTCGTCATTTTGACCCACGTCATCGGTCTCCATAGAACATTAGCATGATCTTATTACACCTTGCTCTACAATACACGCTGCCGGCCAACCAGAGGCCAACAACAGACACAGACATTGGCATGCCCGTGCTGGGCGACGCTTGGCAGTGACATCATACACTTCCCGTGCCGACACAACAAAGTCAGCTGCTGGCTTCTGCACTCGCTATAGAGGAGGGCAATGCCCAGCATGGCACGGGAGCGGGGGAAGATCAGAGTAATTGTTTCTTTTTAAAATGTGCTGTGGAAGAAAGGAAGGGGCCCAGCATGGGAGACATCGTTACATGAAGGGGCCAACACACCTATCTTTATAAGATCTAGAACGGAACAAGGGCCAAAAACTTCTGACCAACATGCAGGTGGGGGCTGAGGTCCAAATTTTGCTCCAGAGCCCATTGGACTCTAGATATGCCTTTGTATAATGTCCTGGGCCATACTGTATGTTGATAAACTGTCATACACTGCACAATAAAGGGTAATCCAATATAAAATAAAGAAATTCTTTAAAAAAAAAAAGACATTACTCATCACTTTTTTTCTGGCAGATGAAGCCCTTATACTGGATTTTTGCTTACACTTAGGCAGCACATGACCTAGCACTGAATAATACCAGTAAATTATGACATATGCCCATTGTAGCCACTGTTTGGCTGCAGTGGTCCCATGCTGGCTGCATGTAAACAATAACTGGGAAGACCACTGTATCTTCTTTGGATCGCCAGGGTGCAGGTAAAGGGAGAAAAGGTGAGCGCAGTTTATTTTTTTCAGCCATGCTTAAACAAAGCCTGCCACATGTTGTGCTTGTCTGAAAAAGGCGATTACTGACAAAACGGAGCCCATATGCTGTCAACAGTGATTCTCATCAAAATCTTGTTTTTCGAGGATTCCAACAGAAACTCTAAGGTAGTTCTCAGGAGTTAGTTTTAGTGTGAACATAGCCTTTGGTGGTTTCCATCAGAACTCAACTATCCTGCACTCTGCTCTGGTCTGCACAACAGAACTTGTAATAATTAGGCAGGGCAGAGCTGGGACACAAGCAAAGCTGAGCTGTGTTTAATGCCGTCAGCAGATAGATCAGATGTCACACAGTGACAATGGACTGTGTGCACCTACACAATCCCTCACACTAGGGGCACCCTAGGCTATCTCTGTTCCCTGGATTACCCCAGGGGTTTCCTTCTTTGCTTTGCTCCTATCTTAACCCTTATATGTTCCCTCCCTCACCCAGGGAGGTGTGAGGCCAAAGTGTATTGGAAAACATTAACCAGACAGGCAGGGGTTAACACACAGGGATAAAAGAAAACTAAAATTAAACATATACTCTCACAAAACATCAGTGTAGGAAACAGAGGAGGAATAGGAGGCACAAACCAAATTGGGAGAGGATAAGGATAAACACGCAAACCAACTCCATGCAGCAATCTCCTGAAAAACTCTCCAACCATCAACTCCAAACCCAGAACTTCTCCAACTCCAAACCAGGAAGTAGAACTATCACTGGCAACTCCCAAAGTGCCATAGGGGAGTGGCCAACACAGAACAGCTGTTACAATTCAGGATGGAGAGCTCCAGGAGATCATCTGAACTGATTAACCCTTGCAATGACAGAGCAAGGAAAACCTGTACTGCTTAATAGGATGGTGAAAAGGTTCTAATCTGTGCAGGAGTTTGTGTAACCAGACGCAGCGATCTTCTGGTTCCTCTCTTTCTTGGTATCCCCGTGACATCAGTGATACGCTCATCATAGATTCTGAAGGATAAAATCAGGTTGGTGGAGTTGTGTAAAGAATTATACAGTACACAGATGAATATAATGATTTGTACACTTAGATTAACTTGATGATATGTGAAATATCAGATGTGGATGAGCTGACTGTAGTACAGTCGAGCTGACACATTCATTAGTAAGTCACTTTTCGGCTCAGATCGTCAGAGAAGTAGGGCTTGTTAGGAGGACACAGTAGAAGGAGAGAGGGTTCTGTAGCACTGAGGAGAAGCATATTACTGCTATTACTGCTGGGAAGTGAAGTTTTAGCAGTGTAGGAACAGGACTGCCCATTCCGTTATGTGAAGTTGGATGTCCAGACGGACAGATTGAAATTAATGTGGTTGTTCGGGACTTTAAAATTGATTGCCTATCCTTAGGATAGGTCATCAATGTCTGATTGGTGGGGGTGCGAAACCTGGCACACCTGCCGATCAGCTATTACTTGTATTGGCCAGAACTGGTGAGCTGTGCAGCTGCACAGCACAGCTCTGTTGACTGTATAATGGCCGCGGCCGGATACTGCACATCTGCCCCCTATTCAAATCAACAGGTGATGGATGCATATCAATATGAGGGAGAAAATATTGGGGGACATATTAAATAAAAACATCAGGCTTGATCCATTGGAAAAAAAGATGTAAATAGCAAAAGGCAGAGGAAAATGTGTCACAATTCACAAGGCGCATACAGTTTTGAGTCTGATGGTTCAGAATGTGAGTGACGGTAGCAGCATGCACTGAGATGGTCACAGGAAGGTTTCTGCTGTACGGTATACTGCCTTCCATCATACACAGATATGTGAATATACATCCTACATGGGAAGAATGCAGCTTTCAGATAGAATGAAGACAAAGTGGAGGTTGAAGCTATAGGAGAAGAATCAGGAGCTAATAAAGACATAAAAAAGATAATGCTGGCAACACTCAGCTTGTAATTGGCGACACTAGAACTATCCGGAAGTGATTATTTTCATATAGTCAATTGTGCATTATAGACAATGGCAGGTACATGTGTTCTAAAGAATAATTGTACCGCCGTGATACCGACATGTCATTATACCTGCGAATCTAAGACCATTAGCCGGAATACTCGGATGGTCATTAGATGATAGGGTGTCAGGGCGTGACATCACAATAATAGGCTTTTCATGGGAACACTCACAGCATACTAATAGAAGCTGAAACTCACCGTAAGGTAATGAGAGAAATCACAGTGAATCTTCTGGCTTTGGTTTCATTCGGAGGCTCGCCTCATCCAATGCTTTTTGCTTTTAGGGAAAAATGTCTTCAGGAGAAGGCACTAAGTCACCACGAGATAGAACATTGCACGGCACAGTCATCATGACTTTTATCAGTATTTGCCATCTCTGTAACCTGTTTAGGATTTTGCTAGGAATGTTTATTTCAACTTACCCTTATATCAGTAATGAAACCAGTGACATAATGTCTATTTATATTCTACCAATGACTGATAACTCCTCTATATACAGAAGATAACACAGGATTCACCATTCACAATAGGGGATGTCACAGCTCACCTCCTCCTCCTCCTGTACATTGACTGATAACACCTCTATATACAGAAGATAACACAGTATTCACCATTCACAATAGGGGATGTCACAGCTCACCTCCTCCTCCTCCTGTACAATGACTGATAACACCTCTATATACAGTAGATAACAGGATCCACCAGTCACAATAGGTGATGTTACAGCTCACCTCCTCCTGTACAATGACTGATAAGTTATAACACATCTATGCACAGCAGATAACACAGGATCCACCATTTACAATAGGTGATATCACAGCTCACCTCCTCCTCCTGTACAATGACTGATAACACCTCCATATACAGAAGATAACACAGGATTCACCATTCACAATAGGGATGTCACAGCTCACCTCCTCCTCCTCCTGTACATTGACTGATAACACCTCTATATACAGAAGATAACACAGGATTCACCATTCACAATAGGTGATGTCACAGCTCACCTCCTCCTCTTGTTCACAGCTCACCTCCTCCTCTTGTACAATGACTGACAACAACTCTATATACAGTAGATAACACAGGCTCTATCATTCACAATAGGTGATGTCACAGCTCACCTCCTCCTCCTGTACAATGACTGATAACACCTCTATATACAGTAGATAACACAGGATTCACCATTCACAATAGGTGATATCACAGCTCACCTCCTCCTCCTGTACAATGAATGATAGCACCTCTATGTACAGTAGATAACACAGGATCCACAATTCACAATAGGTGATATCACAGCTCACCTCTTCCTCCTGTACAATGAATGATAACACCTCTATATACAGTAGATAACAGGATCCACCAGTCACAATAGGTGATGTCACAGCTCACCTCCTCCTCTTGTACAATGACTGATAACAACTCTATATACAGTAGATAACACAGGATCTACCATTCACAATAGGTGATGTCACAGCTCACCTCCTCCTCCTGTACAATGACTGATAACTCTATATACAGTGGATAACACAGGATCCACCCTTCACAATAGGGGATGTCACAGCTCACCTCCTCTTCCTCCTGTACAATGACTGATAACACCTCTATATACAGTAGATAACAGGATCCACCAGTCACAATAGGTGATGTCACAGCTCACCTCCTCCTCCTGTACAATGACTGATAACACATCTATATACAGTAGATAACACAGGATCTACCATTCACAATAGGTGAAGTCACAGCTAACCTCCTCCTCCTGTACAATGACTGATAACAACTCTATATACAGTAGATAACACATGATCCACCATTCACAATAGGGGATATCACAGCTCACCTCCTCCTCCTCCTGTACAATGACTGATAACACCTCTATATACAGTAGATAACACAGGATTCACCATTCACAATAGGTGATATCACAGCTCACCTGCTCCTCCTGTACAATGAATGATAGCACCTCTATATACAGTAGATAACACAGGATCCACCATTCACAACAGGTGATATCACAGCTCACCTCCTCCTCCTGTACAATGAATGATAACACCTCTATATACAGTAGATAACAGGATCCACCAGTCACAATAGGGGATATCACAGCTCACCTCCTCCTACTGTACAATGACTGATAACACCTCTATAAACAGTAGATAACACAGGATCTACCATTCACAATAGGTGATGTCACAGCTCACCTCCTCCTCCTGTACAATGACTGATAACAACTCTATATACAGTAGATAACACAGGATCCACCATTCACAATAGGTGTTGTCACAGCTCACCTCCTCCTCCTCCTGTACAATGACTGATAACACCTCTATATACAGTAGATATAGGATCCACCAGTCACAATAGGTGATGTCACAGCTCACCTCCTCCTCCTGTACAATGACTGATAACACCTCTATATACAGTAGATAACATAGGATCCGCCATTCACAGTAGGGGATGTCACAGCTCACCTCCTCCTGTACAATGACTGATAACACCTCGATATACAGTAGATAACACAGGATCCACCATTCATAATAGGTAATGTCACAGCTCACCTCATCCCCATGTACAATAACTGATAACACCTCTATAAATAGTAGATAACACAGGATTCACCATTCACAATAGGTGATATCACAGCTCACCTCCTCCTCCTGTACAATGAATGATAATACCTCTATATACGGTAGATAACACAGGATCCATCATTCACAATAGGTGATGTCACAACTCACCTCCTACTGTACAATAACTGATAACAACTCTATATACAGTAGATAACACAGGATCCACCATTCACAATAGGTGATATCACAGCTCACCTCCTCCTCCTGTACAATGACTGATAACACCTCTATATACAGTAGATAACACAGGATCCACCATTCACAATAGGTGATGTCACAGCTCACCTCCTCCTCCTGTACAATGACTGATAACACCTCTATAAACAGTAGATAACACAGGATTCACCATTCACAATAGGTGATATCACAGCTCACCTCCTCCTCCTTTACAATGACTGATAACACTTCTATATACAGTAGATAACACAGGATCCACCATTCACAATAGGTGATATCACAGCTCACCTCCTCCTCCTGTACAATGACTGATAACACCTCTATATACAGTAGATAACACAGGATCCACCATTCACAGTAGGTGAAGTCACAGCTCACCTCCTCCTGTACAATGACTGATAACACCTCTATATACAGTAGATAACACAGGATCCACCAGTCACAATAGGTGATATCACAGCTCACCTCCTCCTCCTGTATAATGACTGATAACACTTCTATATACAGTAGATAACACAGGATCCACCATACACAATAGATGATGTCACAGCTCACCTACTCCCCCTGTACAATGACTGATAACACCTCTATATACAGTAGATAACACAGGATCCACCATTCACAATAGGTGAAGTCACAGCTCACCTCCTCCTGTACAATGACTGATAACACCTCTATATACAGTAGATAACACAGGATCCACCAGTCACAATAGGTGATATCACAGCTCACCTCCTCCTCATGTATAATGACTGATAACACCTCTATATACAGTAGATAACACAGGATCCACCATACACAATAGATGATGTCACAGCTCACCTCCTCCTCCTGTACAATGACTGATAACACCTCTATATACAGTAGATAACACAGGATTCACCATTCACAATAGGTGATATCACAGCTCACCTCCTCCTCCTGTACAATGAATGATAACACCTCTATATACAGTAGATAACAGGATCCTCCAGTCACAATAGGGGATATCACAGCTCACCTCCTCCTACTGTACAATGACTGATAACACCTCTATAAACAGTAGATAACACAGGATCTACCATTCACAATAGGTGATGTCACAGCTCACCTCCTCCTCCTCCTGTACAATGACTGATAACACCTCTATATACAGCAGATAACAGGATCCACCAGTCACAATAGGTGATGTCACAGCTCACCTCCTCCTCCTGTACAATGACTGATAACACCTCTATAAATAGTAGATAACACAGGATTCACCATTCACAATAGGTGATATCACAGCTCACCTCCTCCTCCTGTACAATGAATGATAATACCTCTATATACGGTGGATAACACAGGATCCATCTTTCACAATAGGTGATGTCACAACTCACCTCCTCCTGTACAATAACTGATAACACTACTATATACAGTAGATAACACAGGATCCACCATTCACAATAGGTGATATCACAGCTCACCTCCTCCTCCTGTACAATGACTGATAACACCTCTTTATACAGTAGATAACACAGGAACCACCATTCACAATAGGTTATGTCACAGCTCACCTCCTCCTCCTGTACAATGACTGATAACACCTCTATAAATAGTAGATAACACAGGATTCACCATTCACAACAGGTGATATCACAGCTCACCTCCTCCTCCTCCTGTACAATGACTGATAACACCTCCATATACAGTAGATAACAGGATCCACCAGTCACAATAGGTGATGTCACAGCTCACCTCTTCCAACTGTACAATGACTGATAACACCTCTATAAATAGTAGATAACACAGGATTCACCATTCACAATAGGTGATATCACAGCTCACCTCCTCCTCCTGTACAATGAATGATAACACCTCTATATACAATAGATAAAACATGATCTACCATTCACAATAGGTGATGTCACAGCTCACCTCCTCCTCCTGTACAATGACTAATAACACCTCTATATACAGTAGATAACACAGGATCTACCATTCACAATAGGTGATGTCACAGCTCACCTCCTCCTCCTGTACAGTGACTGATAACTCTATATACAGTGGATAACACAGGATCCACCCTTCACAATAGGGGATGTCACAGCTCACCTCCTCTTCCTCCTGTACAATGACTGATAACACATCTATATACAGTAGATAACAGGATCCACCAGTCACAATAGGTGATGTCACAGCTCACCTCCTCCTCCTGTACAATGACTGATAACAACTCTATATACAGTAGATAACACATGATCCACCATTCACAATAGGTGATATCACAGCTCACCTCCTCCTCCTGTACAATGAATGATAGCACCTCTATATACAGTAGATAACACATGATTCACCATTCACAATAGGTGATATCACAGCTCACCTCCTCCTCCTGTACAATGAATGATAACACCTCTATATAGGTCCTTCTCAAAAAATTAGCATATAGTGTTAAATTTCATTATTTACCATAATGTAATGATTACAATTAAACTTTCATATATTATAGATTCATTATCCACCAACTGAAATTTGTCAGGTCTTTTATTGTTTTAATACTGATGATTTTGGCATACAACTCCTGATAACCCAAAAAACCTGTCTCAATAAATTAGCATATCAAGAAAAGGTTCTCTAAACGACCTATTACCCTAATCTTCTGAATCAACTAATTAACTCTAAACACATGCAAAAGATACCTGAGGCTTTTATAAACTCCCTGCCTGGTTCATTACTCCAAACCCCCATCATGGGTAAGACTAGCGACCTGACAGATGTCAAGAAGGCCATCATTGACACCCTCAAGCAAGAGGGTAAGACCCAGAAAGAAATTTCTCAACAAATAGGCTGTTCCCAGAGTGCTGTATCAAGGCACCTCAATGGTAAGTCTGTTGGAAGGAAACAATGTGGCAGAAAACGCTGTACAACGAGAAGAGGAGACCGGACCCTGAGGAAGATTGTGGAGAAGGACCGATTCCAGACCTTGGGGAACCTGAGGAAGCAGTGGACTGAGTCTGGTGTGGAAACATCCAGAGCCACCGTGCACAGGCATGTGCAGGAAATGGGCTACAGGTGCCGCATTCCCCAGGTAAAGCCACTTTTGAACCATAAACAGCGGCAGAGGCGCCTGACCTGGGCTACAGAGAAGCAGCACTGGACTGTTGCTAAGTGGTCCCAAGTACTGGGGAGGAAGACTGGGGGAGAAGGAAATGCCAAAATGCCTGAAGTCCAGTGTCAAGTACCCACAGTCAGTGATGGTGTGGGGTGCCATGTCAGCTGCTGGTGTTGGTCCACTGTGTTTCATCAAGGGCAGGGTCAATGTAGCTAGCTATCAGGAGATTTTGGAGCACTTCATGCTTCCATCGGCTGAAATGCTTTATGGAGATGAAGATTTCATTTTTCAGCACGACCTGGCACCTGCTCACAGTGCCAAAACCACTGGTAAATGGTTTACTGACCATGGTATTACTGTGCTCAATTGGCCTGCCAACTCTCCTGACCTGAACCCCATAGAGAATCTGTGGGATATTGTGAAGAGAAAGTTGAGAGACGCAAGACCCAACACTCTGGATGAGCTTAAGGCCGCTATTGAAGCATCCTGGGCCTCCATAACATCTCAGCAGTGTCACAGGCTGATTGCCTCCATGCCACGCCGCATTGAAGCAGTCATTTCTGCCAAAGGATTCCCGACCAAGTATTGAGTGCATAACTGAACATTATTATTTGATGGTTTTTTTGTTTGTTAGTAAAAAACACTTTTATTTGATTGGATGGGTGAAATATGCTAATTTATTGAGACAGGTTTTTTGGGTTATCAGGAGTTGTATGCCAAAATCATCAGTATTAAAACAATAAAAGACCTGACAAATTTCAGTTGGTGGATAATGAATCTATAATATATGAAAGTTTAATTGTAATCATTACATTATGGTAAATAATGAAATTTAACACTATATGCTAATTTTTTGAGAAGGACCTGTATACAGTAGATAACAGGATCCACCAGTCACAATAGGGGATATCACAGTTCACCTCCTCCTACTGTACAATGACTGATAACTAGTGTTGAGCGATACCGTCCGATACTTGAAAGTATCGGTATCGGATAGTATCGGCCGATACCCGAAAAATATCGGATATCGCCGATACCGATATCCGATACCAATACAAGTCAATGGGACATCAAGTATCGGAATGTATCCTCATGGATCCCAGGGTCTGAAGGAGAGGAAACTCTCCTTCAGGCCCTGGGATCCATATTAAAGTGTAAAATAAAGAATTAAAATAAAAAATATTGTTATATTCACCTCTCCGGCGGCCCCTGGACATCAGCGGGAGGATCCGGCGTCCGGCACGGCTTCTTTCTTCAAAATGCGCGCCTTTAGGACCTGTGGAATGACGTCCCGGCTTCTGATTGGTCGCGTGCCGCCCATGTGATCGCCACGCGACCAATCAGAAGCCGCGACGTCATTCCTCAGGTCCTAGAAGGCGCTCATTCTAGGACTTTAGCTGAGGAATGACGTCGTGGCTTCTGATTGGTCGCGTGGCGGTCACATGGGCGGCACGCGACCAATCAGAAGCCGGGACGTCATACCACAGGTCCTAAAGGCGCGCATTTTGAAGAAAGAAGCCGTGCCGGACGCCGGATCCTCCCGCTGATGTCCAGGGGCCGCCGGAGAGGTGAATATAACAATATTTTTTATTTTAATTCTTTATTTTACACTTCCGATACCGATACCCGATATCACAAAAATATCGGATCTCGGTATCGGAATTCCGATACCGCAAGTATCGGCCGATACCCGATACTTGCGGTATCGGAATGCTCAACACTACTGATAACACCTCTATAAACAGTAGATAACACAGGATCTACCATTCACAATAGGTGATGTCACAGCTCACCTCCTCCTCCTGTACAATGACTGATAACAACTCTATATACAGTAGATAACACAGGATTCACCATTCACAATAGGTGATGTCACAGCTCACCTCCTCTACCTGTACAATGACTGATAACACCTCTATATACAGTAGATAACAGGATCCACCAGTCACAATAGGTGATGTCACAGCTCACCTCCTCCTCCTATACAATAACTGACAACACCTCTATATACAGTAGATAACACAGGATTCACCATTCACAATAGGGGATATCACAGCTCACCTCCTCCTCCTGTACAATGACTGATAACACCTCTATATACAGTAGATAACACAGGATTCACCATTCACAATAGGTGATGTCACAGCTCACCTCCTCCTCCTGTAAAATAAATGATAACACCTCTATATACAGTAGATAACACAGGATCTACCATTCACAATAGGTGATGTCACAGCTCACCTCCTCCTCTTGTACAATGACTGATAACAACTCTATATACAGTAGATAACACAGGATCTACCATCCACAATAGGTGATGTCACAGCTCACCTCCTCCTCCTGTACAATGACTGATAACTCTGTATACAGTGGATAACACAGGATCCACCCTTCACAATAGGGGATGTCACAGCTCACCTCCTCCTCCTGTACAATGAATGATAACACCTCTATATACAGTAGATAACACAGGATCCACCATTCAGAATAGGGGATATCACAGCTCACCTCCTCCTCCTCCTGTACAATGACTGATAACACCTCTATATACAGTAGATAACACAGGATTCACCATTCACAATAGATGATATCACAGCTTACCTCCTCCTCATGTACAATAAATGATAACACCTCTATATACAGTAGATAACACAGGATCTACCATTCACAATAGTTGATGTCACAGCTCACCTGCTCCTCTTGTACAATGACTGATAACCACTCTATATACAGTAGCTAACACAGGATCTACCATTCACAATAGGTGATGTCACAGCTCACCTCCTCCTCCTGTACAATGACTGATAACTCTATATACAGTGGATAACACAGGATCCACCCTTCACAATAGGCGATGTCACAGCTCACCTCCTCTTCCTCCTGTACAATGACTGATAACACCTCTATATACAGTAGATAACAGGATCCACCAGTCACAATAGATGATGTCACAGCTCACCTCCTCCTCCTGTACAATGACTGATAACACATCTATATACAGTAGATAACACAGGATCTACCATTCACAATAGGTGATGTCACAGGTAACCTCCTCCTCCTGTACAATGACTGATAACAACTCTATATACAGTAGATAACACATGATCCCCCATTCACAAAAGGGGATATCACAGCTCACCTCCTCCTCCTCCTCCTGTACAATGACTGATAACACCTCTATATACAGTAGATAACACATGATTCACCATTCACAATAGGTGATATCACAGCTCACCTCCTCCTCCTGTACAATGAATGATAGCACCTCTATATACAGTAGATAACACAGGATACACCATTCACAATAGGTGATATCACAGCTCACCTCCTCCTGTACAATGAATGATAACAGCTCTATATACAGTAGATAACAGGATCCACCAGTCACAATAGGGGATATCACAGCTCACCTCCTCCTACTGTACAATGACTGATAACACCTCTATAAACAGTAGATAACACAGGATCTACCATTCACAATAGGTGATGTCACAGCTCACCTCCTCCTCCTGTACAATGACTGATAACAACTCTATATACAGTAGATAACACAGGATCCACCATTCACAATAGGTGATGTCACAGCTCACCTCCTCCTCCTCCTGTACAATGACTGATAACACCTCTATATACAGTAGATAACAGGATCCACCAGTCACAATAGGTGATGTCACAGCTCACCTCCTCCTCCTGTACAATGACTGATAACACCTCTATATACAGTAGATAACACAGGATTCACCATTCACAATAGGGGATATCACAGCTCACCTCCTCCTCCTCCTGTACAATGACTGATAACACCTCTATATACAGTAGATAACACAGGATTCACCATTCACAATAGGTGATATCACAGCTCACCTCCTCCTCCTGTACAATAAATGATAACACATCTATATACAGTAGATAACACAGGATCTACCATTCACAATAGGTGATGTCACAGCTCACCTCCTCCTCTTGTACAATGACTGATAACAACTCTATATACAGTAGATAACACAGGATCTACCATTCACAATAGGTGATGTCACAGCTCACCTCCTCCTCCTGTACAATGACTGATAACTCTGTATACAGTGGATAACACTGGATCCACCCTTCACAATAGGGGATGTCACAGCTCACCTCCTCCTCCTGTACAATGAATGATAACACCTCTATATACAGTAGATAACACAGGATCCACCATTCACAATAGGGGATATCACAGCTCACCTCCTCCTCCTCCTGTACAATGACTGATAACTCTGTATACAGTGGATAACACAGGATCCACCCTTCACAATAGGGGATGTCACAGCTCACCTCCTCCTCCTGTACAATGAATGATAACACCTCTATATACAGTAGATAACAGGATCCACCAGTCACAATAGGTGATGTCACAGCTCACCTCCTCCTCCTGTACAATGACTGATAACACCTCTATATACAGTAGATAACACAGGATTCACCATTCACAATAGGGGATATCACAGCTCACCTCCTCCTCCTCCTGTGCAATGACTGATAACACCTCAATATACAGTAGATAACACAGGATTCACCATTCACAATAGGTGATATCACAGCTCACCTCCTCCTCCTGTACAATAAATGATAACACCTCTATATACAGTAGATAACACAGGATCTACCATTCACAATAGGTGATGTCACAGCTCACCTCCTCCTCTTGTACAATGAATGATAACAACTCTATATACAGTAGATAACACAGGATCTACCATTCACAATAGGTGATGTCACAGCTCACCTCCTCCTCCTGTACAATGACTGACAACTCTATATACAGTGGATAACACAGGATCCACCCTTCACAATTGGGGATGTCACAGCTCACCTCCTCTTCCTCCTGTACAATGACTGATAACACCTCTATATACAGTAGATAACAGGATCCACCAGTCACAATAGGTGATGTCACAGCTCACCTCCTCCTCCTGTACAATGACTGATAACACATCTATATACAGTAGATAACACAGGATCTACCATTCACAATAGGTGATTTCACAGCTAACCTCCTCCTCCTGTACAATGACTGATAACACATCTATATACAGTAGATAACACAGGATCTACCATTCACAATAGTTGATTTCACAGCTAACCTCCTCCTCCTGTACAATGACTGATAACAACTCTATATACAGAAGATAACACATGATCCACCATTCACAATAGGGGATATCACAGCTCACCTTCTCCTCCTCCTGTACAATGACTGATAACACCTCTATATACAGTAGATAACACATGATTCACCATTCACAATAGGTGATATCACAGCTCACCTCCTCCTCCTGTACAATGAATGATAGCACCTCTATATACAGTAGATAACACAGGATCCACCATTCACAATAGGTGATATCACAGCTCACCTCCTCTTACCTGTACAATGAATGATAACACCTCTATATACAGTAGATAACAGGATCCACCAGTCACAATAGGGGATATCACAGCTCACCTCCTCCTACTGTACAATGACTGATAACAACTCTATATACAGTAGATAACACAGGATCCACCATTCACAATAGGTGATGTCACAGCTCACCTCCTCCTCCTCCTGTACAATGACTGATAACACCTCTATATACAGTAGATAACAGGATCCACCAGTCACAATAGGTGATGTCACAGCTCACCTCCTCTGTTGTGAATTC
Source organism: Ranitomeya imitator (assembly GCF_032444005.1). Taxonomy (NCBI): domain Eukaryota; kingdom Metazoa; phylum Chordata; class Amphibia; order Anura; family Dendrobatidae; genus Ranitomeya; species Ranitomeya imitator. The sequence goes on along the minus strand of NC_091282.1, from coordinate 1,200,442,005 downwards.
TGTGGCAGAGCTCCCTCCTGTGGTCACAAGTGGTACTTCGGCTGATTCTCTCTGGGAGCTTCCGTTTGTGGAGGAAACTGGTAATGCTGCTTCTGAGTTTCCTCCCTCAGGTGATCTGGTGAGGTCGTTAGGTGCTTCTCTACTTAACCCCACCTAATGCTTTGATTCATGCTTCCTGTCAATGTTCCAGTGTTGGACTTGTGTTTCTCTGGATCATTCCTGTGGCCTGCTGCTCTGCATAGCTAAGTGCTTCTTTGCTATTTGTTGCTATTTTTTCTGTCCAGCTTGTCTATTTGTTTTGCTGGAAGCTCTGGGACGCAAAGGGTGTACCTCCGTGCCGTTAGTTCGGTGCGGAGGGTCTTTTTGCCCCTTTGCGTGGTTTTCTTTAGGGTTTTGTGTAGACCGCAAAGTTATCTTTCCTATCCTCGTTCTGTCTAGAATATCGGGCCTCACTTTGCTGAATCTATTTCATCCCTACGTTTGTCTTTTCATCTTACTCACAGTCATTATATGTGGGGGGCTGCCTTTTCCTTTGGGGTATTTCTCTGAGGCAAGGTAGGCTTATTTTTTCTATCTTCAGGCTAGTTAGTTTCTCAGGCTGTGCCGAGTTGCATAGGTAGCGTTAGGCGCAATCCACGGCTGCCTCTAGTTGTGTTTGGAGAGGATCAGGGATTGCGGTCTGCAGAGTTCCCACGTCTCAGAGCTCGTTCTATTATTTTGGGTTATTGTCAGTTCACTGTATGTGCTCTGACCTCCATGTCCATTGTGATACAGGGTTAGTAACTGGCTTAGTGATAGAAAGCAGAGGGTGGTTATAAATGGTATAGTCTCTAACTGGGTCGCTGTGACCAGTGGGGTACCGCAGGGGTCGGTATTGGGACCTGTTCTCTTCAACATATTCATTAATGATCTGGTAGAAGGTTTACACAGTAAAATATCGATATTTGCAGATGATACAAAACTATGTAAAGCAGTTAATACAAGAGAAGATAGTATTCTGCTACAGATGGATCTGGATAAGTTGGAAACTTGGGCTGAAAGGTGGCAGATGAGGTTTAACAATGATAAATGTAAGGTTATACACATGGGAAGAGGGAATCAATATCACCATTACACACTGAATGGGAAACCACTGGGTAAATCTGACAGGGAGAAGGACTTGGGGATCCTAGTTAATGATAAACTTACCTGGAGCAGCCAGTGCCAGGCAGCAGCTGCCAAGGCAAACAGGATCATGGGGTGCATTAAAAGAGGTCTGGATACACATGATGAGAGCATTATACTGCCTCTGTACAAATCCCTAGTTAGACCGCACATGGAGTACTGTGTCCAGTTTTGGGCACCGGTGCTCAGGAAGGATATAATGGAACTAGAGAGAGTACAAAGGAGGGCAACAAAATTAATAAAGGGGATGGGAGAACTACAATACCCAGATAGATTAGCGAAATTAGGATTATTTAGTCTAGAAAAAAGACGACTGAGGGGCGATCTAATAACCATGTATAAGTATATAAGGGGACAATACAAATATCTCGCTGAGGATCTGTTTATACCAAGGAAGGTGACGGGCACAAGGGGGCATTCTTTGCGTCTGGAGGAGAGAAGGTTTTTCCACCAACATAGAAGAGGATTCTTTACTGTTAGGGCAGTGAGAATCTGGAATTGCTTGACTGACAAGGTGGTGATGGCGAACTCAGTTGAGGGGTTCAAGAGAGGCCTGGATGTCTTCCTGGAGCAGAACAATATTGTATCATACAATTATTAGGTTCTGTAGAAGGACGTAGATCTGGGGATTTATTATGATGGAATATAGGCTGAACTGGATGGACAAATGTCTTTTTTCGGCCTTACTAACTATGTATTTCTGGCCTTGAAACCTCGTTCCTCTGGTGATCCAGTTCAACAGGTTTTGATTATTATTTCTTTTTTGCGCGGCGACCCTCAGGACTGGGCATTTTCCCTTGCACCAGGGGATCCGGCATTGCGTGATGTTGATGCGTTTTTCCTGGCGCTTGGATTGCTTTATGACGAACCTAATTCAGTGGATCAGGCAGAGAAATTCTTGCTGGCTCTGTGTCAGGGTCAGGATGAGATAGAGGTATATTGCCAGAAATTTAGAAAATGGTCAGTGCTCACTCAATGGAATGAATCTGCGCTGGCAGCTATGTTCAGAAAGGGTCTCTCTGAAGCCCTTAAGGATGTCATGATGGGATTTCCTATGCCTGCTGGTTTGAATGAGTCTATGTCTTTGGCTATTCAGATCGGTCGACGCTTGCGTGAGCGTAAATCTGTGGACCATTTGGCGGTATTACCTGAGCTTAAACCTGAGCCTATGCAGTGCGATAGGACTTTGACCAGAGTTGAACGGCAAGAACACAGACGTCTGAATGGGCTGTGTTTCTACTGTGGTGATTCCACTCATGCCATCTCTGATTGTCCTAAGCGCACTAAGCGGTTCGCTAGGTCTGCCACCATTGGTACGGTACAGTCAAAATTTCTTCTGTCCGTTACCTTGATCTGCTCTTTGTCATCATATTCTGTCATGGCGTTTGTGGATTCAGGCGCTGCTCTGAATTTGATGGACTTGGAATATGCTAAGAGTTGTGGGTTTTTCTTGGAGCCCTTGCAGTGTCCTATTCCATTGAGAGGTATTGATGCTACGCCTTTGGCCAAGAATAAGCCTCAATACTGGACCCAGCTGACCATGTGCATGGCTCCTGCACATCAGGAGGATATTCGCTTTCTGGTGTTGCATAATCTGCATGATGTGGTCGTGTTGGGGTTGCCATGGCTACAAGCCCATAATCCAGTATTAGATTGGAAATCCATGTCGGTGGCCAGCTGGGGTTGTCAGGGGATACATGGTGATGTTCCATTTTTGTCAATTTCGTCATCCACCCCTTCTGAGGTTCCAGAGTTCTTGTCTGATTACCGGGATGTATTTGATGAGCCCAAGTCTGATGCCCTACCTCCGCATAGGGATTGTGATTGTGCTATCAATTTGATTCTTGGTGGTAAATTCCCAAAAGGTCGACTGTTTAATTTATCCGTGCCTGAGCACACCGCTATGCGCAGTTATGTGAAGGAATCCCTGGAGAAGGGGCATATTCGCCCGTCATCGTCGCCATTAGGAGCAGGGTTCTTTTTTGTAGCCAAAAAGGATGGTTCGCTGAGACCTTGTATAGATTATCGCCTTCTTAATAAGATCACTGTTAAATTTCAGTACCCCTTGCCTTTGTTATCTGATTTGTTTGCTCGGATTAAGGGGGCTAGTTGGTTCACCAAGATTGATCTTCGTGGTGCGTATAATCTGGTGCGAATCAGGCGAGGCGATGAATGGAAAACTGCATTTAATATGCCCGAGGGTCATTTTGAGTATCTAGTGATGCCATTCGGACTTGCCAATGCTCCATCAGTGTTTCAGTCCTTTATGCATGACATCTTCCGAGAGTACCTGGATAAATTCCTGATTGTGTACTTGGATGACATTTTTATCTTCTCGGATGATTGGGAGTCTCATGTGAAACAGGTCAGAACGGTTTTTCAGGTCCTGCGTGCTAACTCTTTGTTTGTGAAGGGATCAAAGTGTCTCTTTGGTGTGCAGAAGGTTTCATTTTTGGGGTTCATCTTTTCCCCTTCTACTATCGAGATGGATCCTGTTAAGGTCCAAGCCATCCATGATTGGACTCAGCCGACATCTCTGAAAAGTCTGCAAAAGTTCCTGGGCTTTGCTAATTTTTATCGTCGCTTCATCTGCAATTTTTCTAGTATTGCCAAACCATTGACCGATTTGACCAAGAAGGGTGCTGATTTGGTCAATTGGTCTTCTGCTGCTGTGGAAGCTTTTCAAGAGTTGAAGCATCGTTTTTCTTCTGCCCCTGTGTTGTGTCAACCTGATGTTTCTCTTCCGTTCCAGGTCGAGGTTGATGCTTCTGAGATTGGAGCAGTGGTTTTTTTGTTGCAGAGAGGTTCTGATTGTTCAGTGATGAAACCATGCGCTTTTTTTTCCAGGAAGTTTTCGCCTGCTGAGCGGAATTCTGATGTGGGCAACCGAGAGTTGCTGGCCATGAAGTGGGCATTCGAGGAGTGGCGTCATTGGCTTGAAGGAGCTAAGCATCGCGTGGTGGTATTGACTGATCATAAGAACCTGACTTATCTCGAGTCTGCTAAGCGTTGGAATCCTAGACAGGCTCGTTGGTCGCTGTTTTTCACCCGTTTTGACTTTGTGATTTCGTACCTTCCGGGCTCTAAAAATGTGAAGGCGGATGCTCTGTCTAGGAGTTTTGTGCCCGACTCTCCGGGTTTATCTGAGCCGGCGGGTATCCTCAAGGAAGGAGTAATTGTGTCTGCCATCTCCCCTGATTTGCGGCGGGTGCTGCAAAAATTTCAGGCTAATAAACCTGATCGTTGTCCAGCGGAGAAACTGTTTGTCCCGGATAGGTGGACAAATAAAGTGATCTCTGAGGTTCATTGTTCGGTGTTGGCTGGTCATCCTGGAATCTTTGGTACCAGAGAGTTAGTGGCTAGATCCTTTTGGTGGCCGTCTCTGTCGCGGGATGTGCGTTTTTTTGTGCAGTCCTGTGGGATTTGTGCTCGGGCTAAGCCCTGCTGTTCTCGTGCCAGTGGGTTGCTTTTGCTATTGCCGGTCCCGAAGAGACCTTGGACACATATCTCTATGGATTTTATTTCGGATCTTCCCGTCTCTCAAAAGATGTCAGTCATTTGGGTGGTCTGTGATCGCTTTTCTAAGATGGTCCATCTGGTACCCTTGTCCAAGTTGCCTTCCTCCTCTGATTTTGTGCCATTGTTCTTCCAGCATGTGGTTCGTTTGCATGGCATTCCAGAGAATATCGTTTCTGACAGAGGTTCCCAGTTTGTTTCGAGGTTTTGGCGAGCCTTTTGTGGTAGGATGGGCATTGACTTGTCTTTTTCCTCGGCTTTTCATCCTCAGACTAATGGCCAGACCGAACGAACCAATCAGACCTTGGAAACCTATCTGAGATGCTTTGTTTCTGCCGATCAGGATGACTGGGTGTCCTTTTTGCCTTTGGCTGAGTTCGCCCTTAATAATCGCGCCAGCTCGGCTACCTTGGTTTCGCCATTTTTCTGCAATTCTGGGTTCCATCCTCGTTTCTCTTCAGGACAGGTTGAGTCTTCGGACTGTCCTGGTGTGGATACTGTGGTGGACAGGTTGCAGCAGATTTGGACTTATGTAGTGGACAATTTGACCTTGTCCCAGGAGAAGGCTCAACGTTTCGCTAATCACAGACGCCGTGTGGGTCCCCGACTTCGTGTTGGGGATCTGGTTTGGTTATCTTCTCGTCATATTCCTATGAAGGTTTCCTCTCCGAAGTTTCAACCTCATTTCATTGGTCCTTATAGGATTTCTGAGGTTATTAATCCTGTGTCTTTTCGTCTGACCCTCCCAGATTCTTTTTTCATACCTAACGTCTTCCATAGGTCATTGTTGCGGAGATACGTGGCACCTATGGTTCCATCTGTTGACCCTCCTGCCCCGGTTTTGGTGGAGGGGGAATTGGAGTATAGTGTGGAGAAGATTTTGGATTCTCGTGTTTCAAGACGGAAACTCCAGTATCTGGTTAAATGGAAGGGTTATGCTCAGGAGGATAATTCCTGGGTTTTTGCCTCTGATGTCCATGCTCCCGATCTTGTTCGTGCCTTTCATATGGCTCATCCTGGTCGGCCTGGGGGCTCTGGTGAGGGTTCGGTGACCCCTCCTCAAGGGGGGGGGGTACTGTTGTGAATTCTGTGGCAGAGCTCCCTCCTGTGGTCACAAGTGGTACTTCGGCTGATTCTCTCTGGGAGCTTCCGTTTGTGGAGGAAACTGGTACTGCTGCTTCTGAGTTTCCTCCCTCAGGTGATCTGGTGAGGTCGTTAGGTGCTTCTCTACTTAACCCCACCTAATGCTTTGATTCATGCTTCCTGTCAATGTTCCAGTGTTGGACTTGTGTTTCTCTGGATCATTCCTGTGGCCTGCTGCTCTGCATAGCTAAGTGCTTCTTTGCTATTTGTTGCTATTTTTTCTGTCCAGCTTGTCTATTTGTTTTGCTGGAAGCTCTGGGACGCAAAGGGTGTACCTCCGTGCCGTTAGTTCGGTACGGAGGGTCTTTTTGCCCCGTTGCGTGGTTTTCTTTAGGGTTTTGTGTAGACCGCAAAGTTATCTTTCCTATCCTCGTTCTGTCTAGAATATCGGGCCTCACTTTGCTGAATCTATTTCATCCCTACGTTTGTCTTTTCATCTTACTCACAGTCATTATATGTGGGGGGCTGCCTTTTCCTTTGGGGTATTTCTCTGAGGCAAGGTAGGCTTATTTTTTCTATCTTCAGGCTAGTTAGTTTCTCAGGCTGTGCCGAGTTGCATAGGTAGCGTTAGGCGCAATCCACGGCTGCCTCTAGTTGTGTTTGGAGAGGATCAGGGATTGCGGTCTGCAGAGTTCCCACGTCTCAGAGCTCGTTCTATTATTTTGGGTTATTGTCAGATCACTGTATGTGCTCTGACCTCCATGTCCATTGTGATACTGAGTTGCCTTTCATAACACTCCTCCTCCTGTACAATGACTGATAACACCTCTATATACAGTAGATAACATAGGATCCACCATTCACAGTAGGGGATGTCACAGCTCACCTCCTCCTGTACAATGACTGATAACACCTCTATATACAGTAGATAACACAGGATCCACGATTCACAATAGGTGATGTCACAGCTCACCTCATCCCCCTGTACAATGACTGATAATACCTCTATATACAGTAGATAACACAGGATTCACCATTCACAATAGGTGATATCACAGCTCACCTCCTCCTCCTGTACGATGAATGATAATACCTCTATATACGGTAGATAACACAGGATCCATCATTCACAATAGGTGATGTCACAACTCACCTCCTCCTGTACAATAACTGATAACACCTCTATATACAGTAGATAACACAGGATCCACCATTCACAATAGGTGATATCACAGCTCACCTCCTCCTCCTGTACAATGACTGATAACACCTCTATGTACAGTAGATAACACAGGATCCACAATTCACAATAGGTGATGTCACAGCCCACCTCCTCCTCCTGTACAATGACTGATAACACCTCTATAAACAGTAGATAACACAGGATTCACCATTCACAATAAGTGATATCACAGCTCACCTCCTCCTCCTGTACAATGACTGATAACACCTCTATATACATTAGATAACACAGGATCCACCATTCACAATAGGTGATATCACAGCTCACCTCCTCCTCCTGTACAATGACTGATAACACCTCTATATACAGTAGATAACACAGGATCCATCATTCACAATAGGTGATGTCACAACTCACCTCCTCCTGTACAATAACTGATAACACCTCTATATACAGTAGATAACACAGGATCCATCATTCTCAATATATGATATCACAGCTCACCTCCTCCTCATGTACAATAAATGATAACACCTCTATATACAGTAGATAACACAGGATCTACCATTCACAATAGTTGATGTCACAGCTCACCTCCTCCTCTTGTACAATGACTGATAACAACTCTATATACAGTAGATAACACAGGATCCAGCATTCACAATAGGTGATGTCTCAGCTCACCTCCTCCTCCTCCTGTACAATGACTGATAACACCTCTATATACAGTAGATAACAGGATCCACCAGTCACAATAGGTGATGTCACAGCTCACCTCCTCCTCCTGTACAATGACTGATAACACCTCTATATACAGTAGATAACATAGGATCCACCATTCACAGTAGGGGATGTCACAGCTCACCTCCTCCTGTACAATGACTGATAACACCTCTATATACAGTAGATAACACAGGATCCACGATTCACAATAGGTGATGTCACAGCTCACCTCATCCCCCTGTACAATGACTGATAATACCTCTATATACAGTAGATAACACAGGATTCACCATTCACAATAGGTGATATCACAGCTCACCTCCTCCTCCTGTACAATGAATGATAATACCTCTATATATATACGGTAGATAACACAGGATCCATCATTCACAATAGTAACATAGTAACATAGTAACATAGTTAGTAAGGCCGAAAAAAGACATTTGTCCATCCAGTTCAGCCTATATTCCATCATACTAGGTGATAACACCTCTACATACAGTAGATACCTCTATATACAGTAGATAACACAGGATCTACCATTCACAATAGTTGATGTCACAGCTCACCTCCTCCTCTTGTACAATGACTGATAACAACTCTATATACAGTAGATAACACAGGATCCAGCATTCACAATAGGTGATGTCACAACTCACCTCCTCCTGTACAATAACTGATAACACCTCTATATACAGTAGATAACACAGGATCCACCCTTCACAATAGGTGATATCACAGCTCACCTCCTCCTCCTGTACAATGACTGATAACACCTCTATATACAGTAGATAACACAGGATCCACAATTCACAATAGGTGATGTCACAGCTCACCTCCTCCTCCTGTACAATGACTGATAACACCTCTATAAACAGTAGATAACACAGGATTCACCATTCACAATAGGTGATATCACAGCTCACCTCCTCCTCCTGTACAATGACTGATAACACCTCTATATACATTAGATAACACAGGATCCACCATTCACAATAGGTGATATCACAGCTCACCTCCTCCTCCTGTACAATGACTGATAACACCTCTATATACAGTAGATAATACAGGATCCATCATTCACAATAGGTGATGTCACAACTCACCTCCTCCTGTACAATAACTGATAACATCTCTATACACAGTAGATAACACAAGATCCACCATACACAATAGGTGATGTCACAGCTCACCTCCTCCTCCTGTACAATGACTGATAACATCTCTATATACAGTAGATAACACAGAATCCACCATTCACAATAGGTGATGTCACAGCTCACCTCCTCTTCCTCCTGTACAATGACTCCTCTATATACAGTAGATAACACACAACCATAAACCTCTTACTGACCTGGGGGGCAACACTTTATCTAATTGAAAACCATATAGATCACACAACAATTAATCATGTATAGATGAAGAAGTGCTCAGCATAAACAGATATAGTTAAAATCAGTACTTTATTAAGATAAATATAAAATTATACACATAGTGTATAAGAGGGAGGACCAAACGTCCAGCAAATATGTGAAGGCAAAAACCCAGTGAACAAATATAACTTTTTCTTATACATATATCTTGTTGCTAGAATACAAACAAGTTATCTCACTGTTGGGTTATGCTAATATCGTTGTTAAGAATAAATATCTGATTACACGGCTACCTATGCTTATTTAAATCAAGATATAATATGAAATGTAAACAGTGAAAATAGATGAAGTAAAAAAGATATAAATGGACATGACCATTGGACATATAACCATGAAGTGCTATGCATGGATACAGGGTGTTGTGGATCCAGATTGTTGCTATTGGGGAACCTACCTCCTTGTGCAGCTTGTACCTGGGCACGATCTATTGCAACACCCAATAAAATTATGACCTAATGCACACTGTAAGGGTTTACTATAAATTGCTTAAGATTTGCGCCTTCATATGCAAATCTGTTCCTGGGGCTGTGGGAGAGGGATCTGTTCTCGTCGGATCGGGGTTCATCGATGGTGCGGGTTCTTTTTTGGGCCCGCTACATCGATGACATATTCCTGATCTGGCAAGGCACTCCTTCTGAGTATAAATCATTTTTTCAGGAGTTGAATATTAATGATTTGAATATACGTCTTACATATAAATTTGATTTCCACGATATAGATTTTTTGGATGTCCTAGTGGAGAGAGAGGCGGACGGTCTTTTGGGTGCCAGTGTTTTCTGTAAGGATACAGCAGTGAACTCTGTACTTCACGCTTCATCATCTCATCCACACCATGTGATCAATGCGGTTCCTGTTGGTCAGTTTCTTCGTCTCAAAAGAATATGTACATCTGTTGAAACTTTTGAATTACAAGCCGAGGATCTCAGACAGCGGTTCTTGTCCCGTGGATACAGTAAAAGGAGTGTGAAAAAGGCATATAATAGGGCCAGGAACACCAGCCGACACCAACTTCTTTTTTCTAACCCATGGGTCAAAACAAACCAACAGGTAAGGATGATCACTCAATATTATTCTCGGTGGAAGGAGATGTCGCAGGTTTTGGCTAAACACTGGCCTATACTCCTTGCTGACCCAGTGCTCAAGCAATATTTACCATCTTATCCCTCAGTAGTTGCCCGTAGATCTAAGAATTTGGGCGACCATTTGGTACGGAGTTATTTTACACCTTGTATCCCACCTCCCATTTTTCCAACGGCTTCGGGTCACCAACCTCCTTGCTGGGGCTGTAAGTCATGCGGGAAATGTATCGCACGCCCTAACGTTAATAGTGCTACCCATTTTGTGTCTTCGGATGGCCGTGAATTCACAATTACGCATTCCATCAACTGTTCCACGACTATGGTGGTGTACCACAGCACATGCCCTTGTGGCAAAATTTACATCGGTCTCACAACACGTGCCCTCAAGATACGTGTAGGACATTTTGGCAGCCAAAAAGTAGGACAACATTGAATGTTTAAAAACAGTTCCTCGCCACTTTAAACGGTGTCATGGGTGTGACCCTTCAGGCTTTAAGATCATAGGCATAGATCATTTAATAACAACATTACGTGGTGGCAATCTCAGTCGCCATCTTGCACAAAAAGAAGCACGATGGATCTCGAGGCTCAAAACTTTGTAACCCCAAGGCCTGAATGAAACTCTCAGTTTCTCCTCTTTTCTCTGAATCATTTGTCCCTGCTTTTTAATTGGCTCTTTTATTATTTTTTCATTGTTTTTAATATTCTGTTGTTTATTTTCCTTTAGTTTCTCTGGATGTCGCTATTCGTTGGCCTATTTATGGCTTTTTCAGCATAAAGAAGATTTTCTACTTTTTATATCCATCTGATGCTGTTTTGGGAGTCTTTTTCTTTATGTTGTTATTTATATGTGATTTTTTCACTTTTCACATAATTGCACAAGACTTATGCATATGGCTCTGAATATTTATATATAATGTATTGTCTTTTGTACATGTATGGCTATGTACTTTTGTCTCTTTGATGTCATTGTAATAGATCACATTTTTTTATTATCTGACATTTGTGTTTTGTTTAGCACATATATTGTTTTTTGTGTCACTGTGCACTTTTGAGCAATAATTTATATCTGTTTAAACATTAGGATTTCATTTAATGTTCCAGTGTAATATATATTGTGGCACTATTTACCCACTCCCTTTGTGTGTGGATCTCACTCCCTTCCTTTTTTTCACTCTCCCATTATATGCTCATTGGTGCTTTGTTGCCGGGCAACGGCTGGGGCGTCTTTTTGAGTTGCACGCTGGGATCCTTTCTATCCAGCTCGCGCCTTACCGGTGGGCGTGACCTGGATGATCCTGACGGGATCCTGATTGGTCTCTTTTTCTTCCGCTGTTCGCGCTCTAGTGTGCCATTGTGTGCGCATGCGCGGTTGGTACCTAGTGATGCGGCATTCCTGTAGGGGCCTCGGGATTGGTTTACATTATGCTTAAATACCTCATATGTTTGGAGTACGCCACACCCCTGAAAGAAGGCACCGTGCCGAAACGTGCGTTGGGGCTCGTGGCAGTGTGGTTCTCCTGCAGGTATCCTGACTGTTTAACCTTATGCTGGTTCACTCCTCTTCTTATTCAGAGCACAGCTTCGCCTTGCATGTTTAGGTAGTACTTGGCACTTGCTTCCGTTTATTGACCCTTATATTCATGCATTCGTAGGAGCTTATCTATTGTGTTCTATTATGCTGTGTATACAGAGCGGACTTGTACTTCATAGGAGTGAATATATGTCCATGATGTACTGTGTATCACTACCTGTGGGTTTCCACACTGTCTGTGTTTGGTGACCATTTGTCAATTCCTGGACTCCCTCTTTGATATTTGCATGCTGTTTTTATTGATTATTTAATAAAGATTGTTATCTTTTACTTGGTTCTTCGTAGTGCTATCTTTTTAGGTTTTTATATTTACTTTTGGCTGCACTGAACCTGTAATATATCTGAGCACCCGTGGTATTTTACGTAGTAGTGCTTGTATGGTCTTGTGTTTATGATTTGCTTAATATAAGTATCAGTCATCCACAAAAATCATACATATTACTTGTGGATAAGAATCTTGGCTAATAGGGTGGTAATTGCTGGATGCTGTCTCCTCTCACCCCGATGCGCGTTTTGCTGTTGCTTCTTCCTGCTCTGCTCTGCGACTGCCCTCCAAACCATCTGGATCATCGTGGCATAGATATGGATTATCTTTTCATCCAACAGGTGAGGAATATGGTGTTTTATGTTTTTTAATTTTACAGTAACATAGTAACATAGTTAGTAAGGCCGAAAAAAGACATTTGTCCATCCAGTTCAGCCTATATTTCATCATAATAAATCACAGGATTTACGTCCTTCTACAGAACCTAATAATTGTATGATACAATATTGTTCTGCTCCAGGAAGACATCCAGGCCTCTCTTGAACCCCTCGACTGAGTTTGCCATTCTCACTGCCCTAACAGTAAAGAATCCTTTTCTATGTTGGTGGAAAAACCTTCTCTCCTCCAGACGCAAAGAATGCCCCCTTGTGCCCGTCACCTTCCTTGGTATAAACAGATTCTCAGCAAGATATTTGTATTGTCCCCTTATATACTTATACATGGTTATTAGATCGCCCCTCAGTTGTCTTTTTTCTAGACTAAATAATCCTAATTTCGCTAATCTATCTGGGTATTGTAGTTCTCCCACCCTCTTTATTAATTTTGTTGCCCTCCTTTGTACTCTCTCTAGTTCCATTATATCCTTCCTGAGCACCGGTGCCCAAAATTGGACACAGTACTCCATGTGCGGTCTAACTAGGGATTTGTACAGAGGCAGTATAATGCTCTCATCATGTGTATCCAGACCTCTTTTAATGCACCCCATGATCCTGTTTGCCTTGGCAGCTGCTGCTTGGCACTGGCTGCTCCAGGTAAGTTTATCATTAACTAGGATCCCCAAGTCCTTCTCCCTGTCAGATTTACCCAGTGGTTTCCCGTTCAGTGTGTAATGGTGACATTGATTCCTTCTTCCCATGTGTATAACCTTACATTTATCATTGTTAAACCTCATCTGCCACCTTTCAGCCCAAGTTTCCAACCTATCTAGATCCATCTGTAGCAGAATACTATCTTCTCTTGTATTAACTGCTTTACATAGTTTTGTATCATCTGCAAATATCGATATTTTACTGTGTAAACCTACTACCAGATCATTAATGAATATGTTGAAGAGAACAGGTCCCAATACCGACCACTGCGGTACCCCACTGGTCACAGCGACCCAGTTAGAGACTATACATTTATAACCACCCTCTGCTTTCTATCACTAAGCCAGTTACTAACCCATTTACACACATTTTCCCCCAGACCAAGCATTCTCATTTTGTGTACCAACCTCTTGTGCGGCACGGTATCAAACGCTTTGGAAAAATCGAGATATACCACGTCCAATGACTCACCGTGGTCCAGCCTATAGCTTACCTCTTCATAAAAACTGATTAGATTGGTTTGACAGGAGCGATTTCTCATAAACCCATGCTGATATGGAGTTAAACAGTTATTCTCATTGAGATAATCCAGAATAACATCCCTCAGAAACCCTTCAAATATTTTACCAACAATAGAGGTTAGACTTACTGGCCTATAATTTCCGGGTTCACTTTTAGAGCCCTTTTTGAATATTGGCACCACATTTGCTATGCGCCAGTCCTGCGGAACAGACCCCGTCGCTATAGAGTCCCTAAAAATAAGAAATAATGGTTTATCTATTACATTACTTAGTTCTCTTAGTACTCGTGGGTGTATGCCATCCGGACCCGGAGATTTATCTATTTTAATCTTATTTAGCCGGTTTCGCACCTCTTCTTGGGTTAGATTGGTGACCCTTAATATAGGGTTTTCATTGTTTCTTGGGATTTCACCTAGCATTTCATTTTCCACCGTGAATACCGTGGAGAAGAAGGTGTTTAATATGTTAGCTTTTTCCTCGTCATCTACAACCATTCTTTCCTCACTATTTTTTAAGGGGCCTACATTTTCAGTTTTTATTCTTTTACTATTGATATAGTTGAAGAACAGTTTGGGATTAGTTTTACTCTCCTTAGCAATGTGCTTCTCTGTTTCCTTTTTGGCAGCTTTAACTAGTTTTTTAGATAAAGTATTTTTCTCCCTATAGTTTTTTAGAGCTTCAATGGTGCCATCCTGCTTTAGTAGTACAAATGCTTTCTTTTTACTGTTAATTGCTTGTCTTACTTCTTTGTTTAGCCACATTGGGTTTTTCCTATTTCTAGTCCTTTTATTCCCACAAGGTATAAACCGCTTACACTGCCTATTTAGGATGTTCTTAAACATTTCCCATTTATTATCTGTATTCTTATTTCTGAGGATATTGTCCCAGTCTACCAGATTAAGGGCATCTCTAAGCTGGTCAAACTTTGCCTTCCTAAAGTTCAGTGTTTTTGTGACTCCCTGACAAGTCCCCCTAGTGAAAGACAGGTGAAACTGCACAATATTGTGGTCGCTATTTCCTAGATGCCCGACCACCTGCAGATTTGTTATTCTGTCAGGTCTATTAGATAGTATTAGGTCTAAAAGTGCTGCTCCTCTGGTTGGATTCTGCACCAATTGTGAAAGATAATTTTTCTTGGTTATTAGCAGAAACCTGTTGCCTTTATGGGTTTCACAGGTTTCTGTTTCCCAGTTAATATCCGGGTAGTTAAAGTCCCCCATAACCAGGGTATATAACCCCATAACCCCCCAGTAACAAATGGGTAAAAGAGGGTGGCAAGGTTTTTTTTAATAAAGTAGTCTCTGTGTTCATTTCAAATAAAGGACTTTATTCTGGCTATGTCTTTATTACAATCTGACTATGGGGTTAGTAATGGAGGTGTCTTATAAACATCTCTGCATTACGAACCTCGGGGCTTAATGTCAGCTGACATTACAAAGTTGACATCAACCCACAACTATTGCCCCACTTGCCACCACACCAGGGCAAATGGGAAGAGCTGGGCTAAGTGCCAGGATTGTTGCATCTAACAGATGTGTCTTTTCTAGGGAGGCTGCGGGCTGATGTTTTTAGGCTGGGGAGGGCCAATATCTATGACCTCTTCCCAGTCTGAGTATACCATCCCCCAGCTGTCTGCTTTAGCTTGGCTGGTTGTCAAAAATGGGGAGGACCCTATGCCTTTTGAAAATTGTTTAATTAAATAATTGTAAAAAATGTTGTGGGGGCACCTCTACTTTTGATAAACAGCCAAGATGGCTGCAGTCCGCAGCTGTCACGCCGTAAGCGGCGTTAAAGGGGCAGGAGGGTGTACTGGAACCCACACCTGTCCCTACCACTTTAATGGGGCCCTGGCTTTCCCTTATCTCGGGGGTACCTATGATGGTTAGGAGGCCCGAGCCGCCAGTGTATCCCTGTCTCCTGTGCAGGCCCTACAAGTGGCCCCCTCTCCCCCCAGAGAGGAGGACTGCACCATTGTATAAACACAACAATAAACAGGATATACAGACAAGGTAACTAAAAGTCTCAAACTCACCAAATGCTCACACAACCACAGAGGGTACACATAGAAGGGAAGAGAAGGAGAAAACTAGGAAGGAAAATAGGTTTAACAAGCAACCAAAACACCAGACACCAATTTCTGTAATAAACCTCCAAGCTCCAAATATCACTCTCCTTCAACCTCCAAGCCAGGCAGCAGAACTGATCACTGACACTAGCTGTAGTCAAGGCTGAGTCTATATAGAGGATCAGATTACAAAAATTCACTTCAGCTGAGAGACCCAGCTCACAGCAACTTAGCAAATAAGGTTAACTCCTGCACTGTTGGCACAAAGCAGCCAGGTCAAAATACAGGAGAAGAGCTTCTGTTCACTGTGTGTGAACGAGGCCCAGAGCGCTGCGGTTCTCTGGAACCTCTCTGTCGCGGTAGCCCCGTGACAGCAGCTGTTGGTTTTGCCTTTGCTGGTTGTCAAAAATATTTTTTTTAAATGTATTTATAAATTGCACAGCTGCCTGCTCGTGATTTCTCCCATCATTGTATACCTGCTCTCGCAGCTATCAGCGAGAGCAGGTGTGCGATGATAAGAGTATTACTTCAGCTGGCTCACACGCTGTCATCAGTGTGACGGCGTGGCAAATGCAGCGCTGACACCGGCGGTAATGAACCTACCGCCGATCACAGCCGGTGTTTCTCGCACTGTCACACAGATGACAGAGTGGGAAACACTTGATGTTTCGGCTGCTGAACCCAAACAATAACATGGACTTCCTGGAGATGTCCGGTGGTTGGGGTTCGTGCAGGGACACTAGGTGTTAGGTATGGAAGGAGGGAGAAGCTAGAAGCAGACAGTTACAGTTCTCCATAGAACCTTATGAGCACAAACTGTCATCTCTGATTTCAGCAATGGGAAAATCTATGTTGAGTGAATACAGATTTTACCTATGAATTGATAATTTTAGGTATAAATGATCAGTCCAGGAGGAGAAAAAAGTAGATTTCTCTGGCATGATATATAAAAAAGGTTCTAATTTTTTTTGCATACTATTGATGTATAGAAAAAATTAAAAAATAAAACGTCAGTTACACTTTTAGCATGTATAAAGCACATATAACTGCTGACCTTTTTATGGCTCATACTTTGCATACAAAGTGGTACAATTTTTGTAATCCAGCATCAAAAATATTGACAAAATTATTTTTTTTTGGCGCCGGATTGTTCCTTTTTTACTTTTTCATTTTTAGTAAATACCTGTCTTGAAGATCTGAGAATCGATCCAATATTAGAATTTACAGATATTTTTCATGGCATTGTGGTGAGATGATGTTTTTATCTTTTTATTGGAACATTTTTTTGTTTGCTTTAACTTGGATTATATAAAGCATCTTCCTGCAGAAATTCATTGCCTGGATCATAAGGATGAAATTTTTTGGGCATTTTATATATTTTTTCTAATTTTATGTTGTTTTTTTTGTCTTTTTCCAATCAATGAAGAATGCTCTCCTACCTTGCCCATCGCCCCATTTTTCTTCTTGGCAACTCTTCCCAAGAGACAGTCCCAGGACCTCACTTGAACCTAAATGTGCCAAGAAGTTAATCTGGATTCTGAAGTGTTTTGGAGCAGATAGTTTCTTAGTCAGAACAAGACCTTCCTCTGTACATTTCATTCTGTCTCCTTCCCCGTGCAAACATAGATGACATTTTTATCTACAAAGGCCCAACGCACACAAAAAAAAATAGAAAAGGTCTTTTCGGGAGGGATTTCTTGTGAAGCTATTCTTCCACATCTGAGCTCATCTTGAGCCGTGTAGTAAATACATAATCATCTGCCAAATACCAGATTAGACGATGCCCGATGGTGACAAAGAAGTGTGTAGAGTGAGGCACGGAACGTACGAAGAAATATTTAGGAATTAATGAAAAGTTGCCAACAGTTTAATTTCGAAGCTTTGCCAACTATACTATTTTCTCCTGCCCATCCACCGACAGGATCCTTTTTTGGTTGTGGTAAGCATAAGGACTTGAGCGCTTAACACGATGGGAGACTTGATGTCTGAGACTTTTAAGATTGAAGTGGTTCTGGGAATTTTGGTAATAGGAATTGAAGTGGCTGCTCTTCTTGGCTTCATTGTGATCCGTTCTCCACTTTATCTCCAGCATCTGGTTCTCTCTTCATTCCAGAGGCTCTAACAAATAATAGAGATGCAGCACAAAACACAGGAATACCTTCCTAAGTTTCTTTTTTTTTCATCGTTATTATTTGCACGTATTATGTCCAGCTAATTGGGAGTGAATGATCAACGCGTTTTTGGTCTCGATAACTTTAAGTGGAAATAGTAACTAAAGAACAACTTGTTCCTTATCGAAAACTGGGTCAACTTTTTGGGGAAAGGAATTTTTTTTTTTCCTTTTAAAAATAGATTTACAATGAATTGGGCACCATGCAGGATTAAAAAAATAAAAAAGCATTGATGCTTTTCCTAGAGGTGGTAAAATATCGCGCCTCATTAGGACTGTTCACAAATTTATAGACGATTGGTAATCCCAGTTGAAGGAAAACGACCAGCAGGGTTGTAGATCCTAAAGTATAGTCATGACATTAAACTACCTGTACTGATGATTACTCCCATACTAGGTCGGGAAACCAGATAATAATTAGTGGGTATATATTAAGAGAACTTCACCTAAGAGAAAACAAAAACCCTATAAAATTGAACTTTTATTTAAATTAAGAATATGTATACAAGAATTTTTAGAAGATAAAAAATTCAAAGAAAATTTTAAAAAAATAAATTAAAAAAACAACAACCTCCCAAGCCCTTCTGATACGGGGGAATGTAAAAACAAACAAATATGATGCACGGATTGAATGGGATATAATAACAATCCTACACTGATCCTAATAGGTCCCTTTTTTCTGTAGCCCTACTTACCAGCGGAGGTTGACACCCTAAAGTTCGATGTGGCACCCCTGCTCAACGTCGGCAGTCCCTAAAAAACCCTGCACGCCCCTATTGTAAAGAGCTATAGCAAAAAATCAATATGCATCTATCATACAGTTTAATGTTCTGCCATTACTTCCTCTTGTGGTCTGAAATCCACAGTATGACTGCTTTAACTGTAAAGAACCTTTTCCTATTTAGCTGTCGGAATCGCCTTTCTTCCACCTGTAATAAGTGCCCCCTGGTCCTTAGTATGGTCTTTGGAAGGAATGTCATGTGCCAGTCCTTTGTACTGACCACAAATATATTTATACATGTAAATGAGATCTCCTCTTAGGCGTCTTTTTTTCTAAGCCCAACTTTTCCAACCTCTCATCATATGAGAGTCCTTCCATCCCTTGTAATAATCTAGTTGCCCGTCGTTGAACTGACTCTAACGTCTGAATATCCTTTTTAAAATGTGAAGCCCAAAACTTGATCCCATATTCTAGAAGTGGCCTCACCAATGATCTATCAAGGGGTAGCAATACAATGGGATACCTCTTTTTATACATCCTAAAACCTTGTTTGCTTTTGCAGCTGCTGCTTGACATTGAGTGCTGCTGCTCAGCTTACATGTATCCAGAATACCCGAATCCTTCTGTTCTGTAGTCCCGAGAATACTCCCATTTAACGTATATGCAGCAATAGAATTACTACTGAAAAATGCTGAAAATAATGACATGCTCTTTTGTGCAAAAAAAAAAAAAAGCTGTGTGCATAATATTTCTGAAATGTCAGAGACTTTGCTGGTACTGTAAAATGCAGCTCAAAATTTGCATTAAAAATTTTTTTTTTTAAAAACGCCTAGGGTGAGCAATAGGTGCAGAAATGCTGTATGAAATCTGCAGTCACCCAATACACATGGTGGGAACACAGCCTTAGACTGTGTGTCTGTGCAGTCCTCATATTGTGCACAGGTCCGTCGGTAGCACATCGCTCTACCTAGGATATTCAGCTTTGCACATAGCACAGGCTTTACTTCCCAGACACCACGCACGAATGATGCATCTTTGCTGACTTTTCTTTCATGGCCTAGCAACTACAATGAAAGAATAATCAGTTCAATTTATAGCCTGAGACTGATCCTGCCTAAGGGTAACATGTCCCAGACATCATGACCGGGGACTGACAGTAGCGGTGGAGGCTTGACTTGCTGGGAAAATCCTAGTTTATCTAGCATTGCTGGGAATGTGTTGCTTGCTTAGTGCTCATTGCATGGCGCATTGAGCATTCAGTGCTTGCTCTGTGGGCTGAAAAGCTGCCGTGCATCTGTCATTCTGTCCATGTTATGGCAGGTTACCCTATCCCCATAGAAAGCTATAATATCTCCATTCAGTCAGAAGAATTGCGTTCTCGCTGGCGTGGCCTCAGGCTGGTTGTCGGCACTGGTGTCATGGGAAAGACACGTACAGCTAGGAAACATCTTAACTTTCAGTCTAAACCTACATGAAAAGGGTTTGAAGGTTTTTTTTTTTTTTTAATGAAAAGAAATATTAATCTTTACAGATGTGAAAAGTTCTATAACTTTCTAATATACTTTATGTTTCATTTCTTGACCAGCTGGGAAGTGGAATCCAATATATCAGGTCTAGACAATGCTCTGTGAGCTAAACAGCTGACAGAAAGATTTGTAGGGCTGCGGCTAATGTATTTAGCTCACAGAGCATTGTCTGCATTGGATAAAACTTTATCCAGTTTAGGAAATGCTCTAGCTATAAACAAGTATATTGCATCTTAAAGGGGAAGATTTGTAGACCCTAAACAAATGTCACCTATGTAGAGCATCTGAAATGTTGATGACATCCATACCATTGTATTATAAGTCCAATTCTCCATTTTTAAGAAATCCATTAGTGAATGTTTAAGCAAACGAGCATGGAACTGCAGGCGGCTTGACCCTGCATTATCAGCTCTCTGGGCTCACTCCTGCTATCCCCTCCCACCACTGGCCTCCTGTTAGTGACTGACAGGCCACTCGTTGTCATAGACTGGGTGGTGGAACAAATGTGCTATGATCCGAGGAGAGCCTGGAGGGGCGTCACTGGGTGGCTCACCAAGTGTGACCCTGGGTGCATGGTGGCAGATGATACCATGATCCGAGGAGGGGTGATGGAAATGGGACCAGGTGCTACACCAGGACTGACCTCGGGTGGGTGGCTGCTGACCCCCAAGGGACAGGAGGCAGGAACAGCCTGGAATGGTAGACAGGAAGGAAGGTATGGCTGAAAGACAGGCAGGCACCGCAGATAGACAGGCAGGCACAGCTGAAAGGCAAGCAGCCATGGCTGATAGACGGTCAGGCGGGCATGGCTACTAGGCAGGCACAGCTGATAGACAAGCATGCAGTAGGGCACGGCTGATATACAGTCAGGTATACAGGAGTATGAAACCTGCAACCTGGGAACTAGCAAACATGTTAGACACATTATACAACATTGTACAGGCACCTCCATACAGGTGGAGGTGCCTTAAATAGTACTTGTCTTCCAGCCATTGGCTGGGAACACTTTAGGATGGTGCTCGCGCGGCCTCTTTAAGAAATGGAGAGTGCATGCGCACACCCTAAACACTGTGCCCGAGGATGTGTGCGCTGTGCAGGTATCCCGGACATCAGCAGCAGGAGAGGGTGGAGGAAGTGCAGAACCGCAGCGGTGGGTAAATAGACATCTTAGCCAGGTAATAGAGGCAGAGGGCAGAGATGCCGGTGCTACATTCTTCTCTGTGTCTTCCTGCTTTGCCCAAGATCTTGCAGAGGTGACACTTTCCCAGAAGCGGTGCAAGCGCAGTAAGATCCTGATGCCACTGCAAAAGCTGGACTATCTATATGCGCAAGTGCTGCCCCTGAGAATGATGGTGCCTACACGAGATCTTGGGAGGGGGGAGAAATTGCAGAGAAAAGTTACCTGTCAGTCACAAATAGGAGGCTAGTGGTCGGAGGAGAAGAAGGGATAAAGGCCGGAAGTGAAGACCAAGTCCCCCTGCACATGCAAACTGTTGTGCATAAACATTTGCCGATGGATTTATAGAAAATGGAGCAATGGATTTACTAGACGAAGTATGGACGTCATCAACATTTCAGATGCTTTACGTGGATGATGTGAGTTTAGGGTCTAAGAACTTGCTAATATGTTCCATTTAATGTAAAGGGAGTTCTACCGTAATTCACTGAAAGGAAACACTTAACTTGAAAATGGCGAGGAATTGAAGTAGAACATTCAAATGATATAGAACTTTATTTATATAATGCTAGAAACCTCCTTTAAACACACCAAGTACCAATAATACCAGCATGCCTAAGTAATACACTGATCATTTAGGATATACTCCATCATTTTGCTAAAAGTTACCGTAAATTGAAGGTAGTGATCTGTAAGGGGCATATCCTGCGTGATTGCAGTTTAGTAACAAGTATGGAAAGATATCCTGTAAATTTATGTTCAAATAATTAATTTGAAGTATGTAAAAAAAAACTTTTGAGAGAAAGACTGAGAAGGTAAAGAAAAAGGCAAGAAGAAAAATAGTAGAGGGAAATGCAAGGCGAAAAAAAGGCAAGTGGGCAAAGAAGCAAAAAAGAATTAGAAGTAAGAGAAAATTAAGGCAATGAAGAAGAAAATGAAAGGAGTAGAAGAATATAATGGTGGAGTCAGCAGAAAAAGAAGAGCAAAATATGATAAAAAGAAACAAAAAAGAGAAAGAAGGGGAGGAAATCTAAAAAAGACAAGACACCAATGTGGAAATGTGGAAACAGGGCCGAAGTTGTATAATGGAGGAGAACAGAGAAGAATGGTGGAAAAGGGAGGAGAGGAAAAAAGAAACAGCGGCATAAAGAAGTAGAGAAAAAGGAAATGTGGAAGACAGAAAGGGAAAAAATGTGTCAAGAAGAAAGAATAGAAAAAAAAAGAATATAAGGACAAACGGAAAACAAGGAAAATGGGAAAACAAGAAAGAAAACAATAGAAAAAGAAAAAGATAAAAGTGATGGAAATTAAGTAGATGATGAAGCCAAAGAAGAAAATGGAGAAATGAGTAGATAAAGGAGAATAATAGGTGGACAAGAAAAAGTAGGGCAAAGTATAAAAGAGAATCAAGGAGAAGAAAAGTGGAGAAGAAGCATATTACAAGTAGCCAAATACAGAAGAGAAAAAAGAAAAAGAAGAAGGAGCAAGAAAAAGGAAAGAAAGAATTGAAGAAGAATAAAAAGGAAAATGGATAAAGAGAAAAAGTAGAAAAGGAAAGTAGAAACAAAATAAAAGGAAAGGAAAAAAGGAGAAAACAAAGAATAGAGAAAAAGAATGAAACACAGTTGAAGAAATACAATAGGACGGGATGAGACAAGAGGTGGAAGAAAAGATAAGAGGAAGCAGAGTGACGCAATGGCACGTCACAGTGTGGCGGCTTTTTTATCTTTTGCCCTGTGTCCCTAGCCTTCACACCTTTTATGATGCAATATATGGATAAACAAATGTAAAAATCAGCAGCAGTCATTAAGGAGACGCCTCATATCCGTGGATTCTAAGAGCATCACAGTGCACTACATAACAGTAGTTCACAACCCTGCAGCAGGAGAGAACTAATAGGGCCTAGCTGATAGTTTCCATTTAAACTCACTTTGATAAATGTCCCCCCTATATTCTTGTAAAGTGTTGGGAGGGGGAGGGGAGTTCATTTCTGCTTTCCCAGGTTCCCACACAAACACTGCTCCTTGTCTAGATTGCAGACATCCATTTATTTAATGTATGGATGTGAAACAATCGGGAAAGCTGCACTTTAGGCAAAAACACGAAAAATTGCTGTATTAATCCTTGAATCAAAGAAGAAAAAAAACAACTCATAACAGTTCATTTATAATGTTAATGTTCCTTCATCTGACACATCGAATGAGGACGTGTGACTGACAGAAGGAGCCTCCTTATCTGAGAGCGTTAATACTCAGTAACAATAACTCTTTCGTTATTGATCTTAATGGATGTTGTAAACTTGAGACTAATCTACACAACTGGTAGTTTTTTTTTCTTTACTAGATGTAGAAAGTTTTATGGACATGTGTGATTGATAATTGCTTGCAGAAGTGATATGATATGTGACATAATTAATAAGATGCCACAATGGACAGTAGAATGAAGGGATTGAAAAATGAAGGCCATGATTCATCAAAGCTTTTATGCCTGAAAACTGGTATAAAAGCTTTGGAAAGTCGTAAAATTTGGGGGCAGTAGAGAGTTGCGCCAAAATTAAGCGTCTATTGGCATTTTCACTCCAGTTTCTCCCAACTTTGCCAATTCTAGATCAGGATGAGCTGTGGCTCACTCAAATTTTTGGCATGGCACCAGGAGGCACATGCCGCTCGTTATATGCTCCTGATCCATGAAGAGGAGTCTGTCTGACTCCACCATGGCCCCACAACCACAAAAAAGGACAGTCTTTATTAAACGAGGGCCTAAAAATTTTTGCCATGAGAGGTGTATTTCTATGTATTATAAGCTGCATCTTCTGGGTTTTCAACTTGAAGGACCAACTTAGATGTTCTGAGGACATTTTTGGAATCACCTTCAAAAAAATCCAACTGAACAATAGTCTTCTTCATCAAAAATGACCCATAGATCCATAATGGAAACAAGAAGAGCCAACACGTATGCATTTTCACAATGAGAATCTCGAAAAGATCAGGGCATGCAAATATCTAGAATAAACAAGGCCTCCAAAGCAACATCAAAGACTTGGAAAATAATTATTGTTAGGTAGAACATCAGTGATTGGTCCATTTAGCCTTTTAGGGTTCCTCAATTTACTGAAACTAATGAATCAATAGATGAGAATTTAGAAATGTCTATTAGATGCTAGTTGTCTCTTCGATTGTTCCATTAGGAGGAGAACAAGGGTGTGGAACTCCTACTCACTTCAATAAAGAGGAGGATCATGTCGAAGGAAAGCAACCTCTGGACTGAAGTTAGAAATGACACTCTAGCATAACTTGAAGCTCATTGGCCCCAATGTAAAAACTTTAACGGGGCCCCAAATAATTGCAAGTATATAATAGTATTGGTCTTTTAATAAAGGCCAAAGGGACTTTTTGAGCCCTTAGGCACCTGTACCTGGATGTGATTGCAACCCCTGCATCTATTGTAGTTACGCCCCTGATCCTATGGGTTTGCTATGAATATTGTAAGATGGGAATCCTGTTCAACATAAAAATATTAGTACAAAGGTTAGATGGCTCAGATGCAGCAAGGCAATCTAGTTGAGACAAAGTTATCAGATGTGGCATGGCTGAAGTAAGAGCGATTAGAGTGGCTGAACTGGAACAATGGCAGCAGAACTGGAATGGCAGTATAGCAGTGCTGTCTCTAAGAGGTGAAGCCAAGCTAAATTTGCAATAGAGACTCAATGCAGCAGAGCAAGCAGAAGGAAGAAGAATGACTCAGTGAAGAGGAAACAGTGAAGTAGATCTACATTGGAGTATCAATGCAGCAGAGCTGGCACAGGCACATAGGAGAGTTGACTCTGTGAAGAGGAACTGGTATTGCAGGGCTGTGTTTGTAACTGAGGCTCAATATAGCAGAGGTAGCATAGCAAAGTAGCATAAGACCAAAGTAGCAATACTGGAATCATGGAACAGCAGAGCTGAGGCAAATGAGATGGTTCCTAGTCCGACATAGAAACAAGCAACCAATTACCTGATTACTCAGGTGGCGTCCATCCGCCTGAGCTGAGCTAAATGCCATGGGAAGGTGATGCCACCGGAGCACATCAGGTTGCTGTGGCAGAGGAGCAATAGCAGAGGATGGTGTCATGAATCTGACAGGATGGTTCCGCCTCCATCCTGGTCAGGTCAGGTTAATTCTAGTCCACCTCTCTTTGGTTCTGAGGCGGCTAGTTAATGTTGGTAGTTCCTGCGTTTGGTGTCGGTGATACTTCCTTATACTCGGTTTGTGGTTGCTGACCCAGGTTACCGGTCCGTAATCATTGTACCTCTGTGCATGTGAGCTTTTGCTGTGTATGACCCGGATCGTCCCCTGACTTTTGCCTCTGTATCCTGCATTGTACTGCCCTGTCCTTCCTGGTTATCTGATCCCTTGGCTCATCTTGGTTTACTCTCTGTCTAATCCCTAGGTACTACGCTCTCATCTGGCTTTTGACTCTCGGCTCTCCTTTGACTATGCTTACCTTCTTTGCCCTATACTCCGTGCTCCCAGCTGCCTTTCCCAGCCGCACGCGCGGTGACTCCGACCCCCTTTTATCACGTGACTGCTTAGTTTCAGGTCCTGCACTCACTGCTTAGTCTCAGGTCCTTGCACACAGTGTGCCCTGTTCCTCCACTCCCTGCGCTCGTCCCTGTGCCCCCTGATAGCGCCCCCTAGGCTGCATCAGTGACACCATCGGTGTGATTACAGATGGAACATGCAGAGCAATGGGAGTTGAGTAGCAATAAATAAAGGTAAAATTACATGTGTTCCAATATGGTCAGCCTAGAAAGTACATCATGTTCTATGAAAAAGGCTTAGTGTAATGCTCGGATATATTTATAGATATTTACCCTGGTGGTGCTATAAATACAGAATAAGCCATATCATCAATGTTTTTCTTTTTTTCTGCTTCCACAGATTATCCTATGAATATATTCCAAGTTCTGCTAAGTCTACCTGCTGTAAGACATAGGAAAAATAAACTAGGAGAGAAAGTGCGAAGGAGAAAGAGAAGGTTTATTTCCATGTGCGGTGCCACTGGGAGGTACAATAAATTCACCGCTGTATGGTAAACCCATTAAAGCAGTGGAAAGTTGGGCAGTGACGTGGGTAGAAAGCCGGAGAAGGTAGAGGGAAACGGTGGCTGCCGAAGACATGCCTGGAAAATGCAACAAGAGCAGAACACACGGGCTAATTGATATTGATGGAAGGTGTTTTTAGTACAAGATGTGTTTAGGTTTAAGGTGGAAAATGTTTACATTGTAGTCTGCTTGAGGTCTGGATGCAAAGCAGACGGGTAATTAGGGTGTTTGGGACTTCACATTGACTTACAATGAGGATTCCACCAATGTGTGCAATGTGAATAATACATTGGAGCCGTTTCATTGTTGCATTTGCACCTTTTTTTGTCTATTTTTTTTTTTAATCCTGTTTTTAAATTTGCGCCTAATTTTTTAAAATTTGCGCCTTTTCTAAATTTTGCTTGTATTCTCCTTTTTTTATATTCACCATTACGGGCAGAGGTTAGGGTTTCCGGATGTTTTCGCCTGATTCATAATTTGCAACTTTTTGAATAGTGGCAAAATTTGTTGCAAATGTACTCTAAAGGTACCTTCACACTCAGCGACGCTGCAGCGATACCGACAACTAGGGTTGAGCGACCTTGACTTTTTTAGAATCGAGTCGGGTTTCGCAAAACCCGACTATCTCAATAGTCGGGTCGAGTGAAATCAGCCGATTATGACGTAAAGTCGGGATCGACCGAAACACGAAACCCAATGCAAGTCAATGGGGCAGCATAGTCGGCAGTGAGTGGGGGCCAGGAAAACACCTAGAGTGCCCATTTTAATGCCAAAACCATGCATTCTTCTTAATGAAGCTTGTCAATCTTAATTTCCCTTATAATAATAGTTAAGGTAAGGTAAGTATTTAAACTTTGCAAGTGCTGTGATCCTGAGCAAGCAGGGGGGGCCCACTCGTTGGCATTGGCACTGGCACAGGGCCCCTCAAAGTACGGCGGTGTGTTTGCACGGCGGGGGCGCCTCCCACCGTCAGCGACACTTTTGCGTACTATGAGGGGCCCTGTGCCAGTGACGTCGCCAACAAGTATTCCTCCCCCCACCTGATGAAGGAACCTGCACTTTCATCTGCACCTTCCTCTTTGTCCCCGTGTAAGGTGGTATGGTATGCGGGAAGAGGAACCTGACTTTCAGCAGGGTCACAATCTTGCTGTGTAGCGTGCACGGGGAATGTTGCGTTATGGGTCAATGTACCAGCAGACTCAGCTATCACTGGCTGGGCAATGGGCAGGATGAGGAGGAAACACAGATATAGGCCCAAAGAATAAAGTGGTTTAAATGCAGTTAAAAATTGGTAAGAGGACTAACCAGGGGGCATTGCTTTGTTCAGTGGAGGACAACTGTAATGAGAGGCTGACACAGAGAGTAGGCCCAAATCAGTAATTAGTCTAAATGCAGTTTGAAATTGGCAACAGTAGTAAACAGGCGGCACAGCTTTGTTCAGTGGAGAACAGCAAGGAGCGGCAGACACCAATAGTAGGCCCCAACCCAACTAGTAGGCCAAATGCAGTCTAACATTAACAACTACTTAACGAGAGCCTGAAAATGGAATTTCAGGACAGGAAACCAGGAGAACAGCAAGGAGCGGCAGACACTGTTAGTAGGCCCCAACCCAACTAGTAGGCCAAATGCAGTTGTTCCATTTAACAACTATTTAACAAGAGCCTGAAGATAGAAGCTCAGGAAAGGCAACCTGGAGAACACCTTGGAGCGGAAAACACCGTCTCTACAACCCAGACCCAACTTGTAGGCCGAATGCAGTGTTGTTTTCAACAACTACTTAAGAAGAGCCTCAAGATTGAAGCAATGGAGAGGCAACCTGGGGAACACCTTGGAGTGGAACACACCGTCTCTCCACCCCTGACCCAACTTGTAGGCCGCATGCAGTGTTGTTTTCAACAACTACTAAACGAGAGCCAGAAGATTGAAGCAATGGAGAGGCAACCTGGAGAACACCTTGGAGCGGCAGACACTGGTAGTAGGCCCCAACCCAAGTACTAGCCCCACTGCAGTTAGATTTACAAAAAAATACTAAACGAGAGCCTGAAGATCAAAGCTCAGAAAAGGCAACCCGGAGAACACCTTGGAGCGGCAGACACTGGTAGTAGGCCCCAACCCAAGTACTAGCCCCACTGCAGTTAGATTTTAAAAAACTACTAAACGAGAGCCTGAAGATCAAAGCTCAGAAAAGGCAACCCGGAGAACACCTTGGAGCGGAAGACACTGTCTCTACAACCCAGACCCAACTTGTAGGCCGAATGCAGTGTTGTTTTCAACAACTACTTAAGAAGAGCCTCAAGATTGAAGCAATGGAGAGGCAACCTGGGGAACACCTTGGAGTGGAACACACCGTCTCTACACCCCTGACCCAACTTGTAGGCCGCATGCAGTGTTGTTTTTAACAACTACTAAATGAGAGCCAGAAGATTGAAGCAATGGAGAGGCAACCTGGAGAACACCTTGGAGCGGCAGACACTGGTAGTAGGCCCCAACCCAAGTACTAGCCCCACTGCAGTTAGATTTACAAAAAAATACTAAACGAGAGCCTGAAGATCAAAGCTCAGAAAAGGCAACCCGGAGAACACCTCGGAGCGGCAGACACTGGTAGTAGGCCTCAACCCAAGTACTAGCCCCACTGCAGTTAGATTTAAAAAAAACTACTAAACGAGAGCCTGAAGATCAAAGCTCAGAAAAGGCAACCCGGAGAACACCTTGGAGCGGCAGACACTGGTAGTAGGCCCCAACCCAAGTACTAGCCCCACTGCAGTTAGATTTAAAAAAACTACTAAACGAGAGCCTGAAGATCAAAGCTCAGAAAAGGCAACCCGGAGAACACCTTGGAGCGGCAGACACTGGTAGTAGGCCCCAACCCAAGTACTAGCCCCACTGCAGTTAGATTTAAAAAAAACTACTAAACGAGAGCCTGAAGATCAAAGCTCAGAAAAGGCAACCCGGAGAACACCTTGGAGCGGCAGACACTGGTAGTAGGCCCCAACCCAAGTACTAGCCCCACTGCAGTTAGATTTAAAAAAAACTACTAAACGAGAGCCTGAAGATCAAAGCTCAGAAAAGGCAACCCGGAGAACACCTTGGAGCGGCAGACACTGGTAGTAGGCCCCAACCCAAGTACTAGCCCCACTGCAGTTAGATTTAAAAAAAACTACTAAACGAGGGCCTGAAGATCAAAGCTCAGAAAAGGCAACCCGGAGAACACCTTGGAGCGGCAGACACTAGTAGTAGGCCCCAACCCAAGTACTAGCCCCACTGCAGTTAGATTTAAAAAAACTACTAAACGAGAGCCTGAAGATCAAAGCTCAGAAAAGGCAACCCGGAGAACACCTTGGATCGGCAGACACTGGTAGTAGGCCCCAACCCAAGTACTAGCCCCACTGCAGTTAGATTTAAAAAAACTACTAAACGAGAGCCTGAAGATCAAAGCTCAGAAAAGGCAACCCGGAGAACACCTTGGAGCGGCAGACACTGGTAGTAGGCTTTAAACCCAAAATTTTGGTCAATGGAGTTTATAAAATGTTCCAGGGGTACACAGGCAGCATTGGTGTGGTAAGCGGAGGACAATTTCTATTTGGGACTGCAGACAGACTTAGTAGGCTGTCCCCTGTGGACCATGCATCCACAACATTAACCCAGTGCACCGTAATGGACATGTAACCTTTCGTGGACATGCCTACTGGTCCATGCATCTGTTGTCAGGTGCACCTTTCTACTATTAGATAGCCTGAGAGCATGGACAATGCGGATTTTTACATGATGGGATGGTGGAGGGCTGGGATGGCTTTTCTCGCAAAAGAAGTGACGACTGGGTAGCTCTTACCGTGGTACAGCGTAGTCCATCTGGACTTTATAATTATAAATTAAAGAAAAAAAGTAGGCTGTATGCACTTTGAAATAGGTTCCAGGGGTACACGGGCGGCAGTGGACTGGTAACTGGAGGACTTGTGGAAGGAGGGACCGCAGACAGGCGTAGTAGGCCTAACATTATAAAATTGGGCTGTAGGCACTTTAAAATAGGTTCCAGGGGTACACGGGCAGCAGTGGTCTGGTCAGTGGAGGAGTAGTAGAAAGAAGGGACCGCAGAGAGGCTTCGAAGGCCTAACATAATAAAATTGGGCTGTAGGCACTTTATAATTGGTTCCAGGGGTACATGGGCAGCAGTAGACAGGTCAGTGGAGGCCTAGTGGAAGGAGGGACCGCAGACAGGCTTCGAAGGACTAACATAAAAAAATTGGTCTGTAGGCACTTTAAAATAGGTTCCAGGGGTACACGGGCAGCAGTGGTCTGGTCAGTGGAGGAGTAGTAGAAAGAAGGGACCGCAGACAGGCTTCGAAGGCCTAACATAAAAAAATTGGGCTGTAGGCACTTTTAAATAGGTTCCAGGGTTACACGGGCAGCAGTGGTCTGGTCAGTGGAGGAGTAGTAGAAAGAAGGAACCGCAGACAGGCTTCGAAGGCCTAACATAAAAAAAATTGGGCTGTAGGCACTTTATAATTGGTTCCAGGGGTACACGGGCAGCATTGGTCTGGTCAGTGGAGGAGTAGTAGAAAGAAGGGACCGCAGACAGGCTTCGAAGGCCTAACATAATAATATTGGGCTGTAGGCACTTTATAATTGGTTCCAGGGGTACACGGGCAGCAGTAGACAGGTCAGTGGAGGCCTAGTGGAAGGAGGGACCGCAGACAGGCTTCGAAGGCCTAACATAAAAAAAATTGGGCTGTAGGCACTTTAAAATAGGTTCCAGGGGTACACGGGCAGCAGTGGTCTGGTCAGTGGAGGAGTAGTAGAAAGAAGGGACCGCAGACAGGCTTCGAAGGCCTAACATAAAAAAATTGGGCTGTAGGCACTTTTAAATAGGTTGCAGGGGTACACGGGCAGCAGTGGTCTGGTCAGTGGAGGAGTAGTAGAAAGAAGGGACCGCAGACAGGCTTCGAAGGCTAACATAAAAAAATTTGGGCTGTAGGCACTTTATAATTGGTTCCAGGGGTACACGGGCAGCATTGGTCTGGTCAGTGGAGGAGTAGTAGAAAGAAGGGACCGCAGACAGGCTTCGAAGGCCTAACATAAAAAAATTGGGCTGTAGGCACTTTTAAATAGGTTCCAGGGGTACACGGGCAGCAGTGGTCTGGTCAGTGGAGGAGTAGTAGAAGGAAGGGACCGCAGACAGGCTTCGAAGGCCTAACATAAAAAAAATTGGGCTGTAGGCACTTTATAATTGGTTCGAGGGGTACACGGGCAGCATTGGTCTGGTCAGTGGAGGAGTAGTAGAAAGAAGGGACCGCAGACAGGCTTCGAAGGCCTAACATAATAAAATTGGGCTGTAGCCACTTTATAATTGGTTCCAGGGGTACACGGGCAGCAGTATACAGGTTAGTGGAGGCCTAGTGGAAGGAGGGACCGCAGACAGGCTTCGAAGGCCTAACATAAAAAAATTGGGCTGTAGGCACTTTTAAATAGGTTCCAGGGGTACACGGGCAGCAGTGGTCTGGTCAGTGGAGTAGTAGAAAGAAGGGACCGCAGACAGGCTTCGAAGGCCTAACATAAAAAAATTGGGCTGTAGGCACTTTATAATTGGTTCCAGGGGTACATGGGCAGCATTGGTGTTGTCAGCGGAGGCCGATTGTAATGAGTGTCTGCCAGTTAGTAGTCCCAAACAATAAACACATGTTAGTCTCTCGCATGACAACAAAACGAAACCACCAAAGGGTGCAATCATTCGGTACTGGGGTGGGCTCCTCTGCGGAGTTTCAGACCTAGTAATTTGGCGCAAAGTATTTACTTGGGTAAATATAGGACACTGCCCCGGACTATGTTAAGTACCATCATACATGTCAATACAATGGTATTGTCAGTGGCTGGAATTTAAGGATGTCAGCGTATAGACTAAACATTGGTGGAACTGTGAGAGATAATTGTGCAAGTGGTTTAGCAATGTTTGAGCTGGGGGTGGGGGAACTCTCTTGTGGCCGGCGGTACAGGCCCAGGGCCCCTCATGTTACAACAGTGTGTCTGACGTTGGGTGCGCACCACCACCGCCAGAGACACTTTATTGTACTATGAGGGACCCAGTGGCAGTGCCGTCGACCAAAAGCGGGCACACCCACCTCTTCAGACAAACAGCACTCTCCAAGTGGCGATACCACAGCCCCGTGTGGGGAGTTTGGCCATTTAGGGAGGTGTAAACATGTCGTATGCTGGACAATCAGGTGCTGCAAATTACGAGATTGGAAAAGTCATTCAGAATAGTTCACAGGCAAGACCTTTTCATAGGAAAGCTAGGTGTCGGCCGGGCAAGGTGGGGCAAAAGATTTCGAAATCCAGTTGTGGTTCATTTTAATGAAGGTTAGATCATCTACATTTTGGGTAGCCAGACGAGTCCTTTTTTCGGTTAATATTGAACCTGCAGCACTGAATACTCTTTCTGATAGGACACTAGCTGCCGGGCAAGCAAGCTCCTGCAATGCATATTCTGCCAATTCTGGCCAGGTGTCTAATTTGGATGCCCAGTAATCAAATGGGAATGACGGTTGAGGGAGAACGTCGATAAGGGATGAAAAATAGTTAGTAACCATACTGGACAAATGTTGTCTCCTGTCACTTTGAATTGATGCTGCAGTACCTGTCCTGTCTGCGGTCATAGCAAAATCACTCCACAACCTGGTCAGAAAACCCCTCTGTCCAACGCCACTTCTGATTTCTGCCCCTCTAACACCTCTGGTCTGCTGGCCCCTGCAGCTCGTGTGAGAACGATCACGGGCACTGTGTGCTGGGAATGCCTGAAGCAAACGGTCAACAAGAGTTGATTGTTTGGTTGCTAATATTAGTTCCAAGTTCTCATGTGGCATAATATTTTGCAATTTGCCTTTATAGCGAGGGTCAAGGAGGCAGGCCAACCAGTAATCGTCATCGTTCATCATTTTAGTAATGCGTGTGTCCCTTTTGAGGATACGTAAGGCATAATCCACCATGTGGGCCAAAGTTCCAGTTGTCAAATCTGCGGTTGTGCTTGGTTGAGGGGCAGTTTCAGGCAAATCTACGTCACTTGTGTCCCTCAAAAAACCAGAACCCGGCCTTGCCACACCACCAATTTCCAGTGGCCCCGGAAAAGCTTCCTCATTAAAAATATAATCATCCACATCACCCTCCTCGTCCTCCTCCTCCTCTTCGCCCGCTACCTCGTCCTGTACACTGCCCTAGCCAGACAATGGCTGACTGTCATCAAGGCTTTCCTCTTCCTCTGCTGCAGACGCCTGATCCTTTATGTGCGTCAAACTTTGCATCAGCAGACGCATTAGGGGGATGCTCATGCTTATTATGGTGTTGTCTGCACTAACCAGCCGTGTGCATTCCTCAAAACACTGAAGGACTTGACACATGTCAAGAAGCCTGAAGCAAACGGTCAACAAGAGTTGATTGTTTGGTTGCTAATATTAGTTCCAAGTTCTCATGTGGCATAATATTTTGCAATTTGCCTTTATAGCGAGGGTCAAGGAGGCAGGCCAACCAGTAATCGTCATCGTTCATCATTTTAGTAATGCGTGTGTCCCTTTTGAGGATACGTAAGGCATAATCCACCATGTGGGCCAAAGTTCCAGTTGTCAAATCTGCGGTTGTGCTTGGTTGAGGGGCAGTTTCAGGCAAATCTACGTCACTTGTGTCCCTCAAAAAACCAGAACCCGGCCTTGCCACACCACCAATTTCCAGTGGCCCCGGAAAAGCTTCCTCATTAAAAATATAATCATCCACATCACCCTCCTCGTCCTCCTCCTCCTCTTCGCCCGCTACCTCGTCCTGTACACTGCCCTGGCCAGACAATGGCTGACTGTCATCAAGGCTTTCCTCTTCCTCTGCTGCAGACGCCTGATCCTTTATGTGCGTCAAACTTTGCATCAGCAGACGCATTAGGGGGATGCTCATGCTTATTATGGTGTTGTCTGCACTAACCAGCCGTGTGCATTCCTCAAAACACTGAAGGACTTGACACATGTCTTGTATCTTCGACCACTGCACACCTGACAACTCCATGTCTGCCATCCTACTGCCTGCCCGTGTATGTGTATCCTCCCACAAAAACATAACAGCCCGCCTCTGTTCGCACAGTCTCTGAAGCATGTGCAGTGTTGAGTTCCACCTTGTTGCAACGTCTATGATTAGCCGATGCTGGGGAAGGTTCAAAGACCGCTGATAGGTCTGCATACGGCTGGAGTGTACGGGCGACCGGCGGATATGCGCGCAAAGTCCGCGCACTTTGAGGATAACCCCGGATAACTTTTCAGGAAGCACTGCACCACCAGGTTTAAGGTGTGAGCCAGGCAAGGAATGTGTTTCAGTTGGGAAAGGGAGATGGCAGCCATGAAATTCCTTCCGTTATCACTCACTACCTTGCCTGCCTCAAGATCTACAGTGCCCAGCCACGACTGCGTTTCTTTCTGCAAGAACTCGGACAGAACTTCCGCGGTGTGTCTGTTGTCGCCCAAACACTTCATAGCCAATACAGCCTGCTGACGCTTGCTAGTAGCTGCCCCATAATGGGAGACCTGGTGTGCAACAGTGGCAGCTGCGGATGGAGTGGTTGTGCGACTGCGGTCTGTGGACGAGCTCTCGCTTCTGCAGGAGGACGAGGAGGAGGAGGAGGGGGTGCGAACGGCTACAGCCAACTGTTTCCTAGACCGTGGGCTAGGCAGAACTGTCCCAAAATTGCTGTCCCCTGTGGACCCTGCATCCACAACATTCACCCAGTGTGCCGTGATGGACACGTAACGTCCCTGGCCATGCCTACTGGTCCATGCATCTGTTGTCAGGTGCACCTTTGTGCTCACAGATTGCCTGAGTGCATGGACGATGCGCTCTTTAACATGCTGGTGGAGGGCTGGGATGGCTTTTCTGGAAAAGAAGTGTCGACTGGGTAGCTCGTAGCGTGGTACAGCGTAGTCCATCAGGGCTTTGAAAGCTTCGCTTTCAACTAACCGGTAGGGCATCATCTCTAACGAGATTAGTCTAGCTATGTGGGCGTTCAAACCCTGTGTACGCGGATGCGAGGCTAAGTACGTCCTTTTTCTAACCATAGTCTCATGTAGGGTGAGCTGGACTGGAGAGCTGGAGATCGTGGAACTAGCGGGTGTGCCGGTGGACATGGCAGACTGAGAGACGGTTGGAGACGGTATTGTTTCCGCCGGTGCCCTAGATGCAGTGTTTCCTACTATGAAACTGGTGATTCCCTGACCCTGACTGCTTTGGCCTGGCAAAGAAACCTGCACAGATACTGCAGGTGGTGCGGAAAATGGTGGCCCTACACTGCCAGAAGGGATGTTGCGTTGCTGACTAGCTTCATTGGCCAAGGGTGCTACAACCTTAAGGGACGTTTGGTAGTTAGTCCAGGCTTGCAAATGCATGGTGGTTAAATGTCTATGCATGCAACTTGTATTGAGACTGTTCAGATTCTGACCTCTGCTTAAGGTAGTTGAACATTTTTGACAGATGACTTTGCGCTGATCAATTGGATGTTGTTTAAAAAAATGCCAGACTGCACTCTTTCTAGCATCGGATACCTTTTCAGGCATTGCAGACTGAGCTTTAACCGGATGGCCACGCTGTCCTCCAACAGGTTTTGACTTTGCCACGCGTTTTGGGCCCGGCAGATGGAACCTGTTGCGATGTTGATGCCTGCTGCGGCCCCTCCTCCTCCGCTTCAGAACTATTGCCGCCTGCACCCTGTTCCCCCAATGGCTGCCAATCGGGGTCAACAACTGGGTCATCTATAACCTCCTCTTCTAGCTCGTGCGCAACTCCGTCTGTGTCACCGTGTAAGTCGGTGGTAGAGCGTTCGTGACAGGGCAACATAGTCTCATCAGGGTCTGATTCTGGATCAGTACCCTGCGAGGGCAATGTTGTGGTCTGAGTCAAAGGACCAGCATAGTAGTCTGGCTGTGGCTGTGCATCAGTGCACTTCATGTCAGATTCAACTTGTAATGGGCATGGCCTGTTAACTGCTTCACTTTCTAAGCCAGGGACGGTATGTGTAAAGAGCTCCATGGAGTAACCCATTGTGTCGCCTGCTGCATCCTTCTCTGTTGTTGTTTTTGCTGAAGAGGACAAGGAAGCGACTTGTCCCTGACCGTGAACATCCACTAACGACGCGCTGCTTTTACATTTACCAGTTTCAAAAGAGGAGGCAAAAGAGCTAGAGGCTGAGTCAGCAAGATAAACCAAAACTTGCTCTTGCTGCTCCGGCTTTAAAAGCGGTTTTCCTACTCCCAGAAAAGGGAGCGTTCGAGGCCTTGTGTAGCCAGATGACGAACCTGGCTCCACAGCTCCAGACATAGGTGCAATATTTTTTTTCCCACGACCACCTGATGCTCCACCACTACCACTACCCTCATTACCAGCTGACAATGAACGCCCCCGGCCACGACCTCTTCCACCAGACTTCCTCATTGTTTTAAAAACGTAACGAAACTAACGGTATTTGTTGCTGTCAAACAACTTACACGGTGAGCTATAACTTCAGTATGATTTAGATACCCCTTTACAGGTGGGTGAGACCGCAAGGAAAAGCAGGCACAATGTTACACACTCTGTTTTTGGTGGCACCAAATGAGAGAGATGCCACACACGCAGGACTGTCACTCAAGCACAAATGTCAATATTAATCTCCCACTGTTTGTTTTTATTTTTTCAGGGAGAATTTAGAAACCCCCCAAAAAAATGATTTTTTCAGGAAGAATTTAGAAAACAAATAAAAAAAAGTGATTTTTTCAGAGAGAATTTAGAAACCAAATAAAAAAATAACAAAAAATAGGCTTTCTATGGCCCACTTTCTGAGAGAGAGAGATGGCACACCCAGGAGTCAGGACTGGCACACAAGCAGAAAGGCCAATATTAATCTCCCACTGTTTTTTTTTATTTTTTCAGGGAGAATTTAGAAACCCAAAAAAAAAAAGATTTTTAAGGAAGAATTTAGAAAACAAATTAAAAAAAAAGTGATTTTTTCAGAGAGAATTTAGAAACCAAATAAAAAAACAAAAACAAATAGGCTTTCTATGGCCCACTATCTGAGAGAGAGAGATGGCACACCCAGGAGTCAGGACTGGCACACAAGCAGAAAGGCCCATATTAATCTCCCACTGTTTTTTTATTTTTTCAGGGAGAATTTAGAAACCCCCCCAAAAAAAGATTTTTTAAGGAAGAATTTAGAAAACAAATTAAAAAAAAGTGATTTTTTCAGAGAGAATTTAGAAACCAAATAAAAGAAAAAAAAATACAAATAGGCTTTCTATGGCCCACTATCTGAGAGAGAGAGAGATGGCACGCTCAGGACTGGCACACAAGCCCAAAGGCCAATATTAATCTCCCACTGTTTTTTTTTTCAGGGAGAATTTATAAAACCAATAAAAAAATAAATAAATAGGCTTTCTATGGCCCACTATTTGACAGAGAGATGGCACGCTCAGGACTGGCACAAGCCCAAAGGGCAATATTAATCTCCCACTGTTTTTTTTTTTCAGGGAGAATTTATAAAACCAATTAAAAAAAAAAAAATAGGCTTTCTATGGCCCACTATTTGACAGAGAGATGGCACGCTCAAGACTGGCACAAAAGCCCAAAGGGCAATATTAATCTCCCACTGATTTTTTTTTTTTCAGGAAGAATTTATAAAACCAATTAAAAAAAAATAAATAGGCTTTCTATGGCCCACTATTTGACAGAGAGATGGCACGCTCAAGACTGGCACAAAAGCCCAAAGGGCAATATTAATCTCCCACTGTTTTTTTTTTTTTCAGGAAGAATTTATAAAACCAATAAAAAAAAAAATAGGCTTTCTATGGCCCACTATTTGACAGAGAGATGGCACGCTCAGGACTGGCACACAAGCCCAAAGGGCAATATTAATCTCCCACTGTTTTTTTTTTTTTTTCAGGGAGAATTTATAAAACCAATGAAAAAATAATAAATAGGCTTTCTATGGCCCACTATTTGACAGAGAGATGGCACGCTCAGGACTGGCACACAAGCCCAAAGGGCAATATTAATCTCCCACTGTTTTTTTTTTTTTTTCAGGGAGAATTTATAAAACCAATGAAAAAATAATAAATAGGCTTTCTATGGCCCACTATTTGACAGAGAGATGGCACGCTCAGGACTGGCACACAAGCCCAAAGGGCAATATTAATCTCCCACTGTTTTTTTTTTCTCAGGGAGAATTTATAAAACCAATGAAAAAATAATAAATAGGCTTTCTATGGCCCACTATTTGACAGAGAGATGGCACGCTCAGGACTGGCACACAAGCCCAAAGGGCAATATTAATCTCCCACTGTTTTTTTTTTTTCAGGCAGAATTTATAAAACCAATGAAAAAATAATAAATAGGCTTTCTATGGGCCACTATTTGAGAGAGAGATATCACGCTCAGGACTGGCACACAAGCCCAAAGGGCAATATTAATCTCCCACTGTTTTTTTTTTTCAGGGAGAATTTATAAAACCAATGAAAAAATAATAAATAGGCTTTCTATGGCCCACTATTTGACAGAGAGATGGCACGCTCAGGACTGGCACACAAGCCCAAAGGGCAATATTAATCTCCTACTGTTTTTTTTTTTTCAGGGAGAATTTAGTAAACCAATGAAAAAATAATAAATAGGCTTTCTATGGGCCACTATTTGAGAGAGAGATGGCACGCTCAGGACTGGCACACAAGCCCAAAGGGCAATATTAATCTCCCACTGTTTTTTTTTTTTTCAGGGAGAATTTATAAAACCAATAAAAAAAAAAAAATAGGCTTTCTATGGCCCACTATTTGACAGAGAGATGGCACGCTCAGGACTGGCACACAAGCCCAAAGGCCAATATTAATCTCCCACTGTTTTTTTTTTTTCAGGGAGAATTTAGAAACCCCACAAAAAAAAACAGAAAAAAAAATTAGGCTTTCTATGGCCCACTATGTGAGATGGCACACACAGGGATGGCACTCGAGCAGAAATGCCAATCTTAATCTCCCACAGCTTTTTTTTTTAGGGAGAATTAAAAAAAAAAAAAAAAACACAGGGACTGTCCTACAATTACTATCTCCCTGCAGTAATCTCAGCCAGGTATGGCAGGCAGCAATAAGGAGTGGACTGCTGCACAAATTAAATAAAAAGTGTGGACAAACAAACAAGATAGCTGTGCAGAAAGGAAGGAACAACAGGATTTGTGCTTTGAAAAAAGCAGTTGTTTTGCACAGCGGCGTACACACAGCAATGCAGCTATCAGGGAGCCTTCTACATAGTAACATAGTAACATAGTTAGTAAGGCCGAAAAAAGACATTTGTCCATCCAGTTCAGCCTATATTCCATCATAATAAATACCCAGATCTACGTCCTTCTACAGAACCTAATAATTGTATGATACAATATTGTTCTGCTCCAGGAAGACATCCAGGCCTCTCTTGAACCCCTCGACTGAGTTCGCCATCACCACCTCCTCAGGCAAGCAATTCCAGATTCTCACTGCCCTAACAGTAAAGAATCCTCTTCTATGTTGGTGGAAAAACCTTCTCTCCTCCAGACGCAAAGAATGCCCCCTTGTGCCCGTCACCTTCCTTGGTATAAACAGATCCTCAGCGAGATATTTGTATTGTCCCCTTATATACTTATACATGGTTATTAGATCGCCCCTCAGTCGTCTTTTTTCTAGACTAAATAATCCTAATTTCGCTAATCTATCTGGGTATTGTAGTTCTCCCATCCCCTTTATTAATTTTGTTGCCCTCCTTTGTACTCTCTCTAGTTCCATTATATCCTTCCTGAGCACCGGTGCCCAAAACTGGACACAGTACTCCATGTGCGGTCTAACTAGGGATTTGTACAGAGGCAGTATAATGCTCTCATCATGTGTATCCAGACCTCTTTTAATGCACCCCATGATCCTGTTTGCCTTGGCAGCTGCTGCCTGGCACTGGCTGCTCCAGGTAAGTTTATCATTAACTAGGATCCCCAAGTCCTTCTCCCTGTCAGATTTACCCAGTGGTTTCCCGTTCAGTGTGTAATGGTGATATTGATTCCCTCTTCCCATGTGTATAACCTTACATTTATCATTGTTAAACCTCATCTGCCACCTTTCAGCCCAAGTTTCCAACTTATCCAGATCCATCTGTAGCAGAATACTATCTTCTCTTGTATTAACTGCTTTACATAGTTTTGTATCATCTGCAAATATCGATATTTTACTGTGTAAATCTTCTACCAGATCATTAATGAATATGTTGAAGAGAACAGGTCCCAATACCGACCCCTGCGGTACCCCACTGGTCACAGCGACCCAGTTAGAGACTATACCATTTATAACCACCCTCTGCTTTCTATCACTAAGCCAGTTACTAACCCATTTACACACATTTTCCCCCAGACCAAGCATTCTCATTTTGTGTACCAACCTCTTGTGCGGCACGGTATCAAACGCTTTGGAAAAATCGAGATATACCACGTCCAATGACTCACCGTGGTCCAGTCTATAGCTTACCTCTTCATAAAAACTGATTAGATTGGTTTGACAGGAGCGATTTCTCATAAACCCATGCTGATATGGAGTTAAACAGTTATTCTCATTGAGATAATCCAGAATAACATCCCTCAGAAACCCTTCAAATATTTTACCAACAATAGAGGTTAGACTTACTGGCCTATAATTTCCAGGTTCACTTTTAGAGCCCTTTTTGAATATTGGCACCACATTTGCTATGCGCCAGTCCTGCGGAACAGACCCTGTCGCTATAGAGTCACTAAAAATAAGAAATAATGGTTTATCTATTACATTACTTAGTTCTCTTAGTACTCGTGGGTGTATGCCATCCGGACCCGGAGATTTATCTATTTTAATCTTATTTAGCCGGTTTCGCACCTCTTCTTGGGTTAGATTGGTGACCCTTAATATAGGGTTTTCATTGTTTCTTGGGATTTCACCTAGCATTTCATTTTCCACCGTGAATACCGTGGAGAAGAAGGTGTTTAATATGTTAGCTTTTTCCTCGTCATCTACAACCATTCTTTCCTCACTATTTTTTAAGGGGCCTACATTTTCAGTTTTTATTCTTTTACTATTGATATAGTTGAAGAACAGTTTGGGATTAGTTTTACTCTCCTTAGCAATGTGCTTCTCTGTTTCCTTTTTGGCAGCTTTAATTAGTTTTTTAGATAAAGTATTTTTCTCCCTATAGTTTTTTAGAGCTTCAATGGTGCCATCCTGCTTTAGTAGTGCAAATGCTTTCTTTTTACTGTTAATTGCCTGTCTTACTTCTTTGTTTAGCCACATTGGGTTTTTCCTATTTCTAGTCCTTTTATTCCCACAAGGTATAAACCGCTTACACTGCCTATTTAGGATGTTCTTAAACATTTCCCATTTATTATCTGTATTCTCATTTCTGAGGATATTGTCCCAGTCTACCAGATTAAGGGCATCTCTAAGCTGTTCAAACTTTGCCTTCCTAAAGTTCAATGTTTTTGTGACTCCCTGACAAGTCCCCCTAGTGAAAGACAGGTGAAACTGCACAATATTGTGGTCGCTATTTCCTAAATGCCCAACCACCTGCAGGGCAGCCCAATGAGCTACAGCGCTGAGGAAAAAAAAATGTAGCTTCCACTGTCCCTGCAAACAAAGGTGGTGTTGGACAGTGGAAATCACTACAGCACAAGCGGTTTGGTGGTTAATGGACCCTGCCTAACGCTATCCCTGCTTCTGAAGAAGCGGCAGCAACCTCTCCCTATGCTCAGATCAGCAGCAGTAAGATGGCGGTCGGCGGGAACGCCCCTTTATAGCCCCTCTGACGCCGCAGACAGCAAGCCAATCACTGCAATGCCCTTCTCTAAGATGGTGGGGACCAGGACCTATGTCATCATGCTGCCCACACTCTGCGTCCACCTTCATTGGCTGAGAAATGGCGCTTTTCGCGTCATTGAAACGCGACTTTGGCGCGAAAGTCGCGTACCGCATGGCCGACGCCGCACAGGGGTCGGGTTTCATGAAACTCGACTTTGCCAAAAGTCGGCGACTTTTGAAAATGAACGATCCGTTTCGCTCAACCCTACCGACAACTATGCCAATCGCTGCAGTGTCGCTGTTTGGTCGCTGGAGAGCTGTCACACAGACAGCTCTCCAGCGACCAACGATCCCGAGGTCCCCGGTAACCAGGGTAAACATCGGGTTACTAAGCGCAGGGCCGCGCTTGGTAACCCGATGTTTACCATGGTTACCAGCGTAAATGTTAAAAAAACAAACACTACATACTTACCTTCCGTGTCTCTCCTCCGGCGCTGTGCTTCTCTGCACTCCTCCTGCATCCTGTGTCAGCGCCGGCCAGCCGGAAAGCACAGCGGTGACGTCACCGCTCTGCTTTCCGGCTGGCCGGCGCTGACACAGGATGCAGGAGGAGTGCAGAGAAGCATAGCGCCGGGGACAGACAGCTGAAGGTAAGTATGTAGTGTTTGTTTTTTTAACGTTTACGCTGGTAACCAGGGTAAACATCGGGTTACTAAGCGCGGCCCTGCGCTTAGTAACCCGATGTTTACCCTGGTTACCAGTGAAGACATTGCTGGATCGGCGTCACACACGCCGATCCAGCGATGTCAGCGGGAGATCCAGCAACAAAATAAAGTTCTGGACTTTCCTCAGCGACCAACGATCTCCCAGCAGGGGCCTGATCGTTGGTCGCTGTCACACATAACGATTTCCTTAACGATATCGTTGCTACATCACAAAAAGCAACAATATCGTTAACGATATCGTTATGTATGACGGTACCTTTACCCCATTCTGGAGTGATTTTATGTACACCCATGTACTGTGGAGTCATCTTGACATTTCGCAAAATATGCAACTTTTTTTTTGCCTAAACAGTCATAGAAAATGTTAAAGCAAAAACAAAGAGCATTTTTTAGTTTGCGCAAAATTCATCAACCATTTTGAAGAATTTTGGGAAGACAAAACAGCTGCAAATACCGCAAGACAAAAAACAGAAGTGACTTACCAAAACCCCTTCAAATGATGAATCAGGGCCATAGTTCTACAAATAGTAACATAAAGTTCTCTGGGCATTTACGATGTCGGCCGATAGGATCTTATAACTTTTTTTTAGACTGCGATGTCCTAATGTTAGAACGTAAGTAATGATGAATTTCGAAATTGGCCAGAAAATTCAATTCACATTACATTTATGTGCTGCAAATCAAATGTAAGATGAAAAAAATTAACAAAAATGAATGTTCCCCTCTCCCTAGCCCTCACCTTGGCCTCACAACTCCTGTCTACACATGACGTCAAAATCAAAGTCCAACTAGACCTCTTGTAAAATTAAATTCTGAAAAGAAAAAACAATTCCGCCATTATTCTTTTGGGTTTCGCCTTTATTGCAATAAAATGATTACCGATACCAATATTGTACAATTTTTTAAAAATATTTTACTGGCTTAAAAATAAAAAAAAAGTTTTGGTCTGTCATTATTTTTTGAGAATTTTTTTCTAATTGTTTTAGCTGTATGAAAGCTCGTCATAAATGCTATAGTTTTAGCATTTATTATTTGACAATTTTTTAACAAGTTATTAATGGTTTTTTGTGAGAGGTGCACTGCTGACATTTATTTGTTCTGTTTTTTTTCTTTAAAACGTTTAATGTATGGGTTAAACAATTTTATAATTTTTCATAGATCTGACTTCTGAGGACTTGACAATGATAATTCTACTTATTTTTTGTTATTTTCTTTTATTTACTTGGCAAAAAATAATTAGAATTTTTTAAAACTTTATTTACAGTTTATACTCGAGTATAAGCCGACCCCCTAATTTTGCTACAAAAAACTGTGAAAACTTAATGACTCGAGTATAAGCCTAGGGTGGGAAATGCAGCAGCTACCGGTAAATGTCAAAAGTAAAAATAGATACCAATAAAAGTAAAATTAACTGAGACATCAGTAGGTTAAGTGTTTTTGAATATTCATATTGAATCAAGAGCCCCATATAATGCTCCATAAAGTTTATGATGGCCCCATAAGATGCTCCATATTAAAATATGCCCCATATAATCCTGCATAAAGGTTAATAATGGCCCCATAAGATGCTCCATAGACACATTTGCCCAATATAATGCTGCACAAATGTTGATTATGGCCCCATAAGATGTTCCATAAAGATATT
Source organism: Ranitomeya imitator (assembly GCF_032444005.1). Classification (NCBI taxonomy): domain Eukaryota; kingdom Metazoa; phylum Chordata; class Amphibia; order Anura; family Dendrobatidae; genus Ranitomeya; species Ranitomeya imitator. Next base: position 1,200,397,437 of record NC_091282.1, on the reverse strand, counting down.
TGCCCCATATAGTGCTGCACAAACCTTGATTATGGCCCCATAAGATGCTCCATACAGACACTTGCCCCATATAATGCTCCACAAATGTTAATTATGGCCCCATAAGATGCTCCATAAAAATATTTGCGCCATATAGTGCTGCACAAACGTTGATTTTGTCCCCATAAGATGCTCCATAAAGTTATTTGCGCCATATAGTGCTGCACAAATGTTGATTATGGCCCCATAAGATGCTCCATAAAGATATTTGCCCCATATAGTACTGCACAAACCTTAATTATGGCCCCATAAGATGCTCCATACAGACACTTGCCCCATTTGCTGTTGCTGCTATAAAAAAAAACAAAATCACATACTCACCTCTCCGTCGCTCAGGCCCCCTGACACTTTCAATATTCACCTGACTTCGTTCCGGCGCCGCCCCATTTTCAGCATCTTCTGCACTGACGTTCAGGCAGAGGGCACGCACTAACCACGTCACCGCGCCCTCTGACCTGAGCGTCACTGCTGAAGATGGAGCGGCACCGGATCGAGGAGCAGGTGAATATCGCACAGCACTGCGCTCCCCTCCCGGTTATACTCACCTGCTCCTGGTGCTGTGCAGTCCCTGCTTCCCCGGCGCCGCAGCTTCTTCCTGTATTAAGCGGTCACCGTTACCGCTCATTACAGTAATGAATATGCGGCTCCACCCCTATGGGAGGTGGAACTGTATATTCATTACTGTATTGAGCGGTACCATGTGACCGCTCAGTACAGGAAGAAGCCGCGGCGCCGGGGAAGCAGGGACCTGCAGGGACCGCGCCAGGAGTAGGTGAGTATAATTAGACAGCTCCCTCCCCTGCCGACCCCTGGGTATGACTCGAGTATAAGCCGAGAGGGTGACTTTCAACCCAAAAAAATGTGGGCTGAAAATCTTGGCTTATACTCGAATATATACAGTAATTTACTTTTCACTCTTTTTTAAAAGTTCTCAATAGGAAAATTGAACCTGCGATCATTTGATCACTTTTACTACATACTGTAATACTACAGTAGGCTCACATGGTTTAAATGCCACTGTCAGTGATTGACAGTAGCACTTAAGGCATTAACAGCAGTGATTGGCGCTAGCTCAGTTCATTGCTGTTAGAGGCAGACGACGAACCTTCCACTCTCTCCAACCCGCTTGGTGACAGATATGTCTCTAATTTTATATCTAAATACCCTGTCCAAGGCAATATGGCTTAGGGGCACCACCACTGGAATCCAGCACCTGGGGCAAACTTCCACCAGCTCCCTATCTGGGCATCTGCAATAATAATAGATTCTCAGGCACTGCCTTCATTAGTTAATAAGAAGGTTACAGACATGAAAGCTTTTGTAATAATAATAATTCATCAAGATCAAGACCCTTTAAAGAGTTGATGACTTCTCTCTAATGTGATGTTTCGAGACAATAAACAAAAGTTACTGTCATCCGTTTGACAGGGTAGTCACATTTATTTTGCTACTTTGATCAGTGCTGTATCATTTAATGAAAACCCTTTTACTGAAATCATTCAGGAGATAAAGCGTCTGTGCTTTCAGCCTCCAACCTGCAGGCACGTAATTGCTCTTGGCAATGTGCATGGGAAAGGGATGACTTGTGCGATACATATGTTAACTTTCATCTTCTTCCAAACAGAAGAACATTTATCCTTGTACTGAACTCGCTGACTGCACATTTCTGCCTGTTATGTAAGGTATAAACCTTAACGAGACCATCACTATATGGAAGGTAGCAGAAGCCATTGCCCCTGGTCCTTCAATATCTTCCAGGGCTTCTCAGATACTACAGGTCACAGGACATTGGGGATTATAGAAGCAAGGTATTTGGAAACAACACCAGAAAAACTGATGTAGAAATTTTAGTAAACATTTTGGAAAACAGGTCTCGATCCTGGTACATGGTGATCCAACCAAGAATTGAGATGTAGACCTCCACGGGAGTCCTCTCTCAGCATAGTCCTAATTTATTGGAGTACCTTGCACCTTTGCCAGGGTCTAGCTGAGATTTGGGAGGGTGATCCCAATGGGAGTCCCTTTTTAACATGATCATAACTCACTGGAGGCCCTTCACACCTTTGCCCATGAGTAAATCGAGATATTGGACCTGAACCTCAATGGAACTCCTTTCTCAGCATGATCATCACTCACTGGAGCCCTTTCCACCTTTGACAATGGTCAGCCAAGATTTGGTACAGTGACCCACATGGGAGTTCCTTTTCAGTATGATCATAACTCATTGGAGCTTTTAGCGGTCGTCATAGGAGCTACCAACTACAGAACAGGCGTCATGAGTACAGTTTGTACTAGCTGAGACTTTTGCTGGTCCTCATGGTAGATGCTGCCTTTCAGGCAAACCTCCATAAAGTTTTTTGTAAGGCTACGTTCACATTTGCTCCTTTGGGCGCAGCGTCGTCGACGCATACTGACGCATGCGTCATGCGCCCCTATCTTTAACATGGGGGGCGCATGGACACGCGCCGGTATGCGTTGTACTGCGTTTTACGACACATGCGTCATATAGACGCACAGACAGGGCGCAGAGGATGCTACTTGAAGCGTTTTTTCTGCGCCGAAATTCCTGCTCTGTGCTTTCTTATGACAACGCATGCGTCGCAAAACTGTTGTGAATTCTGTGGCTGAGTTCACTTCTGTGGTCACAAGTGGTATTGCAGTCTCTGGGCTTCCTCCCTCAGGTGTTTTGGTGAGCTCGTTGGCTGCCTTGCTATTTAGCTCCACCTGAGTCTGTCTTCCTTGCTCCTTGTCAATGTTCCAGTGTTGGATCTGAGCTACTGCATCTTTCCTTGGGCCTGCTGCTCTGCTAGATAAGTGCTTCTAGTTTGTTTTCTGTTTTTTCTGTCCAGCTTGCTATTAACTTTTGCTGGAAGCTCTGAGAAGCAAAGGGGTGCACCGCCGTGCTGTTAGTTCGGCACGGTGGGTCTTTTTGCCCCTTTGCGTGGTTTTCGTTTTAGGGTTTTTGTAGACTGCATAGTTCTCTTTGCTATCCTCGCTCTGTCTAGAATATCGGGCCTCACTTTGCTGAATCTATTTCATTCCTACGTTTGTCTTTTCATCTTGCTAACAGTCATTATATGTGGGGGGCTGCCTATTCCTTTGGGGTATTTCTCTGAGGTAAGTCAGGCTTGTATTTCTATCTTCAGGCTAGTCAGCTCCTCAGGCAGTGCCGAGTTGCATAGGTAGTGATAGGCGCAATCCACTGCTGCTTATAGTTGTTATGAGCTGAGGATAGATCAGGTACTGCAGTCTACAGAGATTCCACGTCTCAGAGCTCGTCCTATTGTTTTTGGTTATTGCCAGATCTCTGTATGTGCGCTGATTACTGCACGCTGTGTTGCCTGATTGTCAGCCATAACAGTACAAGGAGCCTCACCAATGATTCCCAATAGAGGGAAAAAAGAAATCCTGACATCATTTTTTTTTCTTAGCTCTGTCTTCAGTCTTTTTTTTCCCCTAGACATTAGAGTGCTTCAGGACACAGCTGTGGACATGGATATTCAGGCTCTGTGCTCCTCAATGGATAATCTCGTTGTAAATGTACAAAAGATTCAAGATACTATTGATCAGAAATCGATGCTAGAACCAAGAATTCCGATTCCTGATTTGTTTTTTGGTGACAGAACTAAGTTCCTGAGCTTCAGAAATAATTGTAAGCTATTTTTGGCCTTGAAACCTCATTCTTCTGGTAATCCTATTCAACAGGTTTTGATTATTATTTCTTTTTTGCGCGGCGACCCACAGGACTGGGTGTTTTCTCTTGCGCCAGGAGACCCTGCATTGAGTAGTGTTGATGCATTTTTCCAGGCGCTGGGATTGCTTTACGATGAGCCTAATTCAGTGGATCAAGCTGAGAAAAATCTGCTGGCTTTATGCCAGGGTCAGGATGATGTAGAAGTATATTGCCAGAAATTTAGGAAATGGTCAGTACTCACTCTGTGGAATGAATCTGCACTAGCGGCTTTGTTCAGAAAGGGTCTCTCTGAAGCTCTTAAGGATGTAATGGTGGGATTTCCTATGCCTGCTGGTTTGAATGAGTCTATGTCCTTGGCCATTCAGATCGGTCGTCGCTTGCGCGAGCGTAAATCTGTGCACCATCTGGCGGTATTGTCTGAGAGTAAGCCTGAGCCTATGCAGTGCGACAGGACTATGACTAAAGTAGAACGGCACGAACACAGACGTCTGAACAGACTGTGTTTCTATTGTGGTGATTCTACTCATGCTATTTCTAATTGTCCTAAACGCACTAGGCGGTTCGATAGCTCTGCCGTTATTGGTACTGTACAGTCCAAATTCCTTTTGTCCATTACCTTAATGTGCTCTTTGTCATCATATTCTGTCATGGCGTTTGTGGATTCAGGCGCTGCCCTGAATCTGATGGATTTGGATTATGCTAAACGTTGTGGATTTTTCTTGGAGCCTTTGCGGTGTCCTATTCCGTTGAGAGGAATTGATGCTACACCTTTGGCCAAGAATAAGCCTCAGTACTGGGCCCAGCTGACCATGTGCATGGCTCCTGCACATCAGGAAGTTATTCGCTTTTTGGTACTGCATAATTTGCATGATGTGGTCGTGTTGGGGTTGCCATGGCTACAAACCCATAATCCAGTATTGGATTGGAACTCTATGTCGGTAACCAGCTGGGGTTGTCAGGGAGTACATGGTGATGTTCCATTTTTGTCTATTTCGTCATCCATTCCTTCTGACATCCCAGAGTTCTTGTCGGACTTTCAGGATGTATTTGAAGAGTCCAAGTCTGATGCCCTACCTCCGCATAGGAATTGTGATTGTGCTATCGATTTGATTCCTGGTAGTAAATTCCCTAAGGGTCGTTTATTTAATTTGTCCGTACCTGAACACACCGCTATGCGCAGTTATGTGAAGGAGTCCCTGGAGAAGGGACATATTCGCCCATCGTCGTCACCATTGGGAGCAGGGTTCTTTTTTGTAGCCAAGAAGGATGGTTCGCTAAGACCGTGTATTGATTACCGCCTTCTTAATAAGATCACTGTTAAGTTTCAGTATCCCTTGCCATTGATTTCTGACTTGTTTGCTCGGATTAAGGGGGCTAGTTGGTTTACTAAGATTGATCTTCGTGGTGCGTATAATCTGGTGAGAATCAGGCAGGGAGATGAATGGAAAACGGCATTTAATACGCCCGAGGGTCATTTTGAGTATCTGGTGATGCCGTTCGGACTTGCCAATGCTCCATCTGTTTTTCAGTCTTTTATGCATGACATTTTCCGTGAGTATCTGGATAAATTCTTGATTGTTTACTTGGATGACATTTTGATCTTCTCAGATGATTGGGAGTCTCATGTGAAGCAAGTCAGAATGGTTTTCCAGGTCCTGCGTGCTAATTCCTTGTTCGTGAAGGGATCTAAGTGTCTCTTCGGTGTGCAGAAAGTTTCATTTTTGGGGTTCATCTTTTCCCCTTCTACTATCGAGATGGATCCGGTTAAGGTTCAGGCCATCCAGGATTGGACTCAGCCGACATCTCTAAAAAGTCTGCAGAAATTCCTGGGCTTTGCTAATTTTTATCGTCGCTTCATCTGTAATTTTTCTAGCATTGCCAGACCATTGACCGATTTGACCAAGAAGGGTGCTGATTTGGTTAATTGGTCTTCTGCTGCCGTGGAAGCTTTTCAGGAGTTGAAGCGTCGTTTTTGCTGTGCCCCTGTGTTGTGTCAACCTGATGTTTCTCTTCCGTTCCAGGTCGAGGTTGATGCTTCTGAGATTGGTGCAGGGGCGGTTTTGTCACAGAGAGGTTCTGGTTGCTCAGTGTTCAAACCATGTGCTTTCTTTTCCAGGAAATTTTCTGCTGCTGAGCGTAATTATGATGTGGGCAACCGAGAGTTGCTGGCCATGAAGTGGGCATTCGAGGAGTGGCGTCATTGGCTTGAGGGTGCTAAGCATCGCGTGGTGGTTTTGACTGATCATAAGAACCTTACTTATCTTGAGTCTGCCAAGCGCTTGAATCCTAGACAGGCCCGTTGGTCGTTATTTTTTGCTCGTTTTGATTTTGTGATTTCATACCTTCCGGGCTCTAAAAATGTGAAGGCGGATGCTCTGTCTAGGAGTTTTGTGCCCGACTCTCCGGGGTTATCTGAGCCGGCGAGTATCCTCAAGGAAGGAGTCATTGTGTCTGCCATCTCCCCTGATTTGCGGAGAGTGTTGCAGAAATTTCAGGCTAATAAACCTGATCGTTGTCCGGCCGAGAAACTGTTCGTCCCTGATAGGTGGACTAGTAAAGTTATCTCTGAACTTCATTGTTCGGTGCTGGCCGGTCATCCAGGAATCTTTGGTACCAGGGAGTTGGTTGCTAGATCCTTCTGGTGGCCATCTCTGTCACGGGATGTGCGTGCTTTTGTGCAGTCCTGTGGAATTTGTGCTAGGGCTAAGCCCTGCTGTTCACGTGCCAGTGGGTTGCTTTTGCCCTTGCCGGTCCCGAAGAGGCCTTGGACACATATTTCGATGGATTTCATTTCTGACCTTCCCGTTTCTCAAAAAATGTCGGTCATTTGGGTGGTCTGTGATCGCTTTTCTAAAATGGTCCATCTGGTGCCCTTGGTTAAATTGCCTTCCTCCTCTGATTTGGTGCCTTTGTTCTTCCAGCATGTGGTTCGTTTACATGGCATTCCTGAGAATATTGTTTCTGACAGAGGTTCCCAGTTTGTCTCGAGGTTCTGGCGAGCCTTTTGTGGTAGGATGGGCATTGACCTATCTTTTTCCTCGGCCTTCCATCCTCAGACTAATGGCCAGACCGAACGAACCAATCAGACCTTGGAAACATATCTGAGATGTTTTGTTTCCGCTGACCAGGATGATTGGGTGTCATTTTTGCCGTTGGCTGAGTTCGCCCTTAATAATCGGGCCAGCTCGGCTACCTTGGTCTCTCCATTTTTCTGCAATTCTGGGTTCCATCCTCGTTTCTCTTCAGGACAGGTTGAGTCTTCGGACTGTCCTGGTGTGGATTATGTGGTGGACAGGTTGCAGCAGATCTGGACTCAGGTAGTGGACAATTTGACCTTGTCCCAGGAGAAGGCTCAGCTTTTCGCTAATCGCAGACGCCGTGTGGGACCCCGACTTCGTGTTGGGGATCTGGTTTGGTTATCTTCTCGTCATATTCCTATGAAGGTTTCCTCTCCTAAATTTAAACCTCGTTTTATTGGTCCGTATAGGATTTCTGAGATTCTCAATCCGGTGTCTTTTCGTCTGACCCTCCCAGATTCCTTTTCCATACATAATGTATTCCATAGGTCGTTGTTGAGGAGATACGTGGCACCTATGGTTCCATCTGTGGAGCCTCCTGCCCCTGTTTTGGTGGAGGGGGAATTGGAGTATATTGTGGAGAAGATTTTGGATTCTCGTGTCTCTAGACGGAAACTCCAGTATCTGGTCAAATGGAAGGGTTATGCTCAGGAAGATAATTCCTGGGTTTTTGCCTCTGATGTCCATGCCCCAGATCTTGTTCGTGCCTTTCATGTGGCTCATCCTGGTCGGCCTGGGGGTTCTGGTGAGGGTTCGGTGACCCCTCCTCAAGGGGGGGGTACTGTTGTGAATTCTGTGGCTGAGTTCACTTCTGTGGTCACAAGTGGTATTGCAGTCTCTGGGCTTCCTCCCTCAGGTGTTTTGGTGAGCTCGTTGGCTGCCTTGCTATTTAGCTCCACCTGAGTCTGTCTTCCTTGCTCCTTGTCAATGTTCCAGTGTTGGATCTGAGCTACTGCATCTTTCCTTGGGCCTGCTGCTCTGCTAGATAAGTGCTTCTAGTTTGTTTTCTGTTTTTTCTGTCCAGCTTGCTATTAACTTTTGCTGGAAGCTCTGAGAAGCAAAGGGGTGCACCGCCGTGCTGTGTTAGTTCGGCACGGTGGGTCTTTTTGCCCCTTTGCGTGGTTTTCGTTTTAGGGTTTTTGTAGACTGCATAGTTCTCTTTGCTATCCTCGCTCTGTCTAGAATATCGGGCCTCACTTTGCTGAATCTATTTCATTCCTACGTTTGTCTTTTCATCTTGCTAACAGTCATTATATGTGGGGGGCTGCCTATTCCTTTGGGGTATTTCTCTGAGGTAAGTCAGGCTTGTATTTCTATCTTCAGGCTAGTCAGCTCCTCAGGCAGTGCCGAGTTGCATAGGTAGTTGATAGGCGCAATCCACTGCTGCTTATAGTTGTGTGAGGATAGATCAGGTACTGCAGTCTACAGAGATTCCACGTCTCAGAGCTCGTCCTATTGTTTTTGGTTATTGCCAGATCTCTGTATGTGCGCTGATTACTGCACGCTGTGTTGCCTGATTGCCAGCCATAACACAAAACTCAGCGTTGTGCACATGCGTTGTTGGTTGCGTCGCGTCGCCGACGCTGCGCCCAACAACGCAAATGTGAACGTAGCCTAAGATGCCAAGGCTAGACTATTGAGAGAGCAAAACAAAATTGTCAGGAGCTTCCGCCACAAAGAGCCATCACCAATCTGTTTTCACTAGACCTTCCCAGGCACTACTAGCAGAAAGATATGATAGTTTGAAAACATGCCAGATCTGTCTATAGCAGGGATATCAAACTCAAATACACAGGGGGCCAGTATGAAATTTAGGAAGTTTTTTCTTACCATCAAATATAACTATGAACTTTTTCATATGGAAACAAAATTAAAGGGGTTGTTCAATGGACAAATTACATTTTAATTAATACATTTCAGAATACAATTTTGGAATAATATAATATGTTATTTAAAAGCAGTAAGAAGCATATGGCCCAATGGCATATTTTAAAGGATAAAAAAGCTTGAATAATACAGATAATAAAGTATGATGCCAAAAACGTGCCCCCAAACAGAGTAAGAAACCCCCACAGTGAATTCCTCCACATGCACGATATGATGATCCTACTCTAACCCCCTCAATCCACCTGACAAAGAATTGTGACCCCATCAGTAAGATTCTCCAACTGTTATCTCCACACATTCCTCCTTACAGTATAATGGCCGCAAAAAGTGATCCAAACATTATAATTTCCACAAAAAGTGCTTCATAGAATAAATGGACTCACATAGTGCTCCATACAGTATAATGCACCCCACATTGTTCCATACAGTATAATAGACCCACATAGTGCTCCATACAGTATAATGGCCCCACATTGTGCTCCACACTGTATAATGGCCCACGTTGTGCTCCATACAGTTTTATGACCCCAAAATATGCTCCGTATAGTATAATGGCCTCACATAGTGCATCATACAGTCTAATTGGCCCCACATAGTGCTCCATACAGTATAATTTCTCCACATAGTGCCCCATACAGTATACTGGCCTCATATAGTGCCCCATACAGTATAATGGCCTCATATAGTGCTCCATACAGTATAAAGGGCCCCACATGGTGATCCATACAGTATAATGGCCCATATAGTGCCTCATATTTTATAAAAGGCCCCACATAGTGCTTCATACAGTATAATGTTCTCACATAGTGTTCCATATAGTATAATGAACCTACATAGTGCTTCATACAGTATAATGGCCCCACATAATCCTACATACAGTTTAATGGCCCCAAATAGTGTTCCATATATAATGGCCTAGCATAGTGCTCCATATAGTATAATTTTCCCCACATAGTGCTCCATACATTATAATGCACCCCACATAGTGCTCCATACAGTATATAATGGGCTCCATATTAAAAAATAAATAAATATTCACCTCTGCCCATTACCCCACTGCTCCCTTCTCTTCATGGTGTCTTCAGATCCTCTGTACATCTTGGTACAGTGGGCATGGAGTGCAATATATAGTATAATGAGCCCCACATAGTGATTCATGCAGTATAATGGCCCCACATAGAACTTCATACAGTATAATGGGCCCCACATAGTGTGCCATACACTATGAAGGGCCCAAATAGTGCACCACACCTTATAATGGCCTCACATAGTGCGCCATACAGTATAATGGCCCCACATAGTGCTTCATGCAGTGTAATGGGCCCCACATTAAAAAAATAAATACTCACCTCTGCTCATTCCCCCGCTTGTCCGATCTCTTCATGGTGTCTTCAGATCCTCTGTACATAATTCAGTACATATTCAGTACAGGGGGCAGGGCACTTAAAGTCGTCATTGCGCTCGCTGTGCTGAGTTGTCAGATGCAGAGTAGGAATGATGGGGGAATGATGGGACAGGGAGCATCCATCATGCCGATATAGTTGAAAGTGCAGTAACGGGTGAAAGTGCGATGCTTCCCGGGCCAAATATACTTGGGGGACCCGCCTGGCATCACGGGCCGAATACATTCACCCTTTGAGCCAGGTATAGCCTGTAGCCCAGAGTTTAACATGTGTGGTCCATAAGGAAAGCAAACTGTCCAGTGACCCCCTCCACTATTCCCACGTCTAGCACCACTAGTTTAAGATTTGTACCCCTAACAACTATTTATTGCATACCTAGAGTCTTGCACGGAAATTCAATGTCCTTCATGGTTCCTTGAATTAATCTGTTGGTTCAGCTTACATCTTTATTGCCAACAGAAGAATATTAAAGGCATCTGTCATTTATGTTTTCCTTTGCGTCTCTCCCAGTTGAGTGGGGAACTGGGCATTTTCGTTTTCCTGCAATGCCACCACAGGGCAGATGATGCAGTAGTACTAGGCAGTTCCGATTGAATTCTTTCAATTTTTGTCAACTTAATGCAGGGAGGAGACTTGGTGGAATAGGGAGCTGCATCATTCAGTCTGAGTGTCTGAATCTCAGCCTATTAGGCATGACGATGTCACTAGATAAAGTCTGCTTCATGGAACCTCAGTCCACACAGTGCACAGGCCAAATCATTGCATTGAGCTAATAGGGAGAGGTTAGTAATTTTGTGCTTTTTATATTACTTATTTGGGTGAATCTGTTGGGGACACCATACTGTATGAGGGGTTTTGAGGCCATCATACTATGTGGTGGGTCATGATACTATGTGAGGGGGCTGTGTGGGCCAAAATAAAGTCTGGGGTTTGTGGGGGTCAAGTTACTTTGTGAGTGGGCTGTGGAAAACATGATGTTATGTGTGGTGGGCGGTGGTTGACATCATACTGTGTCTGGGATGCTATGGGGCAATTATGCTATGTGGGGACCATTACACTGTGTATGTGGGGCTGAGGGGGCTATCATACTATGCGGTGCAGCTGTGGGATATCATACTGTGTGGGAGGCTGTGGGGGTAACAAACTATGTGAAGGGGCATAGGGCCATGATAATGTGTATGTGGAGGCATCATGCTGTGTGGGTGTGGGGGAGACTTTAGGGACATTATTCTGTGGCAGGCAGCATACTGTGTTGCGGGTCAATGTGGCAGCATCATAATGTGTGGGACCTATGGGGGCAATATACTTTGGGTACTGTGAGTGAATTCACTGAGGGGATATAAATGTAAGTGAGGGGGGGATTTTTGGAATCATCATACTATATGGGCACCATAAAACGTTAGGGTCTTCAATAGAAGTATATTTACTGTGCACAAGCTGCATTAGATATTCTTCCACCTATTTTTAATAGTTGGGAGGTATGAGCTTGGTTGCTCCATCAAATATTTTTTGGGGTATATTGGGGAGAAGGGGGGCAATTAAAACGTTTGCTATATGCCCCCTTGATTACTATATTCTGTATAGCACTGGGTTATTTTTTGTATTATTTTCATCTCCCTGGTACCATTAATAAGGGGCGTTTTCCAGTATTGGACAATCGCTTTAACTAATAGGGTATTTTAAAATAAATTTTATAATTCAAATATCCTCTTCAAAAGAATAAAGGGACACACATATGTACCGTAGATAATAGACTAGAGATTCCATACAAAATATTGAGTATATTGTAATTATACTCATTGGAGATTACAGATCGTTTGAAATTCAAATATTCCGATTTAGCCAAATTTTCCTTTGCGGATCCATCTGATCATCTCTAACATATTTTTGAGTGCCAATAAAAAAAACATCTCAGGAATATGAGGGCACGTAAGCATAAAAGTATATAAAAATATATATTTTTAAATCTACTAAAACACGATATTAATATATTCATCCCAATGAAGAAAAAAAACATCCGAACAGAACATCCCAGTTACTGAGGCTTCTCTGAGGATAACCACTTTGTATGGTGATTGTTCCCGGTTGCTAAAGAAACCAAATGTTATGCAAAATGCGTTGTTTATTGCGAAAAATATCTGCCTTCTCCTCCGCATCTATCAAGTGTAAGGGTTTTATGAAAATAGAGCACTTAGAAGCTGTTAATAATTCTAAACTTCATACAGGTGAGCAGGAGACAATTTCATCAGCCGCATCTGCCGACGGGAGACTTAAAAAAAAAAATAAAAGATTGAAAATGATTTTGCTTAGTTCGTCTCCATTGTTGCACAAAGGTGGTGTTATTACTTTTTAGGGGTACCACTGATGAAGTATCATCATTTTTTAAGTAGGTGTAAGGGTCAGGCACAGGACCGTAGTCATGGCCGAGGACACCTGGGCTTCAGTGTCCTGGCCTCCCCGAAATATCTCCATTTGTCAGCATACCTGTTCCTTCAGGTCCAGCTCCTTCCAGTTCCCTTTTCTGCCGTGGGAGATCCTCTCCAGATGAGTCAGGAGAAACATACACAGTCCAAATCAGCTTCAACAATAACATCTTAACTGGTTTCGTTACACAGCACATCCAAAGACTTCACATTCTTTATAACGGGTTTCACAAAGCAATTTTCTTTCCCTGCGTTACTCTCCCAAAGTGCAGGCCCGGGTCGGACCGTCTCTGCTCCGGAAGATGTTGAAGCTCCGCAAGAAGAGGTTCCGGCCCCGGCTGATGTTCTGGCTAGAGATGAGTGATGTTTGAGTCGAACTGTTCGCCAATTTCAAATTCGAGCTGTTTCGGGCGGTGTTCGAGTCGTTCGACGAACTTGAACAATTTGCTTAAAATTCGGCTGTTCGAGTTTCTGTTCGATAACTGTTCCTTCACCAAAAGCCTAACTTGATTTTCACATTAAAACTGTTTATCAATGTTAATAGACTGTTTCAGTGTATAGTGGGTGGGGGATAGATCTGTGCTGAAATAACGCCGATCTCCATTTTTTCTTTCCCGCATTTACAGTGGGGCGGTGCAGTCTCTCAGCCTATCAGCATTACACACACACACACACACACACACACACACACACACACACACACACAACAATGTGCATGTGATGCACACAAGCAAGGGCATGTGTCATTGGCTGTGTATGTCACATGTCCTTGCCCTATAAGAACCAGCCATTTTCCCCGTCGCCACCATTTCCTCACTGCTGCAGCTTAGCGTTAGACGGCACCGGTGCTGCTGTGGGCGCTATACAGTCTTAGAGTCTTTTTTGTGAGCGAATGTTCTGAGAGATAGGTTTGGGGAGTCGGGACTAGCTGTAATATCAGCCCTTTTCAGGGTAGGTTACAGCAGTTCATAGCACTTTTTGCCAGGCAGGTCTGTGCCAGTGCTGTGCAAGTGTTTTTCATAGCATTTGGTGTAATCTAGCTCAGCCAATCCTTTTGGGCTAGTAGCATTGTCTGGTAGTCATCTGAGTAGCCCGCCTGTGAAGCTACCTACACTGCCTGTGTATCTAAATTTTTACTGCATCTAACCCAGTAAATCGTTTTGGGCCTAGGAGCAGTGTCTGCATGTCAGCGGAGTAGCTTGCCTGCGAAGCTAACTACACCGCCTGTGTATCTAAATCTTTACTGCATCTAACCCAGTAAATCGTTTTGGGACTAGGAGCAGTGTCTGCACGTCAGCGGAGTAGCCCGTCTGTGAAGCTAGACCACCTGTGTATCTAAATTTTTACCGCATCTAACCCAGTTTATCGTTTTGGGCCTAGGAGCAGTGTCTGCACGCCAGCGGAGATCCAGAGGTGGGGCAAATCATGCTGCAGGAGTGGTCTCAGATCAGGGACCTATGCACCCTTCTGCACAGTTTTGAAATAGCGACGAAGATGTTTAGTGCTGACGATGTCATTATCAGCATGACTATTCCGGTCATTTACATGCTGGAGCACACCTTAAGCAGTATTCGGAGTCAGGTGGTGGACACGAGGAGGAGGAGGAGGGACAGGAGGAGTCATATGCGGAAGGGATAATATCTTCAAGGTCCAGACGGTCAACAGCACCAAGGCGACTGGCATTGGAGGCTGGGGGAGAGGGATTACCGAGGGTGCATGGTAGCAGCCAAACTGTTGAGGAAGGTGCAGGAGCCAAGGAAGAAGTGGAGGACGAACTGGCGCTGGGCATGGAAGACTTATCAGATGAGGGAGACCTTGATCAAATCTCTTTTGTGCGAGGTTGGGGGGAGAGGGCAGAGGAAGGAAGCATGATTCTCACCTCGCCGCCACCAAGACAACAAGGATTTGGTCCTCCTGGAAGATACATGAGTGCCTCCTTGCTGCACTACCTTCAACATGACCCTCGGATTGTCAGAATCCAAAAGTAATGCCGACTACTGGGTTGCCACACTCTTAGATCCCCGGTACAAAAGTAAATTTGGCCAAATAATTCCTGCCATAGAAAGGGATCCACATATGCAGGAGTATCAGCAGAGACTGTAACAGAATCTTACATCTGCTTTTCCACAAAACACCAGTGGTGCACGTAGTGAATCTCTGAGTTCTAACTTGCCAACCGTGGGACTATCGAGTCATCACTCAAACCGTAACAGTAACATCGTATCTGGTGGTAACAGCAATTTTTTCCAATCGTTTCAAGAATTTTTTAGACCATCCTTTGCAAGGCCACAGGAGACAAGAAGTCTGACGCACAGCCAACGTCTAGAGAGGATGGTACAAGAGTATCTCCAAGTTAACATCGATGCCATGACTGTGGACCTGGACCCTTGCTAATTTTGGGCTTCCAATCTTGAAAAATGGCCTGAGCTCGCCACTCACGCCTTGTAGATCTTGTCGTGCCCGGCAGCCAGCATTCTCTCTGAACGTGTGTTCAGCGCTGCTGGTGGTGTGCTGACAGATAAGCGCACGCGGCTGTCCAGTGACAATGTAGACAGGCTAACGTTCATAAAGATGAACAAATCCTTTTTCTACCCCTGTGTCATCCTGGGAAGACTAAAAGCTTGATGATTTTTGAAAATCACCTCACCAACCATTTTAAGAAACTCTGGCGAAATTGATGCCACTTAAGTGGTGTCCGTGGCCCAATTTTTGGAAAAAATGGAGACTCTTTTTGGAGTCTCCTTGCTGTGTTTTACATGACGTTGGCATCATCAATTCCAGGTGGATTGGGTTGCTCCCCCCCCTTTTAACCTTTAGAAACCACATACACTATGGCTTGGGGTAACACAGATGGTTGAGTCTGCAGAGCTGTTTACTCATTCTATGGCCTGGGATTCATAGGTCTGCTCTAAAGCTTCAGTGTCTGCTAGTCAGGAGAGTAGCCCACCCATGAAGCAAGCAACACCGCCTGTTCATCTAATTAATAATTTTTAACTGCATTTATATATATATATATATATACACACACATATACATATATACATCATAATAGAGCAGACAGTATCAGGACCTGCTAAGGAGGAAAAGCAAAAATACCACAGGTGTGTGTCTTGGTGCACCTTATATAGGCATAAGTAGATGAAGACATGGGAGCATGCCAGGCTACTTGCAAACCCTGACATTGAGCACAACAGATTTTATTGGACCGGGGTGAAGGGAGCAGAGCTTAAACCTGGGACAGGTGTGTAACAATGGGGGCTTTTTGAAGCTGGCAACTTTTGACAAGTACTCCGGAAGGACCAGTCACTTGTGAAATACCAATTATAAAGAAGCAAACAAAGATCTAGAGGGACATAAATCTACCATAAGAAAGCAACGGAGATCCTGACCATTACTTTTGGACTACTGTATCTGAACAGTTTTTGAGACTGCAAATGCCACTAATGTCTTCAGTTTAAGAAAAAAAAAAAGAAATTAGAAATGCTCGATAAGTTTGGAAACTTCTCAGTTCATTTCAATATCTTCATTCTTTTGGAAGGTAAAGGACAATGGTGGATGTAGACAGGGATCGTGTAGCCAGAGATCATAGATGAAAAGAAGCATACAGATGACCATCATAAAGAAAACTTTTTTAATTGGACACAGACGCTCCCACAGCCAAAAGAAGACAGCAGTGGGGGGCATAATAGTTGCAACTATTTCAGTTGGATGTGTGTTCAAGGATTCAATTTCAGCTGAAATGTATGGCAGTGCAGATGTAAGGGGTTCTAAAGACTGGTACCCGTCCCTACTCCTTTAAGAACCGACCCGGTTCTCGTTAGAATATGTGAATGTTTTATATTATTGTAATTGCTGTTATGTCCCTGTATGTTGCTAAGTATATCCATTGTGTCTTATTATGTATTATAGGGACAGTGTAGTATTGTAGTTTGCCCACTAGATGGAGTACCTAAAAAAAGTGCACATAGTTAACTAATAGGAGGAGTCTGCTGTGGGTAAGCCAGGGACATTTCCTGATTTTAAGGAGAAAACTGGGAGCTGGTAAAGCTCCGAGGGGCCAGGGAGCCCCAGGCGTCCCGTAGGGCTAAGAGCCCGGGACAGTGCAGGAGCTCCACAACATTTGATGAAAAGGGCTAAGACATCCAGTGCCAGTGGATTGGAAGGTTACAGCCATAGAATTGCAGCAGTAATAGGACGCAGGTCGCTACAAGATATGACAGCTTATTGCATGGGCTGATGCCCTTAGATCCAGTGCGAAACGGCTGAGGGAATCCCCTAGCGCAGTGAGTTTACACAGGAAGGATGCTGCAGTACTGATCAGGTCGGTACGTCCTGGGGACACCCTGGGAGTAATAAGTGAAGACACAGGGAAAGTAAAGGATGTGAACGATGTCGTACTCTGTGTTGATGCTGTAACTGATGTGAATGTGCTGCGATTGGAATCCGGTAAAGTTTTTCATTTAAAGTTTGAAGTGGAGTCTGCCTCTTTGTGTTCAACAACACAAGCAGCTGAACTTCAGCAGCCCTGATCGGACCCTGTCGGTGTAGAGGGTGCATCAGAAGGTATGCAATATAAGGGACATTGTTTTTATGTGGCGGGAGACCAGGGCGCGCTTAACCAGATATACTCAGCCATGACTACGGCCCTAGCCTTCCCTCACACAGAGATCTATTGGCTCCCTGCACTGCAATACATGCTGCCAATCAGAAGCTGGCAACTTATATTGGCTTGCCCGTCACAGACAGTACATGGCAGTGACACATGGCTGGCAAAGAGAAGTGAGCTGCCGGCCTCTTCACCAGCTATAGAAGAGGAAGTAGCACAATGTGGGAGGAGGGATGGCGAGAAGAATTGTTTATTTTTTTGTAAGTGTGTTGGAAAAGAGAGGAAAGTGGGAGACATTATAATAGGATGTGAGACATTATTACTGGAATGGGCACAGAATGGGGGACAAGAGAAAAATCAGACAAACTGAACATTTTGCTGTGGTCTCTTAATGTTTGTCCTAGCTGTATATAGTAGAGTTCAATGCTAGACTTCTGCTTGAATACTTATACAGCTGTAAGGGGGTGAAGAGGAAGAAGAGCCCAAAGGAGGTTGCTTTCCCTGCTCCTTGCCTGGAACCACTTAGCCGGACAGCTGGGTTGTTGGGGGGAGGACTTTCTGCCCTGGACGGAGGAGACCATGTGACTGCTGGGGGCAGAGGAAGTGGAAGGGGCGGTGGTCCAAAAAAGCGGGCAGGCAGAGGGCGTGAAAGCAGAGCGCACCAGAGAGAGGGGACAGCGCACCAGAGAGAAAGCAGGCTGCAGCACCACCCTCCCCAAGAGAGAGTGCTCCCCGTGAGGGCACTGAGACTGAGATACGAACCATAGTGAAGGCTGGATGTGAGGGTGTGGACTCGGAAGCCTCCATGATCAAAGGAGACTTTCCCCCTGACAGTGCAGAGACAGTGACCCGCGCAGCCCCGGTGACCGCAGTGACAAGCCGAGACCCCTGAGTGTGACAAGTAAACTGCTCAGTGTGTGTAGCATTGCTACTGCAGACAGACTTTCAGCTTAACATACAGAGAAGTGCAGCAGTGTGGTTGTTCTACTTCCTGCTTCCAGTTTCACCCTGAGAAGAGACTGCAAAGAGTTAACCCCGGAGTTTCCAGTTCCCAGGACAGAGGAGAGACTTCAGAGTCGACCAATGCAGATGTTTCTCGGCACCTACGTTGGAGAAGACGACCCTACAAGCAAGTCCTCATCAGACTGATAAGTGTTTTCTCAAGAAATTCCATTTACTACACTGTTTGACTGTCTGGGAACTTATACTACTTTCCATATATTTGCACGTTTATATTATTAGTTTATATTCTACTGTTTTCTCCCTGCGAGGAGAACCTTATTCCTGTTAATAAACACCTCAACAGTTGGTCTGTCTGTTCCGTGGTGACATACTCAACACCTGCATTCTATTATACAGCTCTGGCAAAAATTTCGAGACCACTGCAAAATGTTCAGTTTGTCTGATTTTTCACTTTATAGGTATATTTTTGAGTAAAATGTAAATTGTTTTTTTATTCTATAAACTTCTGACAACATGTCTCCGAATTTCCAGGCAATAAATTTTATATTTTTTTTCTGACAAAGAAAAATGGTCAAATTTTTTTAAATAAACCCAGTGCTTTCAGATCTCAAATAATGCAAAGAAAACAAGTTCATAATCATTTAGAAACAACAATACTAACGTTTTAACTCCGGAAGAGTTCAGAAATCAATATTTTGTGGAATAACCATAATTTTTAATCACAGCTTTCATGCGTCTTGGCATGCTTTCCACCAGTGTTTCACACTACTTCTGGCGTGAAAATGTAAACAGTTCTTTGTTTGATGGCTTGTGACTATCCATCATCCTCTTGATTACATTCCAGAGGTTTTCAATGGGGTTCAGGTCTGGAGATTGGGCTGCCCATGGCAGGGTTTTGATGTGGTGGTCTCTTAATTTTTGCCAGAGCTGTATATGCAATTTGAAATGCTATGAATTTACAGTTTGGACAAACATTAATTACTGTTATTACAGCAAGGGGCCAGGAACAGGGAGATTATTATTGGATAGATGACTTTATTAAATCGGGAACCAACATGTATATCTTTATAGGAATCATAGAATGTTAGAGTTGGAAGAGACCTCCAGGGTCATTGTGTCCAACCCCCTGCTCAATGCTGGATTCACGAAACCATCTCAGACAGATGTCTGTCCAGCCTCTGTTTGAAGACTTCCATTGAAGGAGAACTCACCACCTCTTGTGGCAGCCTATCCCATTAATTGATCACCCTCACTGTCAAAAAGTTTTTTCTAGTATCTAATCTGTATCTTGTCCCTTTCAGTTTCATTCCATTCTTATGTTTCCATGTGCAAATGAGAGTAATGATGAGCTCATCTCTCTACACTGTGACATCCCTTCATATATTTGTAGACAGCTGTTAAGTCTCCTCTTAGCCTTCTTTTTTGCAAGCTAAACATTCTCAGATCTTTCAACTGTACCTCGTAGGCCATAGTTTGCAGTACGCTCACCATCCTGGTAGCTCTTCTCTGAATTTGCTCCAGTTTTTCAATATCTTTTTTAAAATGTGGTGCCCAAAAATAGACACAGTATTCCAGATGAGGCCTGACCAAGGAGGAGTAGAGGGGGATAATTACGTGATCTAGACTCTATTTCTCTTAATACATCCTAAAATTTTGTTTGCCTTTTTTCTGCTGCATCACACTGTTGACTCATGTGCAGTCTGTCATCTAATACCCAAGTATAGTATACCCAAGTCTTTTTCACACGTACTGTTGCTTAGTTCTATACCTCCCATTCTGTAGATGTAATTTTCATTTTTCTTGCCCAGATGCAGAATCTTACATTTCTCCCTGTTAAACACCATTCTATTAGTCGCTGCCCATTGTTCAAGCTTATCTAGATCCTCCTGAATCCTTTCTCTGTTTTCTCTAGTGTTAGCTATCCATCCTAGCTTTGCATTGTCTGCAAATTTGATTAGTTTGGCTTCAGTTCTCTTATTTAGATCATTTATAAAAATTTTGAACAACACTGGGGCCAGGACAGAGCCTTGTGGTACCCAACTGGAAACACTTTTTCAATTGGATGTGAAACCATTTATTACCACTCTTTAAGTGCGATCACTGAGCCAGTTATGAATCCACCTAACTGTAGCCTTGTCAATCCCATACTTGGTCATTTGTTCAATAAGTATAGTATGAGATACTTCATCAAATGCTTTGCTGAAGGATCTAGAACGCTACAAGAGACTTACATCTGACCAACTTGCAGTACGGATCCAGGTGCAAATTTTGCATCGAGGCCCAATTAACTTGAATCCATATTCAAGTAAAATGGGCTGAACTGTAATACCAGAAACAGCCCATAGACAAAGGAGGCGCTGTTTCCTGAGGAAATAGAAATTGACTCTTTTAAATAAAATGTCATTTTTTTTATTTTTTCAATGATTTACCATTATGAAGAATTATATTATTTTCCCAGACTGTGTATCATATATATGTGCACACCTATCCTAAGCTGTTTGCATCATATAAAAATAAACTTTTTACAGCCTCGTGAACAAAACACACAAGACAAGCTTTTTTTGCAGGTCAAGTAAAGAAACAATAAGAGCCACAGTTTTTATCTCTCGCCAAAGTTGGATTAAGGACCGATGATTCCCAGGACGAGTTGTTTTTCTACTTTGCCCTATTGAGCCGCAAATATACCAGCTGTGTGCTATTTGAGCCGAGTCATCTCCTAATCCTACAGGATGGCCACTGGAAGCCACTGGTGTGGAAATGTTATGAGCATCCTGACAAAACTGCTGGCATCATGTTATATTTAAAGTGCTATTACATCCCCTCCTGTTTCCAGGCAGTCCTTCCATAGAATGCAAACTATTCATAATGGGAATCATTGAGGAGACAGGCTCTGTGCATGGCAGTAAGATGTCGTCAGCCTCAGGCTACTCATTCTTGGCTGGGTTTCATGTTGTATTAAGTCTTTTTGCAGTTCAAGCAAAGACTACTGAGTTCCAAGAGAAAGTCTGTAACAGGGCCTTCCACCATCATGTGCCATTAATAATGCCGGTTTTCCTATATGGCTGATGAGTATTTGGGCCCCTTCAAGCCACAGGGCCTGGTGGTGACTACACCCCCTAAGACTAAGCAGTACTAAACAGCCATTAAAAATACGAGCATTTCCACCACCATATAAAAGGAAGTGGTCTACATCTCTTTCCACATCTTCAATAGCCGTAAGAAGAGAGAGCCTTTTCTGAGCGTTCACATCTCCATCCGTTCTATCTTATGGGCTCATGCAGTCCTCAGCTTTTCACAGATGGAACTTGTACCCAGTATGGTCTTTGAGGTTGTTGACATGTCCTATTATTTTTGTGGACAAACTCCGCAAAGTCGCGTGGACATGTCCGATACTGATGTGAGTGTAGGATCAATATCAACAAAGCAAGTCTATGGGTTAGTGAAAAAACGGGTTGCTTGATAATAGAAAGTAGAAAACCATTTTTCTGTTTCTCATTCGAAAAGAACTGATGAAATTTGGACCAAATTCGGATGAAACTCTTATGAACATCTAATGAACATCTGATAAGACTTTGCACAACATTACTGATGAAGCTTGGACCGTTTTTCACCAACGTGAAAAACAAACAGACATCTGAATGAGCCCTAATACTACAAACAATATTCATTAAGAATTTTGTCATGTGATCTCCAGTCCAAGACATGTGCTAATGTGTAGATAGGAAGTCAGTCTCTGATTTCCTGTGAAACACGGAACGACCTACTGTAGTTACATAGTTAAGGTAGTTGAAAAAAGACTCATACCCATTGAGTTCAATCGAGAGATCGGAGATGATAAAGCAGATTGGGTGTATGTACAACCACAATGCATGATCCTGTCTGCCCCAAAAGTGCTAATCTTTCCCTCCTAATTCCTTGTGTTTATCCACTGGACCAAAAATACAGAACTTTACGCATGTACCTAATTATGTTATTTTTTTTTCTAAAAAAGTGTCTCAGAATTTTTGTTTTTTAAATTATCAATGGTTTGTGCTGTGACCAGCTCCTGAGATCATCCAGATAATCATTACCTATCAAATCACTCCTACTTCTGTAAAAGTATCCCCTACTAACCAAGGTCTACCCTCCTTTCTTCTCATTATGTTCCCCATGTAGCTGAAGATATAATTTTTGCTTTATATAAGAGAGTAGGTGAGTCCCAACAATGATTATCTGCATTTAGTGATGGACAAACCCATGAATGACGAAATGTGTTCAGATTGGTACCCAAACTCTGACCCCATTAAAATGAATTGAGAATCTGAATATCCAGTGTTTCACACAGATGACAGCATGGTAAAGAGCATCTCTGACCTGCAGTAGCATTAAGTTTCACAGCGCTGCGGTTCTCACACTGTAAAACAGATGACAGCGTGTGAGCCAGTCCAGCAGCTGTGACCAATGGTTGAAAAAGGTTACACCTGCTCTTGGTGATAGGAGCGAGAGCAGGCAACACTGATGATTGTAGTACTCTCATCAGCCGACACCTTTGCATTATTATAAAGGTGTCAATGTGATATAGTACAGTCAGTGTGTGTTTTACTGTACAATATAATTATTGAATAAATAATATAAATGAAAAAAATGGCATGGGTTCCCCCCATAACTTTCATAACCAGCTGAGGGAAAGTCGACAGCTTGTTTTAATATTCTGGGAATGGGTCTATATCCATAAAGGTTCCCAGGCAATTAACATCAGCCTACAGCTGTTTGCTTACCCTTTTCTGGTTATTATAGGGAACCCCCCAAAAAAAGAATCATGTCTTGTCCCCCTGTACTTAATAACCAGAAAAGGCTAAACAGACAGCTGTGGACTGATATTAATAGCATAGGAAAGGGCCATGGATATTGGCCCCCTCCCAGACTAATAACAGCTCTCAGCTGCCCAGAGAAAGGGCTTATGTTCATGATAGTAGTATTTTTATCAGCCCACATCTGGGACTGGTGGTAATCTTCTTACTTCAAACATCATCTGAGTGACAACGTGGGAATCACAGCACTTTGACCGACGGTATCGAATTTACTGCCAATCAGAGCTAGTGTTTCTCGCACTGTCACACAGATGACAACGAGGGAAACACCGGTTGGGTGAGGCTGCCAAGCCTGAACAGTAACATGGACTTCAGGGAGAAGTCCGTGTTCGGGGTCCGTGCACGGACACAAGGTGTCCAGTACAGACTCCGAACTTTACCGTTCAGGTTCGCCCATCTTGATCTGCAGTATAATAAATTTCCATGAATGACACAGAAAACATTTCTCCATCTTATCTATTCTGTATTCTCTATTCAGATGTCATCCGAGTGCAATTGATGATTTCCACGCACTCATAGACATGCATAGCTAAATGCGATCTGAATATCGGGTAAAAACTGTGCATGCTGCAAACGTTTCCTTGGACCTGCTCTGTCCAAGGAAAAAATCTGACATGTACACAGCCCTATAGAATAACATTAGTCCTAGTGCAATACTATGTTTAGTGGGATTGCACTCTGACCGAAAACATGGTTGTCTCCACATGCCCTCAGTGTGACACCCTTAGGTCAAGCGGACTACTTAGCACTATATAAGTGCACTCCATGAACACAGTCAAACCAATTCCCCAACCCAGCACTAAAAGGTCTGACTGTACCCTGCAAATGATGAAAAAAATGTGCAGTGAAAAAGATGTAAAAAAACCAAGAGGCACGGGTTTATATTTTGACCAAAATCCGTAAGCTTGCAACCCACGTCAAATGTAATTTTACATTTTTTGCATGGTGCACTTGTTCTGTGTACTTCTCTATCCCATCAGGAAGAGCTTTAGTGAACTCTTTTCAAGCTTTATGTCCAACTCAAAACCCATTACTCCAACATTGTTCTAATTTTTTTGCAGTTCTCTTTCAGAATCAAAAATGAAGTTGAAGAGATTAAAGTCAATGAATTACTTCTAATCCTAACAATGTAATGATGCGTTCTTAGT
This sequence comes from Ranitomeya imitator, assembly GCF_032444005.1. Lineage (NCBI taxonomy): Eukaryota > Metazoa > Chordata > Amphibia > Anura > Dendrobatidae > Ranitomeya > Ranitomeya imitator. Next base: position 1,200,373,347 of record NC_091282.1, on the reverse strand, counting down.
TACCAAACATATGATTTATCTACTGGGTCATTAATCTGATATGGAAATGGAAATGAAATGGCATTTATCACGCAGATAAAGAGTTTAAAGGATTACAGTCCAGTAGAAGAAAGGAAATTCATCAGGAATGTTCATGTATCACTGGATATTGCCTCAATGGGAGAATATTAATTACGGTACTTTAATCTTTCCGTGAAATATTCTTCTGTGAATGCCTTAAATTAATGGTTAATGACCAGAAAAAAAAGTTCAGTACTTAAAATGAATGAATGTGTAGTGAAAAAACTAAACTAAAATGGATAGATTTAGATCAGAAGTTAAAAATTCAGAGACATAACATTATAAAAAAGATATCTATGTATCCAACCATATTGAGGTTTTCTGTACATACCCTACGAGTAGACCATGCCTCTCTTTGGAATGGTCACGTGGAGGTTATGAAGAGAGAAGACTGAAGAGAAGAATATTGAAGTTGGTAGGAGGGAGTAAGCAGAAAACCGGAGGTGGGATAGATGAGGGGCGAGGTGAGTTTAATATTGTCTTACTGGAAATCAAAGCATATTTAGTTTTCCTAGCCTAAATTTCAATTTTCCTAACTGAATTCCAGAAGATCTGACAACTTAGAATTTCACCAGATTTGCTCTTCTCTAGGACTTTCCCATTGTAGCTAATTGGAGATTTTAATGCCAAAGAGATCTGATCTGTGGCCATTTGGATCTCATGATCCATGGACATGTCTACCGACTGATAACATCTACTTACAGTACATATCTCATATACTTACATATCTCAGACACGTCTTCAAGTTGAAAGAAGAATTATTTCTCTTTCAAAGAGGACTTTTCATCAGTTTGACCATGGTTACATCATGGAATAGTGGAAGAAGAGATGAATTCAAAAATAGTTTTTTATTTTTTTAATTTATCATCTCTGTTGCGAAGATATTAGCTTGTAAAGTTTAGGTTATAATAAATGATGAACCCAATAGAGCTCTAGCAGAGATTTTTCACTGGGGGCATTTACTTTTCCCCTGCATGACATTGTCCAATAATCCAAGCAGCTTTATACAGGGGAAAAAAAATGCCTCCAGAAGTTCAGCAGAACATGCTTTCTCCTGTAAGATGCAATGACAATAGTGATGAGCGAATATACTCGTTACTCGAGATTTCCCGAGCACGCTCGGGGGTCCTCCGAGTATTTTTTAGTGCTCGGAGATTTCGTTTTCATTGCCTCAGCTGAATGATTTACAGCTTTTAGCCAGCAAAAGTACATGTGGGGGTTGCCTGGTTGCTAGGGAATCCCCACATGTAATCAAGCTGGCTAGTAGCTGTAAATCATCCAGCTGTGGCGAAAAAAACTAAACCTCCGAGCACTAAAAAATACTCGGAGGACACACGAGCGTGCTCGGGAAATCTCGAGCAACGAGTATATTCGCTCATCACTAAATGACAACCCTGCTGTGTTAAGTTGGAACAAAGCTGGATGTGATTACAAACACCTTCAGTTTTCATTTCAAGATAGTCAGTGTTGAGGGAGGAGAAGATGAGCTATCTGATTGTCATTACAAACATCTCTGTAGATGCAGCTTTACTATCACAGCACTGTCAACTCCTCCTCCCACACTGACTGACCTGAGATGAAAGTTAAAAGTGTTTGTAATCATCCTTCATTGATTGCCAAGAGATGAAAGCTACAAGAGGTTTTTGTAATCACAGTCCGTTCTACTCTTTTCAATAACTGCAGAGATCAGATGTGAAAGCATGGCTGTGCATAGCTACATATTCTGACTCCATAACTAGGCTGCAAGTGTAGGATGCTTGAGACACCATTTCTAATCTGCCTCAATAAAAACACTACTCACACGTAGATATATCATAAGATAGCTTGAACTCGACTGCAGGAGGCAAGTATTAATTTTACAGAAGAAGTTTTCCGGCGGAATTCTTATAGTTATGGAGAAAAACAGTAGGTAAAAAAGCCTTTTCTGAACAAGAGATGCAAATACATGAACTTCTTAGGCTAAGTTCACTCTTGCGTTTGGCTGGTCTGCGTATGGCTGCGTACACCATCAAGTTCCGCCTACTTCCGCATGCGTCCTGCGTTGTCCTGCATACCTATTTTTAACATTGGGTACGCAGGGACATGCGTTGTATGCGGATGCATCCGCATGCGGCGTTTTGACGTTCCCGCCGACCGTAGCCATTATTCCATAATGTGCCCAGTTTAAAATGCTAAAACTGGTGAAAGATCGTCATTACATGAGTATGGGTTATTCATTGTGATCATTATTAAAATATTTGGAATATTTAATTTCTTTCTCAAGTTTTACAATTTTTCTTTATTTTTTTTTCAAAGAAAATAATAATAATATCTTATTATTAAAAAAAATATAAAATAAAACTAAATCTACATTTGAAATTACTGAGAAATTTCACTTTTGTTTTTGGAAGATTGTTTTCTTTCACAAGTTTTCTAGAAGAAAACATTTGGCACTCAACGTTAATTAGAGAGAAAAAGGCCTTGGAGATAGAAGGTTTTTTTTTTTTTAATGAAATCCAGACACCCCTCCGTGTGTGTTGTTTAAACTCCAAGAGAAACAGCAAAGACTCGAACGTCGAGGAAGAGACAAGGTTTCGGTGTTATTTTTTATTTTGTCTTTTGATTGTGATAAACATGAGAAAGGGAACTGCTGACTTCACGCAAAGAAACCAACTGGCAAAAATATAATTGTGTCTGTGTTCAGCCAGAGTCAATAAAAACTCCGAAGACCTGGCAATGTCAATGAGGAGGCAAAATAAATTTCCTGGGCATAAACAGGTCTACAATGCCTTTTATCGAGAGAGGAAGAAGACTTTTTTTCATTCCCTTTCTTCCTCTGAAGGAAACGGCTTTTGGCAATACTGACCACACTTTAGTGTGACGGGTCATATAGATTTTTTTTCCTTTTGTTCTTGCCGAGAGCAATAAATATATCAGTGATGTCTACTACAGAAAAGGTAGAACTTCAAGGAAAGCATAAGCTCTTCTCAGTCTTCTCACATCTTCTAGATTTAGTGGTATGCTTGTTCTGCCAGTTCTTCAAGATTCTCAATAGACCATTGTCCATTCTTGAGATTAACCTATTCAGATCCAGGGTATTTTAGACCTCAAGAACCAAACTCATGTTAAGTATGCTGTAGTTTAACTGTTTGAACTTATTTAGCTGTTCGGAAGTCAAGATGGCTTTCTCAATGTTGGCAGCTTTCTTTTTTGATCATATTATACATATTTTTATTTTTTATTTTTTTTAAATAATTTTTCACTTTTGGTCAGTAATTGCAAATGTAGATATTATTTAATATTTTTTTTTAGCAAATAAAAAATAACATTCTAGTTACTTTTACTTGTAACCCTAAAATGTTATCACAACATTAGACTTTATTTTGTGTTTACCATTGTATACTGAAGTGAATACTTTTCTGCCCAATGATGACAGAAGTATTCTGGGAGTGATACCTTTATTGGCTAACCAGAAAATAATATGTTTGCAAGCTTTCAGAGCACAGAGGCTCCTTCTTCAGGCAAGATTACAGATCTGTAACAAAATAAAAAATTAATAATACTACTTCTAGCTTTTTGCCAACGCATATAAAGCAATTGGTAATTCACCATAATGGTCATAACCAGAAGAGGATTACAGATCTGTAATCTCGCCTGAAGAAGGAGCCTCTGTGCTCTGAAAGCTTGCAAGCATATTATTTTCTGGTTAGCCAATAAAGGTATCACTCCCAGAATACTTCTGTCATCATTGGGCAGAAAAGTATTCACATCGATTTTTCTGGCTAACACGGTACCACAATTACAATTTGTTATTGTACACCATTGTATACTGATAATTTTCATACATTAGATTGCTATTTTACAGTAATTGGGTCAGGGAAAAACAGAGTCAATGATAGGAGGGTTTTTTTTTTTTGCACGATATTTTGTGTGTATTTTTTATTGATTTTTTTTGTAGATTTATTTGTAGTTTTTAGACGACCAGGGGTATTTCCAAATTGAATTTCTATTATTTGCTCCCCTTCTTCCCAGAGCCATAACTTTTTTATTTTTTTGTCAATATGACCATGTGAGGGCTTCTTTTTTTGTGGGACAAGTTGTACTTTTAAATAATACCATTGGTTTCAACATATCATGTACTGGAAACCGAGAAAAAAAATTCCAAGTGTGGTGAAGTTCCAAAAAAAGTGCAATTCCACAGTTGTTTTTTTAAAACTTTTTTACCATGTTCACTAAATGCAAAAACTGACCTGCCAATATGATTCTCCAGGTCATTACGAGTTTGTAGGTACCAAACATGTATAGGATCTTTTTTATTTAAGTGTTGAAAAAAAATTCCAAAATTTGTTAAACAAAAAAAAGGCGCCATATTCCGAGACCTGTAGCGTCTCCATTTTTCGCCATCTGGGGTTCGGTGAGGCTTATTTTTTGCGCTCTGTGCTGACGTTTTTATTGATACTATTTTGGTGCAGATACTATCTTTTAATCACCCATTATTGCATTTTATTCCAACATAGCAGCGATCAAAAAAAGTAATTCTGGCTTTTTGAATTTTTTTCTTTTGTTATGCCGATTTTTTTTTTTATTGTTTTATTTTGAATGAGGGTGATTTGATCTTTTATATCTTGTGTTTTTTTTTTTAAATTATTTATTTACAGCGCAGGAGCGGCAGATGAATACTCCCATCCGCTGCTCCTGTTCTCGCTGTTATTAGCAGCAGCAGATGATAGGAGCAGCTGTCCCATTAGCTGACACCAGTGATCGGAGCTGAACTTTATACCTCTGATCACAGCTGACACTGTCTTGTATAATAACTAGTGCGTGGTTGCCCATCATCTTTAATGCAGCTGGTGGATATGCAAAGTATATCTGTTTATAAAAAACACAATTATATTCATTATGTAATTCCAGATTCAAGCCTAAAACAAGACTACATGTATTTGCAACAACAATACCAAGTCATTTCATACATTTGACAGGCAGATGATATCCGTATCCACTTCACTAACTTATACCTACCAGGAGCTCATACATTCTAGGCTAAACACTCCACAGAGACACACACAGATAGATACAATTACACACAATAGAGGGCTTACCATTAGTCCATCTCCTCTTCTGTTCTTCTGACTCCCGCAGAGTAGAGGACCTGTGGTAACATCATGGTCACGAGACTGGGGTCACATGATCATGATGTTACCAAAGGTCCTGAAGCAGTCTCCACATCAGAATAGCATTATCAGTGTAACTCCTGCTGTAGATGCTGCGAAACCCAAAGGGGGCTGGGGCCCTGGGCAATTGCCCCAGTTGACCTCTCTAATGCTGGCCATGGTCTATAGTGAGGCCAGAAATGTGCATGCTTTTCAGATTCAGCTTACAAACAAACCTACAGAACCTATTTAGTTTGTAACTTAGGGACTGCCTGTATGCATGCAGGCTCGGAGTGGCCCACAGGGTAACATGGGAATCCCCCGGTGGGCCCCTGTGTAGATCTGGGCCTCCAACCCCACTGTATGGGCAGTACTTGGCATAATTCACTTGATTCACTCTGTACAGAAAAAAGCATCATCTCATCATTAATTAACCATACTACACTGTTTATTATTATATAGAGATATAGTTAAATTTGTGAACGAAGGTAGTATAATATTTGCATGCAGGTGAAAAGTGGGCCCCCCCAAAGTCAATGTTATTGATGGGCCCTTGTCATCCCAGTCCAACACTGTATGCATGCATTAATGCCATGCGCACATATACATCCACATAATGCATGGATATATGTACTGACATTTTCATGGTGCACCTGTTCAGATGACAATCCTTCTATGTTCATTTATTCATAGTTGTAACAGCCATAAGTTTTTTATTATTATTATTATACGTAAGCATCACCATTAGTGATGAGCGAGCACTAAAATGCTCGGGTGCTCGTTGCTCGGGTCGAGCAGATTGGAATACTCGGGTACTCGGCCAGAACAACAAACCCATAATTTCCCACGGGATCAATAAAGTGTATCATATTGTATCGTAACCCAATGTAAGTCTATGGGAGACCCGAGTATTTTTACCGCCATCCCCCCCGGGGGTCGTTTTAAGGTCTAAAAACATCTGAAAATGATGGAAACACTGCTCAAATGACACAGGGACCTCATGGGGATCGCCCCTGGAAGCATTCCTGACTCCTAGTTCACAGCTTTAAACAATTTTTTCTGAGATTCATGCCATTTTTCCCGGTGCCACCAAAAACACACTAAAACGAAACCAAAACAGATTTTGCTGGGAAATATGTTATGGTACATCCTTTGCAGGTTAATGACTTGCCTGTAAGGACAAATATTTAACCCCAGACCAAAAATTTCCTCTCCAACTTAGGCTTACTTCAGACGCAGCATTTTTGAAGCGTTTTTCAACTTTAACATTGCTTTCAACCGCTACAAATGTGTTCACTGGGAATTGTCAGTGTAACATTTAACAACCCTAGCTGGCCACGTGGTGTGTGCCCAATTCCCAATTCATGCCCAATTCCCCAGAGTGGGGTCCTTTTTTTTTCTGTTGTGTTTTTTCTAGAATAGTGGAGTTTTTTTCCTCCTTTTTTTCCTCCTGTTGTAGTTTTTGCTGTTAGACTAGGACTGGCAAGCGTGAGGACCCTTGACGTGGGTTGCCAGCTTATGTATTGTGGCCATAATATTAACTAATACCTTACATATTTTGATATGTTCTTTTGCACTTTTTTTACTTTTACTTTTTGAGGTGCAGTTGGGCCCTGATGGCTTTGTAAGTTGTGGCCTCTGTTCACACGGGACGCATTACAGTTAGCGCTGGTCAGCCCGCCACATGGCATTACTAATAGACTAGGATCCAGTTGCTGTGCATACTCTGTGTTAACACTGCTGCAGATTATTTATTTGCACTGGTGTGCCAAGCAGCCATTCCCTGATTGTAGGCTGGCTGTCTTATTTGGTATTATCACACCTGTGTAGTCGCCATCTTTACTTGGGCCCACTGCACCATGAGAGTGCATTTGATTTGAGGCCTAGACAGGTAAGCACCTTTGCCTGTTTTTCTGTGGTATTTCTTCTAGAATAGTGGAGGTTTTTTCCTCCTTTTTTTCCTCCTGTTGTAGTTTTTGAAATTAAAACAGTGCAATCACGGCCCCCTTGCCCAACATGCAACGTACAGAGCACATTCACCCTGGTAATCTAGTGGCAGTTAAAGGACACATTGCAGGAGACAGAATGAAGAAGTAGGCCCAATGTAATGTCATGCCCAAATTCCCCAATGTGAGGTCCTTTTTTTACAAATTAAAATAGTGCCATCACAGCCCCCTTGCCCAAAATGCACCGTACAGAGCACGTTCACCCTGGTCATCTAGTGGTTCTGGATCATGAGGATGAGGATATGGAGGAGGATAACAACAAACAGACCAAATCTGGAAGCGTATACCCATGTGTGGTTGTGAAGAGGTGCATGAGAATACATCTCCCCAAAAGAGAGAATGTATTTGATGTTATGATTCGCTGTTTTCACTTGGTGGTGTACAGAAGTTTTTCCCAATCCAGCCCCTGTTAATTGTTATAAGAGTCAGCCTATCAGCATTTTCAGTTGACAGAAGGATGCGCTTATCTGTTTTTAATTCCACCAGCAGCACTAAAAACTCGCTCTGACAGAACGCTAGCAGCAGGGCAGGCCAGGACCTCCAAGGCGTAGAGAGCCAGTTCATGCCACATGTCCAGCTTGGATACCCAATATTTGAAAGGCACAGAGGAATCACAGAGGACATTTGTACGATCTGCGATGTACTTCCTCGCCATCTTCCCAAACATTCCACTTCTTGTGACAGCACCCCTTGCCTCTGTGCTGTCACGATGGGAGGGTCTGAGAAAACTGTCCCAGAACTTTTCCATTGTTCCCCTGCCTGAGCTGGATTGTACTTTTGTCTCTCTCGCTTGGACTCCTTGGTTGTAAAACAAACTCTGATGTCTGCTGCCAGCGTTCTCACATGGGAATTTTCTAAGTAATTCCGCTACAAGGGCCCTCTGGTACTGCAACATTTTAGTACACCTCTCTGCTTCTGGTAGAAGAGATTGAAAGTTCTCCTTGTAGAGTGGGTCTAGAAGTGTCACTAACCAGTAATGAGTGTCACCCAAAATTTTTATAATGCGAGGGTCACGTGAAATGCAGCGCAACATAAAGTCAGCCATGCGTGCCAGACTTAACAGGAAAGACTTCCGTGTCCTCACCAACAGGACGACTGACTATCATGTCCTCCTCCTCATCCTCCCTGTCCTCAGGCCATCCCCACTGAACAGATGGTATTACAGCTGTATTTGTAGTACTGTCTATAGCGCATGAAAGTAGCTCCTGTTCTTCCTCCTCCTCCTAGTCCTCATTGCCTACCAATCCATGTTGAGAAGACATGAGGCTGGGCTGAGTGTAATCCCCCTGTTGGTAGTCAACAACTGCCCTCTTCTGTTCACAAATCCTTTCCAACATATGTAGCGTAGAGTTCCATCGCTTGGGGACATCACACACCAGTCGGTGAGCTGGAAGCTGCAAAGGCTGCTGAAGCACGGCAAGAGCGACTGAATCTGTAGCTGACTTTCTAAAATGGGCAGACAGATGGCGTTCTTTCACCAGCAGATCCAGCAGCTCCAGGTAGCTTTTCAGAAACCGTTGAACCATGAGGTTAAACACATGGGCCAAGCAAGGTACGTATGTGAGCTCACCTTGCCTCAAAGCCACCACCAGGTTATGGCCATTGTCACACAAGACCATGCCTGGCTGTAGGTTCAGCGGTGTCATCCAAACATCTGATTGCTCTTTCAGCGCTGTCCACAACTCTTCTGCATTGTGCGGTTTGTCACCTATGCAGATTAGTTTCAGCACAGCCTGTTGCTGCTTGGCTGATGCAGTGCTGCAGTGCTTCCAGCTTCTGACTGATGTGTTTATTTCAGAAATGGAGGATGAAGAGGAGGAGGAGGTGCAGGAGCTGTAGACTGTGGGGGCCACCCTGATTGACGTAGGGCCAGCAATCCTCAGCGTGGGGAGGATGTGTTCCATCCCAAGGTCCGACTGGGTCTCAGCTTCCACTATGTTAACCCAGTGTGCCGTCAATGAGATGTACCATCCCTGCCCACAAGCACTTGTCAATGTGTCCGTGGTTAGGTGGACTTTCCCTGTAACAGCATTGTTGAGGGCATGGGTAATGTTGTGGGACACATGCTGGTGTAATGCTGGTACAGCACACCGGGAGAAATAGTGGCGACTGGGGACCGAGTACTTTGGGACGGCCGCCGCCATCAGGATGCGGAAAGCTTCCATCTCAACAAGCCTAAAAGGCAGCATTTCTAGCGCAAGCAGAAGAGAAATATTAGAATTAAGGACTGTGGCCTGTGGGGTGTTGGCTGTTTATTTCCACTTGCGTTCCAAAGACTGGGTGATAGACAACTGAAGTCTGTGCTGGGACAAGGACGTGGACGGGCTTGATGATGGTGCTGCTTGACTGTTGGCCCTAAAAGGTGCAGGGCTAGAGGCATCTTCACATGCATGGTGTACTGGGGATTGGCTTCTACATAAAACAGTGGAAGAAGCAGTGGTGTGACCTGCAGGCAGTGGTCTTGGAGCCTGGGGTTCGGCCCACAAAGTCGGGTGCTTTGCTGCCATGTGCATGATCATGCTGTTGGTGGTCAGACTGGTTGTTTTGCTACTCCTGCTGATGCGGGCAAGGCAAGTGCTGCAAATGGCATGTTTGGGGTTATCGGCAAAGTCTTTAAAAAATAAGCAGACTCGAGAAGATCTAACAGTTGGAATGGCAACTTCTCTCATGCTGGTGTTACGGGAAATGGATGCACGCCTTCTGTCTGTGGCCACCACCATGTATGCTGCTGCCCTCGCTCTGCATGTCTTCCTGCCAGGTTGGGTCAGTCACTATGTCATCCACCACCTCGTCTTCCACATCTGCACCCTGTTCCTCCTCCTGACCTTCTGGCAGTTGTGCCTCATCATCGTCCACCTCTTGTGACACTTTCTCACCATCGCCTTCGTGTGACCGGGGCTGGTCAAAGCTTTGGGCATCTCTACATGCGATTTTAGCTGTCACCACTTCAAGTTGACCGGCCGAGAGTTCTGAATCTTGAAATGGAAAACTGAACAGCTCTTCAGAGTGTAAAAGTGTGGGATCAGTTGTCTCAGGGCAGTCGGCAAGGTGGGGGGAAGGAGGATCAGGGTGAGGAATATCCGGGCCACACTCATGGCTACTCAGACTTGACCATGTGGAAGACATGGTGGTGGTGGTGGTTAAGTCCAATATAGAAGATAGGACGGCACTAGAGCAGTACTTTATCCAATATAGGACTCTGTATGAGCGGCTGTGTGTCAGGCGTCACGAAAGCTCCGGGTATTGGTGCTCAGCATAAAAGATAAACTTTAAATCAGTCCAAGAAGAAATGAAAATGCGGCACTCACCCCAATACAGCTGTGCAGATCGTGAACTTTATTGGAGAGAAACTGAAAAATACATCCGTCAGGACATCAGGTAAACCATGAGGGTGCGGTATCGGAGCACGGACGACGGCCGTTTCGCACACACAGGTGCTTCGACGGACCCGTCGAAGCACCTGTGTGTGCGAAACGGCCGTCGTCCGTGCTCCTATACCGCACCCTCATGGTTTACCTGATGTCCTGACGGATGTATTTTTCAGTTTCTCTCCAATAAAGTTCACGATCTGCACAGCTGTATTGGGGTGGTGGTTAAGTGACTGGAATCATTATCCGCTATCCAACCAACAACCGTTTCACACCGCTCTGGCTTCAATAGTGGTGTGCTGCGGTCCCCTAGAAACTGGGACAGGGAGGTCGAGCGAGAAGATGTGGGTCTTTGTTGTGGCCCACTATCACCTTGGCCACGGCCTCGTCCTCTGCATGCACAATCATTATCTTGTCCTCTTCCCCGTCCCTTGCCTTGCCCATTTTAAATGGACTACTGCACTATTTCAAATGCTCAACACAAATATATTTATCAGTAGCGAAATAATATCTGATCAGTATGCCTGCAAATCTACGATTTATCAAACCCAAGCACCAGGCAGGCCTCAGCCTCATATAACAGACTGTATTCAATTTTGGGGGTCTTTTTTGTGAATTTAATTTATGCAAAATAGTGCTGTATATAAGTAGAGTAACAGACAGCAAAAAAAGGGGTCCACTGGCCTTCAATGTCCAACTTGGAGCACGCAGATATATTAGGGCTGTCACGGAAATACCACACTGGCAAATATGTGGCCTTTTAATATTTTTTTATGCTAAATAGTGCTGTATATAATTTCAGTAACAGACAGCAAAAAAAAGTGGTACACCGGCCTACAATGACCAAACTTGGAGCACACAGATATATGAGGGCTGTAACGAAAATACCACACTGGAAAATATGTGGCCTTTTTTTTTCAGAAATGCCAAATAGTGCTGTATATAATTAGAGTAACAGACAGCAAAAACAGTGGCAAAATGGCCTAAAATGAAAAAACTTGGAGCACGCAGATATATGAGGCCTTTTTTGGTGAATTTAAAACACCAAAAAAAAAAAAAAGTGGCACAAGGCTAGCACACACACAACTATGCTACGTATGCCTGACAAACTATGATTTTAAACAGGCCTCAGTCTGACAGAACACAATGTATATATTTTTTTGGGCGGGGTGAATTTTTTGTAAAAAATAAAAATAAAAAAATGCAACTAGGTATATAGTAAGGAAGCTGCAGCAGCAGCAGACAGTTATGGAGCTTTGGGAAGGATGCAGTGGGAACAATGGACGCACATACAGTTCGAGCAGGCCTGGCACTGATGTGGATATGCTCTGCCCTGCCTACCTAGTGCTGCAATATCGGGACCCAAAAATTAGCCCTAAAAAGTACTGTTGGCTTCTCAGGAGTTGTGCATTTAAGAGATGCAGACCTACACTAACTATAAAAACCACGATTCTGACCCTATCTCAGCAGCAGCATTGCTCCCTACACTCGCTAAATCTGGAGCAGAATGCAGCGAGCAGGTCGGCGCCAAGTCTCTTATACTCGGGATGATGCTGTGTGGCCAAGCTAATCACTGCACGACCACAACAAAGATGGCTGCAACATTTCATGGCCTGGCAGACAATCCCTGCAATTGTGATTGGGTCTCTAAAATCCGCCAAAAATGCTGGGTGGAGACACCAGTTACCACCAAATAATCCTGGAAATGGTGCTCGGCGAGTACTCCAAGCATAGTGATACTCGGGCGAGTAACGAGCAGTTGCAAGCACGTTCGCTCATCACTAGTCACCATATATATAAGGTCTTGTTTTTTTAAATTTTTTAAAAGGAGCGATAGATTCTTAAGTACCATTTTGTCAAAGGCATTACATTTGTGTTAATCTTTTAGTGACGGAGCCAAATTTTTGAAATCTGACCATTGTCACTTTATGTGGAAATAACTCTGGAATTCTTCAACATATCCCAGTGATTTTGAGATTGTTTTTTTCGTGGCACATTATAATTTATGATAATGGTAAATTTAGGTTAATATGTTTTGTGTTTAATTGTAAAAAAAAATCAAAAATTTGGCAAAAATGTAAAACAAAATTAACAATTTTCAAACTTTGAATGATTGATTATCTCTTTAATCCAGATAGTCAAATCACACAATAACATTAACAAATAATATTTCCCACATGACGGCTTTAGATCAGCACCATTTGTAAAATGTTATTTTATTTTGTTTGCATTTTAGGAGGTTTAAAAATGTAGCTGTAATTTTTCATTTTTTAAAGGAAATGTACAAAGTGTACATTTTTCAGGGACTTATCCAGATTTGGAGTGACTTTGATTGTCCTATATATTGGAAAACCTCCAAAAGTTATACCATTTTAAAAACTGCACCCCTCGACATATTGAAAACTGCTGTCAGGTAGTATATTAACCCTTCCGGTGATTTTCCCTGTCTTCCAGCTAAATCTTGAGGTTAACCCTATAGTGTGACAATAGAACAGTGTAATAATTCAAGTCATCAAAGCAAGTTTGATGGACATGCAGCACAATAAAAAAAAATTAATGTATCCCCTACTCTGGGGTATTAAAGTAGCATGAACAACATGCAACCTGCTGTTGTGTTGAAAAATGGCAATGTCATTGCTTGGCTGACATAATCCAGACCGGGTTTTGAGTCCTGTTTTCCCTTTTTCCTGGTCTGGTCACGTCAAGAGTTAACCTTTCTCAGCCCCTGTCTTGGGTCAAGAGGGCTATTTATCGCCGCTGCTTCCTGCAGGCGATGTCAGTTATAGTTTTTACAAAGTGCTGCAGTTGCTGACTCTGATTGCTCTGATTGATCCTGCTGCACTTTCTGTCTGAAGCCATGTCTCTGTTTTCCCCTATTTCTGTCTTGACTCCGTATTTCCCTTTAGTGTGCTGACTTCCTGGTTTTGATTTGGCTTGTATCCTGACTTGCTTCTGTCTTTTGTCTTTTGGCTCATCCGCTCCTGACCATTACTAACTCGCTGGCTTGTCTCTGACCATGAGTTTGCTTATTCCTTTGGTACTATGCTACAGTCTAGTATTTGACCCGGCTTGTTTGACTATTCTGCTGCCACCTGTGGTAGCCTCACTGCTGCAATGCATGTTAGCTCTGTTTAGATGCAGACCTACTTCCACTCTACTGCCATCTAGTGGAACAACCTATATGTCAAGCCAGCACCCAAGATACATAGTCCAAATCATTGGGATAACATAGAAGGGTGCAAGGATGTGTAAGGAAAGGTTCAGTGCAAAACCATGAAAATCATACCAAAGAAAAAGCACCAAAAGAACCAAAATTACTAAAAAACATAAACTTTATTGATTCACAATGAAATATATAATCCAAACGTATTAAAAATTATACAGGGAAAGGACAATAGTAACCCGAAAGATGAGACCACTGTGGTATAACAGGCAAACAAATTGTAAAGATCCCCAGGCCAAGTAAGCATGACAATCAGGTCAAAAAGTGCAAATGCATTGTGCTATAGTGTGTATCAATGTGCAGTGACATTATAATTACCAGAAGTGAAAAGACACTTAAAGGGGACCTGTTACCCCCAAAATCGATGGTGAGGTAAGCTCACCGTCATCAGGGGTTTATCTACAGCATTTTGTAATGCTGTAGATAAGCCCCCAATGTTACCTAAAAGAGGAGAAAAAGAGGTTAGATTATACTCACCCAGGGGCGGTCCCGCTGCGGTCCGGGTCTGATGGGTGTCTCAGGTCCGGTCCGGAGCCTATCATCTTCATTCCATGACGTCCTCTTCTGGTCTTCACGCCGCGGCTTCAGTGCAGGTGTACTTTGTCTGCCCTGTTGAGGGCAGAGCAAAGTATTGCAGTGCGCAGGTGCCGGGACAGGTCAGAGAGGCCCGGCGCTTGCGCACTGCAGTACTTTGCTCTGCCCTCAACAGGGCAGACAAAGTACGCCTGTGCCACAGCCGTGGCATGAAGACAAGAAGAGAACGTCATGGAATGAAGATGGGAGGCTCCGGACCGGACCTGAGAAACACAAAGCTTTGATAAAAATCTGTTGTCAGATCAAAGCGTTACACTTCAAACCCTCCCCCCCCTTTTTTGTCCACATTGTTAGTGGAGTTTTTTCATTATTGTCAGTTTTAATATGGATTAAGAAAGGCTGGTGATTTTTAGGAGCTGGAACGCCTATCCTTTATCCCAACCATAGATGACCGTGTAAGTGCTTGTGTATCTGCACGTGGCGCTGATCCTCAATCCTGAAAAAATCAAGATATTCAAAAAATGTTGTTTCCTTTTTTCAGCATTTACATATCATTAACCTGTCTAATCATGATTGTGATTGCCATAATTCCATGATTTTTCCTTCTCGACGTTGCAGTTTCAATGTTGAGAAGTGTATATATTGCACATATTATATATTCCATATTTCTTCAAATTAATCGTTCTTTGTTCTGTAATTGGTTAAACCTCCAAATACAAATAGCATTTTCCAAACCCGAATGCTTTGAACTTCTAGATTCTAAAAATGTGAATTCTTCTTTAGCCGAGTATTTATTTACAAGTCCGGCTTCACGAAACCTCTCACACGGCCGATACATTCTGGCTTTACAAAAGCCCATTCATTGTCCTTATTGATTGTCTCCAGTTACGTGTTTCAGACTTGAAAGACTTGTAAAATTTTTTTGAAACGTAACATACATTTGAGAACTTAAGTTTTATTTCCACAGGCCAATAGAAAAACATACAGTTCTGCAATAAAGAAGGAATGGGAGATTATTTCATTTCCATGTGGTCTTTTGAAAACTATTGCGGTTTTATACATTTAATATACCGTGGTTTGATGTAATTCTTCATTGGTCTCACAGGAATGGTTAAAAGTTAAGCTTTTGAAATATAATTTGAATTTTAATAGTTTTGTGACATGTGAAGTACACATATACCATTATAGCCGGATTTATATGTAATATTAAGCCGGCACTTAGTAATGTTATGTATTTGACAAGAGAAATGGATCCTCTAATTTGCAAATGTATTTACCCAATGGTTTGACGAGGGTGTAAATTCTAAAGAATCAACCCATTTTTTACTCTTTAAACCCATGAGAATGTACAGACATTTTGTTTGAAACCAGGTCATGATCCCAAGGATAGTCACCAATTGCCAGCAGTGCTGAAGAGATGGCATAATCATCGGGAATGTAGCCAAGGGTCAACACCAAGATAAAGGTCAGGATGTGATAAGCAGGAGGTTGAGACTAGGACATACAGAGGATGGACCAGATCATGCCCATGATCAATGGACTATTTGTGGCAACAACCCAGGAGTGTATCTCAAATGGCAGGAGAGGTGGGGAAGACAGAAGGTTCTTTAACTAAGGCTGCAAGAGTACCATTTACCATGACAAGCGTAAAAGCACAGAAAAGCCATGGATAGGATCAACAGGATGATGGCTGCTAAAAATGGGGGCATCATCTGGATCTTCCACTGGAGCAGAAAGAGTTGAGTAACTATAGGGGTTGTATAAATGAATGAGGCATCCTTCTGAATGGAGCTTTAAAAACTTTCAATGAACTCCACGTAAGTACAGTATATCATTTTACTTTTTATTTGTTATAAAAGCTTTCAGAATATTGCTCTTGGTCATTGGTTGCAACCAACTTTATCACTACTTTTACCAAAAAATAAATATATATAAAGCACAACAAGAAATTGCAAACCGAGCATGGGCCCATTAATAAGCTACCTGTCTTCGGATTCCAGAACACATAGCAGAAAGTGTCTTGTGACCATCCGTCATCTTCCCGGATCAGCACCCGCAGCTCTAATACATTTCTTCTTGATAAAGGAGCTTCTTTGAAAACTATTAAAAACGGCATTAGAAAGCATTTATTCCCTGTTTCCAGATGAATGTTTGCAGCTGTTCAAGACAACTGTTTACTTATTTCCAATTTTCATTTGGAAATTTCATATTTATCTGCTCAGGATATTTCACTGTTCATCCTGGTAGATTGGAAAAGAAAGACATTAAATACAATAAATGCAAAACAAAGAGTCTCACCCTCAGGAGTCTATCTAAAGAGAATTCAGAGTTACAGAGCTAGCAGCCTGGCCATATTGCGTAATGAAGGTCCCACTACCACATGAGACCAGACACCAGTGTTATATATGGCACATGGTATATGCGGTAGTGCTTTGCTCAGGACAGAACACATCTATCAGGGTCCCTAATTTTTAAGAGTCTTCCGAATTGTGAATTCTTCAAATCGAGGAACATTTCACTGGCAACGAAGACACAGCTTTTCTGTGGTAACATACAGACGCAAAACCGGGATGATAAAGATACAACACAGAAAATGAATCTACGCCTTGGAAATGTGGTGCTGGACAAGGATGGCTGGCAAGAAGAAGAAACAAATCAGTTTTGGAATAAATTAAGCCAGACATGTCACTCGAAGCAAGGATCACCAATCTACGACTTGTTGACTTTTGACACATCATATGAAGAGAGGAATCACTGGAGAAGGACATCATTGTTGGAAGAATAGAAGGAACAAGGCAAAGAGGAACACCAGCAACCCCATGGCTTGATACAATCAAGATAATAGTGGAAAAACCCTGATGGACCTATCTTTGTAAAAGATCGATCTTCCTACAGATTGTTCATCCAACAATTCGGCATGGCTTGAGATCGAGCCGAAGGGTGGTAAAAAAAAGCAGAAATATAAAAATAGAGAGTAATATATTATCTCTGCATTCTGTCTCCTGTTATGGACCAGGCCTGTTTATCTACTTTGTTTTACCTCTCCATTCCTAATTCTGGCTTTGAATAGTGAACTTGTGCTGCTTGCCCCTACCTCGGACAGTCTGACTACGCTCAGGGCCGGTTTTAGACAAAGTGGGGCCCTAGGCAAAAATTTAAAGTGGGGACCCTGTTATGATCCGGTGACCTTGGAGCAGCATGAAAACTTTCACTGGAGTAGGTGGTAACTATACTGACCGCAAATCCTGATCTTAACACCGCAACTAGAAGTAGCCGTGGGGTGTACCTAACAAACCCTAGACACCTCGTCACAGCCGGAGGACTAAATACCCCTAAAGATGGAAATAGGAATTCTACCTTGCCTCAGAGCTTAACCCCCAAGGATAGGCAGCCCCCCACTAATATTGGCTGTGAGTAGGAGAGGAAAGACACACACAGGCAGAAAACAGGATTTAGCACAAGAGGCCACTCTAGCTAAAATAGGAAAGGATAGGACAAAATACTAAGCGGTCAGTATTAAAACCCTTCCAAAAATATCCACAGCAGATTATACAAAAAATTCCTCCATCTTACTAAAGACGTGGAACGTATATCTGCAACTCCAGAGACTCCAACACTCAGAGCAGGAATACAATCAAAAAACAAGCACACAGCTTGTGTGCTATAGAAAAAGAAACAGACACTTATCTTTGCTGAATGTGTTTTTAGATGTTTTTAATGTCTTTTTCCCTGTGTTATACTTGTTATACTTTAATAAAGCTGCTTTTTCTTCTGTTTTTTTGTCAGCAGATACACCTGTCCAGGACTGCAGCCCAGGGACAACTGCATTACCACCTACAACCACCGGAGGGAGCCCAAAAGCAGAATTCACAACAGGACCCCAAATGATAACATTGCACTGTGGCCCCCATATTTAGGGGCCTTATTTCATCCAACGGGTCTGCCACTATTAGCTGTACGCAGGGGCGTTGCTAGAGTCAGAAAAGATTGGGGGCCCAATTCAAAGAGTTGCCCCGAACCCCCTCTTAATTTTTTTTAACTCTTCAGATAAAACAGTGCTAACTCTCTGAGAACAGATAGATGTCATCTGCAGTTCTATGTAACACCAGAGATAGCAGTGATAATTCTCTGAGTACAGATAATTTAGTATACATCACATGCAGTCCTATGTAACACCACAGATAGACATAGTGTTTCAGAGTAAGACTATGTTCACATACAGCATTTTTTTCAGTAGCCAAAACCTTTTCTATTAGCAGTAAAAATGTTGCGCTCAAAATACTTGCCTGTTTTTCAGCTTGTTTTGTGGTGTTCTTCACACTTTTTTTTAGCTTTTTTTTGGAGGGAGGATGTTTGTTTTGTCTACAGTATGTTTAAGGCCACGTTCACATGTTGAGTGTTTGGTCAGTATTTCACATCAGCATATGTAAGCCAAAACCAGGAGGGTGAGAAATACAGAAGTAGTGACTAGTGTTTCTCATGCTCTGTGAACACGTTGCGGATTTTGCTGTGGATCTGCAGCAGTTTTCCATGCGGTGTGCATGGAAAACAAAATCCGCAGTACACATGCTGCGGAAAAGCTGCGTTGTATTTTCTGCAGCATGTCAATTCTTTGTGCGGCTTCCGCAGCGTTTTATACCGGCTCCATAATAGGAATCCGCAGGTGAAAAATGCTTTTAAAAACCGCACAAAAACTGCGGTAATTCCACGATAAATCTGCGGTAAATCTGTAGGTAAAACGCAGGGCGTTTTACCTGCAGATTTTTAGGAATCCACTTGGAAAAATCCACAGCAAATTCCGCAACGTGTGCACATATCCTCATTGTTCCACTGCTGTTTCTGCATTACAAATACTGACCTAATAGTTTAATTCACCAAAACCACTTAAAAAATTGCAGTGAAAAATGCCGTTGCAATATCTGCAACTTTTATATTCTTTCATTGCTTTCTACAGGTGAAAACACACTGAAAGAAGTGGCACGCTACAGATTTAAAAAGTGCTACAGGGGGTCGTGGTTTGCCAAGGGACAAGAGCAGACGTGCTCTTGCATAGCTCCTGTTTATCCCTTGTTTGCTACTAATAAGGCTTACTTAAACGTGGACTAATTAACTCATATACCCACAAGAATATGCCAGGAACAAGTGGGAAGCAGAAATTAGCCGGCACACCGACGAAATCTCCCTCATTAGGGCAGAGAAGTCCCCGGGAGAAACACAGCAATGGCGGCGGTAAGCTTCCCTCTGTGGAGGGAGGAAGTAGTCCCGTGAGCCAGAGCAGTGGAGTTGCCGGCCGAAGATCAGCGGTCAAACAGCCCCAAAAGGCACAGATAACCACCCGGGCAGCTGCGCGGAGGTCCCCTGCCCCTGCCTCAAACCCGACAAAAACTTCGGGAGAGCCGGTAAGAGCCAGAGAGACTGCGGAGACTCACTGTGGAGCGACGCGGCGGAGGGATACTGAAAGCAACGCAGCGGCGCCGCCGACGAGAATCCCTGCGCCCGGCAAGACATGGAAGATATGCGGGGAAGACAGGAAGGAGCGCCGAGAGATCACACAGGCACCGCAAGACACGGCGCTGCAGAGAGAGCTGACGGAGGACATAGTGACAGCACAGCAGCCCGGCCGCGGAATGGTTCCCCCGGCGCACCGCAGCTTGCTAAGGTATGACGCACAAGAGTTCGTACCTGGAGGTGAGGGGGGCAGGCGGCGCCAGACACTGGGAGCGACGGCGGAGGTTGGGGAAGGCAGAGTGCTGCGGCAAGGTTCGCCAGCTGTATTACACTCAGATGGAGAGCACCCTGGACGCTGCAAACCTCTCCAAAGCAGAGGGGGGAAATTGGCAATAGACAAGAAAAGCGGCAATAAGCATATTCTATCAGACTGGGATAGCCTCCCTAGGGATGGGGCAGAATCATATCCACAACGGGGATACAGCCATAGGTACTACCCCCTTTCATCCCCACTGCTGAGCCATAATGAAGAAGAAGAAGAGGTTCTATCACTGGAGCTGGGGATCCAGCTCAACACCACCAATGACTGTGTATCCTCAAAAAATAAATACAATTTGTGTAGGAATAAATCCTCTTCACTTAGAGAAATAGCAGAACTTGCTGCAACACTGCCCCAGTCATTTATTGACTCGCTCAACGCACAACTTGAAACACTTACTGGAGGGATATCTAAAGATCAGCCCAATACTGACTATTCTCATTTAACCCCTGACCCTCCTATGTCGCCATTAGAGGAGAAATGTGCACACTCAGACAACTATATGGAATCTTCAGTTTCCTCTGACAATGACTACAACGGTACCTCTGATGACTTTGACAATGAGGGCCTATCAGACTCAGACGGGTACTCAGAGGGGTCTAGCGATACTGAGGATTTGAGCGGCTCAGACGACATGTCAAAGTCCTCAGATATTAGCGACTTGGAGCAGGAACAGTCTTGCTATGAGGTCCCTAATTACTCCTTGATAGACAAAATCTCAGCCTCTGACAGTTACCCCTCAGTGAAATTCATGGTCAATCTATGTAAGGCTCTCCTAACATCTATGGACACAACAGGAACCAGAGCATCTGAGAAAATCTTCAAAAAACTATTTAAAGACATTTTTTCACAAATTAACGCTGTTCCAACCTCTGACTTTAACGTGTCCTCTGTCAATCCTCCCGACACCCTGAAAAAGTCTGACGCCTCTAGTGAGCATCATGAGTTGGCGTTTTCTCATAATACAGGGGGTGAACCTATACAACCAGATCCTATGACCAATCTAAAAAAGGATATAGTCACATTTAAGAACAACTTATCAGATTTTGAAAACTTTAAAAGAAAGAACAACCTGAAAATCCGAGGAATCCCAGAATCAGTGGGAAAGTCTCAACTGGGAGACTATGTCTCATCTATGATATCTTACCTGCTCCCCGATACAAAAGGGAAAAACTTAGTTGCGAAAGCATTCAGGATACCCAGACCACCGTCTCTCTCGTCAAATCTAGCTGCAGACGTTATTGTCTCATTCTATCCCAACTGGTTAAGAGACTCATTGCTCGATGTCGCAAGGAAATCAAGATTTCTCTCTTCCCCTTACAGCCACTTGTCCTTCTACAGAGATCTGTGTAAGGATACTCTACAAAAACGAAAAACCTTCCAGCATGTCACCCATAGACTGCAGCAGGCTGGAATGCAGTACATTTGGCACCAATTCTCCAGCCTAAGATTCTATTTTGCGGCAAAGTGGCGTACCTTCACTTCTCCAGACGGGGCGGTGGACTTCCTAGACTGTGCGGGAATTGGACCTCCTGGATCTCCTCCTGGCTCTTCGTCCTAACCAAATTGAGAACTTTGAGGGTCATTTCACTTCTTCACGTTTAGTCCACGTCACAGCCTGTGTTTGAACCGAACACTTTGCCCACATGGTCCATAGGTCATCTGGCGATGACCGGGAGCCGACAGGCCTTCACATGATTTTCATTTCTACTGGACAGCTTTAGAGCCACTTATACTAGCGTGTATAATATGCTACTACTGAACAACTTTTGAGCTAATGCATTATTTATGTCTATGCATTTCTTAACTAACCCTTTTGTTTTTAGGTTGTATTCTTGAAGCTACAGCACATCGTCAGAGTTTATCTAACCAAGTTTATGTGTGGCTTTCATATATTTGTTTCACATATGTTAAATATTGGCCACTATATTACTCTACAAGGTCTATTACGATGCTCCACCCATTCTAATTCATAGCATTACACATAGCCTAAAATCCATAGCCTATCGCAACATCAAAGTTATTCATTTCTATTATGAGAGAGCCACACATCATTTCCCTTGCCAACATATAGCTTACTCAACTCTCTTATGGTTATATCTTTATGACACTTCAACCTTGTAAATTCTTACTGTATTGTGTGACGGCCCGTCTCCCCTATCTTTATAGGGGTACTTTCCCTACACTCGTATCCCTCCCTTTCCCTCCCTTTCCCCCCCTTGATCTACCCTCCCCAGTTAAAATTTGGAAAACCCAATAAAATCTTTTGGAATAAAAAATAAATTAAAAAAAAAAAAAAAAAAAAGTGCTACAGTTCTGAAATCCAGTCAGAAAAAAAACAAGCGCCTGCAGGAGATTTCGGAAATCTCCTATGTTTTGCTGGCACTTTATGAGGGTATGTTCACACGTTCAGGATTTCCATCCTTTTTTTTTCAGGACAGTTTTTTTTAAAAACTGCAGCTCTTGGCAGAAAACGCAGGTCCTTTTTTTGGTCCTTTTTTTGTCCTTTTTTGATGCGTTTTTTGATGCGTTTTTTTATCCTTTTTTTATGCAGTTTTCTATGCAGAGACTGTGTGTTTCCTAGGAAGCTTTTTAGGGCTAAAATGGCTGAAAATACCCTAACCCTACCCCTAACCCTACCCCTAACCCTACCCCTAACCCTACCCCTACCCCTAACCCTAACCCTACCCCTAACCCTACCCCTAACCCTACCCCTAACCCTACCCCTAACCCTAACCCTAACCCTACCCCTAACCCTACCCCTACCCCTATTCTAACCTTAGTGAAAAAAAAAAAAAAAAATTCTTAATTTTTTTATTGTCCCTACCAATGGGGTGACAAAGTGGGGGGGGGGTGTCATTTACTATTTTTTTATTTTGATCACTGAGATAGGTTATATCTCAGTGATCAAAATGCACTTTGGAGCGAATCTGCCGGCCGGCAGATTCGGCGGGTGCACTGCGCATGCGCCCGCCATTTTGCAAGATGGCGGCGCCCAGGGAGAAGACGGCCGGACGGACACCGGGACGCCGGGTAAGTATAAGGGGGGGAGATTAGGGCACGGGGGGGCATCGGAGCACTGGGGGGGGGGCATCGGAGCACGGGGGGGCATCGGAGCACGGGGGGGCGGGATCGGAGCACGGGGGGGCAGCCACACTCCGCCCACGCACTTCCGCCCGCTCCCCCGCACTTCCTGCTGCAGCGGTTCTGCACATCAAATCGCAGTAAAACCCGCAGATATATTTTTGATCTGCGGGTTTTACTGCGATTTTGACCTCACAATGGAGGTCTATGGGTGCAGAACCGCTGCGGTTCAGGAAAAAGAAGTGACATGCTCCTTCTTTTTTGCCGCAGCTATTCTGCGCGGCTTTTTAAACGAAATTACGGACCATGTGCACAGCAGTGACTGTTTTCCATAGGGTTACATTGTTATGTACCCTGCATGGAAAACTGCTGCGGAACCGCAGCGGCAATACCGCTGCGGTTCCGCAGTAAAAAACGCACTGTGTGAACATGGCCTAAAGCAGCTTTTCGCCATGTTCATATGCAGAATTTTTGCATCTCTTTCTTCTGCAAATAAGAAGTTTACAGCATTTTACATCACAAGCAAAAACTGAGATTTTCAGTAATTTCCTGCACACCCTTTTATTTTCCCGACTTAATTTCACAACTGCAGCCTTTTTTAAATCTGCAGCGTGTCACTTCTTTCAGCAATTTGTTTCACCCGTAGAAAGCAATGAAAAAGTTTAAAAAATGCTGCAAATGTTGCAACGTTGTTTTTCGCTGTGTTTTTGGTGAATAACACTAACTTTATTAAACATGTACTGTAGACAAGATGCATACTGTAAAAAACAAACGGCAAAAGCTCTAAAGGTGTGTGCACACAGTCAGTAAACACTGCGGGTCGGCTGCTGTGTACATGTGCAGCGTCCAACCCGCAGCGGCCACATGTTACAGTATAGTGGATGGGATTCCAAGAAATTCCATCTCTACTATGCGTGCACTATCACCTGCACCTCAGCCGCAGAGACGGACATGGGGCGCATCTCTCCAGGCTGCAGCATGTCAATTTATATGGCATAGACGCGAGTCTCCACAAGAGAAATCTCACCCCTGCAATGTATAGGATGCAGGGATTCTGCACAGATCAATGAACACATGTGGAATCACCTGTGTTCAAAAGATGGCAGCACTTTGGACACCGCACATGTCTGCTGCATCCAAAGGGCTGCCATTTCCAGATCCTCTGCACATACCCTAAAAAATGGGTGTTTTGAAAGCAGTGTTTTTACTGCCAAGAGAACAGGCTTTGGCTGCAAAAAAAAAAATGCACCAAAAACGCTGATTCTTATGAGCAGCTGTACTATATATATGTATGGTTTACCCTTATTGTTTCACGTGGGATTTCATTTATTTCTATATAATAAATACCCTGATTCAGCAGACAATATTCCTGCCTTGTGTCATCCAGACAGTAGTGACAGCAGGTCGCCCTGATAGATTGCAAGCAGTGATTCAGTGACTGTGGTCAGAGCCCATGCTAATCCCTGCTGTATGTGACTGTGAAACCTGATCCTACAGCAAACAGCACAGAGCTCTGGACCACATGAGTAAATCACTGCACTGAGGGGGTCTCAAGGGGGGTTTGGGAGTGACATTGCATTTCCAGAACAACAGAGCAATGCACAGCATTATTCACTGCTGTACACCCTCTGGGGACTTCTTACAGGGGCTGCAGAGGCAGGGGGCCCCCTTTCTAGGTGGGGGCCCCAGGCGTCTGCCTGGTCTGCCTGTGCCAAAAGCCGGCCCTGACTACGCTTCTGTCTCACTCACCTCTTCCTCGTACCAGCACTTCTGACCCTGTGGTCAGCTGCTGCAGACTTGAGGACTGCCTTGGAGTGGTACCAAGTGACTACCAGCAGCTCAGCTTTTTCTCACCATCATAGGCTCAAGTGAACACCCAGTAGACAGTTATGTCCCTCCCGGCCCGCGGCGCAGTGGGGCCAAACCCACCAGCATTACAATATGTCTGGTAAAAAAAAAGTATTTTGTGGGAGTGTTTTCTTGAAAAAAAAATCATCCCAGAATTCCCAACTTAACCTTTCCAGCTCTCAAACAACCTAAATTGAAAGAGCATTGTTAAAAAAAATTTTAATAGAAGAAGAAAGCCTCCCACATGTGTGACTCTCAAGAAGAGTCCTGTCTAGTGGTAGGTATTTTATTCCGATTGCCCTTACGTATCCTTAAATGTATTGTTTTGAGGTACTCTGAAAACTTTTAGATGTAGAAAATAACAAACCCAGCAATTCTCTGCCTTCCTCTGTCCAGTGATGCCTGCCCCCATCTTTTTTTTGTCTGGCTGCCAATAGTGCACCGCCGCCTCACCGCCACCTCACCGCCGCCAGAGCCACCGCCTCACCGCCACCAGAGACACCGCCTCACCGCCGCCAGAGACACCGTCTCACCGCCGCCAGAGACGCCGCCTCACCGCCGCCAGAGACGCCGCCTCGCCCCTACCTTCTGTCTCTTCCCCACTATCCCATAGAATGTAAGTCCGCAAGGGCAGGGTCCTCTCCCCTCTGTACTAGTCTGTCACTGTAAACCTGTTTACTGTAAACGATATCTATAACCCTGTATGTAACTCCTTTCTCATGTACAGCACCATGGAATTAATGGTGCTATATAAATAAATAATAATAATAAATGATAATAATAATAGTGCACGTGACTGCTGCAGTCAATCACTAGGATGTCTGCATAAATGGAACAAGACTGCTGAGGTCAGTGAAGTGCACCATAGTTGTGACTTCAAAACTGCCACCCATCACCAAAGGAGCGCTAGACCCAAGGATAGGTAGAGTTGTGGTTGCACAGGTCATTATTAGTGATAATTTAGATATATGTACAGTTAGGTCCATATATATTTGGACAGAGACAACATTTTTTCTAATTTTGTTTATAGACATTACCACAATGAATGTTAAACACAACAATTCAGATGCAGTTGAAGTACAGACTTTCAGCTTTTATTTGAGGGTATCCACATTAAAATTGGATGGAGGGTTTAGGCGTTTCAGCTCCTTAACATGTGCCACCCTGTTTTTAAAGGGACCAAAAGTAATTGGACAGATTCAATAATTTAAAAAAAATGTTCATTTCTAGTACTTGGTTGAAAACCCTTTGTTGGCAATGACTGCCTGAAGTCTTGAACTCATGGACATCACCAGACGCTGTGTTTCCTCCTTTTTGATGCTCTGCCAGGCCTTCACTGCCGAGGTTTTCAGTTGCTGTATGTTTGTGGGCCTTTCTGTCTGAAGTTTAGTTTTTAACAAGTGAAATGCATGCTCAATTGGGTTGAGATCAGGTGACTGACTTGGCCAATCAAGAATATTCCACGTCTTTGCTTTAATAAACTCCTGGGTTGCTTTGTCTTTATGTTTTGGGTCATTGTCCATCTGTAGTATGAAACGACGACCAATCAGTTTGGCTGCATTTGGCTGGATCTGAGCACACAGTATGGCTCTGAATACCTCAGAATTCATTCGGCTGCTTCTGTCCTGTGTCACATCATCAATAAACACTAGTGACCCAGTGCCACTGGCAGCCATGCATGCCCAAGTCATCACACTGCCTCCGCCGTGTTTTACAGATGATGTGGTATGCTTTGGATCATGAGCTGTACCACGCCTTCGCCATACTTTTCTCTTTCCATCATTCTGGTAGAGGTTGATCTTGGTTTCATCTGTCCAAAGAATGTTCTTCCAGAACTGTGCGGCTTTTTTAGATGTTTTTAGCAAAGTCCAGTCTAGCCTTTTTATTCTTGATGCTTATGAGTGGCCTGAACCGTGCAGTGAACCCTCTGTATTTACTTTCATGCAGTCTTCTCTTTATGGTGGATTTGGATATTGACACGCCGACCTCCTGGAGAGTGTTGTTCACTTGGTTGGCTGTTGTGAAGGGGTTTCTCTTCACCATGGAGATTATTCTGCGATCATCCACCACTGTTGTCTTCCATGGGGGCCCAGGTCTTTTTGCATCGACGAGTTCACCAGTGCTTTTTTTCTTTCTCAGGATGTACCAAACTGTAGATTTTGCCACACCTAATATTGTAGCAATTTCTCGGATGTTTTTTTTTCTGTTTTCGCAGCTTAAGGATGGCTCGTTTCACCTGCATAGAGAGCTCCTTTGACCGCATGTTTACTTCACAGCAAAACCTTCCAAATGCAAGCACCCCACCTCAAATCAACTCCAGGCCTTTTATCTGCTTAATTGAGAATGACATAACGAAGGGATTGCCCACACCTGTCCATGAAATAGCCTTGGAGTCAATTGTCCAATTACTTTTGGTCCCTTTAAAAACAGGGTGGCACATGTTAAGGAGCTGAAACTCCTAAACCCTTCATCCAATTTTAATGTGGATACCCTCAAATGAAAGTTGAAAGTCTGAACTTCAACTGCACCTGAATTGTTTTGTTTAAAATTCATTGTGGTAATGATTATAACCAAAATTAGAAAAATGTTGTCTATGTCCAAATATATATGGACCTAACTGTATATATATATATATATATATATATATATAAAAATGTATATGTATATCTTGTATGCATCTTATCACTGAATTTCATAACTTGAGTGGTGGTAAGATATTAGTTGCATTTACCATTTACACTTGCGCCCATCTGCCACTTATACTGTAGACCACGGCGTCTACACAATATAATGTTATGAATGGCTCATTGTTCAGAAGAAATTTCAGATATGCTCATTTTTTTTCCCGTCCAGTTGTATTATTTCAGCACCGCATGTGAGGACCCTCATATTTTATTTTATGTTAGCTTTTGTCTCAGCTATGTCAATACTCTTTAAGAAGAGAAAATAGAGAAAACTGCAGCCGCGGCTGAGATACATCCATTAGACCTACTTGTGAATGGCAGATGTAATGAAGTAATGAAGTGTCATGGGGTATGTACGAATAAGATGTCAGCAGTCCTCTGCATGTAGATATTTTCGGCAGAGACCTTAGGAAAATTAGATTTTTTTTTCTGATTGACTGATGTGTATATACAGTATATACCTGGTATTATGCCAGTTGTTAGGCACAGCAAATATAAACATGTAATAGGTATTCTTGACCAGACCCAACGTTCTAGCTTTAGGGGGCTTCAGAGGTAGTAGTCTCTCCTGGTCTCTGGTGCCTTAAGGGGCTCAAAAGTTCCCCTGTCACATAAGAAGACACAGTACTATAAAACACATATGGAAGGCAAGGCCTCTTGCATTCTTTTCACTCTTCGTGTTTAAGCTGTGCTGTGAATTTACGGTTCCGTGGCAACAATTCAGAGAAGCAGAAGTGGGACTATAACTGTGTGTAGGCTTCTGGTTAGATCCAATGAAATGGCATTTGGAACTTTAGTCCTGGATGCCATTCCATGGGAGGTTGTTGTGTTGATGACGCTGGAGATTGTAGAGGCGCACGGACTTGGAGCTATATAAGTCCTTTTGATGGTGACTGTAAGACCTAATATTACAAGGCTTAGTTGGCACCAGATGTTACGCTCGTATTTTGAGCTCAATCCCCTTTTGTGTGGTTAGATCATTCATTGTGATGCAGCAGGAAAACCATACTAAAGAAATTAAGTATGAGCTGTGGACTAGCCAGAAAAAGAGAGAGTGCCAGACTGAGCGGGTTATCTGAACCTAAGAGCAAGCTGCGAGAGAGAATGTTTAATGTAGTGGTAGAGGAACGTCATTGTGGTGTGTTCCCCGAAACTCAGAGTATCTTTTCTGCTTTAAAGGGAACTTTGAATGGAAGGATAATCATTATCTACTGTGTCACTAATGTCTGGTTGGTGCATGAACTGATCAACTTCTGGATTGCTAAAGAAGTGGTTCCCCATGACTGACATGGCGAGGACTTCTTCTCTGTGATAAGCAGAATAAAAGAGAGAAGCTTACACACATACATATACACAAATGGGACTGCAACTTTCTCGTCAGCCCACAGAAGGATTTCCATCTCAGTACTGCAGTATAATGTCCTCCATGCTGTTGCTACTTATGAACATGCGCTACCTAGAGACAGAAGATCAGGAATCCCTCGAGTCTCTATGTGTTGTGGATAGAAAACAACATAACGGCTAATCTGTGTGCAGAATTATCAGGCAATAAGGATTGCGACCATACCATCATTTTTGTGCAGATTTCCCAACTCCAAGCTGTATAAACGGGAAGTCTGACCAGGTGATCTGTTTTCGTGTAATGAGGAGGCTGTGGCCTAATGATGCAACACCTTTAATCAGGGTGGGCAGAATTATTAGGAAACTTGTTTTCCACAGGCAAAATGGGCCAACAAAAAGATTTAACTGAGCCAGAAAAAGCAAAAATTGTTACAAGTCTTACAGAGGGAGCGGCTCCCGAGGTTATCAGATATTGGGGATCTCACAGAACCAGAAAAAGGTTTGTTGCAAATAGTCACCAGGATCGCAAAAAACGTGCTGAGAAAACAAGACGAAGATTAACTGCCAAAGATGTGATAAGAATTTGGCGTGAAGCAACTGACCAGGAAGCCATTATCCTCCAGTGCTGTCATATTCCTGAACTGCAACTTCTCAAGGTGTTCAGTGTTCTGAGAAACGGCTGAGGTGAGGAGGCTGAAACCGATCACCACTGAGCAAGACACAGAAGTACAAGGTGTTCAATGCTCAGAGACATGGCCGAGGTAAGGCATGCTGAAACCATTTGTGAGCAAGACACAGAAGGGGAAACATCAAGACTGGGCCAAGAAATATCTGAAGACAGATTGTTCAAAGGTTTTATGATGAGATGAGTGACTCTTGATGGAGCAAATGAATGGGTAACAGGCACAGGCCTCCACTTCCACTCAGGCGCCAGCAAGGTGGAGGTGGGCACTGCTATGGGATGGTATTATTAAAAATGAGCTAGTTGGTCCTTTTTGGCTTGAAGATTAACTGGAGATGAACTCCCAACTTTAGTGCCAGTTTTTAGAAAACACTTTCTTAAATATCTGCATCTTTCAAGAAAACCACGGTTTTTCTGCAGGAAAATGCTCCAGTGCCGCATCAAAGTCTCCACTGCTTGGCTGCCAATAAAGGCCTTAAAGATGAAATAATAATTATTATTTTATTATTAGTATTATTTATTTATATAGCACTATTAATTCCATGGTGCTGTACATGAGAATGGGGTTACATACAGAGTTATAGATATCGTTTACAGTAAACAAGTTTATAGTGACAGACTGGTACAGAGGGGAGAGGACCCTGTCCTTGCGGACTTACATTCTATGGGATAGTGGGGAAGAGACAGAAGGTAGGGGTGAGGCGGCAGCTCTGGTGGTGGTGAGGCGGCAGCTCTGGCGGTGGTGAGGCGGCGGCTCTGGCTGAGGTGAGGCGGCGGCTCTGGCGGTGGTGAGGCGGCGGCTCTGGTGGCGGTGAGGTGGCGGCATGGTTATTGCAGGCTGTAGGCTTTCCTGAAGAGATGGGTTTTCAGGTTCCATCTGAAGGATCCGAGGGTGGTGGATAATCAGACGTGTTGAAGCATGGAATTCCAGAGGATGGGGGATATTCAGGAGAAATCTTGGAGGCGGTTGTGTGAGGAACGAATAAGTGTGGAGGAGAGTAGGAAGTCTTGGGAGGATTGAAGATTACGTGAGGGAAGATATTGGGAGATTAGTTCAGAGATATAGGGAGAGGACAGGTTGTGGATGGCTTTGTAGATCAGTGTTTGTAGTTTGAACAGGATTCATTGGGGAATTGGGAGCCAGTGGAGGGATTTGCAGAGGGGGGAAGCAGGGGAGTAGCGAGGAGAGAGGTGGATTAGCCGGGCAGCAGAGTTGAGGACAGACTGGAATGGTGCAAGAGAGTTAGCTGGGAGGCCACAGAGAAGGGTATTGCAGTAATCGAGGCGGGAGATGATGAGAGCATGCACAAGAGTTTTGGTAGATTGTGGGCTGAGGAAGGAACGGATTCTGGCAATATTTTTGAGTTGGAGGCGACAGGAGGTGGCAAGAGCTTGGACGTGAGGTTTGAAGGACAGGGCAGAGTCGAGAGTTACCCCAAGACAGCGGATTTCAGGTGCGGGAGAGAGCGTGATGCCATTTACCATAATAGATAGGTCAGGTAGGGGGGATATGTGATATGGGGGAAAGATGATGAATTCGGTTTTGTCTACATTGAGTTTTAGGAAGCGAGAGGTGAAGAAGGAGGATATGGCTGACAGACACTTCGGGATTCTGGACAGCAGGGAGGTGACATCTGGGCCAGAGAGGTAGATCTGAGTGTCATCTGCATACAGATGGTACTGGAAGCCATGGGACTTTATGAGTTGCCCTAGGCCAAGGGTATAGATGGAAAAAAGTAGGAGCCCTCGGACAGAGCCTTGAGGGACTCCAACAGAGAGAGGGCAGGATGAAGAGGTAGTGTGGGAGTGGGAAACGCTAAATGTGCGGTTGGATAGGTATGAGGCAATCCAGGACAGGGCAAGGTCTTTGATGCCAAGGGAAGAAAGAATCTGTAGCAGTAGGCAGTGATCGACTGTGTCGAAAGCAGAGGACAGGTCAAGAAGAAGGACGTTGGAGAACTGTCTGTTGGCTTTGGCTGTGACTAAGTAATTAGTAATTTTTTTCAGGGCAGTTTCCGTGGAGTGGCGGGGGGGGGGGGGGGGCGGAAGCCAGATTGGAGATTGTCAAGGAGAGAGTTAGATGAGAGGTGGGAGGAAAGTTGAGCATGGACATGCTGTTCAAGGAGTTTTGAAGCAAACGGAAGCAGTGATATGGGGCGATAGCTGGGCACAGCAGTTGGGTCAAGGTTAGTTTTTTTGAGGATGGGTGTGATGGTGGCATGTTTGAAGGCAGAGGGGAAGGTACCAGAAGAAAGCGATAGGTTGAAGAGATGGGTTAGGGCTGGAATGAGCATTTTAGATAGGTTGGGGAGCAGGTGGGAAGGGATGGGGTCAAGTGCACAGGTGGTGAGGTGTGATTTGGAAAAGAGGCGAGTAAGCTCTCCTTCAGTGATGTTGGAGAGGGAGGTTATTAGGGAAGGGCAGAGGTCTGGTATATGGAGTTGTTGGGGTGGTGGATAAGTGAAGGTTTGCCTTGTTTGGTCGATCTTGTATGAACCAGCCCCTTCCTCATCTGACCTAAACCTTATTGAGAACTTGTGGTTTCTTCTTAAGTGGTATATTTACAGTGAAAAAAACAGTCACCTCTCCGATCAGTGTCTGGGAGGCTGTGGTTGGTGCTGCCCAAAAAGTTGATCATTAACAGATGAAGAAGTTGACAGACTCCATGGATGGGGGTTACAAGCGACTGTTGTAGAAAAGAGGAGCGCTATATTACTATATTGGTCATTGATTTTTTTTTTTTAAATATATACTGTATTTGTACATTTTGAGTTGTTTGGCTATTATTCTCAATTTAACAGATGAAAATACACAATTGAGATGGAAAATATCTGTTTTTCATTTAGTTACGTAATATAATTCTTCAAACTAATCGTTGCCCGATAATTCTGCACACATGGATATTCTCCTAAGAAAGACTTACTTTACTTAGTAAATATTCTGGTTTCAGGTTTATTAACTTTTTGGATCAACCGACAGCTCTGTAGTTGTTCAAAAATACCATTAATTGCCGAATAACTCTTGCACGCAATGTAGCCTCCACTTACTAGCTCAGCGACATAGAGAAACATAGAGATGGAGCTTGCGAACAAGAAGCTAATGAAAAATACATGATACAAGATGTATTTTTCTTCCAGTATACTGAACCTCCAAAGAGCTAGAGAGCTAACGGTAAATGTTTGGAAATATTGGTTTTGTAGGGAAATGAAAAGGCATTTTGTAGAAATTACAAGAAAGAGGAGGCAATAAATACTTGGCCAATAGAGTAAACCTGACCTGTGAAATTCAGTCTAGAACAAGTAAAGCAGGTCTCATGTTAAAAGGATAGAGATTCAACATGGCAGCACGGTGGCTCAGTTGTTAGCCCTTTTGCCTTGTACTGGGAAACTAGGTTTTAACTTAAACACAAGCAACATCTGCATGGAGCTTCTCCCGTTGATTGCTGGATTTTCCAGTTTTCCCCTAGACAGCAGTCACACATAATCACACATAGAAGACAAAGCCAAATCAGTTCCTCGTGGGAGTTAACTATGGTGTAGAAAAGTGGCTTTTTGTAGGAATTGGGGGGGTTCAAGTTCCCTTTACTGGTTTAGTTCACTTCTGAGTTAACATCAGCGTAAATTTATTCTAAATCAGAGAGGTGCTAATGAGAGAGAAAAAATATTGATATTAAGGAAAGATGTGGAATGCTTTATAGCTTTCTTCTCTACATCATTTCTGTGTTCTGAATCTTTTAGGGGTTTAGTTTGTCGTTTAATCTTGCAAAATCCAATAAATATTCTTGACATTTTCAGTGTTCTGCTGTTTGTATGTAGAGATGCGATGAGGAATATGGCACAGGTCGGCCAGCTAGAAATCAGCTCTGTGCTTACATTACCTGATTTTGACAAGGGAGATCAAAGTCAACTGTTCTGCTTTGCAAAATTCAAAGAATTCGGAGCCGCTTTTGTCCAGATTTAAGATTGTTTAATATATTTTGTTTTATGTATTTCTCCAGTAATGTAAGCTGAGATCCTGCAAATATACCACTCAGGCTTGAAAATCTTAACTTCAAGGGTTGCTATAATGAAATTACATATCCAGGTAACCAACTATATAAATTATAGAAAAACATAGGATTTAAAATGGCTTTTCCCCATTTTTAACATTTAGAATATTTCACTAGGATAAGCCATGAATATGTAATGGTATGTGGCACAACTGCTGGGAAAACTAAAATGGAGAGGTGGTGTGGCAGATTGCACCTTTCACTTCTTAGACATTGCTTGGCCTTTCTCAAAAGACATAAATTATCCAATAGACTATATTAACCCCATAACGACCGCCGATATGCCTTTTAATGACAGCAGTTAAGGGTACTTAGGCCTCAGCGCCGTTTAATAAGTGTATAGTGCCCCCAGAGTCAGAATTTCTCCTGGTTCTCGGCTACCGAGGTTTGCTGAGATCCCAGAGAACATGATTCGGGTTGATTATTACCGACCTTAGTGTTGCAGTTGCCGTTAATAACAGTATAACGGCGACCGCAAAAAAAGTCAGATTTTCCATTTAATTTCTCTTTCCTTTGATGTGATCGCACATCAGAGGAGATAAAAATAGGGTCGCCTGATCCCCCGATAATTCCGGATTCACTGCATGGCTCCGTGAAGTCCCCCGAGCCACCAGCATCTTCTTCTGGGAGAAAATGGCGGACTCATGCGTAGTATGCCCGCCGAAATCAGCCAGCCGGCACTCAGCAACAATAAGACATTTTTCCTATTGGTTCATTTTGATCACTGTGATTGACTATCACAGTGAGCAAAATAAAAAAATAGTAAATCAAACCCCCTTTATCACCCCCTTAGTTAGGTTAAAATAAAACAATTAAAAAAATGTATTTATTTCCATTATTCCATTAGGGTTAGAGTTGGGTTAAAGTGAGTTGGGCTAAAGTTAGGGTTGGGCTAAAGTTAGGGTTAGAGTTGGGCTAGGGTTAGAGTTGGGGCTAGGGTTAGCGTTGGGCTAAAGTTAGGGCTGGGCTAGAGTTAGGGTTTTGGTTGGGGTTGGGATTACGGTTAGGGTTGGGATTAGGGATAGCGGTGTGTTAGGTTTAGGTTGGTGGTTAGGGTTATGGTTGGGATTAGGGTTAGGGGTGTGTTGGGGTTGGGGTTAGGGTTGGAGTTAGAATTGGGGGGGTTCCACTGTTTAAGTACATAAGGGGGTCTCCAAATGCGACATGGCACCACCATTGATTCCAGACAATTTTGCGTTCAAAAAGTGAAATGGTGCTCCCCACCTTCTGAGCCCTGCTATGCACACAAACAGTGGCTTTTCCAAACATATGGAGTATTGGCGTACTCAGGAGAAATTGCACAACAAATTTTGTGGTCCATTTTCTCTTCATACCCTGGTGAAAATAAAATAAAATTGTCCCCAAAGAAAAATTTTTGGGAAAAAATTAAAATGTTCATTTTTTCCTTCCACATTGCTTTAGTTCTTGTGAAGCACCTGGGTTAATAAATTTCTTGACTGTGGTTTTGTGCACCTTGAGGGGTGCAGTTTTCAGAATAGTGCCACTTTTGGGTATTTTCTATTATATTGACCCCCCCAAACTCACAAATGTGAAGTGGTTTCTAAAAAATGGTTTTGTAAATTTTGTTGAAAAAATTACAAATCGCTGGTCAACTTTTAACCCTTACAACGTCCTAACAAAAAAAAATTATGTTTCCAATATTGTGCTGATGTAAAGTAGACATGTGGGAAATGCTATTTATTAACTATTTTGTGTGACATGACTCTCTGATTTAAGGGCACACAGATTAAAAGCTTGAAAATTGCAAAATTTTCTAAAGTTTTGCCAAATTTCCATTTTTTTTCATAAATTAATGCAAGTTATATAGAATAAATGTTACCACTATAATGAAATGCAATATGTCACGAAAATACAATCTCAGAATTAGTGGGATACGTTGTAAAAATTGGCTTGGTCATTAAGTACCAAACTGGCTCTGTCACTAAGGGGTTAAGGATCAAGTATGAGCGCCATATGCAGAAATACACACATTTGCACGCCTGGCTGCTATCAGTAAGAAATGGCCAAACCACTGGTTCTACAACCAAATCAAAGTAACGTGTTATGATAAGATAATTCAGTACCACAATGAACATAGAGGTCAGAGCACATACAGTGACCTGATAATAACCCAAAAACATAGAACGAGCTCTGAGACGTGGGAACTCTGCTGACCGCAATCCCTAATCCTCTCCAACCACACTAGAGGCAGCCGTGGATTGCGCCTAACGCTCCCTATGCAACTCGGCACAGCCTGAGAAACTAGCTAGCCTGAAGATAGAAAATAAGCCTACCTTGCCTCAGAGAAATACCCCAAAGGAAAAGGCAGCCCCCACAGATAATGACTGTGAGTTAAGATGAAAAGACAAACGTAGAGATGAAATAGATTTAGCAAAGTGAGGCCCGACTTTCTGAACAGAGCGAGGATAGGAAAGGTAACTTTGCGGTCAACACAAAACCCTACAAAAACCACGCAAAGGGGGCAAAAGACCCTCCGTACCGAACTAACGGCACGGAGGTACACCCTCTGCGTCCCAGAGCTTCCAGCAAGCAGGAAAAAACAAATAGACAAGCTGGACAGAAAAAACAGCAAACAAAATAGCAAAGCAGAACTTAGCTATGCAGAGCAGCAGGCCACAGGAACGATCCAGGAGGAAACAGGTCCAATACTAGAACATTGACTGGAGGCCAGGATCAAAGCACTAGGTGGAGTTAAATAGAGCAGCACCTAACGACTTCACCACATCACCTGAGGAAGGAAACTCAGAAGCTGCAGTACCACTTTCCTCCACCAACGGAAGCTCACAGAGAGAATCAGCCAAAGTACCACTTGTGACCACAGGAGGGAGCTCTGCCACAGAATTCACAACAGTACCCCCCCCTTGAGGAGGGGTCACCGAACCCTCACCAGAGCCCCCAGGACGACCAGGATGAGCCATATGAAAGGCACGAACAAGATCGGGAGCATGGACATCAGAGGCAAAGACCCAGGAATTATCTTCCTGAGCATAACCCTTCCACTTAACCAGATACTGGAGTTTCCGTCTTGAAACACGAGAATCCAAAATCTTCTCCACAATATACTCCAACTCCCCCTCCACCAAAACCGGGGCAGGAGGATCAACAGATGGAACCATAGGTGCCACGTATCTCCGCAACAATGACCTATGGAATACATTATGTATGGAAAAAGAATCTGGAAGGGTCAGACAAAAAGACACAGGATTAAGAACCTCAGAAATCCTATAAGGAACAATGAAACGAGGTTTAAACTTAGGAGAGGAAACCTTCATAGGAATATGACGAGAAGATAACCAAACCAAATCCCCAACACGAAGTCAGGGACCCACACAGCGTCTGCGATTAGCGAAACGTTGAGCCTTCTCTTGGGACAATGTCAAATTGTCCACTACATGAGTCCAAATCTGCTGCAACCTGTCCACCACAGTATCCACACCAGGTCAGTCCGAAGACTCAACCTGTCCTGAAGAGAAACGAGGATGGAACCCAGAGTTGCAGAAAAACGGCGAAACCAAGGTAGCCGAGCTGGCCCGATTATTAAGGGCGAACTCAGCCAAAGGCAAAAAGGACACCCAGTCATCCTGATCAGCAGAAACAAAGCATCTCAGATATGTTTCCAAGGTCTGATTGGTTCGTTCGGTCTGGCCATTAGTCTGAGGATGGAAAGCCGAGGAAAAAGACAAGTCAATGCCCATCCTACCACAAATGGCTCGCCAAAACCTCGAAACAAACTGGGAACCTCTGTCAAACACGATATTCTCTGGAATGCCATGTAAACGAACCACATGCTGGAAGAACAATGGCACCAAATCAGAGGAGGAAGGTAATTTAGACAAGGGTACCAAATGGACCATCTTAGAGAAGCGATCACAGACCACCCAAATGACTGACATCTTTTGAGAGACGGGAAGATCTGAAATAAAATCCATAGAGATATGTGTCCAAGGCCTCTTTGGGACCGGCAAGGGCAAAAGCAACCCACTGGCACGAGAACAGCAGGGCTTAGCCCGAGCACAAATCCCACAGGACTGCACAAAAGTACGCACATCCCACGACAGAGATGGCCACCAAAAGGATCTAGCCACTAACTCTCTGGTACCAAAGATTCCAGGATGACCAGCCAACACCGAACAATGAACCTCACAGATAACTTTATTCGTCCACCTATCAGGGACAAACAGTTTCTCCGCTGGGCAACGATCAGGTTTATTAGCCTGAAATTTTTGCAGCACCCGCCGCAAATCAGGGGAGATAGCAGACACAATTACTCCCTCTTTGAGGATACCCGCCGGCTCAGATAAACCCGGAGAGTCGGGCACAAAACTCCTAGACAGAGCATCCGCCTTCACATTTTTAGAGCCTGGAAGGTACGAAATCACAAAGTCAAAACGGGCAAAACCAGCGACCAACGAGCCTGTCTAGGATTCAACCGCTTGGCAGACTCGAGATAAGTCAAGTTCTTATGATTAGTCAAGACCACCACGCGATGCTTAGCTCCTTCAAGCCAATGACGCCACTCCTCGAATGCCCACTTCATAGCCAGCAACTCTCGATTGCCCAAATCATAATTTCGCTCAGCAGGCGAAAACTTCCTGGAAAAGAAGGCGCATGGTTTCATCACCGAGCAATCAGAACTTCTCTGCGACAAAACAGCCCCTGCTCCAATCTCAGAAGCATCAACCTCGACCTGGAACGGAAGCGAAACATCTGGTTGACACAACACAGGGGCAGAAGAAAAACGACGCTTCAACTCTTGAAAAGCTTCCACAGCAGCAGAAGACCAATTGACCACATCAGCACCCTTCTTGGTCAAATCGGTCAATGGTTTAGCAATACTAGAAAAATTGCAGATGAAGCGACGATAAAAATTAGCAAAGCCCAGGAACTTTTGCAGACTTTTCAGAGATGTCGGCTGAGTCCAATCATGGATGGCTTGGACCTTAACAGGGTCCATCTCGATATTAGAAGGGGAAAAGATGAACCCCAAAAATGAAACCTTCTGAACACCAAAGAGACACTTTGATCCCTTCACAAACAAAGAATTAGCACGCAGGACCTGAAACACCGTTCTGACCTGCTTCACATGAGACTCCCAATCATCCGAGAAGATCAAAATGTCATCCAAGTACACAATCAGGAATTTATCCAGGTACTCTCGGAAGATGTCATGCATAAAAGACTGAAACACTGATGGAGCATTGGCAAGTCCGAATGGCATTACTAGATACTCAAAATAACCCTCGGGCGTATTAAATGCAGTTTTCCACTCATCGCCTCGCTTAATACGCACAAGATTATACGCACCACGAAGATCTATCTTGGTGAACCAACTAGCCCCCTTAATCCGAGCAAACAAATCAGATAACAACGGCAAGGGGTACTGAAATTTAACCGTGATCTTATTTAGAAGGCGGTAATCTTTACAAGGTCTCAGTGAACCATCCTTCTTGGCTACAAAAAAGAACCCTGCTCCTAATGGCGACGATGACGGGCGAATATGCCCCTTCTCCAAGGACTCCTTCACATAACTCCGCATAGCGGCGTGCTCAGGCACAGATAAATTAAACAGTCGACCTTTTGGGAATTTACTACCAGGAATCAAATCGATAGCACAATCACAATCCCTATGCAAAGGTAGGGTATCAGACTTGGGCTTATCAAATACATCCCGGTAATCAGACAAGAACTCTGGAACCTCAGAAGGGGTGGATGACGAAATAGTCAGAAATGGGACATCACCA
This sequence comes from Ranitomeya imitator, assembly GCF_032444005.1. Classification (NCBI taxonomy): domain Eukaryota; kingdom Metazoa; phylum Chordata; class Amphibia; order Anura; family Dendrobatidae; genus Ranitomeya; species Ranitomeya imitator. Next base: position 1,200,333,811 of record NC_091282.1, on the reverse strand, counting down.
TGTACCCCCTGACAACCCCAGCTGGACACAGACATGGATTTCCAATCTAATACTGGATTATGGACTTGTAGCCATGGCAACCCCAACACGACCACATCATGCAGATTATGCAACACCAGAAAGCGAATAACCTCCTGATGTGCAGGAGCCATGCACATGGTCAGCTGGGTCCAGTACTGAGGCTTATTCTTGGCCAAAGGCGTAGCATCAATTCCTCTCAATGGAATAGGACACTGCAAGGGCTCCAAGAAAAACCCACAACGCCTAGCATACTCCAAGTCCATCAAATTCAGGGCAGCGCCTGAATCCACAAATGCCATGACAGAATATGATGACAAAGAGCAGATCAAGGTAACGGACAGAAGAAATTTTGACTGTACCGTACCAATGGTGGCAGACCTAGCGAACCGCTTAGTGCGCTTAGGACAATCAGAGATAGCATGAGTGGAATCACCACAGTAGAAACACAGCCCATTCAGACGTCTGTGTTCTTGCCGTTCAACTCTGGTCAAGGTCCTATCGCACTGCATAGGCTCAGGTTTAAGCTCAGGTAATACCGCCAAATGGTGCACAGATTTACGCTCACGCAAGCGTCGACCGATCTGAATGGCCAAAGACATAGACTCATTCAGACCAGCAGGCATAGGAAATCCCACCATGACATCCTTAAGGGCTTCAGAGAGACCTTTTCTGAAAATAGCTGCAAGCGCACCTTCATTCCATTGAGTGAGTACGGACCACTTTCTAAATTTCTGACAATATACCTCTATCTCATCCTGACCCTGACACAGAGCCAGCAAATTTTTCTCTGCCTGATCTACTGAATTAGGTTCATCGTACAGCAATCCGAGCGCCAGGAAAAACGCATCGATATTACTTAATGCAGGATCTCCTGACGCAAGAGAAAATGCCCAGTCCTGAGGGTCGCCACGTAAGAAAGAAATAATGATCCTAACTTGTTGAACTGGGTCACCAGAGGAGCGAGGTTTCAAAGCCAGAAATAGTTTACAATTATTTTTGAAACACAGAAATGTAGTTCTATCTCCAAAAAACAAATCAGGAATAGGAATTCTCGGTTCTAACATAGAATTCTGAACCACAAAGTCTTGAATATTTTGTACTCTTGCCGTGAGCTGATCCACACATGAAGACAGACCTTTAATGTCCATCGCTACACCTGTGTCTTGAACCACCCAAATGTCTAGGGGAAAAAAAAGGCAAAACACAGTGCAGAGAAAAAAAAAAGGTCTCAGAACTTCTTTTTTCCCTCTATTGAGAATCATTAGTACTTTCGGCCTCCAGTACTGTTATGATAAGATAATTCAGTACCACAATGAACATAGAGGTCAGAGCACATACAGTGACCTGACAATAACCCAAAAACATAGAACGAGCTCTGAGACGTGGGAACTCTGCTGACCGCAATCCCTAATCCTCTCCAACCACACTAGAGGCAGCCGTGGATTGCACCTAACGCTCCCTATGCAACTCGGCACAGCCTGAGAAACTAGCTAGCCTGAAGATAGAAAATAAGCCTACCTTGCCTCAGAGAAATACCCCAAAGGAAAAGGCAGCCCCCACAGATAATGACTGTGAGTTAAGATGAAAAGACAAACGTAGAGATGAAATAGATTTAGCAAAGTGAGGCCCGACTTTCTGAACAGAGCGAGGATAGGAAAGGTAACTTTGCGGTCAACACAAAACCCTACAAAAACCACGCAAAGGGGGCAAAAGACCCTCCGCACCGAACTAACGGCACGGAGGTACACCCTCTGCGTCCCAGAGCTTCCAGCAAGCAGGAAAAAACAAATAGACAAGCTGGACAGAAAAAACAGCAAACAAAATAGCAAAGCAGAACTTAGCTATGCAGAGCAGCAGGCCACAGGAACGATCCAGGAGGAAACAGGTCCAATACTAGAACATTGACTGGAGGCCAGGATCAAAGCACTAGGTGGAGTTAAATAGAGCAGCACCTAACGACTTCACCACATCACCTGAGGAAGGAAACTCAGAAGCTGCAGTACCACTTTCCTCCACCAACGGAAGCTCACAGAGAGAATCAGCCAAAGTACCACTTGTGACCACAGGAGGGAGCTCTGCCACAGAATTCACAACAGTACCCCCCCCTTGAGGAGGGGTCACCGAACCCTCACCAGAGCCCCCAGGACGACCAGGATGAGCCATATGAAAGGCACGAACAAGATCGGGAGCATGGACATCAGAGGCAAAGACCCAGGAATTATCTTCCTGAGCATAACCCTTCCACTTAACCAGATACTGGAGTTTCCGTCTTGAAACACGAGAATCCAAAATCTTCTCCACAATATACTCCAACTCCCCCTCCACCAAAACCGGGGCAGGAGGATCAACAGATGGAACCATAGGTGCCACGTATCTCCGCAACAATGACCTATGGAATACATTATGTATGGAAAAAGAATCTGGAAGGGTCAGACAAAAAGACACAGGATTAAGAACCTCAGAAATCCTATAAGGAACAATGAAACGAGGTTTAAACTTAGGAGAGGAAACCTTCATAGGAATATGACGAGAAGATAACCAAACCAAATCCCCAACACGAAGTCAGGGACCCACACAGCGTCTGCGATTAGCGAAACGTTGAGCCTTCTCTTGGGACAATGTCAAATTGTCCACTACATGAGTCCAAATCTGCTGCAACCTGTCCACCACAGTATCCACACCAGGTCAGTCCGAAGACTCAACCTGTCCTGAAGAGAAACGAGGATGGAACCCAGAGTTGCAGAAAAACGGCGAAACCAAGGTAGCCGAGCTGGCCCGATTATTAAGGGCGAACTCAGCCAAAGGCAAAAAGGACACCCAGTCATCCTGATCAGCAGAAACAAAGCATCTCAGATATGTTTCCAAGGTCTGATTGGTTCGTTCGGTCTGGCCATTAGTCTGAGGATGGAAAGCCGAGGAAAAAGACAAGTCAATGCCCATCCTACCACAAATGGCTCGCCAAAACCTCGAAACAAACTGGGAACCTCTGTCAAACACGATATTCTCTGGAATGCCATGTAAACGAACCACATGCTGGAAGAACAATGGCACCAAATCAGAGGAGGAAGGTAATTTAGACAAGGGTACCAAATGGACCATCTTAGAGAAGCGATCACAGACCACCCAAATGACTGACATCTTTTGAGAGACGGGAAGATCTGAAATAAAATCCATAGAGATATGTGTCCAAGGCCTCTTTGGGACCGGCAAGGGCAAAAGCAACCCACTGGCACGAGAACAGCAGGGCTTAGCCCGAGCACAAATCCCACAGGACTGCACAAAAGTACGCACATCCCACGACAGAGATGGCCACCAAAAGGATCTAGCCACTAACTCTCTGGTACCAAAGATTCCAGGATGACCAGCCAACACCGAACAATGAACCTCACAGATAACTTTATTCGTCCACCTATCAGGGACAAACAGTTTCTCCGCTGGGCAACGATCAGGTTTATTAGCCTGAAATTTTTCCGTACCAATGGTGGCAGACCTAGCGAACCGCTTAGTGCGCTTAGGACAATCAGAGATAGCATGAGTGGAATCACCACAGTAGAAACACAGCCCATTCAGACGTCTGTGTTCTTGCCGTTCAACTCTGGTCAAGGTCCTATCGCACTGCATAGGCTCAGGTTTAAGCTCAGGTAATACCGCCAAATGGTGCACAGATTTACGCTCACGCAAGCGTCGACCGATCTGAATGGCCAAAGACATAGACTCATTCAGACCAGCAGGCATAGGAAATCCCACCATGACATCCTTAAGGGCTTCAGAGAGACCTTTTCTGAAAATAGCTGCAAGCGCACCTTCATTCCATTGAGTGAGTACGGACCACTTTCTAAATTTCTGACAATATACCTCTATCTCATCCTGACCCTGACACAGAGCCAGCAAATTTTTCTCTGCCTGATCTACTGAATTAGGTTCATCGTACAGCAATCCGAGCGCCAGGAAAAACGCATCGATATTACTTAATGCAGGATCTCCTGACGCAAGAGAAAATGCCCAGTCCTGAGGGTCGCCACGTAAGAAAGAAATAATGATCCTAACTTGTTGAACTGGGTCACCAGAGGAGCGAGGTTTCAAAGCCAGAAATAGTTTACAATTATTTTTGAAACACAGAAATGTAGTTCTATCTCCAAAAAACAAATCAGGAATAGGAATTCTCGGTTCTAACATAGAATTCTGAACCACAAAGTCTTGAATATTTTGTACTCTTGCCGTGAGCTGATCCACACATGAAGACAGACCTTTAATGTCCATCGCTACACCTGTGTCTTGAACCACCCAAATGTCTAGGGGAAAAAAAAGGCAAAACACAGTGCAGAGAAAAAAAAAAGGTCTCAGAACTTCTTTTTTCCCTCTATTGAGAATCATTAGTACTTTCGGCCTCCAGTACTGTTATGATAAGATAATTCAGTACCACAATGAACATAGAGGTCAGAGCACATACAGTGACCTGACAATAACCCAAAAACATAGAACGAGCTCTGAGACGTGGGAACTCTGCTGACCGCAATCCCTAATCCTCTCCAACCACACTAGAGGCAGCCGTGGATTGCACCTAACGCTCCCTATGCAACTCGGCACAGCCTGAGAAACTAGCTAGCCTGAAGATAGAAAATAAGCCTACCTTGCCTCAGAGAAATACCCCAAAGGAAAAGGCAGCCCCCACAGATAATGACTGTGAGTTAAGATGAAAAGACAAACGTAGAGATGAAATAGATTTAGCAAAGTGAGGCCCGACTTTCTGAACAGAGCGAGGATAGGAAAGGTAACTTTGCGGTCAACACAAAACCCTACAAAAACCACGCAAAGGGGGCAAAAGACCCTCCGCACCGAACTAACGGCACGGAGGTACACCCTCTGCGTCCCAGAGCTTCCAGCAAGCAGGAAAAAACAAATAGACAAGCTGGACAGAAAAAACAGCAAACAAAATAGCAAAGCAGAACTTAGCTATGCAGAGCAGCAGGCCACAGGAACGATCCAGGAGGAAACAGGTCCAATACTAGAACATTGACTGGAGGCCAGGATCAAAGCACTAGGTGGAGTTAAATAGAGCAGCACCTAACGACTTCACCACATCACCTGAGGAAGGAAACTCAGAAGCTGCAGTACCACTTTCCTCCACCAACGGAAGCTCACAGAGAGAATCAGCCGAAGTACCACTTGTGACCACAGGAGGGAGCTCTGCCACAGAATTCACAACAGTAACGCTGAACTGTTTGTGTGCCGGGAATGAAGAGTAGAGGAGTCCATTTACCGTACATTATGGCACTACACCATAATCCCAGTAGTAGGACCTGAGCAATGTTCCTTTTTGAAAGCTTCATCATGGCTTTGTCCATGTGGTCTCCAGAAAATGTTTCCAGCTATCATTGCATACAAAACAAAAGCAAGACTTATTGATAAAGAGGATAAAACTCCATTCCAGACTCCATTGCCATCTTGCTCTACACCAGAATAGTCTTTGCAAGCGGTGATGTGAAGTCAATGGAGCACCTGTAGGTTCATGGAGGAATCTCGTGCTGGTCCTACTCCCAGGATTATGGTGGGGTGGCATAATGAATGGTAGCCGGTCACCCCTAGTCTTCCTTACATGTACATGAATAACTTGGTGTTAAGTTGATTTGGTAAACTAACTGCAGCGGTCTTTGTACAACTTTATATTTATGCCAAACATCCATTTGTGCCAAACATTTTGTGCATTCTTAACACTGCCACTAAAAGACGGTAACACCAATTCTGCCTTACTATCTCTACTTTGCAGAGCATTACATACTTAACTGTTTTTGATAATTCATAGAAAAAAAAGTTGGAAAGAAATAACCCTTCTTGATGAATCCCAGAGAGAATTCTCCAGTCAAAAACATGGACTGCACATTATCTTAGAAAATTCGAATGGAATTCTTTCCCCTCTTTAAGAATATTTTACTTGTCTTCCTGGAAGTTACACGTTCCAGTGTTTTACAAGGGGACTGAGCAGCAGTGATGAAAACAGAACTATATGAGACTTTCCATGTCTATACTTTCAGTCGTTGAAACATAAAAAAGTATATATTTATCCGAAGCCATAAATGAAAGCACCAGGGCCCCCAATGTAAAATGTGGTACACCATAACTCTCTTCTATCAATTGTCATATACAGTGCCTACAAGTAGTATTCAACCCCCTGCAGATTTAGCAGGATTACACATTTGGAATTAACTTGGCATTGTGACATTTGGACTGTAGATCAGCCTGGAAGTGTGAAATGCACTGCAGCAAAAAAGAATGTTATTTCTTTGTTTATTTTTTTTTTTAAATTGTGAAAAGTCTTTTCAGAGGGTCATTTATTATTCAACCCCTCAACCCACCAGAATTCTGTTTGGTTCCCCTAAAGTATTAAGAAGTAGTTCAGGCACAAAGAACAATGCGCTTCACATGTTTGGATTAATTATCTCTTTTTCCAGCCTTTTCTGACTATTTAAGACCCTCCCCAAACTTGTGAACAGCACTCATACATGGTCAACATGGGAAAGACAAAGGAGCATTCCAAGGCCATCAGAGACAAGATCGTGGAGGGTCACAAGGCTGGCCAGGGGTACAAAACCCTTTCCAAGGAGTTGGGCCTACCTGTCTCCACTGTTGGGAGCATCATCTGGAAGTGGAAGGCTTATGGAACTACTGTTAGCCTTCCACGGCCTGGACAGCCTTTGAAAGTTTCCTCCCGTGCCGAGGCCAGGCTTGTCCGAAGAGTCAAGGCTAACCCAAGGACAACAAGGAAGGAGCTCCGGGAAGACATGGCAGTGGGGACATTGGTTTCAGCCAATACCATAAGTAACGTACTCCACCGCAATGGTCTCCGTTCCAGACGAGCCCGTAAGGTACGTTTACTTTCAAAGCGTCATGTCAAGGCTCGTCTACAGTTTGCTCATGATCACTTGGAGGACTCTGAGACTGACTGGTTCAAGGTTCTCTGGTCTGATGAGACCAAGATCGAGATCTTTGGTGCCAACCACACACGTGACGTTTGGAGACTGGATGGCACTGCATATGACCCCAAGAATACCATCCCTACAGTCAAGCATGGTGGTGGCAGCATCATGCTGTGGGACTGTTTCTTAGCCAAGGGGCCTGGCCATCTGGTCCGCATCCATGGGAAGATGGATAGCACGGCCTACCTGGAGATTTTGGCCAAGAACCTCCGCTCCTCCATCAAGGATCTTAAGATGGGTCGTCATTTCATCTTCCAACAAGACAACGACCCAAAGCACACAACCAAGAAAACCAAGGCCTGGTTCAAGAGGCAAAAAATCAAGGTGTTGCAGTGGCCTAGTCAGTCTCCTGACCTTAACCCAATTGAAAACTTGTGGAATGAGCTCAAGATTAAAGTCCACGTGAGACACCCAAAGAACCTAGATAACTTGGAGAAGATCTGCATGGAGGAGTGGGCCAAGATAACTCCAGAGACCTGTGCCGGCCTGATCAGGTCTTATAAAAGACGATTATTAGCTGTAATTGCAAACAAAGGGTATTCCACAAAATATTAAACCTAGGGGTTGAATAATAATTGACCCACACTTTTATGTTTAAAATTTATAAAAATTTAACTGAGCAACAAAACTTTTTGGTTTGTAAAATTTATGCATCTGTTAATAAATCCTGCTCTTGTTTGAAGTTTGAAGGCTCTAACTTATTTGCATCTTATTAAACCTGCTAAATCTGCAGGGGGTTGAATACTACTTGTAGGCATTGTATGATACTGGTGTCTCCCTAAAGAACAGCACAGTGGCTCAGTGGATAGCACTGCAGCGCTGGAGTCCTGGGTTCAAATCCCACCAAGGACAACATCTGCAAGGAGTGTTGTGTTTGTGTGGGTTTCCTCCGGGTACTCCGGTTTCCTCCCACATTCTAAAGACATTCTGATAGGGAATTTAGATTGTGAGCCCCATCGGGGACAGCGATGATAATGTGTGCAAAACTGTAAAGCGCTGCGGAATATATGTTAGCGCTATATAAAAATAAAGATTATTATTAAAGGACACAAAGGCCTTTGGGCCCCATCAGACCCAGTGCCTGAGAGTGACTACTTTTTCTCCTCATGCTTTTATTTAAGTTATATTTTCTGTAGGGTATGATAAAGAAAAGATAAAGCACCCACCCTCAAAACATGGTTATGCCATCATCCCATTTAATGATGTCAAGGGGGTCTCCAAATAGCTATCACAACTGGATTTACTCCTGTCATAGATCCTTAGGTCTTGTGAAACCTATACAATGTGATGTAATCACAAATAATGGTTGTCATTTCCAGTTAGGTGATTGGCCCAGTTAGAACTTTTACACCTAAGTGTTAAGGACTTTATAATACACCTTTGGTCACACCAGACCTTCTGTTGACTTTTCCTACGATATGTCTTCAAAAAGAAAGAGGTAGAGATAGGTTTAGATCAATGGCTTGGAGCTAGATATTTTATATACCGCAGTTGGAGAAAACTATATGCCTAAATTATCTTAGAGGATTGAGTGTAGAGAATTCAGATGGCATCTCATACCATCTAGCTGGGCCATCAGTAGTAGATGGGATGGCACAAAGAATAGGAACAAATATACTACGGGATCAGCGTCATTGTGTAACACTATTGGCTAAGCAGATGAACATTTTAATAGTTTCTGAACATTTACATGATAATGACATCTCCTTACTGTTGAGATTCATAAAAGTCATAGACCCTGCTGACCACCCAACGTAAAATTTACCAACCATCAAATTATCCAACAAATTAAGTAATTTGGTGCCAAATTATTAACATTATAATCTAGCAAACCTAATTTGACACAGAATTACTGCATGTTTTGGATAATTTGATGGTTGGTAAATCTTGACAACAACGCAAACAGCTAACATCAATATCAAGGTAGACAACGAGGAGATTGAATCGGTCGACGTTTACATATTCCTTGGCTCCTAGATTAACTGCGAAGGACACTGCATACCTCAAGTAAAATGACACATAGCACTTGGATCGGATGCAATTGTCGACATGAATAAGGTCTGAAGAGCAGAGACATCATCCTCGCTACCAAATGCAGATTGATTAACCCAATTGTCTTCCCAATGGCAACGTACGGATGTGAGAACTGGACTTTCAAGATGGCTGACAGGAAGATAATTGTATATACAGGAGTTGGAGAGCAGAAAGCGCAATAGGGTCTTGCCCGGAATAAAAATGTAATTAATAAATAAAATAAATCCTTATTTTTATATAGCGCTAAGATATTCTGCAGCGCTTTACAGTTTGCACACATTATCATCACTGTCCCTGACGGGGCTCACAATCTAAATTCCCTATCAGTATGTCTTTTGAAATGTGGGAGGAAACCAGAGTACCCGGAGGAAACCCATGCAAACACAGGGAGAACATACAAACTCCTTGCAGTTGTTGTCTTTGATGGAAGACTAACCACTGAGCCACCGTGCTGCCCAATTAATAATGGGTTATGCTAACCTGTAGAGTTGTAACCACACAACAATGGAAGAACATGAATATCGAGCTTCTGCAGATCCACAGGTCATCCAGCCTGTAAATTGGATATAGGAGAAGATTTTGTTTTGAAGTACACACACTTCTTCTTCTGGATATAATCATCATGTGATTATTTCCTGAGGAAGAAATGTGTGTGCTTCGAAACGCGTTGATTAAAAACAGCTGTAGTACATTTTCTGGCTTTGGATCCTCATTTCCACTTAGCAGTACAGAAAATCCACATTTCTTCTCCAATATCCATTTTACCAGGAAGATAATTGACATATTTCAACTTTGGTGCTGTAGGAAACTTCTACAGAATCCATTGGCAGTGAGGATCACCAAAAGAGACATCTTGGACCAAGTCAAGCCAACACTGTCGCAAGAAGCTAAGATAGCCAAACAAAAATTAGATTATTTTGGCCACATTATGAGGAGTAAGTCATTGGAGAAAGATGTCGTGCTTGGATTGGTCAGTGGCAGAAGATGAACACGACCAATAACGCACTTGTCATAGAGAAAAAATTAAATCCATAAAGACATCGCCGGAGAGGGAACATATCCTCACATAGAACATATGGCATTAAATATAATTGGGGAAGTGAGAAAATAATTAGAACTGGGGAAGAGAGAAAGAGCTGACACTTAAACCTCCACTGAAGTAGAGACTGCATGCAGTTCCCGGGTAATTACCGCAGAGATGTGCTCTTGGAACCAGCCATCAACACTGGGGTTAGTGTATGCAGAAGCAGAGGTGTACACTTCTGAGTCAAGAGCTTCCTCTGTTCAGAAAGGTAAAATCACAATAGGAAACATTACGACAATATCTGCTGCCTTGAACCTCCAATCTCAATCTCATAAAGTTCTGAAAGACCTAGCACATCTCACAACCAGCCCTCATTTGAGCTCACCAAGGGGAGGTATGCGGGCACAATGTTGAGCTAATAAAAAGCAGGTTGAGGTTCGGTCCTTAGTCATTCTGGAATACATGGTTCTCTTTGAGAATTTTCCATTTTCCTAATACAGATCGTTTTCCTCTGTAAAAATAAGAGCCATTACTGCAAAATCAGGTTTAGTACTTCTTTTTTGTTATTCCTTTTTATTTTATTTAATTGTTTATGCCATATTGATTTTTTTCCCATTTTGTAGCATCTTTTGTATATTTATATAATACTACCTACCTTTCCAGATAAAATATATAACATTTAATAGCTCTATTCGTCTTGGTCTGTGAACCATGCCCCTGAAGCCATATGCTACCTGTAACGGATGTCCAATCATCCTGTATAAATGATTGTTGGTGACAGCTAGTAGTTTCTTTCTATTATTGTGTAGTAGGCAATGATGTAGCGGGGTTTATATGCAGGTCCTTCTCAAAAAATTAGCATATAGTGTTAAATTTCATTATTTACCATAATGTAATGATTACAATTAAACTTTCATATATTATAGATTCATTATCCACCAACTGAAATTTGTCAGGTCTTTTATTGTTTTAATACTGATGATTTTGGCATACAACTCCTGATAACCCAAAAAACCTGTCTCAATAAATTAGCATATCAAGAAAAGGTTCTCTAAACGACCTATTACCCTAATCTTCTGAATCAACTAATTAACTCTAAGCACATGCAAAAGATACCTGAGGCTTTTATAAACTCCCTGCCTGGTTCATTACTCAAAACCCCCATCATGGGTAAGACTAGCGACCTGACAGATGTCAAGAAGGCCATCATTGACACCCTCAAGCAAGAGGGTAAGACCCAGAAAGAAATTTCTCAACAAATAGGCTGTTCCCAGAGTGCTGTATGAAGGCACCTCAATGGTAAGTCTGTTGGAAGGAAACAATGTGGCAGAAAACGCTGTACAACGAGAAGAGGAGACCGGACCCTGAGGAAGATTGTGGAGAAGGACCGATTCCAGACCTTGGGGAACCTGAGGAAGCAGTGGACTGAGTCTGGTGTGGAAACATCCAGAGCCACCGTGCACAGGCGTGTGCAGGAAATGGGCTACAGGTGCCGCATTCCCCAGGTAAAGCCACTTTTGAACCATAAACAGCGGCAGAGGCGCCTGACCTGGGCTACAGAGAAGCAGCACTGGACTGTTGCTAAGTGGTCCCAAGTACTTTTTTCTGATGAAAGCAAATTTTGCATGTCATTCGGAAATCAAAGTGCCAGAGTCTGGAGGAAGACTGGGGAGAAGGAAATGCCAAAATGCCTGAAGTCCAGTGTCAAGTACCCACAGTCAGTGATGGTGTGGGGTGCCATGTCAGCTGCTGGTGTTGGTCCACTGTGTTTCATCAAGGGCAGGGTCAATGCAGCTAGCTATCAGGAGATTTTGGAGCACTTCATGCTTCCATCGGCTGAAATGCTTTATTGAGATGAAGATTTCATTTTTCAGCACGACCTGGCACCTGCTCACAGTGCCAAAACCACTGGTAAATGGTTTACTGACCATGGTATTACTGTGCTCAATTGGCCTGCCAACTCTCCTGACCTGAACCCCATAGAGAATCTGTGGGATATTGTGAAGAGAAAGTTGAGAGACGCAAGACCCAACACTCTGGATGAGCTTAAGGCCGCTATTGAAGCATCCTGGGCCTCCATAACATCTCAGCAGTGTCACAGGCTGATTGCCTCCATGCCACGCCGCATTGAAGCAGTCATTTCTGCCAAAGGATTCCCGACCAAGTATTGAGTGCATAACTGAACATTATTATTTGTTGTTTTTTTTTGTTTGTTATTAAAAAACACTTTTATGTGATTGGATGGGTGAAATATGCTAATTTATTGAGACAGGTTTTTTGGGTTATCAGGAGTTGTATGCCAAAATCATCAGTATTAAAACAATAAAAGACCTGACAAATTTCAGTTGGTGGATAATGAATCTATAATATATGAAAGTTTAATTGTAATCATTACATTATGGTAAATAATGAAATTTAACACTATATGCTAATTTTTTGAGAAGGACCTGTACATATTCCATGACCTGAAATCGGTGGTGTATATATCATATGCTCACTCTAAGTTCCCCAATAATTAGCCTAGTAGTGGAAGCAAAGTGGCCTTGTCCATCACTCATCAGTCAATTGCAAAATTGTCCTGACAATTGGAGGAAGCATAGTTGTATCACCTGGCAAACTGATGAAAGTGGTGGGATTTGTGTGATTCTCGCCAGTGTTATCCGTGACACCCCTAGATCAAAACCATGAAGAGCAACACGGGAATGTCCATTGTTGAACTGAAAGAAGCATTGCGGTAGTCAACTGCCTGGTGAGCGATGATCAATAGAATGACCGACAGTAGCACTAGACTGAACGGGAAAGAGAGAGAGAGATTATAATTTCAATGAACCTTCTGATCATGCAATATATGATTTACAAGTCCTGTTCTCAAGTAAATGCAGAACTCGTTATTTGCCACATTTTTACAATAGCATTCAGATTATTATTGCAAAAAAGTAAAATTGAATTAAAGAGTAGTCTACGATGACCATGTTTACTTTTTAACAGCATTCCGAAACCTATACTTGATATTCTTTTTGATACATAAAATGGAAACGGGATGGAGGTGTCACTGAAAGCGCTGCCGATGAAGGTTCCAAAACTAAATATATTTGACAGGGTTTATTATGCAGGATTTAAGAGTCAACGCGTTTTGAGGTCATGCAGGACCTCTTCATCAGGACAAAAGCCTAGAGTAGATCTAAGACTAGGTTCTTATCCTGATGAAGAGGTTCTGCGTGACCTCGAAACGTGTTGTCTCTTAAAACCTGCATAATAAACCCTTTCAGGTATATTTAGTTTTGGAGCCTTCATCAACAGCGCTTTGAGTGACACCTCCATATCGCTAACATTTCAAGTTGGTCCTTTGTGACCGGTGTCCAGCAGCAGCTGATATACACGTGATTTACATGCTGCTTCAGTGCAAGCTCACCAGGTTAGTTGTCTCTCTTCTTTTAAAACTCTGTTTTATTGGATAAGACCCTATTGCGCTTTCTCATTCCCCCGTTTCTTTCTACCTTTTTGATACATAGGCATTATCTCCGGCAGATGGTGGAAAACACATCTGCAATATCAGCCAGTATTGTTGCAGCTTTTTGATGCCGGTCACATCATGCTGAAGAAGCTTTGAAAAAATTGCTGCCTTGTATCTCTACCTCCTCATCTGCTGGTTGCATTGTCTGCTATCAAATGTAAACTTCTGACAGCCAGGGGTCTAGAATGGCAATAACTTTACAGATATCCTTTAAAGTTCATGACCTGTGCAATCTTATGGCATGTGTCAATAGGGTATTCTTACATGATCTATTAGACAAGACTTGTGGCTTCCCCAAAATTTAAAGTTACCAAAATACTTTGACCACTACAAAATGGCTCCCTATGGCCAACCATTGATTGTAAATATCAAGCTTTCAATGACAGATAGTGGTCTCCCAAGCATGTGTCCTTAGTTCATTCTGCTAAGTCAGACCTGTTAAATCTGGAAAATTAAAGTTCACATTGTTCATACAAATATTTCCATAGTGGAATGATCAGTCATTATGCATGCTAAGCTTTAGACATTGTACTGTACATTTTTGTTAGGTCTCAGCTGGTGAGGTGGATCCTCCAAACCCTTAGCGTAGGAGAATAGGTCTAACACAACATGGACAATTTGCATTGGTGCAGTTGAGTGTATGCAGCGCCCCAGAGTCCTGGTCGTTGCAATGATGTTGCTCTCCCACCAGGGGGAGAGATGTTACGTCTGATGGCACCAAAGGAGTTAAAGGGAACCTGTCACCCCGAAAATCGCAGGTGAGGTAAGCCCACCGGCATAAGGGGCTTATCTACAGCATTCAAAGTACTGCAGTGCGCAGGTGCCGGAAAGGTCAGAGGCCCGACGCCTGCGCACTGCAGTACTTTGTCTGCCCTCAACAGGGCAGAGCAAAGTACGCCTGCGCTGGAGCTGTGGCTGAAGATCAGAAGAGGACGTCTTGTAATGAAGATGGGAGGCGCCGCAGCGGACCGGAGACACCCATCCGACCTGACCAGCAGCGGGACCGCCCCTGGGTGAGTATAATATAACGTCTTTTTCTCCTCTTTCAGGTAACATCGGGGGCTTATCTACAGCATTACAGAATGCTGTAGATAAGCCCCTGATGCCGGTGGGCTTACCTCACCCGCGATTTTCGGGGTGACAGGTTCCCTTTAAACCCTGCAAGGTATCACAGCCACACACACATTTCACACTCCAGTCCACCAGGGGGAGCTAAGGGTTCTATCTACTAGGCCACTCCTCACATAAGGGTAAAACTGGTGGGTTGGTTAGGAAGTGAGGGAGAGAGTCGGAGGGAGTTGGAGGAGAGAGGAGTTCCTGGCTGGAGACTAGCGAGAAAGGTCTCCAGGCCGAACTGATTAGAGTGAACTCTAGTCAGATCCAGACTACGGTCTGAGGAGGAGGAAGAAGGACACGGAGCTGTGCCTGCAACCCATGCGGCAGAATCCTAGGAAAGGACAAGAAGGGAAGTGTGTCGTAGTGAGTGAGAAACGAAGTCGTAGCAACAGGAGTAACAAATCAGTGGGAGACCAGCTAGAAGCAGGCTGCCTCCATCTGAAGTGCAGTACCGGTAGCCGGAGCACCGAGGGAGTAATAGACTCTACGCTTTACTTCAGAGACCGGCAGGGCAGTCAGTTCCAAGTTGGCTGTCCGACCTAAACGCCTAAGCAGACAAGGTGGCAACGCAGAGGAGGGGCGACACTAGGTTCCCTATAAAATAACCTCAGGCCACCACCGTCATACGGGTTTTGTCCTATCCATCTGGGGGACAGTAACAAGAGTGAGGACCCTATTAGGAGCTAATGCAAGTAGGGACCTACTACATTACTGTGCGCAAAGGGAAGGCTACTGATTTCCACCTGGGTCAGGGGGCTCTGGAATTGCCATTAGACCGGCCGGACTCTGCCTACCCTGTAACCTGGTACCCTGGACTGTGGATGCTGAAGCCTTCAGTAAAGGTAAAGAGACTGCACCCATTGTGTCCTCGTTATTCACTGCGCCTTGCACCATCCACCATCAACATCTACACTTCTGGGAAGCCCTGGGGAAACACTTCACCTGTGGGAAGGTATACCATCTAGCTGCCATAACATCACCCCAGTGGACCCCTAAGCAGCGTCGGTCACCCTGACCGAATACCACAGGTGGCGTCACGAACACTACCATCTTATACGAACTCTGCCTATTATTGGGCGCTCCTTATAGGGCCACGGTCTGGGTCGGGCCACCGTGACATTCCCGCAGAAGGGACCGAAGGACCCGGTACCGAGTACCCCATTGCCCTTATGTGGGGGTGATCCATGTACCATTTGGAGTAATGATATCAAGACTAGGACAATGGCAACTGGAGAAGCAGAGCTGTATTTGCTTTGAGGTTCAGTGGAACAGAGGTAGATTTGTTGCAGAGTCCGGTGTAGAAGTGGCATAGCAGTATAGGAAAGTTAACCAGTGTTTGAGCTGAGCTTGTTTTGTCATCGAGTCTAATGCATTGTACCATAGGTCTCTTCTTATTACAAGACACCAGCGATATCGTTTATGACACGTGACAGGTGAGGGCTAGTGATGAGCGAGTGTACTTGTAGCTCGGGTTTTCCAAGCATGCTCGGCTGGTCTACGAGTATTTTGGGAGTGCTCGGAGATTATGTTTGAGTAGATGCAGCTGCATTATTTGCAGCTGCTAGACAGCCTGAATACATGTGGGGATTCCCTAACAAACAGGCAACCACCATATGTATTCAGGCTGTCTAGCAGCTGCAAATCATGCGGCTGCGGCGACACAAACAAAATCTCCGAGCATGCCCAAAGTACTCGGAGACCACCCGAGCATGCTTGGAAAACCCGAGCAACGAGTACACTCGCTCATCACTAGTAAGAGCCCATTTGAGGAATTTGCTAAATTTGTACCCAGCAAATACATACCAGAAAAAGGCAAAGGATTCTTTTTAAACAATAATATATCAAATTTTGGATAATTAAACCCCACATTTACAAGTACTAACCTGGAGTGCCCTTTTTGAATATGTATTCATTAGCCGGCTCAGATGGAAGAAGCCTGATGAATCTTTTATTACTGAATCTGTGCTAAAGAATCCTGTTCAAAGTAACATCAAACAGTGAAAGATCTCGTCATCCCGGCCGCTCTTGTGTACTTGAAGATCAGAGGAGAGAATTCCACATTTCATAAATGTTTAGGTTTCCTCCATCCAAATATGGTCCGCATGTGTCAGCGCTAAAAAAGAGTGATTCGACACATTTTTTCAGAATGAGCTAAACAGATAAAATATATTGATTAATCCTTGAGATGAAGGGGAGGAGGTCATATTAAAGTTTTATTGGAAGATTGTAAAAAGAACAATTTATTTATCTTTATAATTTTTTAAAGGTTACCTGTCACTAAGTATGTCATTTTACTTTTTTCATCTGTTTTAAATGCCGCTGTTCTGAATCCGGAGTTGTTTTTCTTTTGTTCCTGCGCCTCTCCGTTCCTGAGATATGGCCATCTCTTCCCTGAATGTTAAGTTAGTCTACTTAGCCAAGTGGGCGTGATCATTCCCTTCCCCTAAGGGAGTATTTTGGGGTTTACATCCAGCCGGTTAAATAGACTAGATTTATATAGAGGGAAGAGGGGGTCATATCACAGGAATGGAGAGGCGCAGGAACAAAAGAAAATCAGTGCTCTATTCTGGAGAACATCGGCATTCATGCCAGGTAAAGAAAAACAAAACAAATTTATGGAAAATGACAGATCCTCTTTAAATCACTTTAAATAAGTTTTCTAACCTTAGGAACTGATTTTGATATGTCATAACTTACTGATTATTGAGAAGAAAATACCGTGGCACTTTCAATTGTAGGAAAAAATGTAAATAAATTTACATTTTTTCCTACAATTGAAAGTGCCATGGTATTTTCATATTAGTAGGTCTGTGCAAATGGGCCAATGTTTCGATCAGTGGACCTTGGTCACATCCTATGATAATTACATAGATACACTTGTAAATCTACTATATAATCGTCTAATTCTGTCTGTCTGTAACGGAAATCCACTGTCGCTGATTGGTCAAGCCAGCCGCCCATGACCAATCAGTGACAGGCGCAGTCCGGCCGCGAATTGGCGCGGAATTTGAACGAAGCTTCGCTGATTGGTCACGCCCGGCCGTGACCAATCAGCTACAGGCGCAGTCCGGCAGCGAATTGGAGCGGGATTTGAACCACACTTCACTGATTGGTCGCACCCAGCTGTGACCAATCAGCAACAGGCGCAGTCCGGCCACGAACTGGCGCGGAATTTGAACCATGCTTCGCTGATTGGTCTCGCCTGGCCGGCCGCGACCAATCAGCGATATTGGCGCTGGATTTAAACACCACTTCGCTGATTGGTCGCATCCGGCTGGCCGTGACCAATCAGTGACAGGTGCAGTCCGGCTGCGCCGCGACCAATCAGCAATATTGGCGCGGGATTTAAACATCGCTTTGGTGATTGGTCGCGCACGGCCGGCTGTGACCAATCAGCGACAGGCACAGTCCGGCCACGAATTGGCGCGGAATTTGAACCATGCTTCGCTGATTGGTCTCGCCTGGCCGGCCGCGACCAATCAGCGATATTGGCGCAGGATTTAAACACCACTTCGCTGATTGGTCGCATCCGGCTGGCCGTGACCAATCAGCGACAGGTGCAGTCCGGCTGCGCCGCGACCAATCAGCAATATTGGCGCTGGATTTAAACATCGCTTTGGTGATTGGTCGCGCATGGCCGGCTGTGACCAATCAGCGACAGGCGCAGTCCGCCCACGAATTGGCGCGGAATTTGAACCATGCTTCGCTGATTGGTCTCGCCTGGCCGGCCGCGACCAATCAGCGATATTGGCGCAGGATTCAAACACCACTTCGCTGATTGGTCGCATCCGGCTGGCCGTGACCAATCAGCGACAGGTGCAGTCCGGCTGCACCGCGACCAATCAGCAATATTGGCGCGGGATTTAAACATCGCTTTGGTGATTGGTTGCGCACGGCCGGCCGTGACCAATCAGCCACAGGCGCGGTCCGACCACAAATTGGTGCGGGATTTGAACCTGTGTATTCATTGCATTATTGTTAAATCTTCATAAATAAACTACGGTACATACATATTCTAGAATACCTGATGCGTTAGAATCGGGCCACCATCTAGTATATATATAAAGATAATGTAAATGATGTAATGTTAGAAAAAAATAAAATCAACAAAAAGTTGCACAGATGAAAATATGACAATTAAAAAGTGCAAAATATCAATATTGAGCAAATATATACTAATGAATAACATTTAGCACAAATCACTAAGGCTAGTTTCACATTTGCGTTCGAATCCGCAGCGTTTAATCCACATCCGCAAGTGCAGGAAAAAACGCATAGAAACACGTACAAATGTGGCGTTTTTTAGACGCATGCGGGAACGCTGCGTTTTCACGCTTTTCCATCCGTTTTGTCATGCGTTTGCGTTTTTGGTGCGCATGGTGAAAAATTTTACAGGAGAAAAATCTAGATGACCAGACACCGCCTAAGTGACTACAGAGGGCGTTTATTATGGGATCTCTATATACAGACCCTAGGACTGCTGAAATCTTAACAGTGTGCTACTGTATCCTGTGTCATGATGGATCTTCGCATGGAGAGCTTTTATTTCAACCTGGATTTAAGCATCAAGCTGTTTCTTGCCTGTGCCTTTGCTTGGGAGCAAGATAGAAATCGTGAAAGATGGAGAAGGAGACGGCGTAGGCGTTTTTGGAGACACCCCATTATCGAACTCCGGGAGAGCCGTGGAGCCTATCACACGCTGTATGGCGAGCTTAATGCCAACCCGGACAAATTCCCGGAATATACAAGGATGTCGCAAGACTCGTTCTGGGATTTGCTTGCTCGTGTCCAAGGAGCCATACGGAGACAGGACACCCAGCTCCGTAGATCGATTCCACTAGAGGAACGTCTGCTGGTTACATTAAGGTACGAAACAATTCTAAACAAATGCCAGTTCTAATTTTGGTTGTTCTGACATGTATTCATTATATTTTCCTTTATGTCTTTAGCAGAACAACACCATAAATAGAATTGATTGTAATTTTTTTTTAATTTTCTTCCAGATTTCTGGCAACCGGAGAGAGCTTATCATCCCTCCACTTTCAGTAGCGGTTTGGAATTTCCACCCTGTCCGAAATAGTTGCGGACACCTGCCGGGCTTTGTGGAATGTTCTCCGGGATGAGTTTATACCCCTACCCACCGTGGATTGAAATTGCTGAAAAATTCTGGAGTGTGTGTGATTTCCCCAACTGTTTGGGAGCGGTGGATGGAAAGCACATCCGCATTATCAAACAAGCCAGAACAGGATCGGAGTACTTCAATTATAAAAAATATTTTTCTGTTGTGCTCATGGCAATAGCCAATGCGGACTGTCGCTTCATCGCCATGGACATTGGAGCTTTTGGCCGTGGCAATGATTCCCAGACTTTTAAGAACTCGGATACGGGCCGCCGTGTGTATGGCAAAAATTTTAATTTTCCACGGCCACGACCTCTCCCCAACACTCAAGGTCCACCGATGCCATTTGTTATGGTTGGGGATGAGGCCTTTCAGATGTGTAAAAACCTACTGAAGCCATATTCCAGTCGGGACTTGAACCACACTAAAAGGATCTTTAACTACAGACAGACCAGGGCCCGAAGAACAGTAGAGTGAGCGTTTGGCATTCTAGTCTCAAAATGGTGCATTGTTGCAACAGCCATTAATCTAAAAATGGAGACAATGGATGAGGTGGTCATAGCCTGTGTGGTTCTCCACAATTACATAATGGCTAAGGAGCGACCCACCATTGAACTGGATGAACCAGTTGCAAACCCATTGCCAGATTACCAACATCACCCACTAGGGTCAACTGCTGAAGTTGGCCACATGCGGCACAATTTGCTGCCTTTTTTGATTCTGATATTGAACGTGTGGCATTGCAGGACAATATAGTGTAAAATGTCCTGTTGGGTTCGGGTCTGTACCTGCTATGTTTAAAATTTTACTAATATTTGTTGTTAATAAACTTTATAATTTTGGTATCCTGACCGTGTCTCCTATGTATTTCCTCTAGAAACCAAGGCTGCCATCACACTAGCAGTATTTGGTAAGTACTTTACATCAGTTTTTGAAAGCCAAAACCAGGAATGGGTGATAAATGCTGAAGTGGTGCATATGTTTATTTTATACTTTACCTCTCATTGCTCCACTCCTGGTTTTGGCACAAATACTGATGTAAAATACTGAACAAATACTGCTAGTGTGATGGCAGCCAGGTTGTTAGTGGTAAGGTTGTTGATGTTATTGCCTCCTGATTCTGTTCTGCAGTTTCTATTGGACACAGACTGAAGAGACGATGGCTGTTTAATACAAAACAGATCTATAGTCATCAAGTCAGGTGTCAGAAATAATGAATTCATGATGCACATATAACAGCCTTATGAATTCACTATTTCTGACACATGTCCAGGTGAGCATAGATATGCCTTGTATGACCGACATCGTCCCTTCACTTTGTGTGAAATCGATTAAGTACATATAAGAGAAAATGGAGGTTATAAAAGGCAGTTCTCTACTCACCAGGTCAGGTGTCCTAACTAATGAGTTTTTGGACACCTGACCTGTTGAGTATAGTTCTGCATTGTATTGAAACCATTTTATCTTCAGTCTGCAACACTAGTCACAGACCAAGCAGAAGGAAGAGATTATGGATAAAATACAAGTATAATTTTTTTGGCCCACCTCATATCTCTATACTAAAGACACACAAAACTGCAGTGTTGTACTTGCTAACTATTTGAGCTATGAAGTGGGCCAAAAAATAAAGTGTGCGGCGCAGTTTTTTATTTGGTGCACGGTGTGTGTTGCCGGCGGCGAAATACACAATGAACCAAAACCTTTTGGGGGGCAAAAAACATTATTATTTATTTTTTTAACAAATAAAAGAAAAATTAATGGCGCCGGCTTGGGGTAGAGTGCTGGAAACGGGGGGTATGCAGCTGTGAAGCTTGACTGACTGTGGACAACGCAGGGGTGGCAGGAGAAGGGGCAATTAAATTACTGGGGTATGGCAGATCGGGGATGGGGCTCGACGCATGAGAGGGCTGAGACACACTGGAAGGGTGAGACAAGCCTGACATCACAGACACTTTGGGAGGTGAGGGGGGAGGAATAGAAATAGTCCGCTGTTTTTTTTTCCCTTTTTGGATCGGCCCTGCGGTCTGGGTAGCCTCTGCAGGCTCATTTCTTGCGGCCTGGTCATAGTGGCCGAATTGTCAGATTCTTTGTCCCGCTGCTGCATGGTTGCGGTTGGAGGTTGGAAGGCCATGCCCGAGTCCTGCTGCTGCATCGTGGTGGTGGAGCGGAAGGACATGCCAGGGTCCTGCTGTGGCATCGTGGTGGCGGAGCAGAAGGACATGCCAGGGTCCTCCTGCTGCATCGTGGTGGCGGAGAGGAAGGACATGCCAGGGTCCTGCTGATGCATCGTGGTGGCGGAGCGGAAGGACATGCCAGGGTCCTGCTGCTGCATCGTGGTGGCGGAGCAGAAGGACATGCCAGGGTCCTGCTGCTGCATCGTGGTGGCAGAGCGGAAGGACATGCCAGGGTCTTGCTGCTGCATCGTGGTGGCGGAGTGGAAGGACATGCCAGGGTTCTGCTGCTGCATCGTGATGGCGGAGTGGAAGGACATGCCAGGGTCCTGCTGCTGCATTGTGGTGGAGGAGCAGAAGGACATGCCAGGGTCCTGCTGCTGCATCGTGGTGGTGATGCGGAAGGCCATGCCAGGGTCCTGCTGCTGCATTGTGGTGTCAGTGGAGGAGGTCCAAGCAGGAGCAGTGGTTGTCATGGTGGTGGCGGTGGGCTGTCCTACAGCACTCGGCATGATGGTAGTGCTGTAGTGGTGTCCGGCAGTGCTAGGAATAGAAGTGGCCGTGCAGTGGTATGCAGCAGAGGTCGGCATTGAGGTCAATCGTGACAGTGTTGGCACAGGTAGATATGCCGCCACTGTCTGCTGAAAATATCGACCCTGCTGCATAGCCTGCACGTAAGCAGCATTGCAGGCCTGCATGACACTAAGCTGGAGATCAGGAGTAAGGTTTTCCGACATTCCCTGTTCAATTTGGTTAAAAAAAGATGTGCTGGCCTCTGGAGGTCAGCTTTTACTTGGTCAAGGCTTTTGGTGACCTCCTGGATACGTGTATTCATATGGCTAATGGCAGTATCCAATCGGTCACCCAAAGCCTTGAGTCCATCGTGAAAAACCGAGCTCAAGTGCAAAAACTCAGGCATGAGTGAACCTGTCCGATGCTCTCTGCCGCTGCCAGGAGGAGCCCCAAAAAAGGGGCAGAGGCAGAGGACTGGGAAAGGGGAAAACCTGATGGACCAGCTTCCTGGTCTCCAGGTAGTGTGGAAGGCCCACTTGCTGCAGCGCTGCAGGATGACTGGGATGGGTCCGTGGCCGTCTGATGAAGGACCGCTTCAGAACCTGGGTCTACAGTGCTGCTCCATGTGCTGTGAACAAAGGAAAAAAATTAAGGCCAAAAATTAACCAAACGCCAACTCCTGTTGAATAGAAACATACAGATTATGGCAATACAACACAACCTAATGCACTGGGGAAATACTTACGTTCTCTGGGTAAGGATCGGTCGTAAAAATGCCAGAATGCGATGCTATTTATACTTTCGGATCCTTGCTCCAGAACCATTGGGAACATGGCTCTCTTGATGCAGGTCCTTGTTGAAGCGGTCCTTCATCGAACGCCAACGTGTTTTGACTTTGAGCACTGTTGAAAAAACAAAACATAATGGTTAGACAATGTACTTTTGGCCATGCTCACACAACTGTGTGTGATGACAGAAACTCCTGAGAGTTTGTGTCATCACACAAAGTTGTGTGAGCACGGCCAAGGTCTCTGCTGCTTCACACTGCATTGCAATACTTACAAAATGCTTTTTTAGGACCCGAGTCGGGCCCGGGGCATGGTCCCAGCCATCCCACATCACTTTGGCCACCTCATTCCATAGCCCCCGGATCGTCACGTTGTCCGAGTGATGTGGAACCCGAGTGTCCCTGTCACGGTTCCCCTGACCGCTGTCACCAATTGGTCAGGATTCCCACCATGACCGTCACCTCTACGTCACGGATTGAGGTGACTTTAGGCCAACAGACGGCTATCACATGTGCAGGGGGGCTTATCTTAGTTATCCCTCCACTCCACGATGTGATGAAAAAACACACACAGGGCTATTGACCTCTTAGTTTACAGCAGGGGCTTATTCTAGGTATCCCACTGCTTTGCTATATACCACGAACTGCAGGGATTTATGTATATCCCACTTACAGTTCCACTTAACACTTGCAGCTCTCTGGCGCCCCCTTACTCTCAGGTCAGATTAGGTACTGCACCCTGGGTAATTAGTCGCCAGAAAGGCTGCCTGCTTTGTACTGGCTATTGGGCACGCTGCAGCGACGCGATAACTACTCCCACTCAGGCAGGAACAATAATTATTAACGCCGCAGCCGCTACAACATAACCCAAAAGTCTGCACACTTCTCGCTGCCACCAGCTTCGATTAAATGGGTCCGAAGCTAACCCAACACAGTAGCGTAATTCTCTTCAAGAGACAGGGTACGGCTTTTAGAGCATGGATGAACGAACTAATATGAAATATTATATCCCATAAAAATAATTAGGCAGTGCTTTATCAAAAATAGTTTATAAAGATGTTACAAATGAGACAATTGCAAATATGTACATGGGTAATTATAACATAAAGGGAATAAATGAGAAAAGATAACACTCACATTTTAAAAGCATGGCGGACACCCCAGGCTAGTGCAGTTTCCATACATCCCAGTCCATGGGATGTACTCAGCTCTTCCAGGACAATAGGACAAGAAGTCCAGAAGAAGAAATCAAGCAGAGAGCCTGAGCTGGGGAGCCTGCCAGACACTTAATACCTTAAGGCTTTGACATCACAGAAGGGCTGCCTTATCCAGACCCTCCTCTCTCTACATTCTGAGTACTTCAATCTTAAATTTATCTACTTGCTATAACTTCGCTACAACACATGACAGAGTCAGACCAAACCTATCATTCATCTCAGATTAACGTGAGCATTCTAATGAGATCAAATATGTCCTATCTGGGATACATATTTACAGAGAAAACCCTACTTCTTTACCAGATGGAGTTAGAAGCCCGTGTTTCGCGGGATGTGTAGATACACCGAGTGAGGATAAGAATATATATTTTCGTATTTCTAGCTTAAATCGTTTGCCTAATATCTAACAAAAACTAAACAAAGAATCTTTCATGAATTTTTGGAGCCACTTTTCCATTTCTAACTGGTGAAGGTGGGAGGGGTGAGGGACTTTCCTCTGAGCCTGGAATTTACGACCCCAGGGCAATAAAACCCCCTTCTAGCATACAGTCTGTAGCCCAGAGAGAAACAAGTAGAGTCAGCTAGTGAAGGGGGGGTTTAGCCCACCTCATGAGCTGAAGAGCAACTAAACTTATATGATATTTCATACCATATCGTGACACCTCCCCCTTTTGGTGTGCGCTAGGGAGGCAGTACCCCACGGTATGCCTCCATGGGCACCTCAGTAGGTTCACCCTGGCAGGAGAGTCCATCTGCATTCCCATGCTCTTTGCCCGTTTTATGTTCAATGGTGAAGTCAAACTGCTGAAGGGCAAGGCTCCAGCGTAGCAACCTGCCGTTGGTTCCACACATGGCGTTTAGCCAGCGCAGAGGGTTGTGGTCGGTCACCACAGTGAAAGTGTGACCATACAAGTAGGGCTGCAAGCGCTGCAGGGCCCAGACTATGGCCAGGCACTCCTTCTCGATTGTGGAGTAGGCCACTTCCCTCGGCAAAAGTTTCCGGCTCAGGTATAACACGGGGTGCTCTTGGTCCTCCGAGTCAACCTGGCTGAGTACAGCACCAAGGCCAAACTCGCTGGCGTCGGTCTGCACCAAGAACGGTCGACTGCTGTCGACTGCTTTCAACACAGGGGCGTTGCACAGTGCGGTTTTTTGAACGCCTGGAAGGCCCCCTCACAGCCATCTGTCCAGTTGACGATGTGGGGTAGCTTCTTCCTGGTGAGGTCCGTCAAAGGTTTTGCCAGGCTACTATAGTGCTGTACGAAGCGCCTATAGTACCCGGCAGTGCCCAAGAAGGACATCACCTGTTTCTTGGTCACGGGAGTGGGCCAGTTCACGATCACTCCCACTTTGTCAGGCTCTGGCTTCAGGGTGTTCCCACCTACCCGGTGCCCCAGGTAGTGAACCTCCCTCATGCCCATCTGGCACTTTCCCGGCTTGATAGTCAGTCCTGCTTGGTGAATTCGCCTGAGCACCTCATCGAGATGCTGCAGGTGTTCCTTCCAGGAGGGACTGAAGATGGCAATGTCATCCAAGTACGCCACGGCGTACGTCTCCAGTCCCTGAAGCAGGAGGTTGACCATCCGCTGGAAAGTGGCAGGGGCATTCTTCATGCCGAAGGGCATGACCGTGGACTCGTACAGTCCGAAGGGCGTGATAAAGGCGGACTTCTCCTGCGCCTCGGGGCTCAGGGGAATCTGCCAGTATCCTCTACTCAAATCCATTATTGTCAGGTATTTTGCGCCAGCTAACTTCTCAAGCAGCTCCTCGACGCGCGGCATGGGGTGCGCGTCAGAGGCTGTGATGGCGTTGAGCCCCCTGTAGTCCACGCAGAACCGGGTGGTCCGGTCCTTCTTTGGCACGAGAACTACAGGTGAGGCCCACGCACTCTTTGACCGTCGAATCACCCCCAGCTGTAACATCTCATCAATCTCTTGGCGCATAATCTGCTGCACCTGGTCAGAGATTCGATAGGGTGTTCGCCGTAGTGGGGCGTGATTCCCGATGTCCACCTCGTGGACTGCTAACTCAGTCCTCCCAGGTCGGTTGGAGAACACGACCCGGAAAGGTTCCAGTGTGGTTTGCAACTGCACCCGCTGGGGTTAAGTTAACGAGGCGCTTACCTCCACATCCTCGATGGACCCATTGGCCTTGGCTTGGGCCAGCAAGTCCAGGAGGGTGTCTTCCTCCCCGTCTTCGGGCAAGCTGCAGACCGGTAGGACGAAAGGTTCACGTTCTTGATGAGCCTTCATCATGTTGACGTGAAAGGCCTTTCGCCTACCCCGAGCGTGGTCAAGCGTGACCACGTAAGTGACCGGGTTGAGCTGTTGGTGGACGACGTACGGGCCCTCCCAGGCGGCCTGAAGCTTATCCGTTGGTACGGGGACCAGCACCCACACCTTTTGACCCACGTGGTAGGTCTGCTCCCAGGCGTTCTGGTCGTACCAGTGCTTCTGATCAGCCTGAGCCTGCGTCATGTTGTCATGCACCAACTGCGTCAAGGTCTGCATCTTGTCACGGAAGCGCATGACATACTCCACTATGGACACTTCAGAAGGGTTCGGCTCCTCTTCCCAGGATTCTCTTACCAACCCAAGGGGTCCCCGGACTCACCTGCCGTACAAGAGCTCGAAGGGGGAGAACCCCGTCGAGGCCTGCGGAACCTCTCGGTAAGCGAACAGCAGGTGTGGGAGGTACCGCTCCCAGTCGCGCCCTTGGGTCTCAACCAGCATGCTTAGCATCTGTTTGAGGGTACCATTGAAGCGTTCACACAAGCCATTGGTCTGTGGGTGATACGCACTCGATACCAGGTGCTTCACCTGCATTCTCTTACAGAGAGCCTCCATTAGGCGAGACATAAATTGGGTCCCTTGATCAGTAAGCATTTACCTGGGAAATCCTACACGTGAAAAGATAGCCAACAGGGCATCCGCCACCTTATCTGCCCTAGTTGACGACAGAGCTACTGCCTCTGGGTACCGGGTAGCATAGTCTACCACAGTAAGGATGTATTGCTTTCCAGAGCTGCTGGGGATGGCCAGCGGGCCCACAAGGTCCACCGCGATCCTCTGGAAAGGCTCCTCTATCACTGGCAAAGGGATCAGGGGAGCCTTAAGAGCAGGCCCCGCCTTCCCCACTCTTTGACAAGTGATACAGGAGCGGCAGTAGTTTGACACATCTGTCCCCATCTTAGGCCAATATAAGTGTTGAGACAGCCGGGCCTTAGTTTTGCTGATCCCCAAGTGTCCAGCTAGCGGGATCTCATGGGCAATCCGCAACAACTCACCCCGGAATTGCTGCGGGACGACCAGCTGTCTTTCCCTCAACCACTCCTTTTGTGATTCTCCGGGTACTGTCTCCCGGTACAACCTTCCTTGTTCCCAGAACACCTTCTCCTTATCAGCCTCGGAGAAGTGCGTCCCGGCAAGTTGTCTCAAACTCTCTAGGCTCGCATCTGTGTGCAGAGCGGCCTGAAACTCCTGGCTAGGGGAAGCCAGAAGCGACGTCAGGGTCCCTTCCCCACGGGAATCCTCTTGGACCTGCTCTGGGTCCACTTCTGGTTCAGTCACAGTGGTGACTGAGGAGGGTCCGGAAGGCAGACAGTTATCTGCGTTCCGGGCACTCTGACTGCGGGTGACAGCAGCTACGTAGGCTGTCTCCCCAGGGGTTTCTACAGTCCCATCAGCCGGCGCTGCTATGGGCTCTACCTCCCCATCCACCCCCAACACTTCAGGGGCAGTGCTACTTATGGGCCAGTTACCTTCCTCCGTGGCACTGGTCACTTTCATGGCATCACCTTCCTCACGGTTCCCATGCATCTCCCCATTTCCTGTAGCACCGACACTTGCCCCTGTTAGGGGTTCCTCAGCCGTCTCACTCCGCAGAGCGACGTGGCTGGGCACGCCTGTACCTATGGACACATTAACCTTCACAGAAAAATCATTATCAGGTTCAGCTTGCACAGGTACAACATTTTCACCATCAATCCTAGGGAAAAAATGGTTATTAGATGCATCATTACAAGATAAAGCATGGTCAGGTAACACATGCGATCTCCCATCATCATCATCAGGGTTAACGGTACCCTTATTAGTAGATTGGGGAGGGGTATCAGTGACGTAGTATGCAAACATCCTCCCCAAATCAGTCCCCAACAAAACATCAGTGGGCAAATTATCCGACAGCCCCACTTCCTTCACTCCGCTCCCAGCACCCCAATCAATAAAAACCCGGGCCATCGGTAAGGGACAGCTGATGCCCCCAATCCCAGTGACAGTTAGGGTTTTCCCCGGAATGATTTCTTCAGGGGCCGCCAGTTTGGGTCGGATGAGGGTTCGTTCAGCCCCGGTGTCCTTGAGGCCTGTAGCAACATGGCCCCCCACAGTGATGGGCTGTACGTTGTCACACACCCTCCCAACCACACCACCCACCAAAAGAACTGCTGCATTAGGCCCTGGGGCCTTGGCTGGGGGGTTCTTCGGCCTGTCTGGACAGAAGGTACTGATATGCCCAGGCCGCTTGCAGTAGTAACACTGGCGAGGTTCGGTGGTAGGTCTGGTGTTGTTGGCCACAGGGCCAGGACCTCTGGTGTGCTGGCTGGCAGGGGTACTGGCGTTGGTTGCAGGCTTACCCCCTCTCCAGCTGGTGGTGACTGGCTTCCGCGCTTCCGATCTACGGTTGGCCTCATAGGCATCGGCAATCTGTGCTGCTTTCGTCACGTCTTTGGGTTCTCTGTCCATCACAAACTGTCGCACCTCAGCTGGGCAAAGATGAAAGAACTGGTCTTTGATCATCAGGTCTCGCAGCTGTGCAAAGGTGGTCACTGACAGTCCTTGGGTCCACTGGTCAAAGTGGGTCCCCAGTCCATGCACCACATCACTGTAACTGTCGTGTGGGCCCCGTTGGAGGGTCCGGAACTTTCTACGGTACACCTCGGGTGTAAGCTGGTACTTGGCTATCAGAGCCTGCTTGATGGCCTCATAGTCACCATCTTGTTCTTGAGGGAGGGCAGCAAACGCATCCAGAGCTTTACCTCTCAGCCCTGGTGTCAGGTATCGTGCCCATTTATCTGTAGGCAGCCGGTACTGTCTGCAGGCTTTCTCAAAGGCCCACAGAAAAGTGTCCAAGTCCCCGTCCTTCTCCATAACAGGGAAGTGATCGGGCCGGGGCTTAGGTATCTGAGCGCTGCTGGGCTCACGTCTCTGGGCGGTGGAGGGCATCCCCCCTTGCCGGAGCATCTCCAGTTCATGTTCTCGCTGGGCTTGGCGCTCGGCTCTCTCAGCCTCCCGCTCGGCTCTCTCAGCCTCCCGCTCGGCTCTCTCAGCCTCTCGCTGGGCCTCTCGTTCGGCTCGGGCCTCCTGCCGATACTGCTGAATCAGCCGTAGGCGTCCCTCATGGTCATCAGTGGGGAGTTCTTCCAAGGCCGCCTGCAGGTGGGGGTCCAATTCGCTCAGATTGCTAACAGGGCCAGCATTCAGTGGTTGGACCTCTGCTGCAGCACCATGTTCACTGGTGCTGGCTTCTGCGGCCTCTGCGCTCTGAGAGCGGTCTCGAGCGGCTTCCCATTGCACCAGATCTGCGACCAGTTGGGCTTTGTTTTTGCTTGCAAAGTCAATGTGCTGTGTCTTGCATAAGGCAACAAGGGTGTCTCTGGTCTGCTGCTCATAAAAGGTTTCTCCCAGCACAACCATGGTTGCCAAATAAAAGATAGGATAGAAAAACGAAGAGAAAGGGAAGGGATAATTACCAGTATGCAATTGTCTCACAACTAAAAAGCACTGAGTTCGTTCTCCAAACTTATTTGCGCAGAGTCCTCGCAAGAACTTTCTGCAAGTTTTTAGTGAGAGGAATGATTACTCAAACCAAATCACTAATGCTCTAAGATATCCCACCGCCTTGCCACCAATTGTCACGGTTCCCCTGACCGCTGTCACCAATTGGTCAGGATTCCCACCGTGACCGTCACCCCTACGTCACGGATTGAGATGACTTTAGGCCAACAGACGGCTATCACATGTGCAGGGGGGCTTATCTTAGTTATCCCTCCACTCCACGATGTGATGAAAAAACACACACAGGGCTATTGACCTCTTAGTTTACAGCAGGGGCTTATTCTAGGTATCCCACTGCTTTGCTATATACCACGAACTGCAGGGATTTATGTATATCCCGCTTACAGTTCCACTTAACACTTGCAGCTCTCTGGCGCCCCCTTACTCTCAGGTCAGATTAGGTACTGCACCCTGGGTAATTAGTCGCCAGAAAGGCTGCCTGCTATGTACTGGCTATTGGGCACGCTGCAGCGACGCGATAACTACTCCCACTCAGGCAGGAACAATAATTATTAACGCCGCAGCCGCTACAACATAACCCAAAAGTCTGCACACTTCTCGCTGCCACCAGCTTCGATTAAACGGGTCCGAAGCTAACCCAACACAATAGCGTAATTCTCTTCAAGAGACAGGGTACGGCTTTTAGAGCATGGATGAATGAACTAATATGAAATATTATATCTCATAAAAATAATTAGGCAGTGCTTTATCAAAAATAGTTTATAAAGATGTTACAAATGAGACAATTGCAAATATGTACATGGGTAATTATAACATAAAGGGAATAAATGAGAAAAGATAACACTCACATGTTAAAAGCATGGCGGACACCCCAGGCTAGTGCAGTTTCCATACATCCCAGTCCATGGGATGTACTCAGCTCTTCCAGGACAATAGGACAAGAAGTCCAGAAGAAGAAATCAAGCAGAGAGCCTGAGCTGGGGAGCCTGCCAGACACTTAATACCTTAAGGCTCTGACATCACAGAAGGGCTGGCTTATCCAGACCCTCCTCTCTCTACATTCTGAGTACTTCAATCTTAAATTTATCTACTTGCTATAACTTCGCTACAACACATGACAGAGTCAGACCAAACCTATCATTCATCTCGGATTAACGTGAGCATTCTAATGAGATCAAATATGTCCTATCTGGGATACATA
The DNA here is from genome assembly GCF_032444005.1 of Ranitomeya imitator. Taxonomy (NCBI): domain Eukaryota; kingdom Metazoa; phylum Chordata; class Amphibia; order Anura; family Dendrobatidae; genus Ranitomeya; species Ranitomeya imitator. The sequence continues at coordinate 1,200,302,328 of NC_091282.1, read as the reverse complement.
TTTACAGAGAAAACCCTACTTCTTTACCAGATGGAGTTAGAAGCCCGTGTTTCGCGGGATGTGTAGATACACCGAGTGAGGATAAGAATATATATTTTCGTATTTCTAGCTTAAATCGTTTGCCTAATATCTAACAAAAACTAAACAAAGAATCTTTCATGAATTTTTGGAGCCACTTTTCCATTTCTAACTGGTGAAGGTGGGAGGGGTGAGGGACTTTCCTCTGAGCCTGGAATTTACGACCCCAGGGCAATAAAAACCCCCTTCTAGCATACAGTCTGTAGCCCAGAGAGAAACAAGTAGAGTCAGCTAGTGAAGGGGGGGTTTAGCCCACCTCATGAGCTGAAGAGCAACTAAACTTATATGATATTTCATACCATATCGTGACAGTCCCACAACGGGACTCGCTCATGGACCAGGGAGATGAGGATATCGTTGTCAATGAGGTCCTCATCCTGTTCTGGAACCTAAAAAATAAATAAATACATTAATGATGGATACATTAACATAAGGAAAAGAAAGAAAACAGAGGCTGAGAAATGGCATGAATAATGAAAGTCAAGATTAAAAAGGAGTCCAGAAGAAAAATGTAAAGAAAAAGGAAAGTAAAGAAAGGAAGATTCAAGACTACTAAAGTAAGGATACAGTAAACAGTCAGTCAGGTGTGCTTACATGCTGCCGCCTTTCCACCCGACCGTGACCCCGCTGCTCCTGCTCACCCTCTGCCGCAGTGGAAGAAGTGCTCTAAAAAAGGAAAAAAAATTGTCACATGTGAAGATGTGACAGTGAATACTTACCAATCTGAGGAGGTGAGTACTCACTTTACTGACATGTTCGGCTTCAGAAGGCCCAGGACATTGCTCCTCATCAGAAAAAGATGGCATTCTTATGCATGCAGAAAGAAATGGCAGAAATTAGGACATGTAGAGACAGAAAATAGAAAATAAAGGCATTGACTTTGATATACTCACATTGTTCAGTGTCTTGTTTCCTCCAAGGTTCTGGCCTGTGTCTGCTCTGCTTCTCTGTCTGCTGAGTAGTGATCTGCAAATGTCCACTCCCTCCCTTTATCACCTTGTATGTGAGGGGTGGTTAATCAGAGTCTAGACATGTTTTTCTCTGGTGCAACGCATGCGTTCACGAACGCAAGCAAACGCATGTGCTTGCGGCCGCATGCGTTCACATAGACAGCAATGCGTTTTTTTGCCGCATTTCTTCCGCTAACAACCGCATACATTTCTAGGCGGCATATTGACGCCTCTAAAATTACTATGGGGCGCCCCCAGACACAGGGCCACAAGTCACTCGGTAGCGGTCCCTTCTCCTTCGGTTCTGCGGTTGTCACAGTGGCTGGACCCGGTCGTGACCCTGCTAAGGGGCGTCCAATGAAGGTGGTAGTACTGTCTGTCAGGGGTTCGTGACGCCACCTCTGGTGTTCAGTCAGGGTGACCGACGCTGCTGTGGGGTCCGCTGGGGTGATGGAATGGCAGCTGGATGGTATACCTTCCCACAGGTGAAGTATATCCCCAGGGCTTCCCAGTAAGGTGGATGGTGATGGTGTGAGGTGCAGGCAATAACGAGGACACAAGGTTGCAGTCTCTTTACCTTTTTACTGAAGGCTTCAATATACTCAGTCCAGAGCACGTTCAACCGGGCTATCAGAGACCGGCTGGTCCGATGGGCACATCCAGAGTTTCCCTTGCAGATGGAAATTGTTCCCTACCAATAGCGCCTGTGTGTTGTAGCCCTACCCTGCTGAGCATTCGGAATAGTCCTCACAACTGCTGTTCTCCTTCGTTCGTTCTCTACAGCTTTCTCTCTCTCTCTCTCGTTCTTTGGTTCCAGATGTTGCTAGTTTCTAATGTCCCCCAGGTATATTTTGGCTAGGACGCCACCCGTTTGACGGGAAGGCTTGGAGGTCTTCCGGGACCCTATAGACGCCCCTCTCCCAATGTTGCCCTCTATGTCTTCGTAGGTGTAGAAGGTAGACAGCCAACCTATAATCAACTGTCCATCGGAATTTGAAGTAAGGCCTGAAGTCAGTTACTCCTACGGTGATCCGGCCACCGACTACGCGCCTCAGTAAGATGTTGCCTTCCTCTCTCGGCACGACTCTTACTGGCTCTCCTTTGTGCTGATCTCGTTTACACTGTTCCACAATATCCTTCCCTTCGTGTCTCTCTCCTGGATACCGCCGCAGGGTGTGCAGGTGCGGTTCCGTTACGTTCTGTTCTGTTCACTAGGCACCTGCCAGGTTCCCACGCCTGACAGGGACCCCCCTGTGTCTTCTCCCTGCAACACCCCCTGCCACGGGATGTTGCCCGGTTCCAACCCAGTCAGCTTCTGACTAACTTCCTCCCCAGCCCCTAGTTTTACCAGTGTGAGGAGTGGCCCAATAAATAAAGCCTTTTTCTCCCCCTAGTGGCCGGAGTGTGAAGTGTAATGTGTTCTAGTGATACCTGGTCAGGAGAACTCTTTAGTGCCATCAGACGTACCGCTACTCTCCTTAGTGGCAGAGTGCCATACTGCAACGACCAGGTCTCTGGGACGCTGCAACTACATGTAGCGTTTACCGCGCCAAACCACAGACAACGAAACGACGCATGCGTCGTCAAATGCGGTAAAACGCAATCAAACACAGACACATGCATCCCTAATGTTAAAGATAGGAATACACAACGCATGCAGATAATTGCGGAAGAAATGCTGCGGACACAACCACAAATGTGAAACCGGCCTTAAGCGGGATTAATAAAGGAGACTAAAGTATACAGAAAAAAAAATCACACAGGTAAATGTACATCAGGCACAACAGATATATAATTATATCAGACTAGATGGTGGCCCGATTCTAACGCATCGGGTATTCTAGAATACGTATGTAGTTTATTTATGAAGTTTTCAGAATAATGCAATTTATACACAGGATTTGGCCGGCCGGCCATGACCAATTAGTGAAGCATGGTTCAAATTCCTCACCAATTCGTGGGCGGACTCCGCCTGTCGCTGATTTTTCGCGGTTGGTGTGACCAATCAGTGAAGCCAGGACCAGCTCCAGGTTTTTGAGGGCCCCGGGCGAAACAGTCTCAGTGGGCCCCCCATTTTAACACATACCACGATTCATGATTCACAGATACAGCAGAGAAATATAGCACAGCCAAGTAGCATACAGCCCACGTAGTATATAACACACCCCAAGTAGAATATTGCCCAGCCACATAGTATATTGCCCAGCCACATAGTATATAGCACAGCCCACGAAGTATATAGCACAGCCACGTAGTAAATTGCACAGCTACATAGTATATAGCACAGCCACGTAGTATATAGCACAGAGACGTAGTATTTAACACAGCCATGTAGTATATTGCCCAGCCACATAGTATATTGCCCAGCCACGTAGTATATTGCCCAGCCACATAGTATATAGCACAGCCCACATAGTAAATAGCACAGACACGTAGTATATTGCCCAGCCACATAGTATATTGCCCAGCCACGTAGTATATTGCCCAGCCACGTAATATATTGCACAGCCTCGTAGTATATAGCATATAGCACAGACACATAGTATATTGCCCAGTCACATAATATATTGTACAGCCACGTAGTATATTGCCCAGCCACGTAATATATTGCACAGAGATGTAGTATATAACATTGCCCATGCAGTATATAACACAGGCCATGTAGTATAGAGCACACCGATGTAGTATATTGCCCAGCCAAGTAATATATACCACAGCCACGTAGTATATATCACAGCCCACATAGTATATAGCGCAGAGATGTAGTATATAACACAGCCCACAGAGTATATAGCAATGTGGGCACCATACCCCTGTTAAAAAAAGAATTAAAATAAAAAAAAGTTATATACTCACCTTCCGTCGGCCCCCGGATCCAGCTCAGGCGTTTACCGATGCTCCTCGCGACGCTCCCATCCCAAAAGTGCATTGCGGTCTTGCGAGATGATGATGTAGCAGTCTCGCGAGACCGCTATGTCATCATCTCGCAAGACTGCAATGCATGGAGCGTCGCGAGGAGCCGGAAAAACCTCAGCTGCATCCCGGGGGGCGATGGAGGGTGAGTATATAACAATTTTTTATTTTTTTTATTATTTTTAAAATTAGATCTTTTTACTATTGATGCTGCATATTAATGCTGCCATTAACTCTGTATGAGCGCTGAATGGACGGGAGTATGGAGCAGGCACTGACTGCAGGGGAGTAGGGAGCGGCCATTTTGCCGTCGGACTGTGCCCGTCGCTGATTGGTCGTGGCCGTTTTGCCGCGACCAATCAGCGACTTGGAATTTCCGTGACAGACAGACAGACAGAAGTACCCCTTAGACAATTATATAGTAGATGGACCAAATTAGGAAAATAAGAAAAAAATAAGAAAAAAGGGTGGATTTGAGAAAATGCTCCAAAAGTGTATGTAAAAGGGTGGCAAGTGGGAACCTTGTTAAAATAAGTATAAAAGACAACACAGATGAAAAGATGTAGCAAGACTTCGGCACAAGTACAAAATTGCAATAGGACACAGGCAGAGGAGGTACAAAGTAATTGAGAAATTAATGATGAGAGATAATGTCCGCCAATACTTACCTTACTGATTGGTGGGGCTTTAATTGTGAGACTCTACAGATCTTTACATTGAGGTAGCAAAAATACTAGTTATGTGCTGTGGCTCCTTTAAATTTTTCCTGCGCAGCAATGCTCCTGGCAGGTATCTAGACCACAGCTAAATTCATTCCCAGGGCTGCCACCAGGAATTTCAGTAAAGAAAACACTACCACCCTCACTACGGTAAGGATTAAAGTGAAATAGGAAAAACAGTAAGCTGCAGACAAACTCTGAATCCTGTGTATAAAAATCCAATGAAAAAAACAAAACTGAAATCAAAATAATAGTTTGTCGAGCTAGTCTGTTATTAAGACTGGTACTTGGCAGGAATACGTACCTATTGGGAAGAATATACACACAATCTCTGTACATAGTATACAGTGTATAGTGTCAGTGTACAGGTAATATAGGAATCACCAGTGACATTATACACAGGAGCTCTGTATATAGTGTCAGTGTACAGGTAATACAGGAATCACCAGTGACATTATACACACGAATGCTGTATATAGTGTACAGCTAATACAGTGATCATCAGTGACATAATACACAGCAGCTCTGTATATAGTATCAGCATACAGGTAATACAGTGATCATCAGTGATAGTATACACAGAAGCTCTGTATATAGCATACAATGTATAATGTCAGTGTTCAGGTAATTCAGTAAGCACCAGTGACATTATACACAGTAGCTCTGTATATAGTGTCAGTGTACAGGTAATACAGGGATCACCAGTGACATTATACTCAGGAGTATAAAAAAAGTCGGGGTCGGGGTCGGACGAAACCTGAAACCCAATGCAGTGCATTGGGTTTCCATGGTTCCCAGGGTCTGAAGGAGCGGAAACTCTCCTTCAGGCCCTGCGATCCATATTTTAGTGTAAAATAAAGAATTAAAATAAAAAATATCGCAATACTTACCCTCTGACGCGCCCTGGTACCAACCGGGAACCTTCCTTCCTTAGAAACAGCCTTCCAGGACCTTGCGGTGACGTTCGCGGTGACGTCGCGGCTTGTGATTGGCCGCGCGGCCGCCCATGTGACCGCTCGCGCGGCCAATCAGAAGCCGCGACGTCACCGCGACGTCACCGAAGGTCCTGGAAGGGCTGAATCTTAGGAAGGAAGGCTGCCGGAAAGAAGCAGGGCGCGTCCGAGGGTGAGTATATTCCTATTAGGTATATACTCACCCTCAGACGCGCCCTGCTTCTTTCCGGCAGCCTTCCTTTCTAAGAATCAGCCCTTCCAGGACCTTCGGTGACGTCGCGGTGACGTCGTGGCTTGTGATTGGCCGCGCGAGCGGTCACATGGGCGGCCGCGCGGCCAATGACAAGCCGCGACGTCACCGCGAACGTCACCGCAAGGTCCTGGAAGGCTGTTTCTAAGGAAGGAAGGTTCCCGGTTGGTACCAGGGCGCGTCAGAGGGTAAGTATTGCGATATTTTTTATTTTAATTCTTTATTTTACACTTAAATCTGAATTCCGATACCAATTCCCGATATAAACATATCGGGAATCGGTATCGGAATTCCGATTCTAGATTCAAAAGATCTCCGACTTCATGGCCGACCCCACACAGGGGTCGGGTCGGGTTTCATGAAACCCGACTTTGCCAAAAGTCGGCGACTTTTGAATATTTTCGACCCGTTTCGCTCAACCCTACTCAGGAGCTCTTTATATAGTGTATAGCGCCAATGTACAGGTAACACACTGACTTACTAGTAACGTCTCTAGTAGAAATGAGCAAACCTGTTAAAGTTTGGTTTGGTTATGTTCACTGAGCTTGTCAATATTTGCCTAACAGTCTCCGAACATAACCAAACATCTTTGAATTCAATGGGAGTCAAAACCAAATGCATAAATAGCACCTTCAGGGGAGCCCGAAAGCTGCCAAAACAGCTCAAATTAGGGGCATACACCAGGAAAAGTGGCATCGATTGATTCATCAATATCACTGTAAATAATTAAAAAAAAATTTGATGAGGGCTCCCGTATATTTTGATAACCACCCAGGCAAAACTGACAGCTGTATGCTGCAACCCTCAACTGTCAGCATTAGCAAGGCTGGTTATCAAGAACAGAGGAGTCCACACGTTGATTTTTAATTATTTAAATAAATAACTAAAAAAAAAACAGAGTGGGGCCCCCATTTTTGACAAACAGCCAAGCTAAAGCTGAAAACTGGGGGCTGGTATTCTGATGCTGCTAAGGGGCCATAGATATTGCCCCCCCCCCCAGCCTAAAAATAGCAGCCTGCAGCTGCCCAGAAATTGCACATCTAGAAATGGTGTATATTTGCGCGGTTGATGTTACCTTTGTATTGTCCAGTGACATCAAGCCCAAAGGTAAGTAATGGAGAGGTGTTGTGAGTTCTGTTTTTGGGCTCCCTCTGGTGGTTACTGATGGTACTGGGTGACTTGTCTTTCCTGGGTCTCTGGGTTCCACCTGTTCCATCAGGATATGGGAGTTTCCTATTTAACCTGGCTTTGCTGGCATTTCCTCGCCGGTTATCAATGTATCCAGTGTGTCTTGTTACCTCTGCTCCCTGCTCCTAGAACCTTCTGGTCAAGCTAAGTTTGGATTTTCCTGTTTTGGTGTTTTGCTTTATTTGGTTTTTAGTCCAGCCTGCAGATATGTGATTCTTTGCTGCTGGTTGCTCTAGTGGGCTGAAATTGCTCCTTATGTACCATGAGTTGGCACATGAGTTTAAGTAATTTCAGGATGGTTTTTTGAAGTGTTTTTTGCTGACCGCGCAGTTCACTTTTGTATCCTCTGCTATCTAGCTTTAGCGGGCCTCATTTTGCTGAAACTGTTTTCATACTGCGTATGTGCTTTCCTCTCATTTCACCGTCATTATATGTGGGGGGCTGCTATTTCTGTGGGGTATTTCTCTGGAGGCAAGAGAGGTCTGTGTTTCTTCTAATAGGGGAAGTTAGATCTTCGGCTGGAGCGAGACGTCTAGCATCATCGTAGGCACGTTCCCCGGCTACTTTTATTTGTGTGTTAGGTTCAGGGTCGCGGTCAGCTCAGGTTCCATCGCCCTAGAGCTTGTTTGTATCTGTGCTTGTCCTTTAGTGATCCCCTGCCATTGGGATCATGACAGTATAACCGGCCCACAAAGTGTTAATTGTATTGGCTGAAGTAGGAGGATAAGTAGTCTGAGGAAGTTTTTTTTTTTTTTTTTTCTCTTTCCCTCAGAGTTTGCTGCCTAGCCTTATTGCAGCTTGGCTACTTCCTCCTCCTCTTAATCTTTGAATGGCTCTGATCCCAGCTGTTTATCATGGACGTCCAGAGTTTGGCTTCCAGCCTGAATAAGCTTGCCGCTAAGGTTCAAAATATACAGGATTTTGTTGTACATGCTCCTATGTCTGAACCTAGAATTCCTGTCCCAGAGTTTTTTTCTGGAGATAGATCTCGTTTTCTGAATTTTAGGAATAATTGCAAGTTGTTTCTTTCTTTGAAATCTCGCTCCTCTGGAGACCCTGCTCAGCAAGTCAAGATTATTATATCTTTCCTGCGGGGTGACCCTCAGGATTGGGCATTTGCATTGGCACCAGGGGACCCTGCGTTGCTTAATGCGGATGCGTTTTTTCTGGCATTGGGTTTGCTCTATGAGGAACCTAACCAAGAGATTCAGGCTGAAAAAGCTTTGTTGGCCCTCTCTCAGGGGCAAAATGAAGCAGAAATTTATTGTCAAAAATTTCGGAAGTGGTCGGTGCTTACTCAGTGGAATGAGTGCGCCCTGGCTGCAAAGTTCAGAGATGGCCTTTCTGAGGCCATTAAAGATGTTATGGTGGGGTTCCCTGCGCCTACTGGTCTGAATGAGTCTATGACTATGGCTATTCAGATTGATCGGCGTTTACGGGAGCGCAAACCTGTGCATCATTTGGCGGTGTCGTCTGAACCGTCACCTGAGATAATGCAATGTGATAGAATTCAGTCCAGAAGTGAACGACAAAATTATAGGCGGAAAAAAAGGTTGTGCTTTTATTGTGGTGATTCAGCTCATGTTATATCAGCATGCTCTAAACGCACAAAAAAGGTTGATAAGTCTGTTGCCATTAGTACTTTACAGTCTAAGTTCATTCTGTCTGTGACTCTGATTTGTTCATTATCATCCATTTCCGTCGATGCCTATGTGGATTCAGGCGCTGCCCTGAGTCTTATGGATTGGTCATTTGCCAATCGCTGTGGGTTTAGTCTGGAGCCTCTGGAAGTCCCTATACCTTTGAAGGGAATTGACTCTACACCTTTGGCTATGAATAAACCTCAGTACTGGACACAAGTGACCATGCGTATGACTCCTGTTCATCAGGAGGTGATTCGCTTCCTGGTACTGTATAATTTGCATGATGTCCTAGTGCTTGGTCTGCCATGGTTACAAACTCATAATCCAGTCCTTGACTGGAAATCAATGTCTGTGTTAAGCTGGGGTTGTCAGGGGGTTCATGATGATGCACCTCCAATTTCTATCGCTTCATCTACTCCTTCTGAGATTCCTGTGTTTTTGTCTGACTATCGGGATGTTTTTGAGGAGCCTAAGCTCAGTTCGCTTCCTCCTCACAGGGATTGCGATTGTGCTATAAATTTAATTCCAGGCAGTAAATTTCCTAAAGGTCGTTTGTTCAATCTGTCAGTGCCAGAGCATACTGCTATGCGGGATTATGTTAAGGAGTCCTTGGAAAAGGGACATATCCGTCCATCTTTGTCCCCTTTGGGAGCAGGTTTTTTTTTCGTGGCCAAAAAAATGGTTCCTTGAGGCCTTGTATAGATTATCGTCTTTTGAATAAGATTACCGTAAAATATCAGTATCCTTTGCCATTGTTGACTGATTTGTTTGCTCGCATTAAGGGGGCTAAATGGTTCACTAAGATTGATCTTCGGGGTGCGTATAATCTTATACGAATAAAGCAAGGTGATGAGTGGAAAACCGCATTTAATACGCCTGAGGGCCATTTTGAGTATTTGGTAATGCCTTTTGGACTTTCTAATGCTCCTTCAGTCTTCCAGTCCTTTATGCACGATATTTTCCGTGAATATCTGGATAAATTTATGATTGTGTATTTGGATGATATTTTGTTTTTTTCTGATGACTGGGAGTCTCATGTTCAGCAGGTCAGGAAGGTGTTTCAGGTCCTGCGGGCCAATTCCTTGTTTGTAAAAGGCTCAAAGTGTCTCTTTGGAGTCCAGAAGATTTCTTTCTTGGGGTATATTTTTTCCCCTTCTACTATTGAGATGGATCCCGTCAAGGTTCAGGCTATTTGTGACTGGACGCAGCCTACATCTCTTAAGAGTTTACAGAAGTTCTTGGGCTTTGCTAATTTCTATCGTCGTTTTATAACTAATTTTTCTAGTGTTGTTAAGCCTTTGACGGATTTGACTAAGAAGGGTGCTGATGTTGCTAATTGGTCTCCTGCGGCTGTGGAGGCCTTTCAGGAACTTAAGCGCCGGTTTTCTTCTGCTCCTGTGTTGCGTCAGCCAGATGTTTCGCTCCCTTTTCAGATTGAGGTTGATGCTTCCGAGATTGGAGCGGGGGCGGTTTTGTCACAGAGAAGTTCCGATGGCTCAGTGATGAAGCCATGTGCGTTTTTTTCTAGAAAGTTTTCGCCGGCTGAGCGGAATTATGATGTTGGTAATCGGGAACTTTTGACCATGAAGTGGGCATTTGAGGAGTGGCGTCATTGGCTAGAGGGTGCTAGACATCGTGTGGTGGTCTTGACTGATCACAAAAATTTGATTTACCTTGAGTCTGCCAGGCGTCTGAATCCTAGACAGGCTCGTTGGTCACTGTTTTTCTCTCGTTTCAATTTTGTGGTTTCATACCTGCCAGGTTCAAAGAATGTGAAGGCGGATACTCTTTCTAGGAGTTTTGTGCCTGACTCCCTTGGAAATTCGGAGCCCTCTGGTATCCTTAGGGATGGGGTGATTTTGTCTGCTGTCTCCCCAGACTTGCGACGTGCTTTGCAGGAGTTTCAGGCGGGTAAACCTGATCGTTGTCCGCCTGAGAGACTGTTTGTTCCGGATAATTGGACCAGTAGAGTCATCTCCGAGGTCCATTCTTCTCCGTTGGCAGGTCATCCTGGAATATTTGGTACTAGAGACTTGGTGGCCAGGTCTTTTTGGTGGCCTTCCTTGTCGAGGGATGTGCGTTCTTTTGTGCAGTCTTGTGAGGTTTGTGCTCGGGCTAAGCCTTGCTGTTCTCGGGCCAGTGGATTGTTGTCACCTTTGCCTATCCCGAAGAGGCCTTGGACGCACATTTCCATGGACTTTATTTCGGATCTCCCTGCCTCTCAAAAAATGTCCGTCATCTGGGTTGTGTGTGATCGCTTTTCTAAAATGGTTCATCTGGTACCCTTGCCTAAGTTGCCTTCCTCCTCTGAGTTGGTCCCTCTGTTTTTTCAGAATGTGGTTCGTTTGCATGGGATTCCTGAGAACATCGTTTCTGACAGGGGATCCCAGTTTGTGTCTAGATTTTGGCGGACGTTCTGTGCTAAGATGGGCATTGATTTGTCCTTTTCGTCTGCATTCCATCCTCAGACGAATGGCCAGACTGAACGAACTAATCAGACCTTGGAAACTTATTTAAGGTGTTTTGTTTCTGCTGATCAGGATGACTGGGTTACCTTTTTGCCGCTGGCCGAGTTTGCCCTTAATATTCGGGCTAGTTCTGCTACCTTGGTTTCTCCTTTCTTTTGTAATTCGGGGTTTCATCCTCGTTTTTCCTCTGGTCAGGTGGAACCTTCTGATTGTCCTGGAGTGGACATGGTGGTGGATAGGTTGCATCGGATTTGGAGTCATGTGGTGGACAATTTGAAGTTGTCCCAGGAGAAGGCTCAGCAGTTTGCTAATCGCCGTCGCCGCGTGGGTCCTCGACTTCTTGTTGGGGACTTGGTGTGGATGTCTTCTCGTTTTGTTCCTATGAAGGTCTCTTCTCCTAAGTTCAAGCCTCGGTTCATCGGTCCCTATAGGATCTTGGAAATTCTTAACCCTGTGTCGTTTCGTTTGGATCTCCCGGCATCGTTTGCTATTCATAATGTGTTCCATCGGTCGTTGTTGCGGAGGTATGAGGTACCTGTTGTTCCTTCGATTGAGCCTCCTGCTCCGGTGCTGGTGGAGGGAGAATTGGAGTATGTTATGGAGAAGATCTTGGATTCTCGTGTTTCCAGACGGAAACTCCAGTATTTGGTCAAGTGGAAGGGTTATGGTCAGGAGGATAATTCTTGGGTGGTTGCCTCGGATGTTCATGCTGATGATTTGGTTCACGCTTTTCATAGGGCTCATCCTGGTCGCCCTGGTGGTTCTCGTGAGGGTTCGGTGACCCCTCCTCAGGGGGGGGGGGTACTGTTGTGAGTTCTGTTTTTGGGCTCCCTCTGGTGGTTACTGATGGTACTGGGTGACTTGTCTTTCCTGGGTCTCTGGGTTCCACCTGTTCCATCAGGATATGGGAGTTTCCTATTTAACCTGGCTTTGCTGGCATTTCCTCGCCGGTTATCAATGTATCCAGTGTGTCTTGTTACCTCTGCTCCCTGCTCCTAGAACCTTCTGGTCAAGCTAAGTTTGGATTTTCCTGTTTTGGTGTTTTGCTTTATTTGGTTTTTAGTCCAGCCTGCAGATATGTGATTCTTTGCTGCTGGTTGCTCTAGTGGGCTGAAATTGCTCCTTATGTACCATGAGTTGGCACATGAGTTTAAGTAATTTCAGGATGGTTTTTTGAAGGGTTTTTTGCTGACCGCGCAGTTCACTTTTGTATCCTCTGCTATCTAGCTTTAGCGGGCCTCATTTTGCTGAAACTGTTTTCATACTGCGTATGTGCTTTCCTCTCATTTCACCGTCATTATATGTGGGGGGCTGCTATTTCTGTGGGGTATTTCTCTGGAGGCAAGAGAGGTCTGTGTTTCTTCTAATAGGGGAAGTTAGATCTTCGGCTGGAGCGAGACGTCTAGGATCATCGTAGGCACGTTCCCCGGCTACTTTTATTTGTGTGTTAGGTTCAGGGTTGCGGTCAGCTCAGGTTCCATCGCCCTAGAGCTTGTTTGTATCTGTGCTTGTCCTTTAGTGATCCCCTGCCATTGGGATCATGACAGAGAGGTGTCTATAAGACACCCCCATTACTAAACCCATAGTGATATTGTATAAAGAAACACACACCCAGAATATAGTCCTTTATTTGAAAGAATGACACAGACTCCTTTATTGACTCTAAATTAAACCATAGTCACGTCATCACCCAGTCCACTGAAGGCAATCTCCCCTGCAAATGAATTAAAATAATAATCGAGAATATTCTTCACCTGTCCAAAGTGAAGAGATAATCCATAATGTCCCACGACGATACTGATGACTTTTAGAGCAGTGACTAATGTGACTGCTCTACCCGGCATATGGTGACACACTGACAGGAGCATGTAATCACTCCTGCAGTGTGTAGCACTGAACTGCGGTGAGAACGTTCACCGGAGTTTATCAGCTGATGAGCCCTGGTGATCTCCCTCCCTGTACCTCTGCTGCGTGAGCGCTTTCCTGCTGCCATATATGTTCTCTCATCCTGGCCCCATAAGTTTCCCTCCTGAACCCCCACATGTCTCCATCCTGCCCCCCACATATTCTTCAATGTTGCCCCCCATATTTCTCCATCCTGGCCCCATATATGTCCTCTCATACTGGCCCCATATGTCTCCATCTTGCCTCCCATATGTTCTACCATCCTGCCCCATCGTATATCTTCATACTGCCTCCCCATATGTCTCTATCCTGCCCCCAACATGTATTAATCCTGCCCCCCACATGTCTCCATCCTGCCCCATTTATGTCCTTTCATACTTGCCCCATATTCTCCATCCTGCCTCCCACAAGTTCTATCAATCTTGCCCCATCATATGTCTCCATCCTGCAGCCCCATAAGTCTACATCCTGCCCTCCACATGTCTCCATCCTGCCCCCATATGTTATTCCATGTTGCCCCGCTTTTTTTACATCCTGACCCCATATATGCCCTCTCATCCTGCCCCCATATGTTCTTCAATGTTGCTCCCCCATATGTCTCCATTCTGCCCCCATATATGTCTTCTCATACTGGCCCAATATGTCTCCATCCTGCCTCCTATATGTTCTACCATCCTGACCCATCATATGTCTCCATCCTGAAGCCCCATATGTCTCCATTTCCATCCTGCCCCCATATGTTTCCATCCTGCCCCCTCATATGTCTCCATCCTGCCCCATCATGTCTGCATCCTGCCCCCTATATGTCTCCATCCTGCCCTTCATACACTGGGGGAAAAAAGTATTTAGTTAGCCACCAATTGTGCAAGTTCTCCCACTTCAAAAGATGGGAGAGGCCTGTAATTGACATCATAGGTAGACCACAACTATGAGAGTCAAAATGAGAAAACAAATCCAGAAAATCACCTTGTCTGATTTGGCAAGATTTATTTAGCAAATTATGGTGGAAAATAAATATTTGGTCATTAACAAAAGTTCATCTCAATATTATGTTATATATCCTTTGTTGGCAATGACAGTGGTCAAATGTTTTCTGTAAGTCTTCACAAGGTTGGTACACACTGTTGGTGGTATGTTGGCCCATTCCTACATGCAGATCTCCTCTAGAGCAGTGATGTTTTGGGCCTGTCGCTGGGCAACACTGACTTTCAAATCCCTCCAAAGGTTTTCTATGGGGTTGAGATCTGGAGACTGGCTAGGCCACTTCAGGATCTTCATATGCTTCTTACGAAGCCACTCCTTCGTTGCCCTGGCGGTGTGCTTGGGATCATTATCATGCTGAAAGACCCATCCATGTTTCATCATCAATGCCCTTGCTGATGGAAGGAGGTTTGCATTCAAAATCTCACAATTTATGGCCCCATTCATTCTTCCCTGTACATGGATCAGTTGTCCTGTCCCTTTGCAGAGAAACAGCCTCAAAGCATGATGTTGCCACCCCCATGCTTCTCAGTAGGTATGGTGTCTTTTGAATGCAACTCAACATTCTGTCTCCTCCAAACACGACGAGTTTTGTTTCTACCAAACAGTTCTACTTTGGTTTCATCAGACCATATGACATTCTCACAATACTCCTCTGGATAATGCAAATTCTCTCTAGCAAACTTCAGATGGGCCCGGACATGTACTGGATTAAGCAGGGGGACACGTCTGGCACTGCAGGATCTGAGTTCCTGGCGGTGTAGTGTGTTACTAATAGTAACCTTTGTTACGGTGGTCCCAGCTCTATGCAGGTCATTCACTAGGTCCCCTCGTGTGGTTCTGGGATTATTGATCACGGTCTTTTGATCATTTTGACCCCACGGGGTGAGATCTTGCGTGGAGCCCCAGAACAAGGGAGATTATCAGTTGTCTTGTATGCCTTCCATTTTCTTATTATTTCTCCCACAGTTCATTTCATCACACCAAGCTGCTTTCCTATTGCAGATTCAGTCTTCCCAGACTGGTGCTGGGCTACAATTTTGTTTCTGGTGTCCTTCAACAGCTTTTTGGTCTTCACCACAGTGGAGTTTGGAGTGTGACTGTTTGAGGTTGTGGACAGGTGTCTTTTATACTTATAACAAGTTCAAACAGGAGCCATTACTACAGGTAATGAGTGGAGGACAGAGGAGCCTCTTAAAGAAGTTACATGTCTGTGAGAGCTAGAAATCTTACATGTTTTTAGGTGACTAAATACTTATTTTCCACCATAATTTGCAAAATTAATCTTGCCAAATCATCTTTTTAAGTGGGAGAACTTGCACAATTGGTGGCTGACTAAATACTTTTTTCCCCACTGTATGAAGGGCAGGATGTATGTCTCCATCCTGTCCCCCATAAATCTGCATCCTGCCCCCTCATATGTCTCCATCCTGCCCCTCATATGTCTCCATCCTGCCCCCTCATATGTCTCCATCCTGCCCCCTCATATGTCCCCATCCTGCCCCCACATGTCTCCATCATGCTCCCCATATGTCTCCCCATATTCCAAATTTCAGTTAAAAAAAGCTGCCTGACTCTGATTGACTGGCGGCTCCTATTGCAGTGCAGGAAGTGGTTTTGCATGAAAATACAGTAGATTGCAACTGAACGAGCATCTGAGTAAGGTTACTGCCCAGAGGATCCCTGATTTCAGAGATCGGACCCCTTATTTAACTTCACTACATGCCATAATATTATAAGATTAAAACACCACTTTAAACTTGAGGTTCACTGGTCCCTAAGCCATGGTAAAAAGGGGGCACCTTAGATAAGTCACAAGGAAAAGTAATCAGCCATTTATGGTCTACTAGATGGTGGCCCGATTCTAACACATCGGGAATTCTAGAATATGCATGTCCACGTAGTATATTGCACAGCCCATGTAGCATATTGCTCAGTCACGTAGTATATTGCCCAGCCACGTAGTATATTGCCCAGCCACGTATTATATTGCCCAGCCACGTAGTATATTGCCCAGTCACGTAGTATATTGCCCAGCGAGTGAGTTACCCGCAGCATAACGCGGTCCGTTACCGCTGGCATTAACCCTGTGTGAGCGGTGACTGCGGGGAGTATGGAGCGAGCGCCAGGCGCTGACTGCAGGGGAGTAGGGAGGGACTAATCGGACTGTGGCCGTCGCTGATTGGTCGTGGCAGCCATGACAGGCAGCTGGCGAGACCAATCAGCGCCTTGGACTCCATGACAGACAGAGGCCGCGACCAATGAATATCCATGTCAGAAAGAAGGACAGACAGAAGGACAGACAGAAAGACGGAAGTGACCCTTAGACAATTATATAGTAGATCCTGTCAACGTGATATACTGTACCCTTGCATAGAAACTTAATTTTTTTTTTTACATTTTCCTATTTTTTACTTGGGTATAAAAGTTTTTGTAATCATCACTTGGTGTTTATTTTTTAGACTAAATGTAGAGGTATGTTATAACACCACCAACGCCCCACATGCTAGAAAAGTATTACTGGGATAAATAAGCAAATACTGCCCGCGCGTTAAACATTTCCAAAGAAGCAGAGATGTACTTTTTTTTTTACATCGTGTTCCACTAAGTTTCATTCAGAAACCACAGAGAAGGCATTCACTGAGCGCTTCGTTCTATCAAAGGTTATGGTGAATGTTATGAAAGTCTACGCTAAAGCCGCAAGTCCTGATATTGCAATTTAGGTTTGTAATTTTCAATTTCATTGAAACCAGAGGGTCTCTAAAACCTACACTTTTCTTAGCAGGAAAAGAAGTTTTAAAACACATTAGCAGATTTGCTTATAAAGAAAATAGACTATAAGGGGTACAATAGGATACTTTTTTTGGGACGTAGTTGTCATAGCCAGATACTGGTACCTGACTAAAGAGGAGAAAATCTGAAAATTCGACTGCAACAGATTCAGGCGAATTTGACTTCAAAATTTGATTTGCATCGCCATTTTTTTGTTATGTGAATTGGATCTGACGGACTCCATAGCATAGTAAACATATATACTGTATTTTTTTTAAATTATATTCCCCTTTCCCAGGCAACTCGCCTATCCCTCTGCGTAGCTCCTTGCCCGGTTCTCTTGTCCACGTGTAGGTGACCTAGTCCAGAGGTCCCCAACTCCAGTCCTCAAGGCCCACCAACAGGTCATGTTTTCAGGATTTCCTTTGCATTGCACAGGTGATGCAATTATTACCTGGGCAAGACTAAGGAAATCCTGAAAACATGACCTGTTGGTGGGCCTTGAGGACTGGAGTTGGGGACCTCTGACCTAGTCCACTTGTAGGTGGGTACCTCCTGTTCCCTTTCCGTTTTCACTGTGGTCTTAGGCGCCTCCGGTGCTGGCTACATCTATCAACATGACGAGGGTTCTAGACCCCTGTGAAGATGGAATAGTACCAGAGGCATCTAGACAAGGACCAAGAGCAGAGGAACAGGTGAGGCAAGTATGAGATTTTTTCTATTTTTTTATACTCTCCTGGCTCTTTAGAATATTTTTTTTAGATTTGCCCAAAGCGCATGTAATTTTTGTAAAAAATTTTAAATTTTTTTTACAGAATCCTATTTTTTGGGAAATGTGCTCTGTGCCTAAGGGTATCCAAAATATTCACATAAGAGGAAATCCGTATTATAAGTGGAAGAATTGCTTTCTAATTACTGAGAGATCTCAGCTGGGGTCACGACTTTCCATTGTTTTTTGCACCTCTCTTTCTTCATATGTTGAAGACCTGTGTCATTTCTTATTATTACACATAATTTATGAACATCTATGGTGATTTCTTTGACAGTGTGGATTGGATGGGTTGTTCCCGACATCTGGCGAGAATTTCTTGACAATAGCACCTTTAGAAATATATTTACTTAGAAAATTGGTGACGTGTTCAATACTTATGTCACCCTCTGTGTATATAAAAGTGTTTTGTTTTTTGTTGGCCATAGTCTAATAATATATCACATTCATTTGGATCATATTTAATAGGTTGTCAGACTGGTATATATAAAAAAGAAGTGAGACCCTCACAAAGCTCCTGATGATTAATTGGTCCATACTGGTCACCACTTCCTGGTTCTATTTTGACACACTAAAAATGGCAGGAAATGTGCACTCAGCCAATCACAAACCACTAAGCCTCAAAATATTTTGACCCTGCGATCCTTTAAGATAGCAAAACAGCAATGGAACGTATTGTTATGAGTTATGTTTGGTTTTTTTTTACATCCTGTTCTGCAATATTTTCCTCTTTTTCCCCTAAAAATGTACATGGCCAAAAAAAAAAATTCATTTATAAAAAAAAAAAATAATTCTAATAAAGAGATTTGGTTTTGTGGTCCGATCTATCAAAATATAGAATCATAGCAAAAACCATACAGCAAAAAAAAAGCCAAAATGACAGTGTTGCCGATTGCCCCATCTGCCCTCCAAAATGCAATAAAAATTGATCAAAATATTGTGTGTGTCCGAAAATACCACCAATAAAAATGTAAATTCACCGTGTAAAAAATCAAGTCCTAGTACGGATATGTTGATGGTGAAAAATAAAAAAATGTATGCCTCTTGGAAAAATTATTGGAGCAAAAAAAAAAACAAAAAGGCAAAACTGTCCGGGTTGTCAGTCCAACGCCACTGATCGTTAGTGTAATTCCACCAAACATATGCTACCGTGTATATTTCACCGGTGGGACCTCCATATGGCGCCACGCTGGAATCTTCACTTGGCCCCGTGTACTAAATAAGAGATTAAACACATTTTGATCCCGATCTTCTTATCCTTATGCTTGATCCAATCAGATTTCTTATTTTTACTTTATACTGCTATTGCTATTTTTTAAGCTTTTTTTTGCTATTAGCTGTTACGGCCCGGGAGAAAAAAGTCTGATGGCTGGATCCGTAAAGACTCTGATTTGACGCACGTGGTTGACAAATTTTATACATAGCGCCAGCCCGGACACCTGACGTCGGCGGCTGATCTTCAGTATCTGAGCGCCGGCTGAGGCTGTTTTGGCTTTTATCTCGCTGACAGTGACCCGCTGGCAGAACAGATGGCAGTAAATGAATACTGGCACCTACTCCGACACGCAGAATAGAGATTTATTTTTTTTAATATTAGTTAAGAATACTTACCTTACAGTCATTCTTTCATGTTCAATATTAATATAAACATTTACGGTATAAATATTTTTAGAATTCGACTGCAGATATTGTTGTAAAGGGGGTGACAATTGTTGTCTTGACCTTTTTTTTACCTTTGACCAAATTTTTCATTGATATTTTCCTATTACATTGTGTGTTTAGTTTAACATGAAAAAGCGGTGAAATGTCCTAAATCCTTTTTAGATTGATACCATTTTGGGAAAAATATGACATTTTGATTTTATTCTTTGGCAAGGTCGCAGCAACTGCAAAAACTTAATTCTGGCGTTACGATTTTTTTTTCTTGATGGAGTTAACTAGCTTTATATTTCGATAGAATGGAGTTTTATGGAGGCGGCGATACCAACGTATGTTTCGTTTTACAATACCTTTTTTTTTTTATTCAAATTTTTATGTTTTTTTAAATGTTTTCAAAAAGTTTGTGCGTTGGTTAAAAGGATTGTGTCCATTTTTTTAAATGGGCAACATTAAAAAGTGCTTGTAAAAACGAGCAGCATTGCAGTTTACATTGGGAGGAGCGCGCATTTGCGAGGCTCCTCCGATCAAAATATTGCATATGGGAACTGCTGTTCTTAAAATATATATATATATATATATATATATATACAGTGGGGCAAAAAAGTATTTAGTCAGTCAGCAATAGTGCAAGTTCCACCACTTAAAAAGATGAGAGGCGTCTGTAATTTACATCATAGGTAGACCTCAACTATGGGAGACAAACTGAGAAAAAAAGATCCAGAAAATCACATTGTCTGTTTTTTTTATCATTTTTTTGCATATTATGGTGGAAAATAAGTATTTGGTCAGAAACAAACAATCAAGATTTCTGGCTCTCACAGACCTGTAACTTCTTCTTTAAGAGTCTCCTCTTTCCTCCACTCATTACCTGTAGTAATGGCACCTGTTTAAACTTGTTATCAGTATAAAAAGACACCTGTGCACACCCTCAAACAGTCTGACTCCAAACTCCACTATGGTGAAGACCAAAGAGCTGTCAAAGGACACCAGAAACAAGATTGTAGCCCTGCACCAGGCTGGGAAGACTGAATCTGCAATAGCCAACCAGCTTGGAGTGAAGAAATCAACAGTGGGAGCAATAATTAGAAAATGGAAGACATACAAGACCACTGATAATCTCCCTCGATCTGGGGCTCCACGCAAAATCCCACCCCGTGGGGTCAGAATGATCACAAGAACGGTGAGCAAAAATCCCAGAACCACGCGGGGGGACCTAGTGAATGAACTGCAGAGAGCTGGGACCAATGTAACAAGGCCTACCATAAGTAACACACTACGCCACCATGGACTCAGATCCTGCAGTGCCAGACGTGTCCCACTGCTTAAGCCAGTACATGTCCGGACCCGTCTGAAGTTTGCTAGAGAGCATTTGGATGATCCAGAGGAGTTTTGGGAGAATGTCCTATGGTCTGATGAAACCAAACTGGAACTGTTTGGTAGAAACACAACTTGTCGTGTTTGGAGGAAAAAGAATACTGAGTTGCATCCATCAAACACCATACCTACTGTAAAGCATGGTGGTGGAAACATCATGCTTTGGGGCTGTTTCTCTGCAAAGGGGCCAGGACGACTGATCCGGGTACATGAAAGAATGAATGGGGCCATGTATCGTGAGATTTTGAGTGCAAACCTCCTTCCATCAGCAAGGGCATTGAAGATGAAACGTGGCTGGGTCTTTCAAAATGACAATGATCCAAAGCACACCGCCAGGGCAACGAAGGAGTGGCTTCGTAAGAAGCATTTCAAGGTCCTGGAGTGGCCTAGCCAGTCTCCAGATCTCAACCCTATAGAAAACCTTTGGAGGGAGTTGAAAGTCCGTGTTGCCAAGCGAAAAGCCAAAAACATCACTGCTCTAGAGGAGATCTGCATGGAGGAATGGGCCAACATACCAACAACAGTGTGTGGCAACCTTGTGAAGACTTACAGAAAACGTTTGACCTCTGTCATTGCCAACAAAGGATATATTACAAAGTATTGAGATGAAATTTTGTTTCTGACCAAATACTTATTTTCCACCATAATATGCAAATAAAATGTTAAAAAAACAGACAATGTGATTTTCTGGATTTTTTTTTCTCAGTTTGTCTCCCATAGTTGAGGTCTACCTATGATGTAAATTACAGACGCCTCTCATCTTTTTAAGTGGTGGAACTTGCACTATTGCTGACTGACTAAATACTTTTTTGCCCCACTGTATATAAACCTGTTAAGAGTTTATATTATCCCTTTTTACCAGTTCATAAATAAATTAAAAAATTAAAAAAATGACCATTTGTTCTAACCATGTCCATAATAGTCCAAACTTTTTTTAAAATACCGACGAGAAAAACAAAATCAAAGCTCCAAAATTGCAGCACAACAAAAAATCAAAACATCTTTTCTATACCAAAATGGTAACACAATCCGTCATACCGATCCGCCATGAGAAAAATAAAAAAAATTAAGGGAACACAAAACAATTTTTTTTTAATCAAAGTTCAGAATTTTTTTTAAATAAATTTTAAAAAAGTCATGTTCTGTATTGTCATTTTTGTACTGATCTGAAGAATCATAAAATGAACGCCAAAACACAGAACAACACCCCCCTCCAAAAAATTACAGAATTGCATTTTTTTCCCCATTTCTCCTCACTTTTTTCCCCCCCGTTTTTCAGAATTATATGGTGAATTCATTTAAAGCTACAAATCATACCACAAAAAAAAAAAAAGAAAAAGAAAATCAAAAGGTTACTACTTTTGGAAGAAGGGGAAAGAAACGAAAACAGAAAATGAACATGTGATCCAGGGGTTAAAAATCCCACAGCTTTTCAAAAGGATAATAGTAACAACAATAACATTATACATAATAATAATAATAATAATAATAAATAAGACTAATAATGCTAATTAATAATATGAATAATATAAATAATAATAAAACCACCACTAATAATAATATAAATAATAATAATAATACAAATAATACATTTTAATAATAATACCACCACTAAGAATAATATAAATAATAATAATACAAATAATAACAATAATGATAATAAATAATAATAAGGCTAATAATACTAATTAATAATATAAATAATATAAATAATAATAAAACCACCACTAATAATAGTATAAATAATAATATAAATAATATAAATAATAATACATTTTAATAACAATACCACCACTAAGAATAATATAAACAATAATAATACAAATAATAATAATGATAATAAATAATAATAAGGCTAATAATACTAATTAATAATATAAATAATATAAATAATAATAAAACCACCACTAATAATAGTATAAATATTAATATAAATAATAATAATACAAATAATACATTTTAATAATAATACCACCACTAAGAATAATATAAATAATAATAATACAAATAATAATAACAATGATGATAATAAATAATAATAAGGCTAATAATACTAATTAATAATATAAATAATACAAATAATAATAAAACCACCACTAATAATAGTATAAATAATAATATAAATAATAATAATAATACAAATAATACATTTTAATAATAATACCATCACTAATAATAATAATAATAATAATAATAATAATAATAATAATGGTAGTAAGTAATATGAGTATTGTTGGATTTATTTTGTTTCATACTAAAAATGCTAATTTTAGAGAAATGATAAGGAGCAGATTGCAAGCTGCATTTCCCATGTAAAATACATGACAAGTGACCCAGATGGCAGAGGTTTCAGCTTATACAGGCAATATGGCATGCATCAGATTTTCATCATAGTTAATTTATTGTATCACCAGAGAATATGTTGAGCCAGATGCATAAGCAAATTTCCATCCAATTTCCATAAGACTTTAGGCAGCAATGCTGCTTAATCATCTGTATGAATTGTTGGGGTCACAGATCACAAAACCCTATAACTTGCTTTATGATTTACTCAGCTGGTTATTTCCAGGCATAAATTGCCACAATACGTTTTTTTTTTTAACTCTTTTAATTGAAAGGATGTGAAGATGTTCAGTAGATCAATAGTCATTTTCCTTGTGATTGATACAGCGCTCCTAATCCATTGTGTAGAGACAGAGCTGAGGACTCAAATGATGACTGCCTGCAGCCACCACAAGGGGGAGCTAAGAGAGTGCTGCGCAAAACAGTATGCAATAAGATCCTGAGCTCCCTCTAGTGGTGGCTGCAGGCAGCTTGGCTTTCATTAGTTACATATGCACCATATTTGGAACTCTGTAATACGGATTTATACATTTTATCTGCATTATTTACATTTAAGTTGGTCCAAAATTCAGTACTAATAAGTTTTATATCAAATGTTTACAATTGTCTAACTTCAGTTTTTCTCTCCCATCTCTCTCTCCCTCTCTTTATACATTGAAGTGCTAGGCCGAAATCAAATCTGAGTGTCAGCACAAAATGACTGTTCAAACCAAGCATGGGTGCTCGTTGCACCTTTGTTGTGGCCAATTAGTTCAGGGCACCTTCCCAACTGCATGTTGTACATCAATCTTGACTATCTCCGCTGTCTTTCAGGGAAGCGGAAAACTTAGATATATGGGGGAAAAAAGCAGTTGGGAAGGTGCACTGAAATTCTTGGTGACGCCGCGGGTGCACCGAGCTTGTTTTGACCGGCCATTTTGTCTTGACATGATCCTTTTATTTCTTTCCAGACATAGGACTTAATGGAACACACTGCAGACCTTCATACAGCTGGATCCTAGTTGTGGCTGTTTGCGGGAATCCCACATCGCCGCCAGGACCTCTTTGAGCTATGTTCATTGAACATAGCCTATACATCAGGAGAAGGGTCTTCACTCAAACCATTAATGTAATAACGTACTTCCCGCGATGTAACGATGGATATGAAATTCTGACAATAAATCCTATTTGACGAGATGGATGGCTGTGAGGAGCAGATCAAAAAGAAAGGTGAGTTTTTTGTTTGTTTTTTCCATTTTGATGGATTTTGATGGATTTTCATGGCTCAGAAAAATGGCGCCCGCTGATTCCACGTGGAAAAGAATTGCAAAAAGTCCGCATTTTGGAAAATACAAATTTTTGTAAAATTCAAGTAGAAACCAATTCCAGTCGAATTTATTCGCTAAACTCTCTATATGTATTTCAATTCTATGTCTTCTTAAAAAGTCACAAATTATGAAGCACATGACATTTGCACAAGAATTTGCAATTTTTACTATTTTGCACTTCTCTCTTCCTCTTTCCACTTCTTAAAAGTGTAAAGAAAAGAAGATGTAGCTTGAAATGAATGAGCCGGAATCCAATGGCCAGACAGAATTGTCGTTAGACATTATCAGTAATTATTGCACAAATAGGGCCCTATCATAGGAAAATGGGTCTCCGATCACTTCTAAACCATGATTTGCACTAAATTGTGCACCGAAATGAACATATATAAGATATGGGAACTCACGTTTAGTTATTACTGGCGGGTAACAGAGTGTGGGTCTTATGGAACGGAACTTAAATGAAGTCTGATGACAACCGCTAGGGTTCATTTCACTTTTGTGCTTTCTCGAATGGTTTAACCTTTCTTAAAGAGGTGGCTGAGATGCTGCTTGCCCTTTCTTTCTAGGTTACTTCTCAACGTGTCGCTTGACAAAAATTGACTGTTTGAACATCAGACTGACATTTCCTTCAGGTCCTGTTGCAATGACTGGTGCATTATGTTCTTGTTTGAAAAAGGAGGTTCAAAAAGTGTTTCCTTTTCTCTTTAACTTTCAATTGATTGTGTCTTCCAGAGATATACCACATATAAAACAAGCAATATAGAGAAAAGTATTAGGACACTAACACATTCCCCTGTCAGGAGCTTTTTTGTTCTCCTTTTCTTCATCCAAAGGTATTAATATAGATTTAGCCCCTCTGCAGATTTAACAGCTCCTGGTCTTGTGGGAGGACTTTCTACAAGATGTTGGAGGCATCTCTGGAAGTTTTTGCCCCTTCATCCAGAAGAGCATTTGTGAGATCAGACTGTGATGTTGGGGAGAGGCCGCGCTCACCATATCCGTTCTAGTTCGTTCCAGAGGTGTTTGATGGGATTGAGTCAGTGCTCTATGCGAACCAGTCATGTTCTTCCATTTGCGCCCTCAACCATGTCAGGACATCCCCTCAACAGGGCAGACAAAGCACGCCTGTGCCGGAGCCGCGGCAGAAAGACAAGAAGAGGACGTAATCGCATGAAGACAGGAGGCGTCGGACCGCGACGTCCATCGGACCGGACCACAGCGGGACTGCCCCTGGGTGAGTATCATATAACCTGTTTTTCTTACCTTTCAGGTTCCATCGGGGCTTATCTACAGCATTCCAGAATGATTTAGATAAGCCCCTGATGCCGGTGGCCTTAGATCATATACAATTTTTGGGGTGACAGATTCCCTTTAATACCAGAGGAGGTCTGGACTCTGCAGTTATGGAGTCAGTAGAGCATTGGTGATTTTTCCACCCTCTGCCCCTCAGCACTCGGTGACCCCACTCTGAAATGTTACCAGGTCTCCACTTGGTGGCTGAGTTGCTGCGGTTCCTTCCACTTAATAATATCTCTCACAGGTGATGGGGAAAGATTTAGGAGGAAGAAATGTCATGAATGGACTTGTTACACTGGTGGCTCCTATCACAGGACCGCTCTGGTATCAGTGAGCTCAGCATCACCGGCCATTCTGTCACATGTTAGTAAAGGCAGACGGCATGGAGGGGTGAGTCACTTGATGCTTTACACCAGGGCTGAGGGTCTGGATTTTCTACATCAGGAGCGAAGGGCTGAATGTTCTACACTGGGGGCGAGGGACCAGATGTTATATACGGGGGCGAAGGACTGGATGTTATATACCGGGGGCGAAGGACTGGATGTTATATACCGGGGGCGAAGGACCGGATGTTATACACCGGGGGCGAAGGACCGGATGTTATATATCGGGAGTGAAGGACTGGATGTTATATACCGGGGGTGAAGGACCAGATGTTATACACCGGTGGCGAAGGACTGGATGTTATATACCGGGGGCGAAGGACCGGATGTTATACACCGGGGGCGAAGGACCGGATGTTATATATCGGGAGCGAAGGACTGGATGTTATATACCGGGGGTGAAGGACCAGATGTTATACACCGGGGGCGAAGGAGCGGATGTTATATATCGGGGGTGAAAGACTGGATGTTATATACCGGGGGCGAAGCACTGGATGTTATACATATGGATCGAGGGGCCAGATGTTATACATTGGGGGGCCAGATATTATAAACCGGGGGCAATGAGGCCGGATATTTTATACAGGGGCACTGGAACTGAATGAAAACCCTAACTCAAGATGCTACAACTTGGTACATGGTTGCGTTTTATCAATCAAACTGGTGGTTTGGTACACACGTCAGTGACTGGAAATTTGACCACAAAATTATTTTATAGCCATTTTCATCAAGGTCAGGTTGTAATGACTGGTGGATACTTGTCTAAGTTGTCTGGCTCTTTGGTTTTGTCAGCCCAGTCAAGTATTTCCATACCTACCAAAACAAGTAAAATAGAAACCTTTAAATCCCACCCAAGCTATGAAAAAAAACTTGTTGGGAAAATCTACTTCCACTTCAGATAAATCCTGCCGCTTTGTAGCCAGTAGCATGCTTGTATTTGTTGGGATTTGTCTTAGAAATTCCTGGACGGTCTCAATTTTGCGACTTTAGGAAAAACTATGTTTTGTAAGTGTAATGACCAGGCCAAACGTTCCCTGCTATCCACCCCCACACGGTGTCCGCAGCCGAAGGAATTGTGACACACACCGGTCTTGGGGATAACAGTTGCTTTTACTTCAGCAGGAACAGGAATTATAACTTGGAACAAATAAGGAACAGTCTCTCATGGGTCGTCCATGGCAATTACAGTTCACACTTAGATGTTGAGATGTGATTGGGGTCTGGAGCTTTAAGAGCACTGGACAGTGTCTTTTGATAGCTTACAGGAGGTAGATGCAGCAATGAGAGGTTACAGACCTGTACTCGGGGTTAGCTCCACAGTGTGTCATGGCACGTGCACAAGTACTTATAGGTGAATGTAAAAACTGAGGTGATTCCAGTCAGAAAGACTTTAGAATGATGTCACTTATAGGTGAGTGTAAAAACTGAGGTGATTCGAGTCAGAAAGACTTTAGAATGATGTCTGTAGAGGTTTTAGAGGGAACCCAGGCTCTTAGGCCTGCAGGGGATCTTGTAGTGAAAACAGCCTCCACGTGAGTTCTGCTCTCCCTGAGGGCATCCCTCAGACTAAAGAACATTCTAGACTTGCCTGGAAAACAGCTCCTCCTATTGACCATGTGACTAGGAGCTGGCCAATAGGACACTGGATTCACATCTCAGATCCTTAGAAAACAATAATTATGAGTCATTGTACACTTTCAACATTAGATGATGCCAGAACACAGCAAATGAGAAATGCATTGCATCTTAAATGGAGGTGACTAGAAATGGAGAACCATAACTCACAAATGCAGGAGATAATGTAGAGGGGCAGTTAGAGAGTGAGCCAGGGCCGGACTGGCCATCTGGCAATTTTGGCAAATGCC
The DNA here is from genome assembly GCF_032444005.1 of Ranitomeya imitator. NCBI lineage: Eukaryota > Metazoa > Chordata > Amphibia > Anura > Dendrobatidae > Ranitomeya > Ranitomeya imitator. Next base: position 1,200,274,512 of record NC_091282.1, on the reverse strand, counting down.
AGAAGGGCCTGTCTGGTCATGGGCTGCCTTGTCTGTTAGCAGAATCTGTGTTCTCAAGACACTCATACTGTTAAGAGTTGTGATGGAGCACAAGTCGCTGACTCTGTCACTTACCCCAGCAGGCCACGGGTATAATTAAAAATATTGGTCTTGTAGAAAATCTTCCTTTCCTCCATCCAGGGTAATATTAGTAATATGTTCCATCTGGTGCTTGGGGACGGGAACAGCGTGGGCCTGTGTGATTTCAAATGCCAGGACTGAATTTCAGCTCCAGTCCGTACCTGGAGTGAGCTGTAGTGTACAGAAGCTAATCACAATGCAGGGTTACTTAAAGGGAAGGACACACTCTTGACTGGGTCACTACATAAGGATCCTTAAAAATAAAGGCTGTTGACATGCGGGCCTACTTTCAATTCATTCCCTGGATGTAACTTAAAGGAGAATAATAAACATTGTTTTAGTTATTTTTTTTTACCATATTATAGTGTTTTTGTTTTATCTGCGGCTTACACAGAATATTACATCATCAACTTAGTATCCTTAAACGGAATCTGTCACCCCAAACCTCCAATTAAACTATTACAGCCCCTATGAAAATCATGCCTGTATTATAGAATCTACTGCTTTTACTGTCCAGAAAAAACATGTTCTAGTTATTATGTAAATCACGGCTCTTCGGTGCACCCTTGGTGTAGCTAAGGGCTCTGTGCTCCGTAATGTGCCCACAATGAGCATGGGGCGCACTGCCCCATAACCTTGATTGATAGCACACTGCATTAACCGAATCGCAGTCACACACTGACCCTCATGGAGTCCAGTGCCGTGCACACATAGGGCCCAATTCCTCAAAGCCTTCACACCAGAATTTTGGTGTAAAAATCAAGATTTAGGTCCAACTCAGAGTATAGCAAACATTTTTTGCGACTTTTGACGCTTTCATGCCAGTTTCTCTCCGTTCTAAGAAAATGGGTGGACCTGGGGCGGGACAAGCGGTAAAGATTTTGATGATAGGCGGCATTTGCTCCACCCCAAATCTTACTCCAACAGGGGCTGGGGAAGGATTGGTGTCAAGGTATACACAGAAGAGTACTCCACTCGTAAGTCGCTCCTGATTCATGAAGAGACGTGTGCCTGAATCAAAACAAGCGTGAAGAACGTCAGTCTTGATGAATCGGGGCCCATCATTTTAGTGCATGCCCATTGTCCCTCTTCATGCCTGACTCTAATAGGCACATAGGTTCATCAGAGGATTGGCCTACATGCCATGTACTTTATTTGGGTGTTTTTTCGATTTTTTGATCTTGGTTTTCTTCACTGTTGTGATATTTTTCTAGAAATAGAATTGTTGTTTAGTTTCAGTATCGTACACTAATTCGCTCAAACAGTTCGGCCCTTGCCTTGTGTTTGAGCTCTAAGCGTTTTATTTCATTGTTTAGCCTTTCATTGTTTCTGTAAGTTTCCCCATTTATGGTCTCTATATACAATGTGTAGATTGCTTTTACACACTTATTGTGCTGGTGGCATTGTGCTGTAGTACAACATATACAAGACATACATCTTCACATCTTCGGACTGACAGAACATAAGCCAACACCTCTCAACATCAACACAGCTTGAAAAGCATAAACTATGTTGTATACATTGAGGTCTCGTGAACATGGCAAACACATTAGCGGGCAGCCGGGTTAATGTCAATGCACTAAAAAGATTAGCAGATTGTCTTAAAACAATCGTTTGGAGTAATGCTTCTATTTTTTTTCTTTCTCTAATTGCTGGCCTTGAAAAATTGATTGAGTGGATTTAATGTCTGTAATTATGAAGAACTTCCCAGTGCCGGTCATAAAATAGTAATCTTACCATTGTCGGTTGCATTACTCATAAGCCTATACGTTATATCCAGCTCTAAGCCTATTTTGGTCTTTCTCTCTCTGGAAGATGGAGAATGCTTATCATTTGCTATAGGTCCCAGAGGGCAGTTAGGAAGGATGTTCCATAGGATATGGTCATCTTGTGGTCCTATGCAATCTCCGAGCTGTATATTGCACCCGTAGGAGCCTATTGGGTTATATTATATCTACATATGCTTTCCAAATTATGACATACTACATCAGATGCTATTTTGGCATAAGATGAAACTGATGGGACCAATGAAAATCTAGAAAAGGGCCCCTACCTATCATGGGTTTAAAGAAACACTCCAATCAAAATGTTAATGTTCTCAATATATTGCAGTCATCATATTATACAGCACTGTGTGCTTACAATTGCTCATCTTGCCCTTCTACCCAGCTAATTCTTCTCTTTTCCATTAGGTCTGTGATCTCATGTGATTAAAAACTGACTAGCTGAATCCTTCTAAGCTCTATGTAGAAAGAGGAGAGTTTTCAGTTGAACTCCATTGATAAGGCTAAACTATAACACCCAACCTGTCTACAATTGGTGGACAGGAAGGGTGCAGTTCTTTGCAAGATAGCAGCTATTTACCAAATATTTACAATTTATTTGTTAGTCTACAGCAAAAATAGCAAATGTGAAATTACGTTTGTTGGATGTTGAGATAAATGAGAAACCATAGTGTATTGGCTCAACAATGGCCCCCACGTCTGCTATTAAGGGAAGCCATTAGGTCTAATGAACTACTTTTCAGTTTAAAACTGAAGTGCATTGTCCAAAGACGTGTTCACAACACGTTTTGGTCACACCTGATTCAGTCAGGAATTCTGAAGCCTCGAAAAACAGGATTTGCGCATGCACCAAATAATCAATAAGGCGCCAAAATACGTTAGACTAAGATCGGCTGAACCTGCCAATATTGGAGGGATCAATCTAGAGTCAAATGCTTATTGGGCCTCCCCACTTTCCCCGGACAGGTGAGGTTGCAGGAGAAATGGATGGGGCACTCCGAATTTCTGACAGCCAAACTTTTTCATATTAGCCTCGGCTAGTGGAGTCTGTGAGCAGCTCTCTCATAGAAAGCACAGGAGAACTAATGCAACCCCACATAAGAAAACCACCACCACCATGTTTCACTGTATGCATTTTTCTAAATTCATTGGAGAATGGCAAATTTTGTCTAAGGAAGTAGATGATGTTAAGTCACAGTTGCCGCTAACTCAGGTTGTTGTTAACTCATCAAATCAGGAGGATCAGGGTGCAGCGGTGGAAGACGAGGTGGTGGATGACAAAGCCACTGATGCAACCTGGGAAGCAGGTATGCAGAGCGAGGCCAGCAGCACTGAGAACGAGGGATCGGCAGCACCGAAACAGGCAGGCAAATGCAGTGGGGTGACTAGAGGGAGAAGGCAAGCAATTGTTCCGCAGAGCACTGACACTTGTGAATTACTCCGTCAAAGAGTTAGGTGTTCCACAGTCTGGGACTTTTTTAAAGAAAGTTTTGAGACAAAAAAAGGTAATTTGAAACCTGTGCTATGCCAAGATCAACAGGGGCCTGACCACTAAAGGTACCTTCACACTGAACAACTTTCCAACGAGAACGACAACGATCCGTGACGTTGCAGCGTCCTGGATAGCGATCTCGTTGTGTTTGACACGCAGCAGCGATCAGGATCCTGCTGTGACATCGCTGGTTGTCGCTGAAAGTCCGGAACTTTATTTGGTCGTCAGGTCGGCGTGATTTTTTCCAACGAGAACGACAACGATCCGGGACATTGCAGCATCCTGGATAGCGATCTCGTTGTGTTTGACACGCAGCAGCGATCAGGATCCTGCTGTGACATCGCTGGTCGTCGATGAAAGTCCGGGACTTTATTTGGTCGTCAGGTCGGCGTGATTCGTCATGTTTGACAGCAAAAGCAACGATGCCTGCAATGTTTTTTCATGGAGCAACAACCAGCGAGAACGATAAGTACGTCACTGGATCGCTCCTACATCGTTCTGCTGTTGCCGGTGTTTGACATCTCCTAGCGACCTAAACAGCGACGCTGCAGCGATCGGCTCATTGTCTATATCGCTAGTTTATGAAAGTCGAAATGGAACTGATGGAGACACGAACATGTGCCCGGAACTTGATGTGACCAGATCCTAAGTGACCAAGTGTTTGGAATTCTGAAGTTCAATAAAGATTTTGCTCTATACACTCCTATGGGTAATATGTACAATCTGTACAGTAATCGTATGACTAATTACTAATACATCTGTCTACAGTCTGCGTATTCTACAGTTCGGTGAGTCCGGGCGCCAGGCAGCAGCAGTTTTCTGTAATGGGCCTGGTTTCAGGTACTGATCTTATCTGAGATGACAAATAATGCTCATACATTCTCTCGACACACTTCCTATGCCTGCCTATTTACAAAACCGTTTTTCCACTAAAATGTTTCCATTCAAGGGAGTTGTTATCTTTGTGTAAAAATCATGAATGGAATTCCTTGTAGTTTGCAAAAATAACATGGTGATTCCCCCATGTAGACAACATCATTTTGAGTAATTAAAATCATCTGTTGTGGTTTCCTCTCTTTTTACTTTTTTTTTTTTTTTTTACTTTCTCTCATACCCTAAACATAGACTGAAAGGAAGTTACTTGTTAACCGAGCTATGAAGTTGTTTGGGCTCTGAAAAAAGGCAAGTGCATTTACTACGGTAATTATTTTTTAGATTAGCCATTTAAATGCATTATGCGTAATTTGTCCATGAGTATGACAAGATGTTTCCACAGGTGCTAACATTTCCTTGCAGCTCAACCATGTTCAAGGAGCAACTTGTAAATGTAGTTTGCAGCTTGTTCAACACCCCTCCATTGGGTAATACATTTGGGAAGAGTCAACCTGTAGGTTCTTGTAGACTATAGATGGCGTTGTATATTGGATCATGTCTAATTGGTAATGTATACCTTTAGGTTGCCCAATCTGTGGGCAGACGGTTGCAAATGTCCCATTATGCCATTCTATATTATGTGGCTCTTAGAGAGCAGAAGTCATACTTCTTTTTACGATGAAGCCTTAATTGAACACAACACACCTCTTTTTACAGCCCACGTCCCTTGAGAATACCACTCCTCATCACGCTATTGGAGGAGCAGTGGCTTGTAAGAAGTTTTTGAGGCACCTAGTAGAATTTCCAAAACTTCCAGGATTCCGGTAGGTAGGTCTGTTCTTCTTCTCAGATTTCCCGAAAATAATAGATTTCAAAGTTGTCTTGAGGGAGTTTTTTTGAGCCACAGAAGAGAATTGCCAACTCCTCCAGGAGTACAAGAAGTTTCTCCTTTTTTATGGGAGCGTCATAGAAAATTACAGAAGAGTTGGCAAGCAGTAACAGGCAACAAATAAATTCTGAGTTTGATCTTGTCACCTGCATCTGTTGATCATTCTTCTTTGAGCTTCTATCTGAGGAAATCTGTGGTAAGTATTTGCTCTATTGAGTGCTAAAGGGTCAAAAAGGTTTTGTTACTATTGCTGGTCAAGAGCCCCCTGCTCCCATACCTCCCAGCTTTCCACCTGCCAGAGGGTGGTGCGTTTCTGATTGTTGGTCACTTGCCAGAACAAGAAGCTTGTTCTTCAATGTTGCAAGCAAAGGCAGCTTTGCACAGGGGCATGGAAGATAACTGGATGGGGAACTGATCATGATCTCCTATCAATATAGGCATCTTCTGAGTAGTGCTTCCAAATTCTATAGCAAAATGTTTGTAAGTACTGCGCTCCTTGACTATGAGACCCGCTCATCAACAAGCTGTGAATAAAATAAAAAAACTGTTAGTTTTTATTAAAGAAAGATTTTTAACCCCTTCATGAATGGAGGTATTTTCATTTTTGAGTTTTCATTTTTCGCTCCCCTCCTTCCCAGAGCCATAACTTTGTTTATTTTTTTGGTCAATAAGGCCATGTGAGGGCTTGTTTTTTTGCGAGACGAGTTGTACTTCTGAATGACACCATTGCTTTTAACACATTGTGTATTGGAAAACGGGGAAAAAATCAAAGTGCGGTGAAATTATAAAAAAAAAGTGCGATTCCACAATTGTTTTTTGTTTCGCTTTTTTACTATGTTCTCTAAATGCTAAAACTAAGCTGTCATTATGATTTTCCAGGTCATTAAGAGTTCATACACACCAAACATGTCAAGGTGCTTTTTTGCTAAATGGTGGAAAAAAATTCCCAAATTTGTAAAAAAAGAAAAAAAATTGCTCCATTTTCCGATACCAGTAGGGTCCCCATTTTTCATAATCTTGCGTTGGTTGAGGGCTTCCTTTTTGCGTGCCGAGCTGAGGTTTTAATGATACCATTTTGGTGCAGATATGATTTTTTCATCGCCAATTATTGCATTTTAATGCAATGTGGCGGGGACCAAAAAACGTAATTCTGGCTTTTTGTTGTTTTTTTCTCATTACGCCATTTTGCAATTGGGTAAAAAAAAATTTATTGATAGATCGGGCGATTCTGAATGCGGCGATACCAAATATGCATTAGTCTGATTTTTTTAATTTTATTTTGAATGGGGCGAAAGGGTGGTGATTTGAACTTTTATGTTTTTGTTTATATTTTTAAATACATTTTTTTTTATTTTTAGCATGCTTCAATAGTTTTCATGGGAGACTAGAAGCTGCCATAACACGATCAGCCCTGCTACACACAGGCTATGATGAGATCGCCTGTACGTAGCAGAAATGATGACTTGCTATGAGCGCCAACCACCGGGCAGGTCTCATAGCAATCCGGCAGTGACAACTATAGAGGTCTGCTGGAGACCTCTAGTTGTCATGCCAACCCATCGGCGACTGCCGTTATGTGGCACGGATTTCCGGCGCGCTTGCCTCAAGAGCGTGTTAAATGCTGCTGTCAGAGTTTGACAATGGCATCTAATGGGTTAACAGCGGTGGAAGGATCACGATTCCTCCCACAGTTGTTAGTGGCACGTGTCAGCTGTTCAAAACAGCTGACATGTGGCGGAAAAGATGTGGGCTGAGCGCCGGAAACCACATCAAAGGGAGTGTGTCCGACATCGGCGTATTATTACGCCCAATGTCGGAAAGGGGTTAATAAGAAATAAATTGCAAATGTTGGCCATTTAAGAAGATGTAATTAATATTTCCTTATAATCTTTTATACCAATGGGGGCCTTATATTGCAGTTTTTCTTGAATGATTGTTCTTGCCAAGAGACCAGAACAATAAACAATTAGATGACTATTTTCAACGACTCTATTTATAACCTTTCTGAAATAATACCCTCTGCGTCCAAAGAAATGGGTCAGCAATAGCTTATTTGTTATACTTATACATTAAACAGAGACCATGTGGCGAATTCTGCGAAAACATTTCTTTCGTTTCTCTAAATGATAGGGCATATCTAAATAATGTTTATTATTAGATATTAAGGCCAGTGAACCATTCCCATTGTGGTTCCTATGTATAAAATGTTCCACAATATTTATAGAATTCACTCTCAATTCAAGCACAACGACAATTCACAAAGGTTATGTTGGGTTTTCTCATAGAGTATGTATGTTTGGATTAAAAACTTAAGAACATTACATTTGGTAGACAAAATCCATTAACTTATACTCCTCCTTTTTTCGGCTTTAGAATTATAGTCATATACAGGGTGGAGCGCGGTAATTTGCTTTTTTGCACTGCATGCTGTGGCGGCACTGTCGGTCGAAGAGAGGGGAGAGTGGGTGTGGCTTACAGAGGCTGATGGGAGATTTGTATTCCTCTGCCTTTCAGTTGCCATCATGCAGTGGACACGTGAGGAGAGGTCATTTTGTGTTGAAGCGTATTTTTCAAATGCCCACTCGATCATTACAGTGCAGCGTGCTTTTCGTTTACAATTCGCTGTTCCTCCACGCGGACGTGTTCCTGGACGGCAATCAATTGTAAATTGGGTGAATGCATTCAGAACAGCAGGGAATGTGTCATGTGTACGAAGGGGACCTGAGAGAAGGATTACAACACCACAAAACATCGAGAGAGTTAGAGCAGCAGTACTGCAATCTCCGAAACGCTCTGCTCGGAAGCAATCATTTGCTCTTGGCATTTCAAGACGTTCTCTCCACCGGATTCTTCATGATGAACTGAATTTTCACCCGTATAAAATGTGCGTGGTCCAACATTTGTCAGCATGGGACTATTTGACACGGCGGACCTCTTGTGAAGACATGTTAGCAACGATACCCCGTGACGCAATTGTGTTTTTTTCTGATGAGGCACATTTTCACCTCATTTTCACTGTGTGGTGCGCCATATCACGAGTAGGCATCATTGGTCCTTACTTTTTTCAGGATAATGGTCGTGCCATAACTGTGAACTCCGAACGGTACTTGTCTATGATACAGGATTATTTTCAGCCGGCTCTTGAGGCAATGGAACTAGAGGATACATGGTTCCAACAGGATGGTGCCACTGCACACACAGCGAGGGTTACCATGAATTGTTTGAGGCAAATGTTTCCTGGACGGCTTGTCTCTTTGAGGGGAGATGTGAACTGGCCAGCACGCTCACCAGATTTAGCCCCATGCGATTTTTTCCTTTGGGGTTACCTGAAGACTAAGGTGTATATCAACCGTCCCAACACCTTGGAAGACCTAAGGAACAATATTGAAGCTGAAATTGGCAGAATACCAGTGGACATGCTTGTTAGAGTTCATGAAAACTTCAGAAAACGTATGCAGCAGTGTGTGGATAGCGAAGGTCGACATTTGCCAGATACACTATTTAAAACCATGTAATTTAAAAATTCCATTACTGTTCAGTATAATTAAAATATAAAATAAATTTTTCTAATGATCATAATTTTTTTATTTCATTCCCAAATCAGCAAATTACCGCGCTCCACCCTGTATTAATATCAAAAGAATTAACTAACGTCTACACCTAAAAAGTAGAGAAAAGTGAAAAGATCTGATAAACAGCAGAGGCAACATGCTGCCAAAACATCCTCAAAGGCAAAATCTGCTTCTTCTGTGGTCAGCTCAGGAGCAGGAGATGCCACGTGTGCTTTTGGTGGAGTTGGCTCAAAAATGAATGAAAGGTTTGGTAATGGTCATGGTGGTGGAGAGTCCGAAGTGCTGGCGAAGTTCTTCTCCATGTTAGCAACAGATGAATCTTTGTCGGTCGGCATGCTCTGCAGCAGGAAAACAAACCATGAATGCCCAATCCATGCTCAAATAGACTTGGTATACATCAACAAATGAAGCAACATCATATGGTTATTTTAGGAAAAGCTAGCCAACAATTTGAAAAGGGGATCATCTTTCTGGCAGCTGGGCCGCATCCTCAAGTAGTAGCTGGTCAATGTTTTCATCACCATCATTGTCATTCACAACTACTGCTTGTCACACTTCAATTACTCCTCCTCCATTTCCATGATGCTGCCAGACATCCATCTTTCATGTTGACAAGTAAACAGGCATACCTTCAAAGACAATTTCTCTTTTGCAAACTTTTCTCCCACCTGGTAAAGTTGATGGTGATGCATATGTTACTGTACCACATAGTGGAGTCGGACGTCTTTTGAGAAATTGAGGGCATGGGCCTAATCTAGTTGGAGGATATCCATTTACCTTTATTTTTCACAGAAGGGAATGCCTTCTTTGTGCTTAAACGTGCAGGAGAACATTGGCCGCTCTTTTGACTTGTCAATGAGCTAAAATGTGCGCTGCACCATATAGAAGTCAAGCAGCAACTGTAGATAGGAACAATGCATGCCTTTCACTGCCTACTGGATGAATGTTTTCACCATTTTTTGTTTTGTGGTAAATCCTCCATGTTTTTGTGCTATGTCTGGATCCACTGCCAGTTGGTGGTTATATGTCTCCTCTCTAACATGCATCCTCCTCAACAGACATGACCCCCATCTCCAAAAGTAAAAGGGCACAGCATTGCAACCCACTCCCACCATCAGTTTTTCCCTTAATTAATCAACACTAATCATTATTATTATATTTTATTTATATAGCATCATTAATTCCATGGTGCTGTACATGAGAAGGGATTACATCAAAATACAAATATCACTTACAGAAAAAAAGCTAACAATGACAGACTGATACCGAGGGAAGAGGACCCTGCCCTTGCGGGCTTACATTCTACAGGATTATGGGGAAGGAGACAGTAGGTCGAGGGTTGCAGTAGCTCCGATAGTGTTGAGGTGGCCGTGTGCTCATTACAGGCTGTAAGCTTCTTTGAAGAGGTGGGTTTTGAGGTTTCTTTTGAAGAATCTAAATGTGGTGGATAACTGGATGTGTTGGGGCACAGAATTCCAGAGGATGGGGGATATTTGGGAGAAGTTTTGGAGGCGATTGGGTGAGGAGTGAAAAGCGTGGAGGAGAGAAAGAGGTCTTGGGAGGACCGGAGACTACGTGAGGGAAGATATTGAGAGATTAGTTTGGAAATATACGGAGGAGAAGGTTATGGATGGCTTTGTAGGTCAGTGTTAGTAGTTTAAACTGGATACGCTGGGAAATTGGGAGCCAGTGAAGGGATTTGCAAAAAGGGGAAGCAGGAGTGTAGAGAGGAGAGAGATTAATTAGTTGGGCAGCATAGTTAAGGACGGACTGGAGGGGTGCGAGAGTGTTAGAAGGTAGGCCACAGAGGAGGATGTTGCAGTAGTCGAGGTGGGAGATGATTAGGGCATGCACAAGCATTTTGGTAGAGTGAGGGTTGAGGAAAGGACAGATTCTGGAAATATTTTTGAGCTGGAGGCGACAGGAGGTGGCGAGAGCTTGGATGTGTGGTTTGAAGGACAGGGCAGAGTCCAGGGTTACTCCGAGGCAGCGGATTTTGGGGACAGGGGAAAGTGTGATTTCATTTATTTTGATAGATCAGGTAGGGAAAATATGCAAGATGGAGGAAAGATAATTAGTTCAGATTTGTCCACATTGAGTTTTAGGAAGCGAGAGGAGAAGAAGGAAGATATGGCTGATAGACACTCTGGGATTCTGGAGAGCAGAGAGATGACATCTGGGCAAGGGAGGCAGATCTGAGTATCATCAGCATATAGATGGTACATGTTGTGAATTCTGCTCTTGGGTTCCCTCCAGTGGTTGTAGCTGGGAATGCAGTTGTCTCTGAGTCACGGTCCTGGCCAGGTGTATCTGCTAATTGCTGTTCTGACTGGTATATTTAAGTGTGCAGGATTCATTAGCCCTTGCCAGTTGTCAATGTTTCTCTGGAAGTGTTGGATCTCAGCCTGGCCTCTCCTGCTTATCTGCCAGCTCAGCAAAGATAAGTGTTTGTTTCTTTTCCTGTGGCACACATGCAGTGTGCTTATTTTCAATACTATTCATTTGTTATTTCTTTTGTCCAGATTAGAATGTGTTTGTGTTTTCTCAGTCTGATTGGTTTCACTGGAGTTGCAGATATACGCTCCTACATCTTTAGTTAGATGTAGGAGGTTTTTTGTATATTCCGCTGTGGATTTTTTTTTGAAGGGTTTTTATACTGACCGCACAGAATTCTGTCTGTTATGAACTGGTAATTCAGAACCACAATGGACATTGAAGTTCAGAGCACACAAAGTGACCTGACAATTACCAAAAACATAGGACGAGCTCTGAGACGTGGGAACTCTGCTGACCGCAATCCCTAATCCTATCCAACCACACTAAAGGTAGCCGTGGAGCGCTCCTGACCAGTCCTATGCGCCTCGAGCACAGCCTGAGAAACTAGCTAGCCCTGAAGATAGAAAAATAAGCCTACCTTGCCTCAGAGAAATACCCAAAAGGAAAAGGCAGCCCCCCACATATAATGACTGTGAGTTGAGATGAAAATACAAACGCAGAGATGAAATAGATTTAGCAAAGTGAGGCCCAACTTACTGAACAGACCGAAGATAGGAAAGATTGCTTTGCGGTCAACACAAAACCCTACAAACAACCATGCAGAGGGGGCAAAAAGACCCTCCGCACCGACTAACGGTACGGAGGTGTTCCCTCTGCGTCCCAGAGCTTCCAGCAAGCAAGAAAAACCAATAAAGCAAGCTGGACAGAAAAAATAGCAAACAAAAATAGCACAAGCAAAACTTAGCTTATGCAGGAAGACAGGCCACAGGAACGATCCAGGAGGAAGCAAGACCAATACTAGAACATTGACTGGAGGCCAGGATCAAAACACTAGGTGGAGTTAAATAGAGCAGCACCTAACGACTTAACCTCATCAACTGAGGAAGGAAACTCAGAAGCCGCAGTATCACTCTCATCCACCAAAGGAAGCTCACAGACAGAACCAGCCAAAGTACCACTCACGACCACAGGAGGGAGCTTGGTCACAGAATTCACAACAGTACCCCCCCTTGAGGAGGGGTCACCGAACCCTCACCAGAGCCCCCAGGCCGACCAGGATGAGCCACATGAAAGGCACAAACCAGATCGGCAGCATGGACATCAGAGGCAAAGACCCAGGAATTATCTTCCTGACCATAATCTTTCCACTTAACCAGGTACTGGAGTTTCCGTCTCGAAACACGAGAATCCAAAATCTTCTCCACTATATACTCCAACTCCCCTTCAACCAAAACCGGAGCAGGAGGATCAATAGATGGAACCTGTTGTGAATTCTGTGGCAGAGCTCCCTCCTGTGGTCACAAGTGGTACTTCGGCTGATTCTCTCTGTGAGCTTCTGTTGGTGGAGGGAAGTGGTACTGCGGCTTCTGAGTTTCCTCCCTCAGGTGATCTGGTGAGGTCATTAGGTGCTTCTCTACTTAACTCCACCTAATGCTTTGATCCTGGCTTCCTGTCAATGTTCCAGTGTTGGACTTGCTTTTCCCTGGATCATTCCTGTGGCCTGCTGCTCTGCATAGCTAAGTTCTTCTTTGCTATTTGTTTGCTATTTTTTCTGTCCAGCTTGTCTAATTTGTTGCTGGAAGCTCTGGGACGCAAAGGGTGTACCTCCGTGCCGTTAGTTCAGTACGGAGGGTCTTTTTGCCCCCTTCTGCGTGGTTTTCTTTAGGGTTTTGTCTAGACCGCAAAGTTACCTTTTCTATCCTCGATCTGTTAAGAAAATCGGGCCTCACTTTGCTGAATCTATTTCATCTCTACGTTTGTCTTTTCATCTTAACTCACAGTCATTATATGTGGGGGGCTGCCTTTACCTTTGGGGTATTTCTCTGAGGCAAGGTAGGCTTATTTTCTATCTTCAGGCTAGTTAGTTTCTCAGGCTGTGCCGAGTTGCATAGGTAGAGTTAGGCGCAATCCACGGCTGCCTCTAGTGTTGTTTGGAGAGGATTAGGGATTGCGGTCTGCAGAGTTCCCACGTCTCAGAGCTCGTTCTATGATTTTGGGTTATTGTCAGGTCACTGTATGTGCTCTGACCGCTATGTCCATTGTAGTACTGAATTGCCTTTCATAACAGTACAGGAAGCCAAAAGTACTAATGATTCTCAATAGAGTGAAAAAAGAAGTTCTGAGACCATTTTTTTTCTTTACACTGTGTTTTGCCTTTTTTTCCCCTAGACATTTGGGTGGTTCAGTACACAGGTGTAGCGATGGACATTAGAAGTCTGTCTTCATTTGTGGATCAGCTCTCGGCAAGAGTACAAAAGATTCAAGACACTATTGATCAGAAAGCTATGTTGGAACCAAGAATTCCTATTCCTGATTTGTTTTTTGGAGATAGAACTAAGTTTCTGAGTTTCAAAAATAATTGTAAATTATTTCTGGCCTTGAAACCTCGCTCCTCTGGTGATCCAGTTCAACAGGTTTTGATTGTTATTTCTTTTTTGCGTGGCGACCCTCAGGACTGGGCATTTTCTCTTGCGCCAGGAGATCCTGCATTGAGTAATATCGATGCGTTTTTCCTGGCGCTCGGATTGCTGTACGATGAACCTAATTCAGTGGATCAGGCAGAGAAAAATTTGCTGGCTCTTTGTCAGGGTCAGGATGAGATAGAGGTATATTGTCAGAAATTTAGAAAGTGGTCCGTGCTCACTCAATGGAATGAATCTGCGCTGGCAGCTATGTTCAGAAAGGGTCTCTCTGAAGCCCTTAAGGATGTCATGGTGGGATTTCATATACCTGCTGGTTTGAATGAGTCTATGTCTTTGGCCATTCAGATCGGTCGACGCTTGCGTGAGCGTAAATCTGTGCACCATTTGGCGGTATTACCTGAGCTTAAACCTGAGCCTATGCAGTGCGATAGGACTTTGACCAGAGTTAAACGGCAAGAACACAGACGTCTGAATGGGCTGTGTTTCTACTGTGGTGATTCCACTCATGCTATCTCTGATTGTCCTAAGCGCACTAAGCGGTTCGCTAGGTCTGCCACCATTGGTACGGTACAGTCAAAATTTCTTCTGTCCGTTACCTTGATCTGCTCTTTGTCATCGTATTCTGTCATGGCATTTGTGGATTCAGGCGCTGCCCTGAATTTGATGGACTTGGAGTATGCTAAGCGTTGTGGGTTTCTCTTAGAGCCCTTGCAGTGTCCTATTCCATTGAGAGGAATTGATGCCACGTCTTTGGCCAAGAATAAGCCTCAATACTGGACCCAGCTGACCATGTGCATGGCTCCTGCACATCAGGAGGTTATTTGCTTTCTGGTGTTGCATAATCTGCATGATGTGGTCGTGTTGGGGTTGCCATGGCTACAAGCCCATAATCCAGTATTAGATTGGAAATCCATGTCGGTGTCCAGCTGGGGTTGTCAGGGGGTACATGGTGATGTTCCATTTCTGTCAATTTCGTCATCCACCCCTTCTGAGGTTCCAGAGTTCTTGTCTGATTACTGGGATGTATTTGATGAGCCCAAGTCCGATGCCCTACCTCCGCATAGGGATTGTGATTGTGCTATCAATTTGATTCCTGGTAGTAAATTCCCAAAAGGTCGACTGTTTAATTTATCCGTGCCTGAGCACGCCGCTATGCGCAGTTATGTGAAGGAATCCCTGGAGAAGGGGCATATTCGCCCGTCATCGTCACCATTAGGAGCAGGGTTCTTTTTTGTAGCCAAGAAGGATGGTTCGCTGAGACCTTGTATAGATTACCGTCTTCTAAATAAGATCACGGTTAAATTTCAGTACCCCTTGCCATTATTATCTGATTTGTTTGCTCGGATTAAGGGGGCTAGTTGGTTCACCAAGATAGATCTTCGTGGTGCGTATAATCTGGTGCGAATCAGGCGAGGAGATGAATGGAAAACTGCATTTAATACGCCCGAGGGTCATTTTGAGTATCTAGTGATGCCATTCTGACTTGCCAATGCTCCATCAGTGTTTCAGTCCTTTATGCATGACATCTTCCGAGAGTACCTGGATAAATTCCTGATTGTGTACTTGGATGACATTTTGATCTTCTCGGATGATTGGGAGTCTCATGTGAAGCAGGTCAGAACAGTTTTTCAGGTCCTGCGTGCTAATTCTTTGTTTGTGAAGGGATCAAAGTGTCTCTTTGGTGTGCAGAAGGTTTCATTTTTGGGGTTCATCTTTTCCCCTTCTACTATCGAGATGGATCCTGTTAAGGTCCAAGCCATCCATGATTGGACTCAGCCGACATCTCTGAAAAGTCTGCAAAAGTTCCTGGGCTTTGCTAATTTTTATCGTCGCTTCATCTGCAATTTTTCTAGTATTGCCAAACCATTGACCGATTTGACCAAGAAGGGTGCTGATTTGGTTAATTGGTCTTCTGCTGCTGTGGAAGCTTTTCAAGACTTGAAGCGTCGTTTTTCTTCTGCCCCTGTGTTGTGTCAACCAGATGTTTCACTTCCGTTCCAGGTCGAGGTTGATGCTTCTGAGATTGGAGCAGGGGCTGTTTTGTCGCAGAGAGGTTCTGATTGCTTTGTGATGAAACCATGCGCTTTTTTTTCCAGGAAGTTTTCGCCTGCTGAGCGAAATTATGATGTGGGCAACTGAGAGTTGCTGGCCATGAAGTGGGCATTCGAGGAGTGGCGTCATTGGCTTGAAGGAGCTAAGCATCACGTGGTGGTATTGACTGATCATAAGAACTTGACTTATCTTTAGTCTGCTAAGCGGTTCAATCCTAGACAGGCTCGTTGGTCGCTGTTTTTTTGCCCGTTTTGACTTTGTGATTTCGTACCTTCCGGGCTCGAAAAATGTGAAGGCGGATGCTCTGTCTAGGAGTTTTGTGCCCGACTCTCCGGGTTTGTCTGAGCCGGCGGGTATCCTCAAGGAAGGAGTAATTGTGTCTGCCATCTCCCCTGATTTGCGGCGGGTGCTGCAAAAATTTCAGGCTAATAAACCTGATCGTTGTCCAGCGGAGAGACTGTTTGTCCCTGATAGGTGGACCAATAAAGTTATCTCTGAGGTTCATTGTTCGGTGTTGGCTGGTCATCCTGGAATCTTTGGTACCAGAGAGTTGGTGGCTAGATCCTTTTGGTGGCCGTCTCTGTCGCGGGATGTGCGTGTTTTTGTGCAGTCCTGTGGGATTTGTGCTCGGGCTAAGCCCTGCTGTTCTCGTGCCAGTGGGTTGCTTTTGCCCTTGCCGGTCCCGAAGAGGCCTTGGACACATATCTCTATGGATTTTATTTCTGATCTTCCCGTTTCTCAAAAGATGTCAGTCATTTGGGTGGTCTGTGATCGCTTTTCTAAGATGGTCCATCTGGTACCCTTGTCTAAATTGCCTTCCTCCTCTGATTTGGTGCCATTGTTCTTCCAGCATGTGGTTTGTTTACATGGCATTCCAGAGAATATCGTTTCTGACAGAGGTTCCCAGTTTGTTTCAAGGTTTTGGCGAGCCTTTTGTGGTAGGATGGGCATTGACTTGTCTTTTTCCTCGGCTTTCCATCCTCAGACTAATAGCCAGACCGAACGAACCAATCAGACCTTGGAAACATATCTGAGATGCTTTGTTTCTGCCGATCAGGATGACTGGGTGTCCTTTTTGCCTTTGACTGAGTTCGCCCTTAATAATCGGGCCAGCTCGGCTACCTTGGTTTCGCCATTTTTCTGCAATTCTGGGTTCCATCCTCGTTTCTCTTCAGGACAGGTTGAGTCTTCGGACTGTCCTGGTGTGGATACTGTGGTGGACAGGTTGCAGCAGATTTGGACTCATGTAGTGGACAATTTGACCTTGTCCCAGGAGAAGGCTCAACGTTTCGCTAATCGCAGACGCAGTGTGGGTCCCCGACTTCGTGTCGGGGATCTGGTTTGGTTATCTTCTCGTCATATTCCTATGAAGGTTTCCTCTCCTAAGTTTAAACCTCGTTTCATTGGTCCGTATAGGATTTCTGAGGTTCTTAATCCTGTGTCTTTTCGTCTGACCCTTCCAGATTCTTTTTCCATACATAACGTATTCCATAGGTCATTGTTGCGGAGATACGTGGCACCTATGGTTCCATCTGTTGATCCTCTTGCCCCGGATTTGGTGGAGGGGGAATTGGAGTATATTGTGGAGAAGATTTTGGATTCTCGTGTTTCTAGACGGAAACTCCAGTATCTGGTTAAATGGAAGGGTTATGCTCAGGAAGATAATTCCTGGGTTTTTGCCTCTGATGTCCATCATGCTCCCGATCTTGTTCGTGCCTTTCATGTGGCTCATCCTGGTCGGCCTGGGGGCTCTGGTGAGGGTTCGGTGACCCCTCCTCAAGGGGGGGGTACTGTTGTGAATTCTGAGGCAGAGCTCCCTCCTGTGGTCACAAGTGGTACTTCGGCTGATTCTCTCTGTGAGCTTCTGTTGGTGGAGGGAAGTGGTACTGCGGCTTCTGAGTTTCCTCCCTCAGGTGATCTGGTGAGGTCGTTAGGTGCTTCTCTACTTAACTCCACCTAATGCTTTGATCCTGGCTTCCTGTCAATGTTCCAGTGTTGGACTTGCTTTTCCCTGGATCATTCCTGTGGCCTGCTGCTCTGCATAGCTAAGTTCTTCTTTGCTATTTTTTCTGTCCAGCTTGTCTAATTTGTTGCTGGAAGCTCTGGGACGCAAAGGGTGTACCTCCGTGCCGTTAGTTCGGTACGGAGGGTCTTTTTGCCCCCTTTTGCGTGGTTTTCTTTAGGGTTTTGTGTAGACCGCAAAGTTACCTTTTCTATCCTCGATCTGTTAAGAAAGTCGGGCCTCACTTTGCTGAATCTATTTCATCTCTACGTTTGTCTTTTCATCTTAACTCACAGTCATTATATGTGGGGGGCTGCCTTTTCCTTTGGGGTATTTCTCTGAGGCAAGGTAGGCTTATTTTCTATCTTCAGGCTAGTTAGTTTCTCAGGCTGTGCCGAGTTGCATAGGCAGAGTTAGGCGCAATCCACGGCTGCCTCTAGTGTTGTTTGGAGAGGATTAGGGATTGCAGTCTGCAGAGTTCCCACATCTCATAGCTCGTTCTATGATTTTGGGTTATTGTCAGATCACTGTATGTGCACTGACCGCTATGTCCATTGTAGTACTGAATTGCCTTTCATAACAGGAACCACAGGTGCCACGTATCTCCGCAACAATGACCTATGGAACACGTTATGGATGGAAAAAGAAGCTGGAAGAGTCAAACGAAAAGACACAGGATTAAGAACCTCAGAAATCCTATATGGACCAATGAAACGAGGCTTAAACTTAGGAGAGGAAACCTTCATAGGAATATAACGAGATGACAACCAAACCAAATCCCCAACACGAAGTCGGGGACCCACACAGCGCCTGCGGTTAGCAAAACGTTGAGCCTTCTCCTGGGACAAAGTCAAATTGTCCACTACATGAGTCCAAATCTGCTGCAACCTATCCACCACAGTATCCACACCAGGACAGTCCGAAGACTCAACCTGCCCTGAAGAGAAACGAGGGTGGAACCCAGAATTGCAGAAAAACGGCGAAACCAAAGTAGCCGAGCTGGCCCGATTATTAAGGGCGAACTCAGCCAAAGGCAAAAAGGACACCCAATCATCCTGATCAGCAGAAACAAAACATCTCAGATATGTTTCCAAGGTCTGAATGGTTCGTTCAGCCTGGCCATTTGTCTGAGGATGGAAAGCCGAGGAAAAAGACAAATCAATGCCCATCTGTTATGAAAGGTAATTCAGTACCACAATGAACATAGAGTTCAGCGCACATACAGTGACCTGGCAATAACCCAAAAAACAAGAACGAGCTCTGAGACGTGGGAACTCTGTTGACCGTGTTAAGTCCTTCTCAGTCCCTGGCTTACTAGAGGTAGGGATCCTGAGTAAATGACACGCAAACAAGGTATTGTGTGATCATATACAAGGGAAGCCCAGGAGCACATCTCCCTCTCTGGGCTTTGCCCTCCCTTTATATAGAAAAGAATTATTCTTTTACAGACATGCGCACAAGCGCTCATATTTCACTATCTCTTACATAAACAATCTATACCAGTCTTTATCAGTAGAAAGTTACATCATCTGGAAGGTGAATGAAAGGCTGCTATTGAAAGAAGGAATGCACACATGATTACTTCCATAAAAGGAAATGTCAAGTCAGCAGAAATGTATCTTGTTGTAAGCGAGATTTCTCAGGAAGAAGATAAGATGGATTCCTTTAGTTCAGTCTGATCTCCACAATTCCCCCCTTTGACATTTTCTTTTATTTGTTTTATTACCACAGGGCCAAAGACAAAGCCTTTATTTGGTATTACACATGTACATGCTTGTATTCAATAAGAGAATCAAATCTAGTATTAATTCTTCCGTTTAACTCTCGCAACCTTTTCTTTGTTTTGCAATAAGTACAGATATTACAAAGGGATAGCAAAATAAGCGCAATAATCAGTATTAGCAAAGGATAACATAAGAGAAGAAGGAAAAAAAACTTTATACTCTTGCATGTATTACACAAAGTTTATCTGTGCATACTGAGATACTCTTGAGCACAATCTGGAATAGTACGTATATGACTACAATAATCATAACTATATGTATTATGCTCTGCATAATCCCAGCAACCCACCCACCGATTCCTCTGAACCAGTTGGCTGGGTTAAGAAAAGAAAAGGTATCTGACCACCAGCTATCCTTATTCTGGTCATTGTCTTTGTCATACTGATCTCTGAGTCGTTGTACGTCCTTTAATTTAAATGTCATACTCATAGTACTATTCGGGTCTATATAATGACAGCAGGTGGGTCCGATGATTTGACACATACCCCCTTGTGAGGCAGTTAGGTAATCCAATACCAGGGTATGTTGGTTAGTGACTATTATAAGCTGATTCTGTACAGCTATACTAGTGTTTAGTATATCCAATATATCCCAGATCTGATCATCTAGATAATCCGTGGCTCTAACTAATTTATCCCACATCTGTGTTAACATAGGATAAATAAAAATGGTACTAGCAATTTTGTTAGGAATTCCCATTTGTACTATATGTGGCCTCCCCGAGGGACGTGGTGAGTTATCTGCAGCTCTTTTATACAGTGTGTGCTTGGGCACGGCTTGCATATTCACTTGTTTATTTGAAATTATGAATGTAGCCGGGGTTAGGCGTCCTAATGTACAAGTACCCTTTATACCTACGGGAAGCCATTTATATGCTCCTTCTCCGCATATCCAAAATGTACCTTCAGGCAGATCCCATAGAGCTGAGTGCTGCAATACCAATCTGTGAGCCAAATCCACAAAACTAGATACATTCTGAAGCATACACCAAGAGGGTTTTTGTCCCAAGGGGCTACAGTACCCGGCTGCGGGATTCCCACATACAGGCATTCCTTTGATATACTCATTGGATTCATTACAAACCAGGTTCCCCAGCTTACTTGTACAACTGTTTGCATCACCTTGGGGGAACAATTTAGAATGTTTCCATTTTCTATTATGTATGTATCTTTCCAATACTACAGGTTTGAAAGCATCAGAGGGGGGGACGGTTGTACTGAAACTAAGCTGTAGATTTTCTGTGGGGACCTGTCCTAAATTAGTTAATCCAGTCTTATTTCTAGGTACCCATTTTCCTCCCCTAAATGCTAAATATTGTAGATGTGTGTTACTCCCTGAGAGATTACCCTGCCACCAAGGAAATTCTACCCATCCCACAATTGGTATGGCGATTGTAGTATTCCACAGCCTAGCATTACCAATTTGGTTGTTGGCCAGGTTGTCTGAACAATTAGGCCAAGCGAATATTTCTTCTGCTAATACGGGAACTGCTAGAAAAGGTATACTTGTGGCTGATACCGGCGAATGGGTACAGATCCAACAATCTGTCAGGGTTTGTGTATTGTTTAACAAGTCATGCACTAATTTTCTATGATGTTGTACGAATCTATTGTTCAAAGGGGCTAGAGAATTCAGTCTATCCCACGCCTCCGTTGAGGTTATCATTATTAACATCAATATCATGAGTTTATACTGCTTTTCTTGCAATGGCTTGCATGTATCCATGATGCCTTTCCTTCAAGCTTGACTGATGTAGGTGTTGTCAACAGGACTTGGAAGGGTCCGTCAAATCTTGGTTCTAGAGCCTTTCTGGTGTGTCTTTTTACATAGACTTGATCACCTGGTTCCAACTTGTGACTTCCTTCTGTGTTGTCAGGATCTGGAAGGGAAGCAAAAACTTGTGCATGCACCTTAGTTAATTGTTTCTGAAGATTTTGCACATAAGAAGTCAATGACTCAATATTTAACACAAGTTGCTGTGGAAAATAACATCCTAAATTGGCAGTCCTGCCAAACAAAATTTCATATGGAGACAGTTTAGTCTTACCCCTTGGGGTATTGCGTATTGAATAAAGGGCCAGTGGAAGGCATTCTGTCCAAGGCTTTCCTGTTTCAGCCATGGCTTTCTGTATTTTTAATTTTAAAGTTCCATTCATGCGTTCTACCTTACCAGAACTTTGAGGATGGTACGGAGTGTGTAACTGACTTTCAACACCCAACATTTTCAGTACATTTTGAAATATTTCTCCAGTGAAATGAGTACCCCTATCTGACTCGATCACTTCAGGGAGACCGTAACGGGGTATCAGTTCGGCAACTAGCTTTACAGCAGTGTTTTTAGCTGAAGCCTTCCGAACTGGATAGGCCTCTGGCCACCCCGAGAACATGTCCACACATACCAACACATACTCATACCCATTACTTTTTGGCAGCTGGATAAAGTCTATTTGTAATCGCTGAAACGGGTAGAGAGGTCGGACGTGGTGCTTCATAGGGGTCTTTGCTGTCTGTCCGGGATTATGTGTCAGGCATATAGCGCATGCAGCACAATAGTCTCTTGCATAGTTGCCAAAACCTGGAGCCAACCAGACTTGCTTTGCCAGTAGTGTCATTGCATTTGCAGACACATGAGTAGGGTGGTGCAGTCCACCAACTACAATCGGATACCAGGCTCTAGGTAGACATATTAGTCCATCTTTCTTCCAAATTCCCGCTTGTTCTTCTGCCCCTTCCTTTTTCCACCTGTCCCTCTCCTCTTCTCCTGCATCTTCCTGTGCTTGTCTCAGTCTATCTTCAGTATTTTCTGTGGGGTTTACAGTATGAACCTGTTGTAAGGGTTTGACAGCTGCTGCTTTGGCTGCTTTATCAGCCCTATCATTTCCCCTAGATTCCCTAGTGTCGAGTCTCACATGTGCAGCTACCTTGATTACTGCTACTTCTTTTGTTTCTTGTGCAGCCTCTAAGATCTGTTTGATCAGAGAAGCATGTTTTACAGGTTGTCCTGACGCTGTCATGTAACCTCTAGCTCTCCAGATTACTCCAAAATCAAACACAATACCATGTGCATACCTAGAATCAGTGTATATATTAGCTGTCTGGTTCTCAGCTATTTTAAGAGCTTCAATCAATGCTGTTAGTTCTGCTTCTTGTGCAGACTGTTTCGGTGGAAGTGGTTCTGCTTTGAGAGTTTCAGATTCTGACACAACTGCATACCCTGTATGGAAGTTACCTGTGTCATCTGCAAACCTACTACCATCTATAAACAGCTCTAAATCTGGATTTTGAAGTGGTGTTTCGGATACATTGGGTAAGCCTACCGTTTCTTGTAAAATGAGCTCTGTACAATCATGTGTGTCTGTAGGGAAAAAATTTGCGTGTGGATCAGTGTCCTTATTCCCCCCTTCAGACTCGAGAGGTAGCAGTGTAGCTATATTGAGAGTCTGAAGCCTAGCAAATGTGATAGTAGAGGGGAGCAACAAAGAACACTGTAGCCGCAAATGTCTGGCCATGGAAATGTGTTTTGGTTGGACCTGGTTTAATATCCCATAAACATCATGTGTAGTTTGAACTGTGAGTGGATACTCTAGGACAATTTCTGATGCTTTGTCCAACAATAGTGAGACAGCAACAACTACACGTACACAGGTTGGCGCTGCTCTAGCTACGGGATCTAACCTTGCTGAAAGATATGCAATTGGTCTTTGTTTCCCTGCATGCTTCTGGGTAAGAACTCCTGTAGCATGGGAATCAACTTCTGCAGCCATAAGCTGAAACGGTTTGGTGTAGTCTGGTAGCCCTAACGCTGGAGCTGAAACAAGGGCATCTTTTAATTGTTGGAACGAAATCTGACCTTCTTTTGTCAACAAATAAGGTTCACTTTTTACACAGTCATACAGTGGTTGCATTAGTTGACTGGCATGTATAATCCATTGTCTACAATGAGACACTATTCCTAAAAATGCTCGTAGCTGTTTATGATTTCTAGGCTCATTCATCTGTCTTATTGCTTCAGTTCTTTGTGGTGTAAGATGCTTTTTACCTTGAGAAATGCAATGACCTAGAAAGACCACTTTGGTCTGACAAACTTGTAGCTTTTGTCTATTCACTTTACACCCTTCTTTTTCTAAAAAACATAGTAAACTCACAGTGGACCTTTCTGCAGTTTCTAGATCTGGGCAGCAAAGTAGTAGGTCATCCACATACTGCAAAATTACTACCTGTGGTTCGGGTTCAAACCTCTGAAGGACTGTTTGTGGGGCATTTGAATAAAGAGTAGGGGAGTGTATCATTCCCTGTGGAAGGCGTGTCCACGCCAACTGTTTGCCCTTAAATGTAAATGCAAACAAATGCCAACTATCTTGGTGTAAAGGAACCGAGAAAAATGCATTTGAAAGATCTATTACAGTAAACACTTGAGAACTGGCTGGTATCTGTGATAGTAACGTATGAGGATTGGGTACAACTGGGGTGATTGGATCTAGAACTTTGTTTATTTCTCTTAAATCATGTACCATACGATATTTGGGCATAGAACTCTTATCAAGAGTTCTCTTCTTGACTGGATACAGAGGAGTGTTAGCAGGTGATTGTATCTCTACCAAAACTCCTTTCTCTTTATATCCCTCTATCTGTTTTGTAATCGCTAGTTCCTGCTGGGCACTCACAGGGTATTGTCTGAGCTGTGGGAGAACAGTTCCTGGTTGCACAGATAGTTTTACAGGAGAGATATGCAATAGTCCCACATCGGTGTCACCCTGTGCCCACAGTGTTTCTGGGACCATTGAGAGGTCTAGATCTGTGGTGTACTCTTTTTCTTCAGCATAATCCTCAAAAGCCTGAATTCTAACATATTGTTCTAATGTTTCTGCATCATCAGGGATAGTCAGTATAACTGTGCCATCTTCCCTAAAATTGATGTTAGCTTCTAATTTCTTTAGGACATCAGTTCCTAACAAACATGTTGGGGCACCTCTGGCATACAAAAATCTGGATGCAAAACATTTAGGTCCTAATGAGACCTCTAGGGGCACAGTATATGGCAGTGTTCGAATTACCCCATCATAACCCTCAGCAAAAGTTGTTTGTTCTGAAATATCTTCCGGATTCGGAAGAAAATCTTGATTCAAAATTGAGGAAGTTGCACCTGTATCTATCAAAAATGGAATCTCTCTCCCCCCCACATTCACCTGTATCATAGGTCTTCTAGCTGGTAGGGAAGTTTGTAACACATCGAGTCAATCTGAATCTGGTATGGGACCATCTATGATGGTAGATTTCTGCTGGTTGTCCGTTTGGGGAGGGTTATTTCTGGGAACAAATTTGCCTGACTTTATATCTGCCAACTTCTTCCTGCACTCTCTTTGGAAATGACCTGGCTTTTTACAGTAGTGGCAAGGAAAGTTGTGTCTCACTCTTCCTCCTGTATTAGCTTGTGCTATTCTAACAGGCTTACGATTCTCTCTCATATCCATGACTATTCCTAAACATCGTTGTTTCACAATATTTGGTTGTTCAATTGTTCTCCAATCTGGAGTAGAGGATTTAAATTTTTCTCTGATTTTCGGATCTAGCCCCTCTATTAATTGTTTTGTAAAAAGTCTCCTTACTGAAGCATCAGTCAAATCCAATCCTTCATCCCTAAAGCTATTTTCTAATTCTTGACTATATTCTTCAATACTTTGCCCAAATTTCTGCATAATCACACCCGTAGATCCCCTTTCCCTCTGTTTTTCTCTCATGAAAATTATTAATGCCTCTGTGAACTGGGTACCTGATGCTTCTGTCTGTAAGGCACCCCCTTCTGCCACTGGTCTATTGGGCTGTAGGTGTGTCAATAATTCCTGAAAAAGTCCGGGGGACATTTTCATTCTACATAATTCTTCCCCGTCCGCCCAGACCCCAGCATGAGTCTGCATGATTTGTTGTATGTATTGTGCAAATCGGATGGGATATTGAGTGGGATCAGGCGCATTATGCAGGAGGGACATACCTTCAGCAGGGGACCAAGGAAAATACTGTCGGGTCTGGTGATATCTAGTTCCCATTACCCCGTCAGCACCAGGTTCCCTAAAGGGTCTTGGTACTACCCTAACAGGGGCAAGTACAGCGCCATGTCTAGGTGTACCACAGACTAGGCAATCATTTCTCCAATCTGGATTTTGTTGTCCACAGTGTGAACATACCCATCCTCCTACCCCACCAAGATTGGGATACAAGGCTGGAAATTGTTTTCCTCCTTCTGCTCCTCCAGATGGTACAAATGATTGGGCTTTTGGATCTAGGTAAGGTGGTGGGATTATGTCACAACTTTTTCCCTTCCCCATAATCCATTTGGAAGTGTCTGGATCATACTTCCAATTCTCCTCTTTAGCTGTTTTTGAGACCTCTATCATACAGTGTATGATTTCTTCCCACCCATTGTCTTTGATAATTCCACCTCGTTCTTTACTCAGTTTTTCCCATTCTGTACTGAACATAAGTGCTTCTGAAATTCCCAATTTTTCTCTTACCCTTCTAATCTGACTTCTGACTGTCTTCCCACATCTTTCCTGTATGATATCTGCTGCTTCCACTTGTCCTAAGACGGTTTTTGTCTGTTTATTTCCCATTTTTCTTTCTTTTTTTTTTTTTTTCAATATTAGCTATTTCTACCCCAGGTGACGTTTGGACAATCACTTATCCTAGGTGATGTCTCGTTGCCTTCTCTCCTAGGGAGCTAAAATATTGAAGGGCTGATCTGCTCCATTCTTTCTAATGTGCAGAATGTACTTAAGTGCTATTATGCACGCAAACAGACCCAGCAACACCATACAGATCACAAAACTTTCTGTGTCAGTTAGCATACTTGTCCCAGGCTCATGGACCCGCGTCCTGGGCTCATTCTATCAAACCTTATCCAGAAATGAAGGAGGTTAAGCACTTAAATGAGAGTCAAGCATGGGCGGAGGTCTCCCCGAAAGGACGCAACCACATGACCCAGTTAGGCTGACTTCCGTGTATAAGGCTTATACCCCAACTATTTCGGCTTATTTTTCTACGCACTTTTGCTCTTCTTTCACAACATACCACAACCTTCACACTTGTTCACACACTGCCAGGGACAGGACTCATAAATCTATACAATATAGTAACCCGAGTTTTATAGGTATCTACTCACTACTAGACTAACCCAGCGTGACACGGCTCATAGAGATCTTTCGGATAATACAAGGCAGATAAAAGAGAACTAATAATGTCTCTTACCTGGCCAGGTTTTTCAGTTCATTTGCCGTCCATTATCCCAGATCTCCATTGTCCGTATCTGCAGGTGAATCTCGAGCAAATACTCTCATCTCGGGTCCCTGTTCGGTGCGCCAAAGAAATGTTAAGTCCTTCTCAGTCCCTGGCTTACTAGAGGTAGGGATCCTGAGTAAATGACACGCAAACAAGGTATTGTGTGATCATATACAAGGGAAGCCCAGGAGCACATCTCCCTCTCTGGGCTTTGCCCTCCCTTTATATAGAAAAGAATTATTCTTTTACAGACATGCGCACAAGCGCTCATATTTCACTATCTCTTACATAAACAATCTATACCAGTCTTTATCAGTAGAAAGTTACATCATCTGGAAGGTGAATGAAAGGCTGCTATTGAAAGAAGGAATGCACACATGATTACTTCCATAAAAGGAAATGTCAAGTCAGCAGAAATGTATCTTGTTGTAAGCGAGATTTCTCAGGAAGAAGATAAGATGGATTCCTTTAGTTCAGTCTGATCTCCACAACCGCAATCCCTAATCCTCTCCAAATCACACTAAAGGCAGCCGTGGAATGCGCCTAACGCTCCCTATGCAACTCGGCACGGCCAGAGAAACTAGCTAGCCTGAAGATAGAAAATAAGCCTACCTTGCCTCAGAGAAATACCCCAAAGGAAAAGGCAGCCCCCACATATAATGACTGTGAGTTAAGATGAAAAGACAAACGTAGAGATGAAATAGATTTAGCAAAGTGAGGCCCAACTTTCTGAACAGAGCGAGGATAGGAAAGGTAATTTTGCGGTCAACACAAAACCCTACAAAAACCACGCAAAGGGGGCAAAAAGACCCTCCATACCGAACTAACGGCACGGAGGTACACTCTCTGCGTCCCAGAGCTTCCAGCAAGCAGAAAAAAACAAATTGACAAGCTGGACAGAAAAAAACAGCAAACAAATAGCAAAGAGGAACTTAGCTATGCAGAGTAGCAGGCCACAGGAACGATCCAGGAGGAAACAGGTACAATACTAGAACATTGACTGGAGGCCAGGATCAAAGCACTAGGTGGAGTTAAATAGAGCAGCACCTAACGACTTCACCACATCACCTGAGGAAGGAAACTCAGAAGCCGCAGTACCACTTCCCTCCACCAACGGAAGCTCACAGAGAGAACCAGCCGAAGTACCACTTGTGACCACAGGAGGGAGCTCTGCCACAGAATTCACAACAGTACCCCCCCCTTGAGGAGGGGTCACTGAACCCTCACCAGAGCTCCCAGGACGACCAGGATGAGCCATATGAAAGGCACGAACAAGATCGGGAGCATGGACATCAGAGGCAAAGACCCAGAAATTATCTTCCTGAGCATAACCCTTCCATTTAACCAGATACTGGAGTTTCCGCCTTGAAACACGAGAATCCAAAATCTTCTCCACAATATACTCCAACTCCCCCTCCACCAAAACCGGGGCAGGAGGATCAACAGATGGAACCATAGGTGCCACGTATCTCCGCAACAATGACCTATGGAATACGTTATGTATGGAAAAAGAATCTGGAAGGGTCAGACGAAAAGACACAGGATTAAGAACCTCAGAAATCCTATACGGACCAATAAAACGAGGTTTAAACTTAGGAGAGGAAACCTTCATAGGAATATGACGAGAAGATAACCAAACCAAGTCCCCAACCCGAAGTCGGGGACCCACACAGCATCTGCGATTAGCGAAACGTTGAGCCTTCTCCTGGGACATAGTCAAATTGTCCACTACATGAGTCCAAATCTGCTGCAACCTGTCCACCACAGTATCCACACCAGGACAGTCTGAAGACTCAACCTGCCCTGAAGAGAAACGAGGATGGAACCCAGAGTTGCAGAAAAACGGTGAAACCAAGGTAGCCGAGCTGGCCCGATTATTAAGGGCGAACTCAGCCAAAGGCAAAAAGGACACCCAGTCATCCTGATCAGCAGAAACAAAGCATCCCAGATATGTTTCCAAGGTCTGATTGGTTCGTTCGGTCTGGCCATTAGTCTGAGGATGGAAAGCCGAGGAAAAAGACAAGTCAATGCCCATCCTACCACAAAAGGCTCGCCAAAACCTCGAAACAAACTGGGAACCTCTGTCAGAAACGATATTCTCAGGAATGCCATGTAAACGAACCACATGCTGGAAAAACAATGGCACCAAATCAGAGGAGGAAGGCAATTTAGACAAGGGTACCAAATGGAGCATCTTAGAGAAGCGATCACAGACCACCTAAATGACTGACATCTTTTGAGAGACGTGAAGATCTGAAATAAAATCCATAGAGATATGTGTCCAAGGCCTCTTCGGGACCGGCAAGGGCAAAAGCAACCGACTGGCACGAGAACAGCAGGGCTTAGCCCGAGCACAAATCCCACAGGACTGCACAAAAGTACGCACATCCCGCGACAGAGATGGCTACCAAAAGGATCTAGCCACTAACTCTCTGGTACCAAAGATTCCAGGATGACCAGCCAACACCGAACAATGAACCTCAGAGATAACTTTATTCGTCCACCTATCAGGGACAAACAGTTTCTCCGCTGGGCAACGATCAGGTTTATTAGCCTGAAATTTTTGCAGCACCCGCCGCAAATCAGGGGAGATGGCAGACACAATTACTCCCTCTTTGAGGATACCCGCCGGCTCAGATACACCCGGAGAGTCGGGCACAAAACTCCTAGACAGAGCATCCGCCTTCACATTTTTAGAGCCCGGAAGGTATGAAATCACAAAGTCAAAACGGGCAAAAAACAACGACCAACGAGCTTGTCTAGGATTCAACCGCTTGGCGGACTCGAGATAAGTCAAGTTCTTATGATCAGTCAAGACCACCACGCGATGCTTAGCTCCTTCAAGCCAATGACGCCACTCCTCGAATGCCCACTTCATGGCCAGCAACTCTCGATTGCCCACATCATAATTTCGCTCAGCAGGCGAAAACTTCCTGGAAAAGAAGGCGCATGGTTTCATCACCGAGCAATCAGAACTTCTCTGCGACAAAACAGCCCCTTCTCCAATCTCAGAAGCATCAACCTCGACCTGGAACGGAAGTGAAACATCTGGTTGACACAACACAGGGGCAGAAGAAAAACGACGCTTCAACTCTTGAAAAGCTTCCATCGCAGCAGAAGACCAATTGACCAAATCAGCAACTTTCTTGGTCAAATCGGTCAATGGTTTAGCAATACTAGATAAATTGCAGATGAAGCGACGATAAAAATTAGCAAAGCCCAGGAACTTTTGCAGACTTTTCAGAGATGTCGGCTGAGTCCAATTATGGATGACTTGGACCTTAACAGGATCCATCATGATAGTAGAAGGGGAAAAGATGAACCCCAAAAATGAAACCTTCTGAACACCAAAGAGACACTTTGATCCCTTCACAAACAAAGAATTAGCACGCAGGACCTGAAACACCGTTCTGACCTGCTTCACATGAGACTCCCAATCATCCGAGAAGATCAAAATGTCATCTAAGTACACAATCAGGAATTTATCCAAGTGCTCTCAGAAGATGTCATGCATAAAGGACTGAAACACTGATGGAGCATTGGCAAGTCCGAATGGCATTACTAGATACTCAAAATGGCCCTCGGGCGTATTAAATGCAGTTTTCCACTCATCGCCTCGCTTAATACGCACAAGATTATACGCACCACGAAGATCTATCTTGGTGAACCAACTAGCCCCCTTAATCCGAGCAAACAAATCAGATAACAATGGCAAGGGGTACTGAAATTTAACCGTGATCTTATTTAGAAGGCGGTAATCTATACAAGGTCTCAGTGAACCATTCTTCTTGGCTACAAAAAAGAACCCTGCTCCCAATGGCGACGATGACGGGCGAATATGCCCCTTCTCCAAAGACTCCTTCACATAACTCCGCATAGCGGCGTGCTCAGGCACAGATAAATTAAACAGTCGACCTTTTGGGAATTTACTACCAGGAATCAAATCGATAGCACAATCACAATCCCTATGCGGAGGTAGGGTATCAGACTTGGGCTCATCAAATAAATCCCGGTAATCAGACAAGAACTCAGGAACCTCAGAAGGGGTGGATGACGAAATAGTCAGAAATGGGACATCACCATGTACCCCCTGACAACTCCAGCTGGACACAGACATGGATTTCCAATCTAAAACTGGATTATGGACTTGTAGCCATGGCAACCCCAACACGACCACATCATGCAGATTATGCAACACCAGAAAGCGAATAACCTCCTGATGTGCAGGAGCCATGCACATGGTCAGCTGGGTCCAGTACTGAGGCTTATTCTTGGCCAAAGGCGTAGCATCAATTCCTCTCAATGGAATAGGACACTGCAAGGGCTCCAAGAAAAACCCACAACGCCTAGCATACTCCAAGTCCATCAAATTCAGAGCAGCGCCTGAGTCCACAAATGCCATGACAGAATATGATGACAAAGAGCAGATCAAGGTAACAGACAGAAGAAATTTTGACTGTACCATACCAATGGTGGCAGACCTAGCGAACCGCTTAGTGCGCTTAGGACAATCAGAGATAGCATGAGTGGAATCACCACAGTAGAAACACAGCCCATTCAGACGTCTGTGTTCTTGCCGTTCAACTCTGGTCAGAGTCCTATCACACTGCATAGGCTCAGGTTTAAGCTCAGGTAATACCGCCAAATGGTGCACAGATTTACGCTCGCGCAAGCGTCGACCGATCTGAATGGCCAAAGACATAGACTCATTCAGACCAGCAGGCATAGGAAATCCCACCATGACATCCTTAAGGGCTTCAGAGAGACCTTTTCTGAAAATAGCTGCGAGCGCACCTTCATTCCACTGAGTGAGTACGGACCACTTTCTAAATTTCTCACAATATACCTCTATTTCATCCTGACCCTGACACAGAGCCAGCAAATTCTTCTCTGCCTGATCCACAGAATTAGGCTCATCATACAGCAATCCGAGCGCCAGGAAAAATGCATCGATATTACTTAATGCAGGATCCCCTGGCGCAAGGGAAAATGCCCAGTCCTGAGGGTCGCCGCGCAAAAAAGAAATAACGATCCTAACTTGTTGAACTGGGTCACCAGAGGAGCGAGGTTTCAAAGCCAGAAATAGTTTACAATTATTTTTGAAACTCAGAAATGTAGTTCTATCTCCAAAAAACAGATCAGGAATAGGGATTCTCGGTTCTAACATAGAATTCTGAACCACAAAGTCTTGAATACTTTGTACTCTTGCCGTGAGCTGATCCACACATGAAGACAGACCTTTAATGTCCATTGCTACACCTGTGTCCTGAACCACCCAAATGTCTAGGGGAAAAAAAGGCAAAACACAGTGCAAAGAAAAAAAAATGGTCTCAGAAGTTCTTTTTTCCCTCTATTAAGAATCATTAGTACTTTTGGCCTCCAGTACTGTTATGAAAGGTAATTCAGTACCACAATGAACATAGAGGTCAGCGCACATACAGTGACCTGGCAATAACCCAAAAAACAAGAACGAGCTCTGAGACGTGGGAACTCTGTTGACCGCAATCCCTAATCCTCTCCAAATCACACTAAAGGCAGCCGTGGAATGCGCCTAACGCTCCCTATGCAACTCGGCACGGCCAGAGAAACTAGCTAGCCTGAAGATAGAAAATAAGCCTACCTTGCCTCAGAGAAATACCCCAAAGGAAAAGGCAGCCCCCACATATAATGACTGTGAGTTAAGATGAAAAGACAAACGTAGAGATGAAATAGATTTAGCAAAGTGAGGCCCAACTTTCTGAACAGAGCGAGGACAGGAAAGGTAACTTTGCGATCAACACAAAACCCTACAAAAACCACGCAAAGGGGGCAAAATGACCCTCCGTACCGAACTAACGGCACGGAGGTACACCCACTGCGTCCCAGAGCTTCCAGCAAGCAGAAAAAAACAAATTGACAAGCTGGACAGAAAAAAACAGCAAACAAATAGCAAAGAGGAACTTAGCTATGCAGAGTAGCAGGCCACAGGAACGATCCAGGAGGAAACAGGTACAATACTAGAACATTGACTGGAGGCCAGGATCAAAGCACTAGGTGGAGTTAAATAGAGCAGCACCTAACGACTTCACCACATCACCTGAGGAAGGAAACTCAGAAGCCGCAGTACCACTTTCCTCCACCAACGGAAGCTCACGGAGAGAACCAGCCGAAGTACCACTTGTGACCACAGGAGGGAGCTCTGCCACAGAATTCACAACACCCATCCTAGCACAAAAGGCTCGCCAAAACCTCGAAACAAACTGGGAACCTCTGTCAGAAACGATGTTCTCTGGAATGCCATGTAAACGAACCACATGCTGGAAAAACAATGGCACCAAATCAGAGGAGGAAGGCAATTTAGACAAGGGCACCAAATGGACCATCTTAGAGAAGCGATCACAAACCACCCAAATGACCGACATTCTTTGAGAGACGGGGAGATCCGAAATAAAATCCATAGAGATATGTGTCCAAGGCCTCTTCGGGACCGGTAATGGCAAAAGCAACCCACTGGCACGAGAACAGCAGGGCTTAGCCCGAGCACAAATCCCACAGGACTGCACAAAAGAACGCACATCCCGCGACAGAGACGGCCACCAAAAGGATCTAGCCACCAAATCTCTGGTACCAAAGATTCCAGGATGACCAGCCAACACCGAACAATGAACCTCAGAGATAACTTTATTCGTCCACCTATCAGGGACAAATAGTTTCTCCGCTGGGCAACGGTCAGGTCTATTAGCCTGAAATTTTTGCAGCACCCGCCGCAAATCAGGGGAGATGGCAGACAAAATTACCCCCTCTTTGAGAATACCCGCCGGCTCAGGCAAACCTGGAGAATCGGGCACAAAACTCCTAGACAGGGCATCCGCCTTCACATTTTTAGAGCCCAGAAGGTACGAAACCACAAAGTCAAAATGGGAGAAAAACAGCGACCAACGAGCCTGTCTAGGATTCAACCGTTTGGCAGACTCCAGATAAGTCAAGTTCTTGTGATCAGTCAAGACCACCACGCGATGCTTAGCTCCTTCAAGCCAATGACGCCACTCCTCGAATGCCCACTTCATGGCTAGCAACTCTCGATTGCCAACATCATAATTTCGCTCAGCACGCAGGCGAAAATTTCCTGGAAAAGAAGGCGCATGGTTTCATCACCGAGCAATCAGAACTTCTCTGCGACAAAACAGCCCCTGCTCCAATTTCAGAAGCATCAACCTCGACCTGGAACGGAAGCGAAACATCTGGTTGGCACAACACAGGGGCAGAAGAAAAACGACGCTTCAACTCCTGAAAAGCTTCCACAGCAGCAGAAGACCAATTGACCACATCAGCACCCTTCTTGGTTAAATCAGTCAACGGTTTAGCAATACTAGAAAAATTATTGATGAAGCGACGATGAAAATTAGCAAAGCCCAGGAACTTCTGCAGACTCTTCAGAGATGTTGGCTGAGTCCAATCATAAATGGCCTGAACTTTAACAGGGTCCATCTCGATAGTAGAAGGGGAAAAAATGAAACCCAAAAATGAAATCTTCTGAACACCAAAGAGACACTTTGACCCCTTCACAAACAAAGAATTAGCACGCAGGACCTGGAACACCATTCTGACCTGCTTCACATGAGACTCCCAATCATCCGAGAAGACCAAAATATCATCCAAGTATACAATCAGGAATTTATCCAGGTACTCTCGGAAGATGTCATGCATAAAGGACTGAAACACTGATGGAGCATTAGAAAGCCCGAATGGCATAACCAGGTACTCAAAATGGCCTTCGGGCGTATTAAATGCTGTTTTCCATTTATCGCCCCGTTTAATACGCACAAGATTATATGCACCACGAAGATCTATCTTGGTGAACCAACTAGCCCCTTAATCCGAGCAAACAAATCAGACAGCAGCGGCAAGGTACTGAAATTTGACCGTAATTTTATTTAGAAGGCGGTAATCAATACAAGGTCTCAGCGAACCATCCTTCTTGGCCACAAAAAAGAACCCCGCTCCCAATGGCGACGATGACGGGCGAATATGACCCTTCTCCAAAGACTCCTTCACGTAACTCCGCATAGCGGCGTGCTCAGGTACAGATAAATTAAACAGTCGACCCTTAGGAAACTTACTACCAGGAATCAAATCGATAGCACAATCACAATCCCTATGCGGAGGTAGGGCATTGGACTTGGGCTCATCGAATACATCCCGGTAATCAGACAAGAACTCTGGGACCTCAGAAGGGGTGGATGATGAGATAGACAGAAATGGAACATCACCATGTACCCCCTGACAACCCCAGCTGGACACAGACATTGATTTCCAATCTAATACTGGGTTATGGACTTGTAGCCATGGCAACCCCAACACGACCACATCATGCAGATTATGCAACACCAGAAAGCGAATATCCTCCTGGTGCGCAGGAGCCATGCACATGGTCAGCTGGGTCCAATACTGAGGCTTATTCTTGGCCAAAGGCGTAGCATCAATTCCTCTCAATGGAATAGGACACTGCAAGGGCTCCAAGACAAACCCATAGCGCCTAGCAAACCCCAAGTCCATCAAATTCAGGGCAGCGCCTGAATCCACAAATGCCATTACCGAATAGGACGACAGAGAGCAAATCAGAGTAACGGACAAAAGAAATTTTGACTGTACCGTACCAATGGTGGCAGACCTAGCGAACCGCTTAGTGCGCTTAGGACAATCGGAGATAGCATGAGTGGAATCACCACAGTAGAAACACAGCCCATTCTGACGTCTGTGCTCTTGCCTTTCAGCTCTGGTCAAAGTCCTATCGCACTGCATAGGCTCAGGTTTATGCTCAGATAATACCGCCAAATGGTGCACCGATTTACGCTCACGCAAGCGTCGACTGATCTGAATGGCCAAAGACATAGACTCATTCAGACCAGCAGGCATAAGAAATCCCACCATGACATCCTTAAGGGCTTCAGAGAGACCCTTTCTGAAAATTGCTGCCAGAGCACATTCATTCCATTGAGTGAGCACGGACCACTTTCTAAACTTCTGACAATAAATCTCTATCTCATCCTGACCCTGACACAGAGCCAGGAAATTTTCTCTGCCTGATCCACTGAATTAGGCTCATCGTACAGCAATCCGAGCGCCAGAAAAAACGCATCAATATTACATAATGCAGGATCTCTTGGTGCAAGGGAAAATGCCCAGTCTTGAGGGTCGCCACATAATAAAGAAATAATGATCTTAACTTGTTGAACTGGGTCACCAGAGGAGCGGGGTTTCAAAGCCAGAAATAGTTTACAATTATTTTTAAAATTCAAAAACTTAGCTCTATCTCCAGAAAATAACTCAGGAATAGGAATCTTAGGTTCTAACATAGGATTCTGAACCACTAAATCTTGAATATTCTGTACATTTATAGCGAGATTATCCATCAAAGAGGACAGACCTTGAATGTCCAAGTCCACACCTGTGTTCTGAACCACCCTGATGTAAAGGGGAAAAGAAAGACAGAACACAGTGCAAAGAAAAAAAAATGGTCTCAGAACTTCTCTTTTCCCTCTATTGAGAAGCATTAGTACTTTGGGCCCCCAGTACTGTTATGAACAGGTAATTCAGAACCACAATGGACCTTGAAGTTCAGAGCACACAAACCTGACAATTACCAAAAACATAGGACGAGCTCTGAGACGTGGGAACTCTGCTGACCGCAATCCCTAATCCTATCCAACCACACTAAAGGTAGCCGTGGAGTGCTCCTGACCAGTCCTATGCGCCTCGAGCACAGCCTGAGAAACTAGCTAGCCCTGAAGATAGAAAAATAAGCCTACCTTGCCTCAGAGAAATACCCAAAAGGAAAAGGCAGCCCCCCACATATAATGACTGTGAGTTGAGATGAAAATACAAACGCAGAGATGAAATAGATTTAGCAAAGTGAGGCCCAACTTACTGAACAGACCGAAGATAGGAAAGATTGCTTTGCGGTCAACACAAAATCCTACAAACAACCACGCAGAGGGGGCAAAAAGACCCTCCGCACCGACTAACGGTACGGAGGTGCTCCCTCTGCGTCCCAGAGCTTCCAGCAAGCACGAAAAACCAATAAAGCAAGCTGGACAGAAAAAATAGCAAACAAAAATAACACAAGCAAAACTTAGCTTATGCAGGAAGACAGGCCACAGGAACGATCCAGGAGGAAGCAAGACCAATACTAGAACATTGACTGGAGGCCAGGATCAAAGCACTAGGTGGAGTTAAATAGAGCAGCACCTAACGACTTAACCTCATCACCTGAGGAAGGAAACTCAGAAGCCGCAGTACCACTCTCATCCACCAAAGGAAGCTCACAGACAGAACCAGCCGAAGTACCACTCACGACCACAGGAGGGAGCTTGGCCACATAATTCACAACATCTGTCCTGTCCTGTCCTATCTAGCTAGAGTGGCCTCCTGTGCTAAATCCTGTTTTTTCTGCCTGTGTATGTTTTTTCCTCTCCGACTCACCGCCAATATTTGTGGGGGGCTGTCTATCCTTTGGGGATTTTCTCTGAGGCAAGACAGTATTCCGATATCCATCTTTAGGGATATTTAGTCCTCCGGCTGTGACGAGGTGTCTAGGTGTGTTAGGTACACTCCACGGCTACTTCTAGTTGCGGTGTTAAGTTTAGGTTTGCGGTCAGTATAGTGGCCACTTTCTCCAGTGAAAGTTCTCATGCAGCTCCAAGGTCACCGGATCATAACAGTACAACTGGTGGCCAATAATGAGTTAAATGCATCCCAGAAGAAGGGAAGAAAGATCTTGAGCTGTTTTTTTCTGCAGTCTACTTTGTCTACTCCTCCTCTTAATCAATGGGTGACTGAAGAGCCTTGTGCTAGCATGAATGTTCAGTAATTAGCTTCTCGTGTAGACCAGCTTGCTGCTAGAGTACAGGGTATTTCTGATTACATTGTTCAGACTCCTGTTTTAGAACCAAAGATTCCTACTCCTGATTTGTTTTTTGGTGACAGGTCCAAATTTTTGAGTTTTAAAAACAACTGTAAACTGTTTTTTGCTTTGAGACCTCGATCCTCTGGTGATTCCATTCAACGGGTTAAAATCATCATCTCCCTGCTGCGTGGTGATCCACAGGATTGGGCATTTTCCCTGGAATCTGGGGATCCTGCTTTGCTTAATGTAGACTCCTTCTTTCAGGCATTAGGATTACTGTATGATGAACCTAATTCGGTGGATCAAGCTAAGAAGACCTTGTTGGCCCTGTCTCAGGGGCAAGAGGCGGCTGAATTGTATTGTCAGAAATTCAGAAAATGGTCTGTGTTGACTAAATGGAATAATGATGCCTTTGCGGCAATTTTCAGAAAGGGTCTTTCTGAATCCGTTAAAGATGTTATGGTGGGGTTTCCCACACCCTCCAATCTGAGTGATTCTATGTCTCTGGCCATTCAGATTGACTTGCGGGAGCGCAGAACAGTGCGCGCTATGGCGTTATCCTCAGAGCAAATTCCTGAGCCTATGCAGTGTGATAGGATTCTGTCTAAAACAGAACGACAAGGTTTCAGATGTCTCAATAGGTTGTGTTATTATTGTGGCGACGCTTCTCATAAAGGATCGCCAGTTCATTTACCATCAATACTGTACAACCTAAATTTCTGTTTTACTCGGACTCCCATGACAGCACGACGAGAGAGGGGATCCGCCCATTAGGAACAGGAAACCTACAGATACAAAAGGGCGGCACCTCTCCCTTGCCTCAGTTGGTTTCCTGTTCCTGAAGGGGACGGATGCCTACAGAAGGAGCCCAGGCCGGCCGGCCGAATACGGTAGCGGGGGGGTCTCCTACCTCGGCCGGTGCGGAGATCCCTGGAGACGCCACGGTGGTCCTTGCTGGATTTCACGGCAGTGGCGTTCGCAGCAGGGAGCGGAGTCCGGAGGATTTCCTGCCTCCATCAGCGTCGGCGCAGGTAAGTATTCCCATTGGTGGTGCAGCGGTATGGTGTGGCTGCGGGTGCCGGGCTCAGGCGTGTGGGTGAGCTCCCGGAGCGCTGCGCTCCATCCCCGGCGTCCTGCACCGCTCTCAGCGCGTGCTGGAGCGTTTCCGGGTGCAGTGACGTAAGGGGGCGGGGTTAGCGGCCGCTTCCGGGTCGCCGGACGTCTGCGCATGCGCAGTCGTTCCAAGATGGCGGCGCCCATCGCGTCTGAGTGCCGGTTTTGACCGCAAGATCTCCTGCCCTCTGCTGTATCCTGGACCAATAGGGACAGCGCTGGCCCATCTGCTGACCGGATCCAAGGGGTATTTATGCAGGTGGAGATGTTAGATCCCTGCTTTTGGTCGCATTTCGTCATGGAGAGTGGTGGTGAGCAGCAGCAGCTGCCAGACGAGGTACGTCAGAAGCCCAAACAGAAAGATAGAGGCGACCAGCCCAGTCGTAAGAGCTCTTCCGAACAAGGATCCAGAGCTTCGACTAACAAAGAACCCCCTCGGATTCCGGTACTTTACTTTGGCGCACGGGTAAGTGATCAGTCTGCAGTGTGATCCCTTAGAAGTGTGTCCTTAAAAGTGTGGATTACAGTAGAATTAAAACCTGAAAGATGTATACAGACTGTGCCCTGCTACCTGCCACCATCGCACTCTAACAAGCATCTCTATTCTTCCAACAGGTATGTCTATCCAGCCAGCTTCCCTGCGCTGTCTGTCTATGAAGTGCACATAATTACATCACCCAGCTTTCCACACAGACTTTCCTCTGCTCCTAGCATTCTCATGGTATGTCTATCCAGCCAGCTTCCCTGCGCTGTCTGTCTATGAAGTGCACATAATTACATCACCCAGCTTTCCACACAGACTTTCCTCTGCTCCTAGCATTCTCATGGTATGTCTATCCAGCCAGCTTCCCTGCGCTGTCTGTCTATGAAGTGCACATAATTACATCACCCAGCTTTCCACACAGACTTTCCTCTGCTCCTAGCATTCTCATGGTATGTCTATCCAGCCAGCTTCCCTGCGCTGTCTGTCTATGAAGTGCACATAATTACATCACCCAGCTTTCCACACAGACTTTCCTCTGCTCCTAGCATTCTCATGGTATGTCTATCCAGCCAGCTTCCCTGCGCTGTCTGTCTATGAAGTGCACATAATTACATCACCCAGCTTTCCACACAGACTTTCCTCTGCTCCTAGCATTCTCATGGTATGTCTATCCAGCCAGCTTCCCTGCGCTGTCTGTCTATGAAGTGCACATAATTACATCACCCAGCTTTCCACACAGACTTTCCTCTGCTCCTAGCATTCTCATGGTATGTCTATCCAGCCAGCTTCCCTGCGCTGTCTGTCTATGAAGTGCACATAATTACATCACCCAGCTTTCCACACAGACTTTCCTCTGCTCCTAGCATTCTCATGGTATGCTTTTCAGCTAACCCCAGCTTACCCTGTGTTATTTATGACCTTGTTTACTCAGGCCTGATTGTATGCATCTGGTCCACTCTTAATTCTCTGACCAAGATGAGCAGAGACCACTCCTCTCTGCTTCACACCTGAACGCACTTAGTTTGCCATATATTGCATAGTATAAGTCTGCATGGACTTCAGTCTGCAGTGTGATCCCTTAGAAGTGTGTCCTTAAAAGTGTGGATTACAGTAGAATTAAAACCTGAAAGATGTATACAGACTGTGCCCTGCTACCTGCCACCATCGCACTCTAACAAGCATCTCTATTCTTCCAACAGGTATGTCTATCCAGCCAGCTTCCCTGCGCTGTCTGTCTATGAAGTGCACATAATTACATCACCCAGCTTTCCACACAGACTTTCCTCTGCTCCTAGCATTCTCATGGTATGTCTATCCAGCCAGCTTCCCTGCGCTGTCTGTCTATGAAGTGCACATAATTACATCACCCAGCTTTCCACACAGACTTTCCTCTGCTCCTAGCATTCTCATGGTATGTCTATCCAGCCAGCTTCCCTGCGCTGTCTGTCTATGAAGTGCACATAATTACATCACCCAGCTTTCCACACAGACTTTCCTCTGCTCCTAGCATTCTCATGGTATGTCTATCCAGCCAGCTTCCCTGCGCTGTCTGTCTATGAAGTGCACATAATTACATCACCCAGCTTTCCACACAGACTTTCCTCTGCTCCTAGCATTCTCATGGTATGTCTATCCAGCCAGCTTCCCTGCGCTGTCTGTCTATGAAGTGCACATAATTACATCACCCAGCTTTCCACACAGACTTTCCTCTGCTCCTAGCATTCTCATGGTATGTCTATCCAGCCAGCTTCCCTGCGCTGTCTGTCTATGAAGTGCACATAATTACATCACCCAGCTTTCCACACAGACTTTCCTCTGCTCCTAGCATTCTCATGGTATGTCTATCCAGCCAGCTTCCCTGCGCTGTCTGTCTATGAAGTGCACATAATTACATCACCCAGCTTTCCACACAGACTTTCCTCTGCTCCTAGCATTCTCATGGTATGCTTTTCAGCTAACCCCAGCATACCCTGTGTTATTTATGACCTTGTTTACTCAGGCCTGATTGTATGCATCTGGTCCACTCTTAATTCTCTGACCAAGATGAGCAGAGACCACTCCTCTCTGCTTCACACCTGAACGCACTTAGTTTGCCATATATTGCATAGTATAAGTCTGCATGGACTTCAGTCTGCAGTGTGATCCCTTAGAAGTGTGTCCTTAAAAGTGTGGATTACAGTAGAATTAAAACCTGAATTGAACCTGAAGGGAACTGAAGGTAACTGGCCACAGTCTTTGAAAAGAATGTTTCTGTTTGTTTTCACTTTCACTCCTATAATCCTTCACTTTCTGCTACCTCCCCTGATCCCTACACGTAGTAAGAAAATGTTCATCTCCTCTTCAATCCTCCCCATCCATCTCACCTCCTCCTCCAAACTGTTCCTTAACATACAATCCTCTGTCTCCAAGCACAGACAGCCCCCTCAAGCCCTCTCCTGCTCCCACCTGCTAACACTTTCTCTGCTCCTTCTTACTGCTGGTGATATCTCTCCAAATCCTGGTCCTCCTCACCATATTCCCACAATCATTTCTACCTCCCATCCACGCTCTAGCACAAACTTCCGTAACCTCTCTAACCTAATACCCATTCACCCAGCCCCCGCTTCCCCAGTCCCACTAACGGGAGCTCTGTGGAACGCTCGCTCTGTCTGCAACAAGCTCTCCTACATCCATGATCTCTTTGTTACTACCAAACTTTCCTTCCTTGCCATCACCGAAACCTGGCTCACCCCCTCTGACTCAGTCTCCCCTGCTGCACTCTCTTACGGTGGCTTCCACCTTTCCCACACACCCCGCCCCAGCAGCAAACATGGCGGAGGAGTTGGTTTTCTCCTGTCAGATAACTGCTCCTTCACTCCAATCCCACTGCCACCCTCTGTTACCCTTCCTTCCTTTGAGGTGCACTCTATGCGCATCTATTCCCCCACCAACCTCCAACTGGCTGTCATTTACCGCCCCCCAGGGCCAGCCACCATCTTCTTTGACCACTTCACCACCTGGCTACTTCATTTCCTTTCTGCGGACATCCCCACTATCATCATGGGCGACTTCAACATACCCATTGACACTTCCCTCTCAGCTGCCACTAAACTTCTATCTCTCACTTCCTCCTTCAGCCTCACTCAATAGTCTTCTGCAGCCACTCACAAAGATGGTCACACATTGGACCTCATCTTCACCCGCCTCTGCTCTCTATCTAACCTCTCTAACTCACCTCTTCCTCTCTCTGACCACAACTTTCTCACATTCTCATCTCTCTCCACTCCATGTCTACAATCCCCACCCCACAAACTTTCACACCCTCGCAGAAATATTAAACATCTTGACCTACATTCATTCTCTGAATCCCTCCTCCCCCTCACAGGCATAAGTTCCATACACAATGCGGATGACGCTGCTGCTCTATATAATACCACAATAGCTGTAGCTTTGGAATCTGCTGCCCCACTTACACATACCAAAGCTCGCAAAATCAACAGACAGCCCTGGCACACCAGCCTGACCAAAGAACTTAGGCGAGCTTCCAGAGCTGCTGAGCGCAGATGGAAAAGATCCCACTCTAACGAGCACTTCATCGCATTCAAACAGTCCCTCACTACTTTCAAGACCACACTTGCCACAGCTAAACAAACCTACTTCTCATCTCTCATATCCTCCCTCTCTCACAACCCTAAACAGTTATTCAACACCTTCAATTCTCTCCTCCGTCCCCCAGCACCTCCTCCCTCCCCACTTATCTCTGCTGAAGACTTTGCCTCATTTTTCAAGCAGAAGATTGATAGCATTAGAGACAGTTTTGGTCAACAACCCCCAGAGCTCTTCCTCCCGATTTCACAGCCCTCCACCTCCAAAACCAACTTCTCCACCATTACAGAAGATCAACTCTCCACTCTACTCTCAAGATCACATCTCACCACCTGTGCACTTGACCCACTCCCATCCCACCTCATCCCAAACCTCACCACAATCTTCATCCCAACCCTAACCCATCTCTTCAACTTATCTCTAACAACTGGTGTTTTCCCCTCAAGCTTTAA
Organism: Ranitomeya imitator; assembly: GCF_032444005.1. Lineage (NCBI taxonomy): Eukaryota > Metazoa > Chordata > Amphibia > Anura > Dendrobatidae > Ranitomeya > Ranitomeya imitator. The sequence continues at coordinate 1,200,231,234 of NC_091282.1, read as the reverse complement.
ACATGCCTCCATCACACCTATCCTCAAAAAGCCCTCTCTTGACCCATCCTCTGTATCTAGCTATCGCCCTATATCACTTCTCCCCTATGCCTCCAAACTACTGGAACAACACGTTTACCTTGAACTGTCCTCCCATCTCTCTTCCTGCTCCCTCTTTGACCGCCTACAATCTGGCTTCCGGTCACACCATTCCACCGAAACTGCCCTAACTAAAGTCACCAATGACCTCTTAACCGCCAAGAGCAAGCGACACTACTCTGTCCTCCTCCTCCTCGACCTGTCGGCTGCCTTTGACACAGTGGACCATTCCCTATTATTACAAACCCTCTCATCCCTTGGCATCGCAGACTTGGCCCTATCCTGGATCTCATCATACCTAACAGACCGGACATTCAGCGTCTCCCACTCACACACCACCTCCTCACCTCGCCCTCTATCTGTCGGAGTCCCACAAGGTTCAGTCCTTGGGCCCTTGCTCTTCTCCATTTACACCTTTGGCCTGGGACAGCTCATAGAATCTCATGGCTTTCAGTATCACCTCTATGCTGATGACACACAGATCTACATCTCTGGACCAGATATCACCTCCCTTCTAACCAGAATCCCTCAATGTCTGTCCACTATTTCATCCTTCTTCTCCGCTAGATTTTTGAAACTTAACATGGACAAAACAGAATTCATCATCTTTCCCCCATCTCACGCGACCCCCCCAACGAACCTATCAATTACAGTAAATGGCTGCCCACTCTCCCCAGTCCCACAAGCTCGCTGCCTCGGGGTAATCCTTGACGCTGATCTCTCCTTCAAACCACATATCCAAGCCCTTTCCACTTCCTGCCGACTGCAACTCAAAAATATTTCACGAATCCGTTCATTCCTCAACCATGAATCTGCAAAAACCCTAGTCCATGCCCTCATCATCTCTCGCCTTGACTACTGCAACCTCCTGCTCTGTGGCCTCCCCGCTAACACTCTCGCACCCCTCCAATCTATTCTAAACTCTGCTGCCCGACTAATCCACCTGTCCCCCCGCTATTCCCCGGCCTCTCCCCTCTGTCAATCCCTTCACTGGCTCCCCATTGCCCAGAGACTCCACTACAAAACCCTAACCATGACGTACAAAGCCATCCACAACCTGTCTCCTCCATACATCTGTGACCTCGTCTCCCGGTACTTACCTACCCGCAACCTCCGATCCTCACAAGATCTCCTACTCTACTCCCCTCTTATCTCCTCTTCCCACAATCGTATACAAGATTTCTCTCGCGTATCACCCCTACTCTGGAACCCTCTACCACAACACATCAGATTCTCGCCTACCATCGAAACCTTCAAAAAGAACCTGAAGACCCACCTCTTCAGACAAGCCTACAACCTGCAGCTACCACCGATCGACCAAACCGCTGCATGACCATCTCTACCCTCACCTACTGTATTCTCACCCATCCCTTGTAGATTGTGAGCCCTCGCGGGCAGGGTCCTCATTCCTCCTGTACCAGTTATGACTTGTATTGTTTAAGATTATTGTACTTGTTTTCATTATGTATACCCCTCCTCACATGTAAAGCGCCATGGAATAAATGGCGCTATAACAATAAATAATAATAATAATAATAATCTACGTGAAAGTTCACTCTGTGACGCGGGCCCCTTATACTTTATCATTCCAGGGGAAGAAGAGTACGGGAAAGTCAAAACATAAGGAGTGTGCCCTCTGTGGAGTCCCTCTACCTGACTCTTGTTCAAAAAAATTATGTGCCCCCTGTATACAGCAGACGGTGAGGTCTACAGGAGTGGGTTGGTGGTAGTGACATTAGGTCAGATATTAGTTATCTCCTATATTGTCCTCCCCTAGGTAGCAGAAGAGTCCGTAACTCCGGCAAACCTGAGGGAAATGATCCGGCTGGAAGTAAGGGAATCACTACGGTCCCTATCCCAAGCGGAAGGCTCAAAGCATAGGACTCTCTTGGACTCTAATTCTTCAGAGGAAGAAAGAGAGGAAAATACCTATCTCTCCAGTCCTCTCTCCTCTTCATCAGATGAGGAGTCAGGGCGATTCTGTCTACCCTTGGATAAAATTGACAAGGTTGTCAAATCAGTTAGAGGCACGATGGGTATAGAGGAACCTAAATCACAACCCTCGAAACAGGAGTTGATGTTTAGCGGACTTGATCGTAAAAAACATAGATCTTTCCCGGTAAACGAGAAGATTCAGGACTTGATCCTTAGAGAATGGAAGAAACCGGAAAAAAAGGGGGCCTTACCACCGGCATTAAAACGCAGGTATCCCTTTGACGATCCGGTTGTGGATACATGGGATAAAGCTCCTAAATTGGATGCGGCTGTAGCAAAAGCGTCAAAGAAAGCCTCATTACCCTTTGAGGATATGGGGACCCTCAAGGATCCTCTGGACAGGAAGGCAGATATCTTCCTTAAAGGTACCTGGGAGATGGCGGCTGGATCTCTCAGACCAGCCGTGGCGGCAACATGTACGGCCAGATCATTAATGGTCTGGCTAGATCAGTCAGAGTCTCAGCTTAAGGACGGTGCATCCAGAGACACTATTCTGAAGGCTCTACCAACAATCCAGAATGCTGCAGCCTTCCTATCGGATGCATCCGTGGACTCGGTTAGAATGGCGGCTAGAGCGGCAGGACTATCTAACGCGGCTCGCAGGGCCTTGTGGCTGAAATGCTGGTCAGGTGACATTCAGTCTAGAACTAAGCTCTGCGGTATTCCATGTGAAGGACAATACCTCTTCGGTCCAACTCTGGACGAGTTGTTGGAAAAAGCAGGGGATGACAAAAAGAAATTCCCCAATCTATATTCATCTTACCGCCGGCCCTTCAATCGAAGGAGATTTGGTCACGGGAAGAAACGCGGGTCCTCTCCCACTAGAGAAAGTTTCAGATGGGAAGACAGACGCGGTAGAGGTACGGGCTATATGTTTCGCCGTTCCTCAAAGAATCAGAAAAAACCGGACCAATGACTAGCGATCCCTGTGGGGGGTAGACTGTCAGCTTTTTCCTCAGCTTGGCTTGACATTACAAACAGTAAATGGGTCAGAGGCATCATTACTGAAGGTCTAAAACTGGACTTCACTCACTGGCCTCGTGAAAAATTTAAATTAACCCCTTTACGTTCCTCCCCCCTTGAGCAAGCAGCTCTGGAAGCAGAGGTTATCAACTTATGTTCCAAGAACGTGCTGATTGAAATTCCGGAATCAGAAAGAGGAAGGGGATTTTATTCTCCTCTTTTTCTGATTAAGAAACCAGACGGATCTTTTAGAACGATCATTAATCTCAAATGTCTTAATGAGTTACTGGTCAATGAATAATTTAAAATGGAAACAATCAATTCAGCAATAAAAATGTTGTTTAATCACTGTTTCATGGTAGTTGCAGATCTAAAAGATGCATACTATCATGTTCCAATACATGAACACTTCCAGAGATTCCTGAGAGTAGCTGTGTCAATGGGGGGCCAGATTCGCCATTTCTAGTTCAGAGCTCTTCCCTTCGGCTTATCAGCAGCTCCTAGGGTGTTTACAAAGTTAGTGGCCGAAGTCATGGTGCACTTACGAGTGTCTGACATCCTAATTATTCCCTACTTGGATGACTTTCTTATAGTAGGGAGCTCTGCAGACCATTGCCTTTCTCAGCTAGAGACAGCCACATCCAAACTTGAGCATCTGGGGTGGATCGTGAATTATGAAAAATCTCGTTTACAGCCCCAGAAAATACAAAGATTTTTGGGACTATTGTTAAACTCAGAATCCCAACAGTGTTGTCTTCCACCCGACAAGTTGTTACATATCCAACAACAGGTGTCTAGGGCAATTGATAAGCCTTCCATGACCCTTAGACAGGCTATGTCATTATTGGGTTCTTTAACCTCTTGCATTCCTGCCGTCCATTGGGCCCAGTTCCACACCAGACCGTTACAATCCGAGGTGCTGGTTAGTGACAGAATCTTACGGGGGTCCCTGCAGGATCAGATTACCTTGAGTCCAAAAGCACTCACATCTCTTAAGTGGTGGTTAGTCAGTGAAAATTTATCGTCGGGAGTTCCCTGGGTGTCTCAGGTAACACGGGTGGTAACAACAGATGCTAGCCCTTCGGGTTGGGGAGCACACATGGATGACATGATGGTTCAGGGTCTATGGTCCCCTCCCCTAACATCAGCCTCCTCCAACCAGAAAGAGTTAATGGCAGTAGAGCTTTCGGTGAAAAAATTCCTCATATATCTGCAGGGTCATCATGTCAAGATCCTATCGGACAACCAGGTGGCGGTCGCATACATAAATCATCAGGGTGGAACTCATTCCGAGTCACTGATGAGAGTAGCGGATCGTCTGTTCCAGACAGCGGAAAATCACTTCTTATCCCTAACCGCTCTACACATAAGAGGAAAAGAAAACATCAAGGCGGACTTTCTAAGCCGCAACACCTTGAGGCAAGGGGAGTGGTCCCTAAACAATTGCGTGTTCGATCAGATCGTCCACAAATGGGGACATCCAGAAGTGGATTTATTTGCTACCAGGGACAACCGGAAGACAACAAAATTTTGTTCCCTAAATCCCAGGGAAAATCCTCTGACGGTAGACGCCTTTCTGATCAAATGGGATTTTCAACTGGCGTATGCATTTCCTCCACTAGGCCTGTTACCCTTAGTAGTCAGGAAGATAAGAGAAGATCGAGCCAGAGTTATATTGATTGCCCCATTCTGGGCCAGAAGGGCCTGGTTCACTTGGCTCAGGATCATGTCAGTGGGGGATCCCTGGGTGCTTCCGGACATTCCAGACCTGCTCTACCAGGGTCCGATCAGCCATCCTCAAGTAAAGAATCTCCATTTAACGACATGGATTTTGAAAGGGCGTTACTAAAAAGCAAAGGGTTCTCCCCGAGTCTAATTGAGACCCTTATGAAAAATAGAAAGCAAATAACCACAACAATTTACGCTAGAACCTGGCGGAAATTTCTGGCCTCTTCTGATTTTAATTTAGAAGAGGGATTACCTATAAAACAAATCTTAGAATTCCTGCAAAGAGGCTTAGAGCTAGATCTATCCACTAGTACTCTAAGGGTACAGGTCTCGGCCCTAGGGGCTCTATTTTCATGTAACATCGCCAATAATTATTGGATCTCAAGGTTCATTAAAGCATCTATTAGCTCTAGACCCATACATAAAGATAGATCTATGCCTTGGGATCTCAACCTAGTACTGTCAGCATTGACTAGAGAGCCGTTTGAACCTTTACAATCAGCTTCAATTAAGGCCTTATCCCTTAAGACAGCTTTTCTTGTGGCAATTACATCTGCCCGTAGAGTGGGGGACATACAAGCGCTCTCCAGGCTTGCCCCTTATACAGAGTTTCTACCAGACAGAGTAATCCTCAGACCGGACCCAGCCTATTTACCAAAAGTGTCATCACGGTTTCACAGGACACAGGAGATAGTTTTACCATCCTTCCTTCCCAATCCCTCCAACCCTAAAGAAGAACTACTCCATACATTAGATGTTAGGAGTTGCCTGCTAGAATACATCTCTGTTGCTGACACATGGAAGAAAGATGATGCGTTATTTTTATCTTTCCAAAACCCTAGAAAGGGACTCAGGGTATCAAAGTACACACTAGCAAAGTGGATTAGGGAGGCTATCTCTTTGGCTTACACTGCAGGTGGAGGTCCGGCTCCGCAGAATCTGAGGGCGCATTCCACCAGGGCCATGGCTACATCCTGGGCGGAAAAGTCTGGAGTATCAATCGACCAGATATGTAAGGCGGCCACATGGTCATCCCCGTCCACCTTCTTTAAACACTATAGGTTGGATTTGGGGGCTTCCTCTGATCTCACATTCGGGTTAAGGGTGCTACAGGCCATAGTCCCTCCCTAAGGAAGTTTACATCTCTGTAATTCTCTCGTCGTGCTGTCATGGGAGTCCGAGAAAAGCATTAAGCTACTTACTGGTAGCGGCATTTCTCGGAGGCCCATGACAGCACCCTTAGTTCCCTCCCTATTCACTGGAGGTTGCACTTCCTATAAATGTATATATTTCACAATACGATACCAGTTCCAATAGATGTCTGATATTTTGTATATAATCTGTATATAGTGTATATTTTTGTGTACCACTAACCGCGGTAGTCCTCTCAAGACTCTGAAATACAACTGAGGCAAGGGAGAGGTGCCGCCCTTTTGTATCTGTAGGTTTCCTGTTCCTAATGGGCGGATCCCCTCTCTCGTCGTGCTGTCATGGGCCTCCGAGAAATGCCGCTACCAGTAAGTAGCTTAATGCTATCTGTGTCCTTGATCTGTTCATTGTCATCATTTTCTGTCATGGCGTTTGTGGATTCAGGCACTGCCTTGAATTTAATGGACTTTGACTTTGCTAGGCGTTGTGGTTTTCCCTTGCAGCCTTTGCAGAACCCTATTCCTTTAAGGGGCATTGATGCTACACTCTTGGCTAAAAATAAACCCCAGTTTTGGACACAGGTGACCATGCGCATGGCGCCAGCCCATCAGGAAGATTGTCGATTTCTGGTGTTGCATAATTTGCATGATGCTATCGTGCTGGGTTTTCCCTGGTTACAAGTACATAATCCTGTTCTGGATTGGAAATCCATGTCTGTGACTAGTTGGGGTTGTCAGGGGGTTCATAATGATGTTCCTCTGATGTCTATCGCCCCTTCTCCCTCTTCGTAAATTCCGGAGTTTTTGTCTGATTTTCAGGATGTATTCAATGAGCCCAAGTCCAGTTTCCTTCCACCGCACCGGGACTGCGATTGTGCTATTGACTTGATTCCAGGCTGTAAGTTTCCTAAGGGCCGACTTTTCAACCTGTCTGTACCTGAACATGCCGCCATGCGGAGCTATATTAAGGAGTCTTTGGAGAAAGGGCATATTCGGCCATCTTCTTCACTGTTGGGAGCGGGGTTCTTTTTTGTTGCTAAAAAGATGGTTCCTTAAGACCCTGTATTGATTATCGCCTCTTGAATAAGATCACGGTCAAGTTTCAATATCCTTTACCTCTGCTTTCCGGTTTGTTTGCTAGGATTAAGAAAGCTAGTTGGTTTACTAAGATTGACCTTCGGGGGGCTTATAATCTTGTTCGTATTAAGCAGGGTGATGAATGGAAAACTGCGTTTAACACGCCCGAAGGCCATTTTGAATACCTTGTGATGCCATTCGGACTCTCTAATGCTCCATCTGTTTTTCAGTCCTTCATGTATGATATCTTCCGGGATTATCTTGATAATTTCTTGATTGTATATTTGGACGATATTTTGATTTTTTCCGATGATTGGGAGTCTCATATGCAGCAGGTCAGGATGGTATTTCAGATCCTTCGTGACAATGCCTTGTTTGTGAAAGGGTCTAAGTGTCTTTTTGGGGTGCAGAAGGTTTCCTTTTTGGGCTTTATTTTTTCTCCCTCATCTATAGAGATAGATCCTGTTAAGGTTCAAGCCATTCATGATTGGATTCAGCCCACATCCGTGAAGAGCCTTCAGAAATTTTTGGGTTTTGCTAATTTTTATCGCCGTTTCATTGCTAATTTTTCCAGCGTGGTTAAACCCTTGACTGATTTGACGAAGAAGGGTGCTGATGTGGCGAATTGGTCCCCTGTGGCTGTCTCTGCCTTTCAGGAACTTAAACATCATTTTACTTCTGCTCCAGTGTTGCGTCAACCGGATGTTTCTCTTCCGTTTCAGGTTGAGGTTGACGCTGCTGAGATTGGGGCAGGGGCTGTTTTGTCTCAGAGGGATCCTGTTGGTTGCTTAATGAAACCGTGTGCCTTCGTTTCCCGTAAGTTTTCGCCTGCTGAATGCAATTATGATGTCAGCAATCGGGAGTTTTTGGCTATGAAGTGGGCGTTTGAGGAGTGGCGACATTGGCTTGAGGGAGCTAAGCACCGTATTGTGGTCTTGACCGATCATAAGAATTTGATTTACCTTGAGTCTGCCAAATGGTTGAATCCTAGACAGGCTCGATGGTCCTTGTTTTTTTCTCGTTTTGATTTCGTGGTCTCGTACCTTCCGGGTTCTAAAAATATTAAGGCTGATGCCCTCTCTAGGAGTTTTTTGCCTGATTCTCCTGAGGTCTTGGAACCGGTCGGTATTCTGAAAGAACAGGTGGTCCTTTCTGCCATTTCTCCTGATTTACGACGGGTTCTTCAGGAATTTCAGGCTGACAAACCTGACCGTTGTCCTGTGGGGAAACTGTTTGTTCCTGACAGATGGACTAGTAGAGTGATTTCTGAGGCTCACTGTTCAGTGTTGGCTGGTCATCCTGGCATTTTTGGTACCAGAGACTTGGTTGGTAGGTCCTTTTGGTGGCCTTCTTTGTCGCGTGATGTGTGTTCTTTTGTGCAGTCCTCTGGGACTTGTGCGCGGGCAAAGCCTTGTAGCTCCCGTGCTAGTGGGTTGATTTTGCCATTGCCGGTCCCTTAGAGACCCTGGACGCATATTTCTATGGATTTTATTTCCGATCTTCCTGTTTCCCAGAGGATGTCGGTTATCTGGGTTGTTTGTGACCGATTCTCTAAGATTGTTCATTTGGTGCCTTTGCCTAAATTACCTTCTTCTTCTGATTTGGTTCCGTTGTTTTTTCAGCATGTGGTCCGTTTGCATGGTATTCCGGAGAATATTGTGTCCGACAGAGGCTCCCAGTTTGTTTCTAGGTTTTGGCGGGCCATTTGTGCCAAGCTGGGCATTGATTTGTCTTTTTCTTCTGCATTTCATCCTCAGACAAACGGCCAGACCGAGCGAACTAATCAGACTTTGGAGACTTATTTGAGATGCTTTGTGTCTGCTGATCAGGATGATTGGGTGGCTTTTTTGCCATTGGCCGAGTTTGCCCTTAATAATCGGGCTAGTTCGGCTACTTTGGTTTCGCCTTTCTTTTGTAATTTTGGTTTTCATCCTCGTTTTTCTTCTGGGCAGACTGAGCCTTCTGACTGTCCTGGTGTGGATTCTGTGGTTGATAGGTTGCAACAGATTTGGGCTCATGTGGTGGACAATTTGGTGTTGTCCCAGGAGGAGGCTCAGCGTTTTGCTAACCATCGTCGGTGTGTTGGTTTCCGGCTTCGGGTTGGGGATCTGGTCTGGTTGTCTTCCCGTCATGTTCCTATGAAGGTTTCTTCTCCTAAGTTTAAGCCTCGGTTTATTGGTCCTTATAGGATTTCTGAGATTATTAATCTGGTGTCTTTTCAACTGGCACTTCCGGCCTCTTTTGCTATCCATAATGTCTTCCATAGATCTTTGTTGCGGAAATATGTGGAACCCGTTGTTCCCTCTGTTGATCCTCCGGCCCCTGTGTTGGTTGATGGGGAGTTGGAATATGTTGTTGAGAAGATGTTGGATTCCCGTTTTTCGAGGCGGAACCTTCAGTACCTTGTCAAATGGAAGGGCTATGGCCAAGAGGATAATACTTGGGTTTTTGCCTCTGATGTCCATGCTGCTGATTTGGTCCGTGCCTTTCATCTGGCTCATCCTGATCGTCCTGGAGGTCCTGGTGAGGGTTCGGTGACCCCTCCTCAAGGGGAAGGGGGGGGGGTACTGTTGTGAATTCTGCTCTTGGGTTCCCTCCAGTGGTTGTAGCTGGGAATGCAGTTGTCTCTGAGTCACAGTCCTGGCCAGGTGTATCTGCTAATTGCTGTTCTGACTGGGATATTTAAGTGTGCAGGATTTATTTGCCCTTGCCAGTTGTCAATGTTTCTCTGGAAGTGTTGGATCTCAGCCTGGCCTCTCCTGCTTATCTGCCAGTTCAGCAAAGATAAGTGTTTGTTTCTTTTCCTGTGGCACACATGCAGTGTGCTTATTTTCAGTACTATTCATTTGTTTTTTCTTTTGTCCAGATTAGACTGTGTTTGTGTTTTCTCAGCCTGATTGGTTTCACTGGAGTTGCAGATATACGCTCCTACATCTTTAGTTAGATGTAGGAGGTTTTTTGTATATTCCGCTGTGGTTTTTTTTTAAGGGATTTTATACTGACCGCACAGAACTCTGTCCTAACCTGTCCTATCTAGCTAGAGTGGCCTCCTGTGCTAAATCCTGTTTTTTCTGCCTGTGTATGTTTTTTCCTCTCTGGCTCACCGCCAATATTTGTGGGTGGCTGTCTATCCTTTGGGGATTTTCTCTGAGGCAAGACAGTATTCCGATTTCCATCTTTAGGGATATTTAGTCCTCCGGCTGTGACGAGGTGTCTAGGTGTGTTAGGTACACTCCACGGCTACTTCTAGTTGCGGTGTTAAGTTTAGGTTTGCGGTCAGTATAGTGGCCACTTTCTCCAGTGAAAGTTCTCATGCAGCTCCAAGGTCACCGGATCATAACAGGTACTGGAAGCCGTAGGACCTTATGAGTTGTTCCAGGCCGTGTATAGATTGAGAAAAGTAAGGGCCCAAGGACAGAGCCTTGAGTGACACCAACAGAGAGGGGGTGAGATGAAGAGGTAGTATGGGAGTAGGAAACGTTAAATGTGCGGTTGGTAAGGTATGAGGAGATCCAAGATAGGGTGAGGTCTTTGACCCCAAAGGAAGAGAGGATCTGTAGTAGGAGGCAGTGGTCAACTGTGTTGAAGGCAGAGGACAGGTCTAGAAGGAGGAGAATAGAGAATTGTCTGTTAGCTTTGGCTGTAAGTAAGTTGTTAGTAATTTTGGTCAGGGCAGTGTCAGTGGAATGGTGGGGATGGAAGCCAGATTGCAGGTTGTCGAAGAGAGAGTTAGATGCAAAGTGAGAAGAAAGTTCAGCATGGACGTGCTGCTCAAGGAGTTTGGAAGCAAATGGGACCAAATATATGGGGCGATAGCTGGACGTAGCGCTTGGGTCAAGGGATGGCTTTTTGAGGATAGATTAGATTGTGGCATGATTGAAAGCAGTGGGGAAGGTACCAGAAGTTAGTGATAGGATGAAGAGATGGGTTAGGGATGGGATTAGTGTGTTGGTGAGGTTGGGGAGGAGGTGGGATGGGATGGGGTCAAGTGCACAAGTAGTGAGGTGTGATTTGGAGAGAAGATGAGCAAGCTCCCCTTCAGTGATTTTGGAGAGGGTTTGGACATTGGTCTGGTATACAAAGGGGTTGTGGTGGTTTGACGACAAAGATTTGCCTTGTTTGGTCGATCTTATTTTTGAAGTGCGTGGCAAAGTCCTCGGCAATGCTTAGGGAACTAGGAGGGGGCAGTGGTGGGCGGAGGAGGGAGTTAAGTGTTGAATGACTGTTTGGGGTTGTAGGAAGATGTGAGGGTTGTGAAGTAGGCCTGGTTAGCAGAGGTGAGAGCTGATTTGAATGTGAGTCTTGCTTGTTTGAGTGCAGTGAAATCATCTTGCGAATGTGTTTTCTTCCAACGCCGTTCTGCAATTCTGGCTACTTGCCGAAGCTTTTTAGTGATGTTATTGTGCCAGGATTATGCATGACAGGGACGACCATTTCTATAGCTGATGCAAGAGTGGCATTGTAGAAAGCAGTGGCAGTGTCTGTGTCATGGAGTGAGGATATGGATGCTAGTGGAGGGATAGAGTCAGAGAGTGTGTGGGTGTCTAGGTGTGCGAGGTTCCTGCGTGGGTGCGCATGTTGCTGGACATGGGTAACAGGTGAGGAGGACAGGGATGATAAAGTTAGTAGATGGTGGTCAGATAGAGGAAGAGGGGAGGTTGTGAAGTTAGATATGGAGCAGAAATGGGTGAAGACAAGATCTAATGTGTGACCGTCTGTGTGGGTGGCTGAGGAGGACCACTGAGTAAGTCCAAAGGATGAAGTAAGGGACAGGAGTTTGGAGGCTGCTGACTGGTGAGTGTCAATGGGGATGTTGAAATCACCCATGATGATGGTGGGAATGTCAGCAGAGAGAATGTGAAGGAGCCAGGTGGAGAATTGGTCAATAAAGGCAGTGATCGGGCCTGGAGGTTGGTATATGATGGTCATTTGGAGATTGTATGGGGAGTAGATGCGGACAGTCTGGACTTCAAAAGAAGGGAGGATAAAGGAGGGTAGAGGTGAGATTGGAATAAAGGTACAGTTGGAAGAAAGGAGAAGACCCACTCCTTCACCATGTTTTTTGCCCGGGCGAGGACTGTGGGTGAAGTGGAGGCCATCGTAACATAGTGCAGCGGGGGAAGCTGTGTTAGAGCATGTCAGCCATGTTTTGGTGATGCCCAGAAAGAAAAGATTACGAGAGGTAAAGAGGTCATGAATAACATGGAGATTATTGCAGATGGAGCGGGCATTCCATAGTGGTCGAGTTAGAGGGTGCAGGGGGTGGGCGTCAGAAGTATAGTAATAATAATAATAATGAAGCATCTATAGCAGGGGGTTATTTTTCTGGCATATTTCTGCTGTCATATTTGCTGTTATGCTTTTAGAGACATCCTTCTAGAGACAGACCACGGTCCAGACAGACCTGTGTCTGTGGATGTGAGGTACCTCCCTTAATGTGAGGTAAAGTGTCGCCAAGCAATTTTACATCTTCAAAGCATGGGAGACAAATGCAGTACAGTGAATGAGTTGCCTCAAGAAGCAGAAAATTTCATGTAACAATGCCAAGAACATTCTGGTTTCTTTATGTTTAGGCAAAGTAACTCACGCTCCTTTGCATGGCACATGTTCACAATTTAATTGTGTAGTATATCTTAAAGAAATATACCTATTTGAAAAAAATTGTGGCTTTGTGCTTAAAAGTGGGATGCCCACCAGGGCCGTGGGATACTCGGTAACGGGTCCGGTACTTAAGGGGATGTGTCCCGGCGGTGAGGACCCGGTCTGTGGCTCTAGGCGCCCATCATAAAGGGAATGTCTTTAAGGGGTTTGTGGAATAAAGTTTGTGACATTACCTGTGGTATTTGGTCAGAGATGACCGATGCTTCTTAAAGGGGTCCTCTGGGGTGATGTTGTGGCAGCAGGGATGGTATGGCTTCCTATAGGTGAAGCTGGGTCCTCAGGGCTCCCGGTGTAGTAGATAAAGATGGTAGGTGGTGTAGAAAGAAACGGAGGACACATGGTTGCAGTTTCTTTACCTTTTTACTGATACAAGGCAGCCACAGTCCAGGGTACCGGATCACAGGTGTCAATGGTTCTGCCTGCTTGGAAGTGAATCTGGAATTCCCTTTACCAGGTGGCATTGGAAGCCTTCCTTCTAGAGCTCTGGTGTAGTCCCTTGCTGCCTTAGGCCTCACACAAAGTCCTCATGTTTCTCTCTGTCTCCCTTTAGGTAGGAAAATACCTGTATGACAGGTAACTTGAGCCTTTTTATAGGATCTCTATCAAGAACCGGGCTTTATGTGTTACTGTTTCTTCAGGTGTATGGTGAAAAGGTGACTTGCAATCTGCTGTCGCGCAGTTTCTGTTGTGAGATGCAGAATACTGCACAATCTTGGTCTTCCGGCTACCGGTTTCATGCGCTACAGCGTGGAAGAAGCTCAGTTGCAGCTTCTCCCCAGCTTTTCACTTCGCCTGTGCTTCTTTTCTCCTTCATGCTCTCTACAATCTGTTCTGCTTTCCTTTCTCTCTCTTTCCTGGAGCTGCAGACTCCCACGCCTGCTCAGCTAGATCAGAGCTCCCCCTTCTGGCCTGGAGTGTGAACATGTTGTATGCTTGTGTTTACCTGATAAAAGGAATCCTTCATCACTTCCAAGCGTGACATCACTCTCCCCATGAGGAAAGCAACACCACTGTAACAATCAGAAGCCTGGGGTGTTAAAAAAGCATCTGAGCACTTCAACCGTTCTTACACAATGAAGCTCTACTGGCTTTGCAAAAATAAAAGATTGTCTGAGCACTGCGATATTGCAACATGCTAGAATTGAAAGCTGCATATGTTCAAGCATCTGTACAAGCAGTGTAAACTAATGACTGCTTATACAATGCAGTAGGCAAATTGGAGTTTTAATTATTTTATTTTGCCATTGACTGCTCATGAAGGATGTATGTCACTTATTGAAGACCTTCAAAGAGGCTACAAAATTTCTCAGTAGGGAAAACAGAGGCATCAGTGATGTCATCCCCCTTATATTTATTTTGGAAAAAAACACTCACTAGGATGCAACAAGGGATGGAAAAGGATAAGAAACTTGTACATGCTCTTTACTGTCCTATGACTGTTGTGGACCCTCAAGGTCAACATTACATGCAACAGGATGTGAAGGAGGGGAAGAAGGAGGAGGAGCAGCAGCTAGATTTAGAGCTGGACATTGAGTTATCTCAGGAACAGGTAATGGACGAGACTGACTGAGTGAAATTGATGATGACACTTGCCATGATGACCAACTATTGCAATGCAACAGGGTGCAGGAAGTGAACCATCAGGGTCTTTGGTCAAGCTGGCAAGGATGGAAAGCTGAATTTTGAATAGTTTGTGGGATGACAGATGTATCATTAGCATCAAGCAAATAAATCACTATTGGGTAGTCATGTTTATAAATCCTCACTCTTAAAGCAAATTAGAATTCCTCAGCTTCACGCAGTGCCAAAGTGTCCATGTTTGTGCAGGCCTAGAACAAGAAGACGAGTCAGCATTCACAGCAGTGATTACTAGTGTTGAGCATTCCGATACCGCAAGTATCGGGTATCGGCCGATACTTGCGGTATCGGAATTCCGATACCGAGTTCCGATACTTTTGTGGTATCGGGAATCGGTATCGGATCCATATTAATGTGTAAAATAAAGAATTAAAATAAAAAATATTGATATACTCACCTCTCCGGAGGCCCCTGGACATCACCGCTGGTAACCGGCAGCCTTCTTTGTTTAAAATGAGCGCGTTTATGGACTTCCATGATGTCACGGCTTCTGATTGGTCGCGTGCCGCTCATGTGACTGCCACGCGACCAATCAGAAGCCGCGACGTCATTCTCAGGTCCTAAACTCCTCATTCTAGGAATTTAGGACCTGAGAATGATGTCGCGGCTTCTGATTGGTCGCGTGGCGGTCACATGAGCGGCACGCGACCAATCAGAAGCCGCGACGTCATTCTGAGGTCATAAACGCGCTCATTTTAAGCAAAGAAGGCTGCCGGTTACCAGCGGTGATGTCCAGGTGCCTCCGGAGAGGTAATTATATCAATATTTTTTATTTTAATTCTTTATTTTACACATTAATATGGATCCCAGGGCCTGAAGGAGAGTTTCCTCTCCTTCAGACCCTGGGAACCATCAAGATACCTTCCGATACTTGGTGTCCCATTGACTTGTATTGGTATCGGGTATCGGTATCGGCGATATCCGATACTTTTCGGGTATCGGCCGATACTATCCGATACCGATACTTTCAAGTATCGGACGGTATCGCTCAACACTAGTGATTACATTATATATAAAACAAGGGATGTTTTATCTGCCATTGTGTAAGGGGGGTCGTGAAGGCAGTGGGTACCTGCGTGCCGGGTCTGGAACTGAAGGGGATGCATCTTCTATTTCTGGGGGAAGGCTTAAGGCTATGTGCACACGATGCGGATTTGCTGCGGTTCCGGAGGTGATTTTTCCACGCAGAAACGCTGCAGACCCGCACTGTGATTTACAGTACAATGTAAATCAATGGGTAATAAAAAAGTCGTGCAGATGGTGCGGAATTGCTGCGGATTTAAAAGAAGTGCATATCGCTTCTTTTGTGCGGATCTGCAGCGTTTCTACACCCCTCGATGATAGAAATCCGCAGTGGCAAAAACTGCATAAAATCCACACAAATCTGCATCAATTCTGCGGCAAATCCACACAAAATCTGCATAAAAACCACGGCAAATCCGCAGCTGTGGATTCTGCCAGGAGATGTGGATTTTGTGCAGAAAATTCTGCGCCACATTTCCTACGTGTGCACATAGCCTAAGAGAGCCGGACCTTCCCCGTTTGCCGGGGGGAAGCCTGAGAGAGCCGGACCAACCCTTGAACCCAGAAGGGTGGGCAGAGTCAGAGAAGGGCGTGCAGCGACGGAGACATAAAAAGAAAAAGTGGGCGAAGCAAGTCAGTCAGGCGCCGGCTCAGAGCAGTGAGGTGGGCAGCGTAGGGAGCAGCGCACAGAACGGTGAGCGGCGCTCTCTGCTTCCCTCATCAGAGAGTATCGGCGTGGCAATGGGCTGTATAGAGGGAGCCTCCGTCGCCTGCAGAGCAGAGCCATGCGTTCACAAGCTGATATACGGGTCCCTGGTCCTATAGCTATACTGTATAGCTATTGCTGGAGCTGCCATTCACTTCATTGTGCCTTTTGCTGTCACTGCTGCTGACAAAAAGATAGGAGGAACAGAAAATGGATGGGTTGGGATGGGAGTAGGGTAAAGATGCAACCTGCCAGTGGGGAGGAAGCAGTTGCTAGTCATGGGCTCTGTTTGGAGTCAGTGGAAGAGACGCTCAGTGAGAGGAATACCTCCATGGGACACATCTGGCAATGCAGCTGAACCCCTTTCTATTGAATTGAGATATATTCCAATACCAAATACAACCTACAGATGAAAGTGGTGCAGTTTATGTGAGAAATAAAATCATTTTTATTTATAATCTCATTTAGCACATTAGAGTTACAATAATAGATCATTAGTGGCTCGCAGTTCTTCTGTGATAATAGACCAGAAAAAACTGACATATGAAAACCTTATCAAAATCAAACTTTGAAGCAAATGACTTCCTTTTTGGCATTTACTTTTTGTTAGTGTTATGGCTCACCTGGTGAGGTGTCATGAAACGGTATGTCTGGATCTGCAGCACGGACTAGAGGTGTTGATGCAGCAAGATGAACAGCTGGATGTAACGGAGGTTTGGAGGCTGCATGATAGCTTAAAGGGCACCTGTCACCCCCAAAATCGAAGGTGAGCTAAGCCCACCGGCATCAGGGGCTTATCTACAGCTGTTGAGGGAGGATCTAAAGTCATCCTTTACGGTTAACTCAGTGATTTCCAAATTAATCTACAGGGCGTTGCCGGCAACTGAAAATGACCAGACGGAGATGTATGTCTCTGTTTGGGGGGGATCAAGCAGATCTCTGGCGCCCGTTTATTGTGTATCACTTTTCATAGTCATAGAAATTATACTTCAACCAATCAGCATAAGAACACGCTCACAGTTCTTAACCTATAAGAATGCAGGAACAGTCTGTACGTCAAAGTCTCGTAGAACAATACACTATCAGTCTCATGTCCTGTCCAGATTGCAACAATCAAGGTCTCATCAAGGTCTCATAACAGCTGTAAACTTTAGCCTAGTAACAAAATTTATAACAAAACAACAAAATGGAGTCGAAAAGCACAATATGGAGAATCCTTCTTAACTTGTCCCTTCACACAGCATTCTGGAATGCTGTAGATAAGTACCCGATGTATCCTGAAAGATGAGAAAAAGAGGTTCGATTATTCTCACCCAGGGGCGGTCCCGCTGCGGTCCGGTCCGATGGGTGTCGCGGTCCGGTCCAGCACCTCCCATCTTCTTACGATGACGTCCTCTTCCTGTCTTCACGCTGCGGCCCGGCGCAGGTGTACTTTGTCTGCCCTGTTGAGGGCAGTGCAAAGTATTGCAGGGTGCAGGCGCCAGAAAAGGTCAGAGACCTGGCGCCTGCGCACTGCAGTACTTTGCTCTGCCCTTAACAGGGCAGACAAAGTACACCTGCGCCGGAGCATGAAGACAGGAAGAGGACGTCATTGTAAGAAGATGGGAGGCCCCGGACCAGCCGCGACGCCCATCGTGTCGGACCGCCCGCCCAGGTGAGTATAATCTAACCTCTTTTTCTCATCTTTCAGGATACATCGGGGGCTTATCTATAGCATTACAGAATGGGCTTAGCTCACCTTCGATTTTGGGGGTAACAGGTTCCCTTTAAGAACTATAACTTAGAGTGGCAGCAAGGCAGCTCGAGGTACCAAGACTCAGCAAAATAGCAGAGTGGAGTGAAGTAGCAGAGCCCTGCAAAACGGCCGGACTGGTCAGTCGACTTACAGATAGCTATGCACCAAAGACCAGTAGATCAGCATTATTGGCATGCCGGGAGTTTCACTGGCTTTGCTGAAGCAGAACCCAACAGAATGAGAGATCTGGGTATAATAGGTAACTTACTGATAGTGAGGTAGAAGAGCCTCTTGGAACAGTAGAGCTGGGTATGACACAAGACTCATTGGTGTCGATGTAGCAGAGCCCAGAGGAACTACAGATCTGGTTATATTAGATGGGTAAAAAGAGCAAACTTTCTAATGGCATAGCTAGCAGATGTGGGAAAGTCTGCCGATGAGGCCTTAGGACATAGCCTCATAAGTGAGCTCTAGGTTACCTTAGCAATTTGACGTGTACAGGAGGAGAAAGACCAGGTGGAGCAGAGGAAGGATAGTGAGCCAGACACTGGTGCCGTGACAGGGGAATAACAGTTAGTCCATATTGATGTTATTGCCTGTCTGTATAATTTAACAAGCAATTGAATGTCTACATGAATATATTCTGTATTGGGATGGAGATAGTCACTTTTCTTCTAGTGGGTCCAAAGTAACCCTTAGTCCTTTACTATGCTACAGGCCTGTGCTAAATTCTACTGTAACCCTGCCTCTCTCTTCCCTTAGCAAAACTGGAAGTGCTGCCATTTGGGAAAATAGGTGCTACTTTATGGAGCTGTCACTTTTTATATCCAAGGGGGTTAAAAGGTGTCAATGTCTTACATCATGGAACTAACCATGCAGTGCGAAATTCATTCAAGGGTGGAACAGAACACGAATAATACATTTTATTCACAACTATTTGACATCTGGTAACCTGTTTTTCCATTTTCCTACAATTTCACAGACCTTAATTAGAGTAATTTCTTGAGGTCCATGTTGTGTTATCCATTGTAAAAAAAACCCTTCTAATGTTCTCTTTTAGATAATTGAAGGCTTTTAAATCGATATTTCCCAGTCATGGATGCAAATTATGGTCATTTCTGCTATCCATATTGTTTAGGTTTAATTGGTCAAGATCTGGGATTTTTTTTTTTAGTTCAATTCTCACTTCTTCTTAGCAGACTTTGGGATAAAATTTCTTTATTGCTTATTAGCACTTTATTTAAGAAACAGGAAGCTGAGAACAATAAAACCCATCACTTGCCGGACTCCGTCCTCGGAATGAATTAAAAATTGAAGAAAAAAAGACACTTTGGTAATTGCTCGTTAGGAGCAGCGTTCATTGTGAGGACTTTTTTCCCCCTTATGTCTTCCTCTTTGCACAAGACATTGGCATTGTTCTTGAGACAGCTCGGGGCTAGCACAAAATGAACTAATTGATTCGAGCTATGAAGACCTGAATAGCTCTGGTTCTCTGCATTCCTCAGGAGAAGTGATTAATATTTGGTACCTTAGGTCCGAATTCCCCCCTTTTTTCATGTAAAACTGAAGCCTTCGATTCTCACAATTTATCCTCTCCTAAATATATCATCTTGGAGTTGAGATGTAGAAGGTCAGGGCATCCATGGAGAATAGAGGAGAGAGCAGTTCTGTTGTCATGAAAGGAATGTTAGAAAAGGTTCTTCAAGTTTTGGATGGGAAGAACTCAGAACGTAAAAAATGCCAGAGTTTACGCATAGCAAAAACAATCCCGTTGCCGGAGTTCTTTGTTTCATTTTTGTTTTTTACACTTCATCTAGAGAACCAATACCTTGTTATTTCCAGTAAAACAAATTCATTATGATTCTGAAAATAATCACTGGGACTTGATAGAGTTTTGGACAAAGCGATCCTCCTCGTCTGTTCAGGAAAAAGCATTCAAAATGCTGGGAGAGGTTGGACGTTGTAGCATTAGCTTTTGTATGCAGATGTAAAGATATATACAAGAGCCCAAAAGGATGACATTAAAGCAGACCTGTCATGTTGAATATCTTGATATACTGACGATTTTGCAAGTTTTCCAACCTACAAACAGTGGATAGGTCTGGAAGTTTTGTCATGGTACACTTCATCTGTGAGAGACCGAATCTAAAAATAAAAAACAGAAAATCACATTGTATGATTTTTACATAATTAAATTGTATTTTATTGCATGAAATAAATATTAGTAATAATAATCTTTATTGATATAGCGCCAACATATTCTGCAGCGCTTTACAATTTAGAGTGTTACGTGTACGCCGCTAGGTTCAGATCGGGGCGGGACAGGTCTCATGTATTCTTTGGAACTCTGGGGGAACCGTTACTCGGGGCGACCATGTACTGCAGCTTCCTCAGACACAAGATGGATCCACTTGCTCACACAGATACAATTGATAGAGTCCTCATGAACAGTGTAGTTTAATGTCACAGCACATTCAGCACAATTCAAGTCACTTATGCACAGGCTTCATAAACAGTACAGCTGCTTCTTAGAGGCACATTGACCAACAGTCTCTTTTGATAGCACAGTTCAGCACAGATCAAGACTCTTTAAAAAAACACAGTGGTACACAGCATTCCTTCTAGCACAGTGTAATGGAGGAGGGGAGAAGGGTTTGCTGAGGGAGATTATCCATGTGACACAATTTCTTAAGAGTACTTATCTTCCTGCTCCTGATAGACTTTCTCAACTAGCCATCCAAGGGTTAGCCCAACTTCACTCTTAATGGAATTCTGTGTCACTATGGTTCACTTGCCTGAATCTTATTGAGACACATCACAGAAACACAACAATAATCGCTTTTGCTACTGCCAGAACAGTAAGCAAGTTTCCCACAATCCCCCTGGGGCTCTGCTAACCACTCCCTGTTTCCTGTGACCGTGTTAACCCCTCTAGTTGATGGATGCTTTTGAAGCAACAGAAGTTAAAACTACTTCTGCATGTCACAAGACGTTCATATACTGTACAACAGTCATAAGTAACATAGTTAAAGATAATACAATAATTAAAGAGAAAATAATGATGACCCTGCTCGTAAGAGCTTACAATCTACAATGATGTTGGGGTGACACAAATCATTTACAATGATGGTCCAGCCATCTTAAGGGAATGCGGGACAGATAAAGGCTATAGATAAAGGATGGGGGATAGATAAAGGAGTTAGTCACCAGCCAGTATTTGTAGTGCTTTTGGGTGCGGTGGAGCTTGATGTAGAATTATGTTCAGAGAAGTAGTGAAAGGGCTATACAGTATATATAAAAGGACTTTAATTATGGAACATGATAGGCCGCCCTAAACAGATGTGTTTTTAGGGAGCGCCTAAAACTGTGTAACTTGTGGATAGTCATAATTTCTTGGGATAGAGCATTCCAGAAGATTGGTGCAACTCGGGAGAAGTCTTGGATCCGGGAATGGGAGGTATAGATTAGTGTGTAGAGAATGGGTAAGCCAATAAACAGAAATGAGGGAGGAGATGTGTGTGTGTGTGTGGGGGGGGTGTGCTGCACTGTGGAGAGCTTTGTGGGGGAGAACAAGCAATTTAAATTGGATCCTATAACACTGGTCAACGCAATTTTTCTGGCAAAAGGTTTTAAAACATATTTTAAGTCAATTTTGGCTGCTGATTACGAATATGAACTCTGTTTTTGGCTATCACATCAGGATTTCGAGATGTTTTCAATTTTTGATGAAAATTACTCCTAATGTTTTATGATAAAAACACATGATTTTCAGTACTACATTTTGTATATTTTTAATCAAGGAATAACAAAGATTACAAAGTCTATGTACAGCAAATCAAATATACTGACAGAATTAAACTACAAAATATAAAAACACACAAACCTGTGCAAAATTTAATAAAATCGAGAAAAGTCGGTAACATTCGGGAAAAGTGTGGTAAAATATTTGCATTGCCACAAAAATATTTTCAGCACTTTAGCAATGATAATGGTGGTGTATCATGAGCATTTGGCATGTGTTTGATGAGGGGACGGGGTTTGCAGAGCTCAGAGGCGCCGTGTTCTTGTAAACAGGAACTTTTTTCTTCCTATCTTTGTGTGCACATTGCGGCTAGCCAATCAAGAAGCAGGAAACAGCCATAATGTCCTGAAACAATGGCTTGTGTCATTAGCTGCTGAAATCACATGTCCCTCTCCATATAAATAGCGGGCATCTTGTTTTAGTGCCATTTTGACACTGTAACAGCGCAGAGAGGCTGCTCTTGACGCTGGCACAGTTAACAGCAAGATTTTAGCTAGTTAGGTGGTTGTATATCAGTCAGATAGTGTAACTAGCTAAACTAGCTAGTGTACAGTGTGGCTGTTTGCCAACCAGCACTTTTTTTTGGCCACTACTGAGGTCCACAGA
Organism: Ranitomeya imitator; assembly: GCF_032444005.1. Taxonomy (NCBI): domain Eukaryota; kingdom Metazoa; phylum Chordata; class Amphibia; order Anura; family Dendrobatidae; genus Ranitomeya; species Ranitomeya imitator. The sequence goes on along the minus strand of NC_091282.1, from coordinate 1,200,209,074 downwards.
CAAAGCCAGCAGGGCACATGTCCTACAAATGTGTTGTGCACTGCTTCTATTGTGCTCCATGCACGAGCATAGCATTCTAAATAATATTTTTTCACTAGCTAAATGTGAAAAAGCCTGCTGTATATCAGATTTTAGCTAGTTGGCTAGGTGGTTGTATATCAGTCAGATTGTGTAGCTAGCTAGTGTCCAGTGTGGATGTTAAATTCACCTTCAAGCAATTTTTTTCCCCATTACTGAGGTCCATAGACAAAGCCAGCAGGGCACAAGTGTGTTGTGCACTGCTTCTATTGTGCTCCATGCATGAGTATAGCATTCCATATTTTTTCACTAGCTAAATTATATGAACCTGTCTGCAGACCTAATGCACATTAAAAAAATATATAATTTTTCAGTTGCAAAAAGTTAGTCAACCCGCCGTATAACACTTTGTAATTTTGTTGGGTTGAAATTAAGCTGTAGAGGCCTGATCCAGAGGCCACAAAAAATTCTTCTGTTCCTAGTGTCATACAGTAGGCGACCTGACTTTAAAATAATTTGTAGCATCTAATGTATTATAGAAGCCTGATCCATAGGCCACAAAAAATCTTCTGTTCCTAGTGTCATACGGTAGGGGACATGACTTTAAAATAGTTTGTAGCATCTAGTGTATTATAGATGCCTGATCCATAGGCCACAAAAAAATCTTGTGTTCCTAATGTTATACAGTAGGGGACCTGACTTTAACATAATTTGTAGCATCTAGTATGTTAGAGATGCAGCGCCCCAGAGTCCTGGTTGTTGCAGTAATGTCGCTCTGCCACTAAGGGGAGTGATGTTACGTCTGATTGCACTAATGGAGTTCACCTGACCAGGTATCAAAAGCACACATTACACTTCACACTCTGGCCACTAGGGGGAGCAAAAGGCACTATGTATTAGGCCACTCCTCACACTGGTAAAACTAGGGGTCAGATAGGAAGTTACGACAGAACGCAGCCTGGGAGAGTCCAGGGAGGACCTGTCAGGGGTGGGTTCCTGACAGGGGCCTAGCAGAAAGAATAGAGAGTAACGGAACCGTGCCTGCACTACCTTGCGGCGGTTGTTATGATCTGGTGGTTTAGGAGCAACATGGAACGAGCTCTGAAGGAAGTGGTATCTGTACTGACCGCAGTCCCTAAGCTCAACACAACACTAGAAGTAGCCGTGGGATGCTCCCAACACTCCCTAGGCACCTCGTCACAGCCTGAGAACTAACTACCCCTAAAGATAGAAACAGGAAAACTATCTTGCCTCAGAGAAAATCCCCAAAGGATAGATAGCCCCCCACAAGTAATGACTGTGAGTGGAGAGGGAAAAGACATACACAGAATGAAACTAGGATGAGCATAGGAGGCCAGTCTAGCTAGATAGATAGGACAGGATGGAATACTGTGTGGTCAGTATAAAACACTACAAAAAATCCACACAGAGTTTACAAAAATCTCCACACCTGACTAAAGGTGTGGAGGATAAACCTGCTTCCCAGAGCTTCCAGCATCACAGAATTAATTCATACTGACAAGCTGGACAAACATAGAAAGCACAGAACGGATAAGTCCACAACCTGTGGACAGAAAAGAGCAAGCAAGGACTTAGCTTTGCTGAACTGGTCAGGATAACAGGGAAATCCAAAGAGATGTGAATCCAACCAGGAACCATTGACAAGTGGCACAAGCTGAAGGAAAGAGGCAGGCTAAATAGCCGAGCAGAAAAGACAATCAGTGGAAGCAGCTGCTGACAGCTAAATCCAAGGAGCAGCCATTCCACTTAAAACCACCGGAGGGAGCCCAGGAGCAGAACTCACAAAAGTGCCACTTACAACCACCGGAGGGAGCCCAAGAGCGGAATTCACCCTCACCAGAGCCCCCAGGCCGATCAGGACGAGCCAAGTGAAAAGCACGAACCAAATCGGTGGCATGGACATCGGAGGCAACAACCCAAGAATTATTCTCCTGGACATTACCCTTCGCACTTGACAAGATACTGAAGCCTCCGCCTCGAAAAACGAGAATCCAAAATTTTCTCAACCTCATATTCCAACTCTCCCTCAACCAACACCGGGGCAGGAGGATCAACTGATCTATGGAAAACATTATGAATGGCAAAAGAGGCTGGAAGAGCCAAACGAAAAGACACCGGATTAATAATTTCAGAAATTTTATAAGGACCAATAAACCAAAGCTTAAACTTAGGGGAAAAAACCTTCATAGGAACATGACGAGAAGACAACCAAACCAAATCCCCCACACGAAGCCGGGGACCAACACACCGATGGCGGTTAGCAAAACGTTGAGCCCTTTCCTGAGACAACGTCAAATTGTCCACCACATGAGTCCAAATCTGCTGCAGCCTGTCCACCACAGAATCCACACCAGGACAATCAGAAGGCTCAACCTGCCCAGAAGAAAAACGAGGATGAAAACCAAAATTACAAATGAAAGGTGAAACCAAAGTAGCCGAACTAGCCCGATTATTAAGGGCAAACTTGGCAGACGGCAAGAAAGCCACCCAATCATCCTGATCAGCAGGCACAAAGCATCTCAAATAGGTCTCCAAGGTCTGATTAGTTCGCTCAGTTTGGCCATTAGTCTGAGGATGAAACAAATCAATGCCCATCCTAGCACAAAAGGCCCGCCAAAACCTAGAGACAAACTGAGAACCTCTGTCAGACACAATATTCTCCGGAATGCCATGCAAACGAACCACATGCTGAAAAAACAATGGAACCAAATCTGAGGAGGAAGGCAACTTAGGCAAAGGTACCAGATGGACCATTTTAGAGAACCGGTCACAAACAACCCAGATAACAGACATCTTCTGGGAAACAGGAAGATCCGAAATAAAATCCATGGAAATATGCGTCCAGGGACTCTCAGGGACCAGCAATGGCAAAAGCAACCCACTAGCGCGGGAACAGCAAGGCTTGGTTCGGGCGCAAGTCCCACAGGACTGCACAAAAGCACGCACATCGCGCAACAAGGAAGGCCACCAAAAGGACCTAGCAACCAAATCTCTGGTACCAAAAATCCCAGGATGACCAGCCAACACTGAACAATGAACCTCAGAAATCACCTTACTTGTCCATCCATCAGGAACAAACAGCTTCCCCACTGGACAGCGGTCAGGCCTATCAGCCTGAAATCTCCGAAGCACCCGCCGCAAATCAAGGGAGATGGCAGAAAGAATCACCCCTTCCTTAAGAATGCCAACCGGCTCAAGGACTCCAGGAGAATCAGGCGAAAAACTCCTAGAGAGGGCATCAGCCTTAACATTCTAAGATCCCAGAAGATACGAGACCACAAAATCAAAACAGGAGAAAAACAGGGACCATCGAGCCTGTCTAGGATTCAGCCGCTTGGCCGACTCGAGATAAATCAGATTCTTATGATCAGTCAAGACCACAACGCGGTGCTTAGCTCCCTCAAGCCAATGTCGCCACTCCTCAAACGCCCACTTCATAGCCAACAACTCCCGATTGCCGACATCATAATTGCGTTCCGCAGGTGAAAACTTTCTGGAAAAAAAAGCACACGGTTTCATCAAAGAACCATCAGAATCCCTCTGAGACAAAACGGCCCCTGCCCCAATCTCAGAAGCGTCAACCTCAACCTGAAAAGGAAGAGAAACATCCGGCTGACGCAACACAGGGGCAGAAGTAAATCGGCGTTTAAGCTCCCGAAAGGCCTCAACAGCCGCAGAGGACCAATTCGTCACATCAGCGCCTTTCTTCGTCAAATCAGTAAGGGGCTTAACCACACTGGAAAAGTTGGCAATGAAACGGCGGTAGAAATTAGCAAAGCCCAAAAATTTTTGACGGCTCTTCACAGATGTGGGTTGAATCCAGTCATGAATAGCTTGGACCTTAACAGGATCCATTTCCATAGATGAGGGAGAAAAAATAAAACCCAAAATAGAGACCTTCTGAACTCCGAATAGGCACTTAGACCCCTTCACAAATAAAGCATTATCACGAAGGATCTGGAACACCATCCTGACCTGCTTCACATGAGACTCCCAATCATCGGAAAAAATCAAAATATCATCCAAATATACAACCATGAATTTATCAAGATAATTGCGGAAAATATCATGCATGAAGGATTGGAACACAGATGGAGCATTAGAGAGCCCGCATGGCATCACAAGGTATTCAAAATGGCCTTCGGGCATATTAAATGCAGTTTTCCATTCGTCACCCTGTTTAATACGAACAAGATTATATGCCTGTTATGACCTTGGTGGTCAGGACAATAATGGACCTGGAGGTTAAGAGCACACGGAATGACCTGATAGTTACTGATAATATAGGACGAGCTCTGGGACATGGGAACTCTGCTGACCGCAATCCCTAATCCTATCAACCACACTAGAAATAGCCGTGGATTGCTCCTAACGCTCCCTATGCAACTTGGCACAGCCTAAGGAACTAGCTAGCCCTAAAGATAGAAAAATAAAGCCTACCTTGCCTCAGAGAAATTCCCCAAAGGAAAAGGCAGCCCCCCACATATAATGACTGTGAGTAAAGATGAAAATACAAACACAGAGATGAAATAGATTAAGCAAAGTGAGGCCCGACTTACTGAACAGACTGAGGATAGGAAAGGTAGCTTTGCGGTCAGCACAAAAACCTACAAAAGACCACGCAGAGGGCGCAAAAAGACCCTCCGCACTGACTCACGGTGCGGAGGCGCTCCCTCTGCGTCCCAGAGCTTCCAGCAAGCAAGACAACAATCCAAATAGCAAGCTGGACAGAAAAATAGCAAGCCAGAGAAAAACAAGCAGTCACTTAGCTTCTGCTGGGAAGACAGGTCACAAGAATGATCCAGGAGTGAACTAGACCGATACTGGAACATTGACAGGTGGCATGGAGCAAAGATCTAAATGGAGTTAAATAGAGGAGCCAGCTAACGAATTAACCTCGTCACCTGTGGAAGGAAACTCAGAAACACCCACAGCCACCAGAGAAAGTCCATGGACAGAACCAGCCGAAGTACCATTCATGACCACAGGAGGGAGCCCGACAACAGAATTCACAACAGTACCCCCCCTTGAGGAGGGGTCACCGAACCCTCACCAGAGCCCCCAGGCCGACCAGGACGAGCCAAATGAAAGGCACGAACCAGATCGGCAGCATGAACATCAGAGGCAAAAACCCAGGAATTATCTTCCTGACCATAACCCTTCCACTTGACCAGGTACTGGAGTTTCCGTCTCGAAATACGAGAATCCAAAATCTTCTCCACCACATACTCCAACTCCCCCTCAACGAACACCGGGGCAGGAGGATCAACGGATGGAACCACAGGCACCACGTATCTCCGCAACAACGACCTATGGAACACATTATGGATGGCAAAAGAAGCAGGAAGGGCCAAACGAAATGACACAGGATTGATAACCTCAGAAATCTTATACGGACCAATGAAACGAGGCTTAAACTTAGGAGAGGAAACCTTCATAGGAACATAACGAGACGACAACCAAACCAAATCCCCAACACGAAGTTGGGGACCCACACAACGCCGGCGGTTAGCGAAACGTTGAGCCTTCTCCTGGGACAATGTCAAATTGTCCACCACGAGTCCAAATCTGCTGCAACCTATCCACCACAGTATCTACACCAGGACAGTCCGAAGACTCAACCTGCCCTGAAGAGAAACGCGGATGGAAACCAGAACTGCAGAAAAACGTCGAAACCAAAGTAGCCGAGCTGGCCCGATTATTAAGGGCGAATTCAGCCAACGGCAAAAAGGACACCCAATCATCCTGATCAGCAGAAACAAAGCATCTCAGATATGTTTCCAAAGTCTGATTAGTTCGTTCGGTTTGGCCATTTGTCTGAGGATGGAAAGCTGAGGAAAAAGGCAAATCAATGCCCATCCTAGCACAAAAAGATCGCCAAAACCTTGAAACAAACTGGGAACCTCTGTCAGAAACGATGTTCTCCGGGATACCATGTAAACGAACCACATGCTGGAAAAATAATGGCACCAAATCAGAGGAGGAAGGCAATTTAGACAAAGGTACCAAATGGACCATCTTAGAAAAGCGATCACAAACCACCCAAATGACCGACATCTTTTGAGAGACGGGGAGATCCAAAATAAAATCCATAGAAATTATGTGTACAGGGCCTCTTCGAGACCGGCAAGGGCAAAAGCAACTCACTGGCACGATAAAAACAGCAGGGCTTAGCCCGAGCACAAGTCCCACAGGACTGCACAAAAGAACGCACATCCCGTGACAAAGATGGCCACCAAAAGGATCTAGCCACCAAATCTCTGGTACCAAAGGTTCCAGGATGCCCAGCCAACACTGAACAATGAATCTCAGAGATAACTCTACTAGTCCATCTATCAGGGACAAACAGTTTCTCTGCTGGGCAACGGTCAGGTCTATCAGCCTGAAATTTTTGCAGCACCCGCCGCAAATCAGGGGAGATGGCAGACAAAATTACCCCCTCTTTGAGAATACCCGCCGGCTCAGGAACACCCGGAGAGTCAGGCACAAAACTCCTTGACAGGGCATCAGCCTTCACATTCTTAGAGCCCGGAAGGTACGAAACCACAAAATCAAAACGGGAGAAAAATAACGACCATTGAGCCTGTCTCGGATTCAACCGTTTGGCAGACTCAAGATAAGTCAAATTCTTGTGATCTGTCAAGACCACCACGCGATGCTTGGCTCCTTCAAGCCAATGACGCCACTCCTCGAATGCCCACTTCATGGCCAACAACTCTCGATTACCAACATCATAATTGCGCTCAGCAGGCGAAAACTTTCTAGAAAAGAAAGCACATGGCTTCATCACCGAGCCATCAGAACTTCTTTGCGACAAAACAGCCCCAGCTCCATTCTCAGAAGCATCAACCTCAACCTGAAACGGGAGCGAAACATCTGGCTGGCACAACACAGGGGCAGAAGAAAAATGACGCTTCAACTCCTGAAAAGCCTCTACAGCTGCAGAAGACCAATTGACCACATCAGCACCCTTCTTGGTCAAATCAGTCAACGGTTTAGCAAGACTAATAAAATTAGCGATGAAGCGCCGATAAAAATTAGCAAAGCCCAGGAACTTTTGCAGGCTCTTCACAGATGTCGGCTGAGTCCAATCGTAAATGGCTTGGACTTTAACAGGGTCCATCTCGATAGTAGAAGGGGAAAAAATGAACCCCAAAAATTAAACCTTCTGAACTCCAAAGAGACACTTTGACCCCTTCACAAACAAGGAATTCGCACAAAGGACCTGGAACACCATTCTGACCTGCTTCACATGAGACTCCCAATCATCCGAAAAGACCAAAATATCATCCAAATACACAATCAGGAATTTATCCAAGTACTCTCGGAAGATGTCATGCATAAAGGACTGAAATACAGATGGAGCATTGGAAAGCCCGAATGGTATAACCAGGTACTCAAAATGGCCCTCGGGCGTATTAAATGCTGTTTTCCATTCATCGCCTTGTTTAATACGCACAAGATTATACGCCCCTCGAAGATCTATCTTGGTGAACCAACTAGCCCCTTTAATACGAGCAAACAAATCAGACAGCAACGGCAAAGGATACTGAAATTTGACTGTAATTTTATTGAGAAGGCGGTAATCAATACAAGGTCTCAAAGAACCATCCTTCTTGGCCACAAAAAAGAACCCTGCTACTAACGTTGATGACGACGGGCGAATATGGCCTTTCTCCAAGGATTCCTTTATATAACTCCGCATAGCGACGTGTTCTGGCACAGATAAATTGAACAATCGGCCCTTAGGAAACTTACTACCAGGAATCAAATTAATTGCACAATCGCAATCCCTATGAGGAGGTAGGGCACTGGCTTTGAGCTCATCAAATACATCCCGATAATCCGACAAAAACTCTGGAACTTCAGAAGGAGTGGAAGACGAAATAGACAAAAATGGAACATCACCATGTACCCCCTGGCAACCCCAGCTGGACACAGACGTAGATTTCCAATCCAATACTGGGTTATGGACTTGTAGCCATGGCAACCCCAACACGACCACATCATGCAGATTATGCAACACCAGAAAGCGGATATCCTCCTGATGTGCAGGAGCCATGCACATGGTCAATTGGGTCCAGTACTGAGGCTTATTCTTGGCCAAAGGCGTAGCATCAATTCCTCTCAATGGAATAGGATACTGCAAGGGCTCCAAGAAAAAAACACAGCGCCTAGCATACTCCAAGTCCATCAAATTCAGGGCAGCGCCTGAATCCAGAAATGCCATAACAGAATAGGATGACAAAGAACAAATCAGAGTAATGGACAATAGAATTTAGACTGTACCGTACCAATGGTGTCAGACCTAGCGAACCGCTCAGTGCGCTTAGGACAATCAGAGATAGCATGAGTGGAATCACCACAGTAAAAACATAGCCCATTCCGACGTCTGTGTTCTTGCCGTTCAGCTCTGGTCAAAGTCCTATCACATTGCATAGGCTCAGGCCCATGCTCAGATAGTACCGCCAAATGGTGCACAGTTTTACGCTCACGCAAGCGTCGATCGATCTGAATGGCCAAAGACATAGACTCATTCAGACCAGCAGGCATGGGAAATCCCACCATGACATCCTTAAGGGCTTCAGAGAGACCCTTTCTGAAGATTGCTGCCAGGGCACATTCATTCCACTGAGTGAGCACAGACCACTTTCTAAACTTCTGACAATATATCTCCGCTTCATCCTGACCCTGACACAGAGCCAGCAAGATTTTCTCTGCCTGATCCACTGAATTAGGTTCGTCATAAAGCAATCCAAGCGCCAGGAAAAACGCATCAACATCACGCAATGCCGGATCTCCTGGCGCAAGGGAAAATGCCCAGTCTTGAGGGTCACCACGTAACAAAGAAATAATGATCTTTACTTGTTGAACACCTGAGGAGCGAGGTTTCAAGGCAAGAAACAATTTACAATTATTTTTGAAATTCAAGAACTTAGATCTATCACCAAAAAACAAATCAGGAATTGGAATCCTAGGCTCTGACATCGGATTCTGAACCACAAAATCTTGAATGTTTTGTACACTTATAGTGAGATTATCCATCAAAGAGGACAGACCTTGAATGTCCATGTCTACACCTGTGTTCTGAACCACCCAGATGTAAAGGGGAAAAGAGAGACAAAACGCACTGCAAAGAAAAAAAAATGGTCTCAGAACTTCTCTTATCCCTCTATTGAGATGCATCAATACTTTGGGCCACCTGTACTGTTATGACCTTGGTGGTTAGGACAATAATGGACCTGGAGGTTAAGAGCACACGGAATGACCTGATAGTTACTGATAATATAGGACGAGCTCTGGGACGTGGGAACTCTGCTGACCGCAATCCCTAATCCTATCAACCACACTAGAAATAGCCGTGGATTGCTCCTAACGCTCCCTATGCAACTCGGCACAGCCTAAGGAACTAGCTAGCCCTAAAGATTGAAAAATAAAGCCTACCTTGCCTCAGAGAAATTCCCCAAAGGAAAAGGCAGCCCCCCACATATAATGACTGTGAGTAAAGATGAAAATACAAACACAGAGATGAAATAGATTAAGCAAAGTGAGGCCCGACTTACTGAACAGACTGAGGATAGGAAAGGTAGCTTTGCGGTCAGCACAAAAACCTACAAAAGACCACGCAGAGGGCGCAAAAAGACCCTCCGCACCGACTCACGGTGTGGAGGCGCTCCCTCTGCGTCCCAGAGCTTCCAGCAAGCAAGACAACAATCCAAATAGCAAGCTGGACAGAAAAATAGCAAACCAGAGAAAAACAAGCAGTCACTTAGCTTCTGCTGGGAAGACAGGTCACAAGAACGATCCAGGAGTGAACTAGACCAATACTGGAACATTGACAGGTGGCATGGAGCAAAGATCTAAGTGGAGTTAAATAGAGGAGCCAGCTAACGAATTAACCTCGTCACCTGTGGAAGGAAACTCAGAAACACCCACAGCCACCAGAGAAAGTCCATGGACAGAACCAGCCGAAGTACCGTTCATGACCACAGGAGGGAGTCCGACAACAGAATTCACAACATATGCCCCTCGGAGGTCAATCTTAGTAAACCAACTAGCCCCTTTAATCTGAGCAAACAAATCAGAAAGCAAAGGCAAGAGGTATTGGAATTTGACCGTGATCTTATTAAGAAGACGATAATCTATACAGGGTCTCAAGGAGCCATCCTTCTTAGCAACAAAAAAGAAACCCGCTCCCAATGGTGACGAAGACGGCTGAATATGCCCTTTCTCCAAAGATTCCTCAACATAGCTCCGCATGGCGGTATGCTCTGGCACAGACAGATTGAAAAGTCGGCCCTTAGGGAACTTACAAACAGGAATCAAGTTAATAGCACAATCACAGTCCCTATGTGGAGGAAGGGAACTGGACTTGGGCTCATCAAATACATCCTGGAAATCCGACAAAAACTCAGGGACCTCAGAAGAGGGCGAAGAGGAAATTGACATCAAAGGAACGTCACTATGTACCCCTTGACAACCCCAACTAGTCACAGACATAGTTTTCCAATCCAGCACCGGATTATGTTCCTGTAACCATGGAAAACCCAGTACAACAACATCATGCAGGTTATGCAACACCAGAAAACGGCAATTTTCCTGATGTGCAGGAGCCATGTACATGGTCATCTGCGTCCAGTACTGAGGTTTATCCTTGGCCAATGGAGTAGTATCAATGCCCCTCAAAGGAATAGGGCTCTGCAAAGGCTGCAAGGAAAAACCACAGCGCCTGGCGAATTCTAAGTCCATTAAGTTCAGGGCAGCGCCTGAATCCACAAATGACATGACAGAAAAAGACAACAATGAGCAAATCAGGGTCACAGATAAAAGAAATTTAGGCTGTACAGTACTAATGGTAACAGACCTAGCGACCCTCCTAGTACGTTTAGGGCAATCAGAAATAACATGAGCAGAATCACCACAGTAAAAACACAGCCTATTCTGACATCTGAATTCCTGCCGTTCTGTTCTAGTCAAAATCCTATCACATTGCATAGGTTCAGGACTCTGCTCAGAGGACACTGCCATATGGTGCATAGCTTTGCGCTCGCGCAAACGCCGATCAATCTGAATGGCTAGAGACATAGATTCGCTCAAACCAGTAGGCGTAGGGAAGCCCACCATAACATCTTTAAGGGCTTCAGAAAGTCCTTTTCTGAAAATAGCAGCCAGAGCATCCTCATTCCATTTAGTGAGCACAGACCATTTCCTAAATTTCTGGCAGTATAATTCTGCCGCTTCCTGACCTTGACACAAGGCAAACAGGGTTTTTTCTGCATGATCCACAGAATTGGGTTCGTCATACAATAATCCGAGCGCTTGAAAAAATGCGTCTACATTCAGCAATGCCGGTTTCCCTGATTCAAGGGAGAATGCCCAGTCCTGAGGGTCACCACGCAGCAAGGATATGATGATTTTAACTTGCTGAATGGGATCACCAGAAGAACTGGGTTTCAAAGCAAAAAACAATTTGCAGTTATTTTTAAAGTTCAAAAACTTGGATCTGTCTCCAAAAAACAAATCAGGAGTAGGAATTCTAGGCTCCAAAGCCAGAGTCTGGACAACATAATCTTGGATACTCTGTACTCTTGCAGCAAGTTGATCCACACGAGAAAACAAACCCTGAACAACCATGCCAGAGCATAAATCCTGAACCACCCAGAGATCAAGAGGAAAAAAAAGACAAAAGAGAGCACAGAAAAAAATGGCTCAGAATTTTTTCCTTCTTTTGAGATGCATTTAATTCATTTTTGGCCACTTGTACTGTTATGATCTGGTGGTTTAGGAGCAACATGGAACGAGCTCTGAAGGAAGTGGTATCTGTACTGACCGCAATCCCTAAGCTCAACACAACACTAGAAGTAGCCGTGGGATGCTCCCAACACTCCCTAGACACCTCGTCACAGCCTGAGCACTAACTACCCCTAATGATAGAAACAGGAAAACTATCTTGCCTCAGAGAAAATCCCCAAAGGATAGATAGCCCCCCACAAGTAATGACTGTGAGTGGAGAGGGAAAAGACATACACAGAATGAAACTAGGATGAGCATAGGAGGCCAGTCTAGCTAGATAGATAGGACAGGATGGAATACTGTGTGGTCAGTATAAAACACTACAAAAAATCCACACAAAGTGTACAAAAATCTCCACACCTGACTAAAGGTGTGGAGGGTAAACCTGCTTCCCAGAGCTTCCAGCATCACAGAATTAATTCATACTGACAAGCTGGACAAACATAGAAAGCACAGAACGGATAAGTCCACAACCTGTGGACAGAAAAGAGCAAGCAAGGACTTAGCTTTGCTGAACTGGTCAGGATAACAGGGAAATCCAAAGAGATGTGAATCCAACCAGGAACCATTGACAAGTGGCACAAGCTGAAGGAAAGAGGCAGGCTAAATAGCCGAGCAGAAAAGACAATCAGTGGAAGCAGCTGCTGACAGCTAAATCAAAGGAGCAGCCATTCCACTTAAAACCACCGGAGGGAGCCCAAGAGCAGAACTCACAAAAGTGCCACTTACGACCACCGGAGGGAGCCCAAGAGCGGAATTCACAACAGGCGGTATCCCAACAAAGGACACGAAGAGAAGGATATTGTGGAAAGTGAGAAACGTGATCAAAGCTCAGTGGAGAGCCAGTAGGAGTTGTGCCCTGAGAACGGCAACATCCTACTGAGGCGTGTAGCCGGTGACCGGAACACCGAGGAAATAACTGACTTCAAGCATTACTTCAAGTACCGCAGGACAGTTGATTATAGGTTGGCTGTCTACCTTACATCACCTAAGAAGACATAGGGGGCAAGCATGGAGAGGGGCGTCTCTAGGGTCCCAGAATAGCTCCGAGCCTTCCCATCAGACGGGTGCATCCTATCCAGATAAACTTGGGGGACGGAGAGAGAGAGAGAGAAAGAACGAACACGAGAGTTGTGAGGATTATCCCGAATGCTCAGCAGGGAAGAACTACAACACAAAGGCGCTAGTGGTAGGCACTGATTTCCACCTGCAAAGGGAACTCTGGACGTGCCTTCGGACCGGCCGGTCTCAGACAGCCCTGTTAACAGTGCTCTGGATTGAGGGTCCCGAAGCCTTCAGTAAAAGGTAAAGAGACTGCAACCCTGTGTCCTTGTTATTAACTGCGCCTCACACCATCACCACCTACACTACTGGGAAGCCCTGGGGATATACTTCACCTGTGGGAAGGTAAACCATCTCGCTGCCATCACATCACCCCAGTGGGCCCCATGCAGAGTCGGTCGACCTGACCGAATACCACAGGTGGCGTCACAAAACTTCAGCCGACTTTCATCACCCCTTTTTATTGGACGCCCCTTAGCAGGGTCACGGACCGGGTCCAGCCACCGTGACGACCCTAGAACTGAAAAGAGCCACTCTACACAGAACCGCACACCACAATAAGTAACAATATATAAAGGGTAAACTTTATTGATGCATGATATTAAAAACATTTAAAAACATCCCCACAGAAAATCCAAAGATCCTGCCGGACATACATGAAGCAAATGACTGTATGATAGCAGTCAAAATAGCCTAACTCCCAACCAGAGATAACCTATAAACCATAATCTAATATGGTGACCTAAATCTCAAAGCATGCCACAGAGGTGAGATATGAATAGAGGTGAATATAAGCCTATGTATCGGAGCCTGATAACATACCCTCTGTCAGGAGAAAACTACACCTGTATGCCAGCTGGAGATGAGCGAACCAGGAGACGAGCCAAACTAAATATATGTAGTAAAGAATCCAGAAGGTAAAAAAAGAAAAAAAGGAGTGAATCTCCTGGAAATAGCGATAACCACAAAGGTCCCAGTAAAAAAACACAAGTGGTCACTGGTATCAATCTTCGGAGCCGAGCATATGACCCAAGAGGCATAAGGGAGATCTCCAGGGAGAATAAAGGCGGCCAGGATCAGCGTGGGGAGAGACCCTACGCGTGTCGCCGTTACAAGGACGGCTTCATCAGGGGAAAGTGAACCAACAGCAAACAATTGAAGTTTAAATACCTTACAATGTGCGTGGGTAAGCGTGTAATCAGTCCGGAGGACGGAACCGGAAGTGATGTAAGGGAGAGGAGGAGCTAGAGAACAAGCAGGCGTCCCTGCCGACGGTGCATAGTGCGCACGCGCTGAAAAAGTATTCAGCGCGGCGCACATTATACTAAACAGCGCTGTTGAATAGACGCGAGTAGAGGGGCCTGGAATGACCGCAATGAAATATATAAATAAAGAAAAAGAAAAAGAAAATAATCTTGGACCAAATGATTCTTAGAATAGAGACAAGTAATATGGGGACCTGGGAAAGAAAATATGAATATAAAAAACAAAACAAAAATAAATAAGTAAAAAATGAAAAAATATATAATAAAAAATAAAAATAAAAAATAAAAAATTAAAATTAAAAAATTAAAAAATGAAAAATGATACCTGACAAAGAAAAAATAATAATAATAAAGAAATAAAATAAAAATGAATTGAAAAATATAAATAAATGAAAATTAATAGTAAATAATAATGAAACATATAATGAGAGAAAAAATCATAATGAACATAAGTGCAAATAAAATGAAAAAGTTACATGCCAAAAAAATATATTAGAATAATGACGCATATGCATAATGACCTAAAAAAAGAAAGAAACACTGGAAAAATAGATGATGAATAGGATTTATTGTGAGATATAGCAACATCAGTAAAAGGTGATATAGGATAAAAAACCTGTGTCAGGTAATGGATATAGAAAATAACACAAATTTTGAAAACATCTATCAAAACATATTTATACCCAGAGCCACAGGAGTATGTATCAAAGTGGCACACAGAAGTGGCCAAAAGAGAGATATATATATATATAGAGAAACCGCTTACAGAACTTCGAAGCATGGAAAGAGAGAGGGGCATAAAATAACCCGATACATGTAAGCCCACTGGCATACAGATGTAGAAAAGTAAAGTAAAGGTTTGCTCACACTTATGACCTAAAGCGGGTAATTGAAGCAGGTACATTCACAAGGGTATATATACCCCAGACCCGTCTTGAGGCCGCTACATTCAAGACGTGTAAACCCAATATATCGGTATAGGAAAATGAGAAATATCCTAGCAGACAGCCTGTAACAGATGGACATAGCATGGATGTCCAAAAGGTTATGTATCCACCGAACAATTGTGGAGCCACAACGTTCAGGAATGTAAGAATATTGCAGTGGACCATGATGACTCGGGGAAATAGATTAGAATATAGATTAATATAGGACTTGCAACTGATCTTATAACATATAAAGGTTCACAAATATCCACAGGTAAGGAGTCCCAAAAATTATTCATAAGCCAAATATCTTCTCATGGCATTTCATTTGTGAGGCATCTTCCATCTGATGTAGAGCCATCCAACCAGATCATAATATCCATCGATTTGTTCATGCTTATTATCCAATCTGTGTTAAACTCCTATAGCGAAATGAACAGCTGTAGTAGAGCCAAGATAAGTCTTAAAGTATCCTAAAAGAGAACATATAAAGGATGTTATAAAGTGATGACATTAGCCAAGAAAACCCGTAAAGAGTAGGTCCTCATTTATACCACATGGAGTGGTTGAATGTAACAAAAAAATCCAACGGGCCTCCGTTTGTAAAAGCTTGTTCTCCAAGGAGCCACCCCTACCTGAACCTTTGATCTGTTCAAGGCCAACAACCCTCGTGCCAGAACATCTGCCAGCATGTTGCAACAAAAAATGTGATGCTACTGTAGTAAGTTCTTTACCTTTTTTAGAGTCTGCAGACGCGGTGTTAATAGTGGAGAAATGTTTCTGAATACGTCTGCGTAATTCTTGGGACGTCTGTCCCACATAAACCAGTGGACAGGGGCAGATGATGGCGTAAATGACATTTTGAGACTTGCAGTTGATATATGACTTGAGAAGATGTTCAGTGTGGTCAGTCGGATTACAAAATTTCTCTCTCACAGGATGCATGTATGGACATACATTGCAATCACCGCAGGGAAAAGAACCTTTGAGTATGATACCCCGGTTTAGACGTATAGTGGGTCTGGTGTAATGACTTCTAGTTAAGATATCTCTCAGATTGGGCGCTCTCCTAGAAGTCATAAGTGGTTTCTCACTCACGATCCGTGATGTTGAAAGATCCGCTGTGAGAATACCCCAATGTCTCTGTAAGACATGTCTTACCTGGGACCAATGGGTGTTAAAGCCTGTGATGAACCGAACAGACTTGTCCAAAGGTTTTTGTGTAGGTTCCAAGAGAGATGCCTGTGATCGGAGATTGGCTCGCTGGTATGCCTGTGAGATGCACCTGTTTGGATACGATCTCTTCTTGAACCTCTCCGTCAAATCTCGAGCTTCCTTACGGAAGTCATCATCAGATGTACAGTTTCTCCTAGTTCGTAGGAATTGACTCACAGGGACCCCAATCTTCGTGTGTAGTGGATGGAAGCTGTGGTATTCCAGTACATTGTTGGTGGCTGTGGGTTTTCGGTATAGTCCAGTGGATAACAGACCATCTTGACACTTGACGTTGAGATCTAAGAAGCATACCGAAGAGGAAGAACATGTGTGGGTCAAAAAGATGTTAAACATATTCTCATTAAGAGAGTTAATGAAGATGCCCACCTCGTCCAGATGCCCCGACCAAATGAAAAAGACGTCATCGATATATCTATACCAACAACGTACCTTGGATCTATACCAGATGGAATTGTAGACAATAGTGGATTCCCACCACCCTAAAAACAGATTCGCCAGGGCCAGGGCACAACGTGCGCCCATGGCTACACCGGAAGCCTGAAGATAGAATGTCCTATCGAAGACAAAAAAATTGTGTTTTAATACAAAATCAAGAAGGTCTACGATAAAGGAGTCATGCATCCTATCAGAGTCTTGTAGTAGGTCCAGAAAGTACAACACCGCTTGTAAACCATGGTCATGATCGATGTTAGAATAAAGTGACTCAACGTCACATGTCACCATGATGTCACCTGGTGAAAGGGAAATGCCTTGAAGAGACGTAATGAAGTGTGATGAGTCTCTGATGTATGAGGGCAGTTCTAGTACACGGGGTTGTAGGAAAAAATCAATATACGTACCAGCCTTTTCACAGAGACTCCCTATACTAGAAATAATAGGTCGTCCAGGCGGTCTGCAGATGTCTTTGTGTACTTTTGGGAGCATATAGAAGGTCGAGACTACAGGATGCTTGACCCAGATGAAATCATATTCTCCCTTACTGATAATACCCAAATCCAGGGCTCTGTCAATTAGTGTTCTCAATTTGGATGCATAGACTCCAGTGGGGTCTGATGGAAGTCTACGATAGAAACGAGAGTTGTTGAGCTGTTTCTGAGTTTCTTCTAAGTAAAGATCATGGGGCCAAAGCACGATATTGCCCCCTTTGTCAGCTTCACGTATGATAAATTCATTATTCGATTTTAATTGAGCTAGTGCATGTTTCTCCAGAGATGTAAGATTGGCCACAGTCGGGATCCTAGAGGGCAATGCCTCTATATCCCTTTTGACCATGTCAAAGAAAACCTTCACAGCAGGACCAATAGACAAGGGCGGAGATATGCGAGATCTATTTCTGTATGGAAATTTAGACTTACCTGCCGTGTCTTCTCCCTCTCGTAGTAAGTCCATGAGATCCTGGAAGACCATTTGCTCAGTTGGATCGGAAATGGAGGAAAATTGTGGTCTATTATGTATAACTTGTAAGATGATTTTCCTACAGAATAAAAACAGATCTTTTATCAAGATGAATTTATCCAAGATGTAGGAAAATCATCTTACAAGTTATACATAATAGACCACAATTTACCTCCATTTCCGATCCAACTGAGCAAATGGTCTTCCAGGATCTCATGGACTTACTACGAGAGGGAGAAGACACGGCAGGTAAGTCTAAATTTCCATACAGAAATAGATCTCGCATATCTCCGCCCTTGTCTATTGTTCCTGCTGTGAAGGTTTTCTTTGACATGGTCAAAAGGGATATAGAGGCATTGCCCTCTAGGATCCCGACTGTGGCCAATCTTACATCTCTGGAGAAACATGCACTAGCTCAATTAAAATCGAATAATGAATTTATCATACGTGAAGCTGACAAAGGGGGCAATATCGTGCTTTGGCCCCATGATCTTTACTTAGAAGAAGCTCAGAAACAGCTCAACAACTCTCGTTTCTATCGTAGACTTCCATAAGACCCCACTGGAGTCTATGCATCCAAATTGAGAACACTAATTGACAGAGCCCTGGATTTGGGTATTATCAGTAAGGGAGAATATGATTTCATCTGGGTCAAGCATCCTGTAGTCTCGACCTTCTATATGCTCCCAAAAGTACACAAAGACATCTGCAGACCGCCTGGACGACCTATTATTTCTAGTATAGGGAGTCTCTGTGAAAAGGCTGGTACGTATATTGATTTTTTTCCTACAACCCCGTGTACTAGAACTGCCCTCATACATCAGAGACTCATCACACTTCATTACGTCTCTTCAAGGCATTTCCCTTTCACCAGGTGACATCATGGTGTCATGTGACGTTGAGTCACTTTATTCTAACATCGATCATGACCATGGTTTACAAGCGGTGTTGTACTTTCTGGACCTACTACAAGACTCTGATAGGATGCATGACTCCTTTATCGTAGACCTTCTTGATTTTGTATTACAACACAATTTTTTTGTCTTCGATAGGACATTCTATCTTCAGGCTTCCGGTGTAGCCATGGGCGCACGTTGTGCCCTGGCCCTGGCGAATCTGTTTTTAGGGTGGTGGGAATCCACTATTGTCTACAATTCCATCTGGTATAGATCCAAGGTACGTTGTTGGTATAGATATATCGATGACGTCTTTTTCATTTGGTCGGGGCATCTGGACGAGGTGGGCATCTTCATTAACTCTCTTAATGAGAATATGTTTAACATCTTTTTGACCCACACATGTTCTTCCTCTTCGGTATGCTTCTTAGATCTCAACGTCAAGTGTCAAGATGGTCTGTTATCCACTGGACTATACCGAAAACCCACAGCCACCAACAATGTACTGGAATACCACAGCTTCCATCCACTACACAAGAAGATTGGGATCCCTGTGAGTCAATTCCTACGAACTAGGAGAAACTGTACATCTGATGATGACTTCCGTAAGGAAGCTCGAGATTTGACGGAGAGGTTCAAGAAGAGATCGTATCCAAACAGGTGCATCTCACAGGCATACCAGCGAGCCAATCTCCGATCACAGGCATCTCTCTTGGAACCTACACAAAAACCTTTGGACAAGTCTGTTCGGTTCATCACAGGCTTTAACACCCATTGGTCCCAGGTAAGACATGTCTTACAGAGACATTGGGGTATTCTCACAGCGGATCTTTCAACATCACGGATCGTGAGTGAGAAACCACTTATGACTTCTAGGAGAGCGCCCAATCTGAGAGATATCTTAACTAGAAGTCATTACACCAGACCCACTATACGTCTAAACCGGGGTATCATACTCAAAGGTTCTTTTCCCTGCGGTGATTGCAATGTATGTCCATACATGCATCCTGTGAGAGAGAAATTTTGTAATCCGACTGACCACACTGAACATATTCTCAAGTCATATATCAACTGCAAGTCTCAAAATGTCATTTACGCCATCATCTGCCCCTGTCCACTGGTTTATGTGGGACAGACGTCCCAAGAATTACGCAGACGTATTCAGAAACATTTCTCCACTATTAACACCGCGTCTGCAGACTCTAAAAAAGGTAAAGAACTTACTACGGTAGCATCACATTTTTTGTTGCAACATGCTGGCAGATGTTCTGGCACGAGGGTTGTTGGCCTTGAACAGGTCAAAGGTTCAGGTAGGGGT
This sequence comes from Ranitomeya imitator, assembly GCF_032444005.1. NCBI lineage: Eukaryota > Metazoa > Chordata > Amphibia > Anura > Dendrobatidae > Ranitomeya > Ranitomeya imitator. The sequence continues at coordinate 1,200,189,144 of NC_091282.1, read as the reverse complement.
GGCTCCTTGGAGAACAAGCTTTTACAAACGGAGGCCCGTTGGATTTTTTTGTTACATTCAACCACTCCATGTGGTATAAATGAGGACCTACTCTTTACGGGTTTTCTTGGCTAATGTCATCACTTTATAACATCCTTTATATGTTCTCTTTTAGGATACTTTAAGACTTATCTTGGCTCTACTACAGCTGTTCATTTCGCTATAGGAGTTTAACACAGATTGGATAATAAGCATGAACAAATCGATGGATATTATGATCTGGTTGGATGGCTCTACATCAGATGGAAGATGCCTCACAAATGAAATGCCATGAGAAGATATTTGGCTTATGGATAATTTTTGGGACTCCTTACCTGTGGATATTTGTGAACCTTTATATGTTATAAGATCAGTTGCAAGTCCTATATTAATCTATATTCTAATCTATTTCCCCGAGTCATCATGGTCCACTGCAATATTCTTACATTCCTGAACGTTGTGGCTCCACAATTGTTCGGTGGATACATAACCTTTTGGACATCCATGCTATGTCCATCTGTTACAGGCTGTCTGCTAGGATATTTCTCATTTTCCTATACCGATATATTGGGTTTACACGTCTTGAATGTAGCGGCCTCAAGACGGGTCTGGGGTATATATACCCTTGTGAATGTACCTGCTTCAATTACCCGCTTTAGGTCATAAGTGTGAGCAAACCTTTACTTTACTTTTCTACATCTGTATGCCAGTAGGCTTACATGTATCGGGTTATTTTATGCCCCTCTCTCTTTCCATGCTTCGAAGTTCTGTAAGCGGTTTCTCTATATATATATATCTCTCTTTTGGCCACTTCTGTGTGCCACTTTGATACATACTCCTGTGGCTCTGGGTATAAATATGTTTTGATAGATGTTTTCAAAATTTGTGTTATTTTCTATATCCATTACCTGACACAGGTTTTTTATCCTATATCACCTTTTACTGATGTTGCTATATCTCACAATAAATCCTATTCATCATCTATTTTTCCAGTGTTTCTTTCTTTTTTTTAGGTCATTATGCATATGCGTCATTATTCTAATATATTTTTTTGGCATGTAACTTTTTCATTTTATTTGCACTTATGTTCATTATGATTTTTTCTCTCATTATATGTTTCATTATTATTTACTATTCATTTTCATTTATTTATATTTTTCAATTCATTTTTATTTTATTTCTTTATTATTATTATTTTTTCTTTGTCAGGTATCATTTTTCATTTTTTAATTTTTTAATTTTTATTTTTTATTTTTTATTTTTTATTTTTATTTTTTATTATATATTTTTTCATTTTTTACTTATTTATTTTTGTTTTGTTTTTTATATTCATATTTTCTTTCCCAGGTCCCCATATTACTTGTCTCTATTCTAAGAATCATTTGGTCCAAGATTATTTTCTTTTTCTTTTTCTTTATTTATATATTTCATTGCGGTCATTCCAGGCCCCTCTACTCGCGTCTATTCAACAGCGCTGTTTAGTATAATGTGCGCCGCGCTGAATACTTTTTCAGCGCGTGCGCACTATGCACCGTCGGCAGGGACGCCTGCTTGTTCTCTAGCTCCTCCTCTCCCTTACATCACTTCCGGTTCCGTCCTCCGGACTGATTACACGCTTACCCACGCACATTGTAAGGTATTTAAACTTCAATTGTTTGCTGTTGGTTCACTTTCCCCTGATGAAGCCGTCCTTGTAACGGCGACACGCGTAGGGTCTCTCCCCACGCTGATCCTGGCCGCCTTTATTCTCCCTGGAGATCTCCCTTATGCCTCTTGGGTCATATGCTCGGCTCCGAAGATTGATCCCAGTGACCACTTGTGTTTTTTTACTGGGACCTTTGTGGTTATCGCTATTTCCAGGAGATTCACTCCTTTTTTTCTTTTTTTACCTTCTGGATTCTTTACTACATATATTTAGTTTGGCTCGTCTCCTGGTTCGCTCATCTCCAGCTGGCATACAGGTGTAGTTTTCTCCTGACAGAGGGTATGTTATCAGGCTCCGATACATAGGCTTATATTCACCTCTATTCATATCTCACCTCTGTGGCATGCTTTGAGATTTAGGTCACCATATTAGATTATGGTTTATAGGTTATCTCTGGTTGGGAGTTAGGCTATTTTGACTGCTATCATACAGTCATTTGCTTCATGTATGTCCGGCAGGATCTTTGGATTTTCTGTGGGGATGTTTTTAAATGTTTTTAATATCATGCATCAATAAAGTTTACCCTTTATATATTGTTACTTATTGTGGTGTGCGGTTCTGTGTAGAGTGGCTCTTTTTTCTTCTCCTTTGCACACGTTGTTTGCCACTTCTCCGCACCCCTTGTATACATAATAGGATTATATTGTAGTGCGCCGACATCTGCTTTTTTGCATATTGGACCCTAGAACTGAGACAGAGAGGACCGGTACCGAGTAACCCGTGGCCCTGCATCTGGGGGCGCTCCAGAGACATCTGATTCATAGGCCACAAAAAATTCCTCTGTTCCTAGTGTCATACAGTAGGGGACCTGATGTTTAAATTGTTTGTAGCATAACTTCTTTGTCATACAGGCCTCATCCACACTCAAACAATTCATATTTGGCATATTTCAACTTGGAATTTACTGTCGATGCAATTCAGCTGTTTGCAGAGGTGGTGCAGAGTTTAAAATCAAATTTTCTGTTGCTAATATTGTGCTCCTACCACACTATCTGAGCAACATGACTAGGAAAAGCGAGGCAGTGGTGGAAGGGGAATTAGGCTTGGTGCTCAAGATGCTTCACAGGGTCAAGAGGAGGAAATCTGCACTGATGCCCAAATTTTTTTAGCTTAGATCCAGAGCAGAAAGAAGTAGGGTCTGAACAGCATCCTGACCCTCATCATCTGACATTAACCCCGGGGGGGAGGTGATCCTGATGTAACTCAGATATCTGAGGCTCACAGGGACTGTACTGTGCTGTTAGGGCAAGAAGAGGAGGAGGGTGACTCCAAGGGTGAGGAATCTGATAACACACAGGATGATGATGAGGAGTACTGTGTCCAGTTTTGGGCACCGGTGCTCAGGAAGGATATAATGGAACTAGAGAGAGTACAAAGGAGGGCAACAAAATTAATAAAGGGGATGGGAGAACTACAATACCCAGATAGATTAGCGAAATTAGGATTATTTAGTCTAGAAAAAAGACGACTGAGGGGCGATCTAATAACCATGTATAAGTATATAAGGGGACAATACAAATATCTCGCTGAGGATCTGTTTATACCAAGGAAGGTGACGGGCACAAGGGGGCATTCTTTGCGTCTGGAGGAGAGAAGGTTTTCCCACCAACATAGAAGAGGATTCTTTACTGTTAGGGCAGTGAGAATCTGGAATTGCTTGCCTGAGGAGGTGGTGATGGCGAACTCAGTTGAGGGGTTCAAGAGAGGCCTGGATGTCTTCCTGGAGCAGAACAATATTGTATCATACAATTATTAGGTTCTGTAGAAGGACGTAGATCTGGGGATTTATTATGATGGAATATAGGCTGAACTGGATGGACAAATGTCTTTTTTCGGCATTACTAACTATGTTACTATGTTACTATGTTAGATCCCAGTTGGCATGAACATAGAGGCACACAGCTGAGTAGGTCATCTGAGGAGGAAGACAAGGAGGTTACGTTGCGCTGTACGCTGCAAACACGTAGTGATGCAGCCATAATAAGCAATCTACCCTCAGCCACAACTGTGCATGTGACCAGCAGCATACAGTGGGGCAAAAAGTATTTAGTCAGTCAGCAATAGTGCAAGTTCCACCACTTAAAAAGATGAGAGGCGTCTGTAATTTACATCATAGGTAGACCTCAACTATGGGAGACAAACTGAGAAAAAAAAAATCCAGAAAATCACATTGTCTGTTTTTTTAACAATTTATTTGCATATTATGGTGGAAAATAAGTATTTGGTCAGAAACAAACAATCAAGATTTCTGGCTCTCACAGACCTGTAACTTCTTCTTTAAGAGTCTCCTCTTTCCTCCACTCATTACCTGTAGTAATGGCACCTGTTTAAACTTGTTATCAGTATAAAAAGACACCTGTGCACACCCTCAAACAGTCTGACTCCAAACTCCACTATGGTGAAGACCAAAGAGCTGTCAAAGGACACCAGAAACAAAATTGTAGCCCTGCACCAGGCTGGGAAGACTGAATCTTCAATAGCCAACCAGCTTGGAGTGAAGAAATCAACAGTGGGAGCAATAATTAGAAAATGGAAGACATACAAGACCACTGATAATCTCCCTCGATCTGGGGCTCCACGCAAAATCCCACCCCGTGGGGTCAGAATGATCACAAGAACGGTGAGCAAAAATCCCAGAACCACGCGGGGGGACCTAGTGAATGAACTGCAGAGAGCTGGGACCAATGTAACAAGGCCTACCATAAGTAACACACTACGCCACCATGGACTCAGATCCTGCAGTGCCAGACGTGTCCCACTGCTTAAGCCAGGACATGTCCGGGCCCATCTGAAGTTTGCTAGAGAGCATTTGGATGATCCAGAGGAGTTTTGGGAGAATGTCCTATGGTCTGATGAAACCAAACTGGAACTGTTTGGTAGAAACACAACTTGTCGTGTTTGGAGGAAAAAGAATACTGAGTTGCATTCATCAAACACCATACCTACTGTAAAGCATGGTGGTGGAAACATCATGCTTTGGGGCTGTTTCTCTGCAAAGGGGCCAAGACGACTGATCCGGGTACATGAAAGAATGAATGGGGCCATGTATCGTGAGATTTTGAGTGCAAACCTCCTTCCATCAGCAAGGGCATTGAAGATGAAACGTGGCTGGGTCTTTCAACATGACAATGATCCAAAGCACACCGCCAGGGCAACGAAGGAGTGGCTTCGTAAGAAGCATTTCAAGGTCCTGGAGTGGCCTAGCCAGTCTCCAGATCTCAACCCTATAGAAAACCTTTGGAGGGAGTTGAAAGTCCGTGTTGCCAAGCGAAAAGCCAAAAACATCACTGCTCTAGAGGAGATCTGCATGGAGGAATGGGCCAACATACCAACAACAGTGTGTGGCAACCTTGTGAAGACTTACAGAAAACGTTTGACCTCTGTCATTGCCAACAAAGGATATATTACAAAGTATTGAGATGAAATTTTGTTTCTGACCAAATACTTATTTTCCACCATAATATGCAAATAAATTGTTAAAAAAACAGACAATGTGATTTTCTGGATTTTTTTTTTCTCAGTTTGTCTCCCATAGTTGAGGTCTACCTATGATGTAAATTACAGACGCCTCTCATCTTTTTAAGTGGTGGAACTTGCACTATTGCTGACTGACTAAATACTTTTTTGCCCCACTGTACGAGGGTCAGCAGCTCGCAGGGGTGGCCTCTGTTACCATGCCAACTATTGAGAAGCGGAATCTCAGGTTTTTTACCCACTCCTGTCACTCTGACTTAAAGACTGCCATCAGCTGTAACAGAAGCGGACATGCCTGCTGTCTTTGACTAATCTCAGAGACCGAGCACACCACAAGTTTCTCAATCCTCCGTAACATCTCTGCCTGCACGGTCCAGCAGTTTGACCGGTTCATCGCACTCCGCCCTCTCTCAGCACTGCAGCCAGCTCACGGTTCTACAGTTGTGGTCACGTAAAAGATTGTTTCCTCCTACGCATGACAAAGCTAAGAGGTTGAACTCCACCATCTCCAATCTGTTGGCCATGGAAATACTGCCTTTCTGCCTGGTAGATTCAGATGTTTCTGAAAGGCTACGTTCACATTAGCGTTGCGCGCCGGTGCGTCGGCGACGCAACGCACGATGCACCAAAAACGCGAGCAAAACGCGCGCAAAAACGCTGCGTTTTGCGACGCGTGCGTCGTTTTTTGACGAAAATCGGACGCACGAAAAATGCAACTTGTTGCATTTTCTTGCGTCCGACGCTAGCGTCGGAAACAACGCACGTGTCGAAAAAGGCAACCAAAAAAACGCACGCATCCCCTATGTTAAACATAGGGGCGCGTCGCCGCTGCGTCGCCGCTGCGTCGCCGACGCAACAGCGACGCACATTAGCGTAACGCTAATGTGAACGTGGCCAAAGCTGATTGCCGTCGCAGTCCCTCAGTACCAATTGCCCAGTCACAATTATTTTTCTAAGAAAGCTGTCCCTGCGCTACACCAGCATGTCACAGACAACATCACCCACTCCTTGACTAAATCTCTGTCTGCCAGGGTGCATTTCACCACAGACACTTGGATGAGTAAGCATGGCCAAGGGTGTTACATCTCGCTGACTGGGCAGTGAGTGACACTGGTAGCTGTGGGGACAAGCTCTGCTCCACAAATCTTAGAATCCCCAAGGCTTGCAGGACAAACCTCTACATTTAACACTTCCTCCACTGCTTCTGCCTCCTCTATCTCCTCTAGGGCCTCCACTGGCGCCCTCAACCTCGGCCTTAACGAGACACGCGTTCCAACACTGCAGAGCGAACCCCCACCACCTCTGTACTGCGCAACCAGGGCTCACCGCAATCAGGCAGTATTAAAATTGATATGCCTTGGAGATCGCAGTCATACATCTAAAGAGTTGTGGACAGCTCTCCAGGCTGAGTTTGATCAATAGCTGTCTCCAGTGAACCTGCATCCAGGGAAGGCCGTGTCCGATAATGGTGCGAACCTTTGGGGCGGCCCTATGGCGAGGCAAGCTCACACACGTGCATTGCATGGCTCACGCCCTCAACCTGGTAGTACAGTCTTTTCTCCGCCACTATCCCTGCATGGATGAGCTGCTCCAGAAAGCACGTAAGCTGTGTGCTCATTTTCGCCGTTCGCACCCATCAAGTCATTGGCTTGCATGGATACAGAGGTCTTTGTCCATGCCAGTTAAAAGGTTGATATGCGATGTGCCGACACGGTGGAATTCCACTCTGCACATGTTGCAGGGACAGTGACAGCAGCAATGAGCCCTGACGCAGTATGTCATGTCATATAGCCTGGGCCTGAGAGGTAGAAGCGTGTGCACTACTATATATGGTGCCAAGGTAGGTTCCCACACCATGTGTGACTCAAGAGAAATAACCCGGCACTCAACTTAACCCCTTAATGACCGCCAATACGCCTTTTAACTGACCTGAGATATAAGAGAATAGCCTCCCCATACAGGTGACAATCCAGCATCTGTCAGTTGTACACTATAGCTGACAACTTGCTGTACCAGCCACGATCAGTATTTGCACCATCTAAATCTGTTTAACCCCTTAGATGCTGCTGTCAGTAGTGACTACATCATTATAAATGGTTAACAGAGCGTGGGGGCTTCTTTTTTGTCCCAATTGGTACCCTCATATCATGATTTTGTTGTCCTGATGTTTGCCATGGCAATTCATTGCCAAATAGCGGCCTTAGAGTCTGACGGCTGTAGTAATCTGTTTAGAAGTTAGAGACATTTAGGTGGTAAAAATGCACATTTTCATTTCTGTCATACCACTTTGCATTAATTCCTGTAAAGCACCTGAAGGGTTAATAAACTACCTGACTGCAGTTTTTGATATGTCAGGGGGTGCTGTTTTTAAAATGGTATCACGTTTGTGGGTTTCCCAATATGTGGGACCCCTAAAGTCACTTCAAACATGGATAAGTCCCTAAAAAAATAAATTTTGTAAATTTCTTTGAAAAAATGAAAAATTGCTGCTACATTTTTAAACCTCCTAAACTGCTAACAAAATAAAATAATATTTTACAAATGGTCCTGATGTAAAGCAGACATGTGGGAAATGTTATTTATTAATGGTTTGCTGTGGTATGACCATCTGGATTAAAGGAATAATCATTCAAATTTAGAAAATTGCTAATTTTTTAACATTTTTCTCAAATTTTTGATATTTTTTATAAATAAACACAAAAAATGTTGAACAAAATTTACCATTATCATAAAGTATAATGTGTCACGAAAAAACAATCTCAAAATCACTGGGATTTGTTGAAGCGTTGCAAAGTTATTACCACATAAAGTGACACTGGTCAGATTTCAAAAATTTGGCTCGGTCACTAAGGGGTTAATGCTGTGAGAGGTTTATTTGTAGTACCCAAAACGTTTTGGTCCTAGTTCTGGACCTTCATCAGTTACTACAGAGTGGATATGAAAATAATAAATCATAAATACATAAAAGAAAAATAAATGCATAAAATAAAGTATATACAAAGCGAACACATATGACAACTAAAAACAAAATAGTATGGTCTTAATGGAAGAGCAAAAAGAAAATGGTTTGGCGTCCTACGGAATGAGACCAACAAAGTACCAGGCATGGGTGAGTGAGTGATAGAGGTGAGGCAATGGCCACAAGAAAACGTACCGTACTAATTTGATAGATATATCCGGTATTGTGTCGGAGGACACACTCTAATCTGCGTATGGAGAGAAATGGATATAGATGCTGATAACGCCGGTGCATAATACAGGAATTGGTGAAGGATGTATTAAATCATACCTGCTAGTGGATTGCTTATGTGTAGCCGTATAAGGATTAGTATGGGCTATGGGAAAATAATGAAAAAATGAGATAGACTCATATACGACTAAGCAGGGAATAAATAAACTGCCGGTGAGGAATTTACTGCCGGTGAAAACAATACACAGTCGATGGAAGAAGTTTTTACCTGTTGCTGCATGTGTGCCTCCGTGCCCCGACGCGGTGTCCCCCGCTTGTCTGGTGTGGTGAGTATCTGTGCGCGTTATATGTAAAAGGGTCGGTACCGGGAATGTGTTGCCGGGCAATGGGAAAGCGTGTGGATGAAACCGGAAGTAACGCGGGCGGAAGTGGAATGGCCATGCGTGTCGTAACCTAGACGCTGTGCGTTCCAGTGTGTGGGAGGCTGAATACATATGCTGTGGGGGGAGGTCCCTAGGAGGGGGATGTAACAGAAGCGTCAGTGAGGACAGTGTGAAATCTATAAGAGACGAGTCGGACACTAATCCATACGGAGGTGAATAGATGGAACAATTCGTGGTGGTGATGCAATCCAGTGGAAATAGCCTCAGTGGGAGGCATTGTGCCAGAAGGATGAAGTCACATATAAGCATCAATATAATCGGCTCTAAAAGGAAGAGAAAAAGCTATTAGTAAAGAGAATATGTAACAGAGGTCCAGGTTAATAGTATATACCACTATCAATGAGTACAATCAGAGGAGTTGGTGTTATACATTCATACACCTCTATATAAATGTACGCAAGTTACAAAGATGTGTTGACATGACAATAGCATACCAGAAATTAATAGCACAGTCCTTCATTAAATAGTCCTTTGTTGTATGACAAATACCCGTTATATATATGAACAGAATAACATCTTAGCGGGACCTAAAAAGGAAGCCTAAATGACAGCATGAAATTGTTCAAATCATATAAAAGACGCCAGGTCATAGTCTCTATTGAGGCCTTTTGGATGAAGGGTTTCTCGGGTGTGTATCCAAAAAGACTAGTGGCGTTTAAGTAAAGCAATTCTGTTACCCCCACGGGGGTACGTGCTCGATAACCTGAAACTTCAACTGGGTGATACGACCCCGGGTAACAAAATGGAAAGGAATTGGTAAAAGAAGGTTTTTGCAACGTATAGTCGACTTGTATTTAGAGATTCTGTTGCGGATTGGTTGTGTGGTTTCACCCACATATATTAGGTCACACGGGCATTTGATCAGGTATATGACCCATGAGGTGTCACAGGTGAAGAAGTCAGGTATTTTAAACGTCTTCCCCGAATGTGGATGATGGACAGATGTGCACTTGAGGACATTATGACATTGCGTACAATGTAAACAGGGGAAAGTCCCTGTTTTGGGGTTTTGAAGAAACCGTTGGCGTGGTACTGATTTGTTGGTTCCAATGTCCGCTTTCACTAGGGAATCCCTTAGATTGGGGGCCCCTCTAAAACAGGGTAGGAAAGGTTCCCTAAACTCTGGGATGTCTGGATGGGCACTGGAAAGCAGATGCCAATGTCTGTGAATTGATTTGTGTAAGATGTAGGCAAAGGGGTGGAAGGAATGAACAAATGGGATACGATTAGAAGATCCGTTTGATCTAGGTTGGGAAGGTATAGTGGGATTACTGAGAACTGAGGCTGGATATCCTCTGTGTGAGAATGTAGTAGACACTTCTTTCAGTCTTTGGGAGCAAAGTTCTTCGTCTGAGACTGTTAGTGACCCGGTGAAATTGGGATTGTGGGATTGATCGTTTTGTAGATGGTGGATGTAGGCTGGTATAATGTAGAAGGCTATTGCGATCTGTACTTTTGGAGTAGAGATCAGTTGAGAGTGAGCCATCCGGGTTGAGTATGATCAAAGTGTCCAGAAAATTGATCCTGTGTGGATCGTGTGACATTGTGAAGGTGATACCCGGCCAGGACACAATTAGCAGTTCAAAAAAGGAAGCGAAGGACTCCAACGAGCCCCCCCAGATGCAGAAGATATCATCTATATAACGTCTCCAAAGGAGGACGTTGGTGTGGAAAGATGGGTTGCTGTATATGGCGCTTTCCTCAAAGTCTGGGCCAACTCAGTACAGATGTGGCGCACATCAAGTTTACAGAGTGGGCACGGATTAAGGACCTCTGCACCCTTCTGCACAGTTTTGAAATGGCTACTAAGATGGTTAGCTCTTACGACGCCATCATCAGCATCACTATTCTGGTCATCTATATGCTGGAGCAGATTTTGAATAGTGAATAGCCTGTGGGACGAGATGGTGGTCCCAGAAGAAGAGGATATAGCAGAGGAGGATGTGGAAGGGATAACATTGTCTCTATACTCAAGACTGTCGTCACACGGGTGGGTGCCAAGGGAGAGTGGATTACGGCGATCTCGGGGGGCTGGTGATAACTTACAAACTGTTATCAAAGGTGCAAGATCCAAGGAACAAATGGAGGAGGAAGAGGTGACAGGCAAGCAATTGTCAGATTGTCGGGGTCGTCACGACAATACCCTTCATCCACCAGTCATTCCAAATCAGATTGAGCATGTTGGTACCGGATAAGAATGAGTCAGACACAATGCTGGTTCAAACTCATTGCACGCTCGTGTGTAACGTCACAGCAACTACTTTATTTTCTGATACACAACATTATATGACCTATTGGGGGAAGGTGTGCAGAGGGCGGGGTTAGGCGGGGTTTAAGCAATGTATCTAGTATTCAATCCTTCTGGTTGGCCTGACATCATATGATGGATCCTCCTTTGTCCACATCTTGTTAAGTTTCGATTTCCAGAGAAATGATACTTGGCTTCTGGAATGTGTAACTTGTTCCTTCAGCCGAGTGAAAGTGGGGCAAAGGTGAATACTGGCAGCCATCTTAAATACAGTTAAATTTGCATTAATAAGCATGAAGGGAAAAACTTATTGTTTCACAGCATAAATATATATAAAAGTACAAAAGAGTATAAAGAAAATATATTTTTACCTTGACAATCCCCCCTAAACACTATGTTTTTCCCTAACAAGAAAGATCCTTCGAGACTGTCCATGTGATGGGGAAAGGGGAGGTGGATTTCTTCATCCAGACACCTCAGAAGCTCTCCCCTTGTGAGAGGCCTCCAGGCAGCTGAACCCTTCACTAGCTTCACATGGAGTTCTCCCGCTGTCCCTAAACTAAATCTCTTAGCAACATCTGAGAATAAAGGGTATTGTCTATCTTCTTGAGGGAGACATACTTGGGGATCTCCCCTGGATCAGTGCTATCGTACTCTGGTGAGTCTACTTCTTGGTTAAGGAAGGTGCCAGTCGGAGTTGCCTCAGTGATAACCTTTTTATACAGGGGAATAACACAACAGAGGATTATCGATCCAACTACAAGGAGAGCAATCAGTACTAGACAAGCTTGTTAAAGGAATCCTTTGAGCCCACCCAACCAACTGGAAAAGAAAGATGTGTCTACTCCAGCATTAGATTTTAATTCTGCTGCTAACCCATTTAACTTTTTAAGGGCTATCATGGTCTTTCCATTTACCCCAGAGTTCTGAGGGATATAGGTACAACACTCCTCTCCCTCTCCCACCATCCCACAGACTCCTCCTTTCTCAGCTAAGATCATATCAAGGGCTAGTCGGTTTTGGAGGGTCATTCTAGTGTTAGGGCTCAATTCCTCAACTATACCCTGGAAAGCATCACAGATAAAATTGACAAACCTTTGTTCACTGTAATATATATAATTGATCCAATCAACATTTTTATTAATCTGCACCTGTGGGATTATAGAAGCAAAGCCAGCATAGATCTGGTTCTGGGCTTTAAATTGGTCAGGCACCCCCCTTGGCACTCCAATGCCATCGACATATACCAATGGATTTTCTTCATAACTCATATGGAGCTGATCGAGACTTCTCCTCTTTCTGGTATATTCATCAGGTGTCTCTGGATCCCGAGGTAAAATCTTGAACTGCACAGCTAGTTTAACAAGGGTGCATTGACCTGTCCAGGCATTAGGCAACCTAGGACGGAGCTTACCATCTCCACATCTATATATATAATTGTCTAAGGGTTTTTCCGTCTGTCTGTCTGTCTGTCTGTCCTGGAAATCCCTGCTCTCTGATTGGTCGAGGCCGCCAGGCCTCGACCAATCAGCAACGGGCACAGCGACGATGATGTCATAAAGGACGTAGAAATCCCGCGTCTGATTGGTCGAGGCCGCCAGGCCTCGACCAATCAGCAACGGACACAGCGACGATGATGTCATAATGGTTGCCATGGCGACGATGATGTCATAAAGGTCGCATCCACCAATCAGCGACGGGCACAGTCTGCCGCGAATTCTGGAATCATCATTGTCCATATACTACGGGGACATGCATATTCTAGAATACCCGCCAGGCCTCGACCAATCAGCAACGGGCACAGCGACGATGATGTCATAAAGGACGTAGACATCTCACGTTTCTGATTCAGCAACGGGCACAGTATCGACGTAGATGTCATAATGGTTGCCGTGGCGACGATGATGTCATAAAGGTTGCCTCGACCAATCAGCGAGGGGCACAGTCTGCCACGAATTCTGGAATCATCATTGTCCATATACTATGGGGACATGCATATTCTAGAATACCCGATGCGTTAGAATCGGGCCACAATCTAGCGCGGCCTCGACCAATCAGCAACGGGCACAGCGACGATGATGTCATAAAGGACGTAGAAATCCCGCGTCTGATTGGTCGAGGCCGCCAGGCCTCGACCAATCAGCAACGGGCACAGCGACGATGATGTCATAAAGGACGTAGACATCTCACGTTTCTGATTCAGCGACGGGCACAGTATCGACATAGATGTCATAATGGTTGCCATGGCGACGATGATGTCATAAAGGTTGCCTCGACCAATCAGCGACGGGCACAGTCTGCCACGAATTCTGGAATCATCATTGTCCATATACTACGGGGACATGCATATTCTAGAATACCCGATGCGTTAGAATCGGGCCACAATCTAGTAACCAATAAATGTTGTACATATACTGTGTATGATTAGCCAGCAAGTCAGTATCCAGGGAACTGTTCTCTTTGCAGAAACCTGTCTCAAAGACCCTTACTGGTGTACCTGTAGTGTCGTGGGAATTTTAACAGGTATAATTATCAACTAATACGGTTATCCCTCCTGGGACCTTTAGTTTAGGTGCTTCATGAATTAGTGGGACATAATCTGAGCAATCAGTGGGCTTTAGATCCCTCAACAGATTCATAACACAGGCAGTGGTATTAAGTATATCCAATATATCCCAAATTTGATCATCTGGACAATCTGTGGCCCTAACCAATTTATCCCACATTTGTATAACTGACAATTTTATTGGCTATACCCATCTGTACTACTAATCTTTTATGATATTGTACAAACTTATTATTCAAGGATATTGGGGAATTTAGACTGTCCCATGCGGTTACCAATATTATTATATGGAAATACGAAAAACCAAAACATCATGTCCCCTTATTTGCCACTAGTCTGTTTGACCAGCTTGCAGTGCGATACGTTGATCCACGTCGTCCTTCCTTCCAGCTTTACTGACGTAGGAGTAATGAGGAGGACTTGGTAGGGACCGTCATACAAGGGTTCTAGTCCGTGTTTTCTGACATAGCTTTTCACGACCATAAAACCACCAGGCTTCAAATTGTGACCAATATCGGTTTCTGCTGAATCTGGAAGGGAAGAAGAAACTAAAACATGGGTGTTAGCAACATTTTTACTAAGCTGAATAACATATTGAACAGCACGGTAAGTTTCTTCTGACAACTACTGAGACTGAAAATTTGCAACTGAGACCCTAGCACCAAACAATATCTCATATGGGGACAGGCCATATTTTGCAATAGGGGTAGTACGAATGTGTAAGAGCCCTGGCCATGGAGCCGTAGTCTCCTGCATCATTTTGGTCAATTGTCCCCTCAGTGTGCCGTTCAGCATCTTAACTTTCCTACTAGATTGTGGATGGTATGGAGTATGGAGGGCTACAGTGGATCCAAGCATTGTCAGAACCTCCTGATACACATGAGAAAAAAAAAGTCTGGGCCTTGGTCACTTTCAGCAACTTCTGGAACACCATATCTGCATATAACTTCCATCACCAGTTTCTTTGCTGTGATCTTTGCAGTCACGTTGGTAACGGGGAATACTTCTGACTAACTGGAGAACATATCGACAACCACCAGACAATATTCATACCTTCCAGACTTAGGCAACGTGATGTGGTCCACCTGGAGCTTTTGGAAAGGATAGTCGGGCTTAGCAAGGTGCTTCGGGGTTACACGTTGAAGTTGACCGGGATTGCAGGTCTGACAGATACCTCGATGTGTGGGCCCATGCGCCCACGTGGCAATAGCAGGGTACATCCGCTTAGGGAGACACACAAGTTGGTCCTTTTTCCAGCGACCATTGTCCATACGTGCTCCATCAGCTTTCCACTGCTTCACTTCTTTCTTTGGAGACATTCTCTGCATCGTCATTAAGCGGTCTCGCGGGGTCCGACAGAAAACCTCAGTCTGGCATAGATCATCAGGTTCCTGTAGAGTCAGTGTTTCTTGTAACTGTTTACGCTGAGAGCGTGTGGTCACCATAGCTGGTATGGTCTGTTGAACGGGCAGAAGAGCAGCGGCTTTTGCTTGCATATCCGCAAAGGTGTTACCACCAGTCTGTGGACTGTTCCACAGTATCATGCTCCTTAACTTTGATAATGGCCACCTGGGTAGGTAATTCGATTGAGTCCATGAGGGTTTTAACAGCTTCAACATTCTTCACTGAGTCCCGGCGGTAGTAACAAATCCTCGATTGGCTCATAGGGCTCCGAAATCATGAGCAATACCAAATGCATACTGTGAGTCCGTGTATTTATTAGCCCGCCTGTCTTTGGCCAGAACACATGCAGTAGACAGATCCTGAAATTCTGCTTCTTGTCCTGACAGGATGGGAGGGAGTGAGTGCAGCTCCGTGCACTACAGTGTCTTCCATAGTAACAGCGTATCCTGTGTGGAGTCTGCCAAAATCATCAGCATATCTTGAACAGTCTTTCAGGGCTTTGTAGAGAAATTGCATTATGCGGGATGCGTCCGGTATTCACTGACAACAATAAGTACATAGTCCAAGGAAACGCTGGAGCTCAGTCTCATCCTTTGTAGCTGACGGCTATTTTTCTTTCTTCTGTGAGGTGTCTGGCACCCTGAAGGAGACAGTGACCCAAAAATATCACTTGACCAAGGCAGAGCCGAAGTTTCAAGGCCGAAACCCGACAGTTCAGATCTGCCAGATACTTGCGAAAACTATGGCAACAATGGCTTCCTGCTCTGTCTGTGCACACAACAAAAAACAAAAAAATTACCCACATACTGAAGCAGCGTGACATAGGGATATTCTAACTGCCAGGGTTAGACACACTATCCCCCCTATTTTTTTTTTTTTATTTTATTTTTTTTTACAAACTGATTGGGAAAGGGCATGTAAGATACACATCTCATTATACTCATCTACATAGGGGTTATATAACGTAAGGACCATCTGACCATCATCTTGGCTCACCAACTCTCTAGGTCTGCTCAGGTGCACTTATACGTCCATCATATTGTCTTTGTCTGTATAATGGGAAAGGTTTGTTCTCAGGGTCAGCCAATTATTTTAGCATAGCTAGCTAGTCAGAGGGCTTCCAGGGATAATACTCCTGTATCTGTCTTACACTACCTGATGTGGTTGGTTCTCTGGTGGTGGGGGTGACTAGATGACCGGTTGGGGGTGACATGACATGCTGGTCTACAGCTCCTTCCCAAAAGGATTACTGTCAGCTTACTCCCAAAGTTAATGTCCCCACTACCCACAATCCTGGGTCAGCTTCTTATATCACTACATGTGATCTTATCTGGACAGGATTCAGCGTAATTCACTTAGATTGGGTTGCAGCACAGATTATACAAGTATTTCTCCAGTCTGGGTTTGTCTGACCGCAATGTTTACAAATCCATCTGTCTTGTCTTGGTCTGAGAATTAACATGGCGAGGGAGATTTCCAGACACAGGGTTAAAATGGATATTGGAGTATGAGACTGGATTTGTGTAGGGGAGGGGGAGCTGGAGCTGAAGTCTTCTGCTTCTTGGGCCACTGACAAGGAAGCGAGCTGCGAGCTATGTCCTTGAAGCTGCATGCTGCGGTGGTGGGGGCTGAGAGCAGTGGGGCTAGAGAGCGAGTGAGGATCGCTACAGCTGCTGATACAGACTGGGTAAAGTTCTTCTGGAAACTTTGTACTACTCCTAATGCATCGTCCGGACACCATATTTCACTTTAAACTTACAATAATTCTTTCTAATTCAATACAACATTGTACTATTGCTTTAAACACAAATCTCTCAGCGCGTACTGAACTAAGGACAGAATATGCACAACTCCACCATATCCCTCAGCGCAGCTGCATTGGCCCCCCTCTCTCTGGCCCGCAGCACAAGAAAGAGAAATCACGAACAATTCGTGCAGGGGTTCACCCCTCCCATCAGCTATAAACACACAGATAAGAATTTACAGCATTCCTCAACACAAAAGAAGAAAGGCACAGCGCAGCTGTTTGACCCCTCCCATCGGGTGTCTCGGAAAACCACACAGAGTAGCGGAATACAGCAATTCTCAGACTCAATTAATTTCTACAAAAACCTTCACACAATTCATATGCCAGAACACCCTAGAAAAACTAATGATTGAGGTATTTTATAACCAAACACGGGCTCTGCATCCTTTCATCTTTCCTCTCCATCAACCTTTTTCCATTCCTCGTTCTTTAAACCTCGCGCAACTCGCAGATGAGCTTGCGCTTGTTCTAACAGTCCTTTATCTTTCAACATTCTTGACTGCCTTCTTGCCCTCCCGTGACTCTACTATTGTTTTGACTTCCACAGCATCCTCACTTAACTGGTGGGGCACGGACTTCTTCTGCTTCAAGAGACACAACATGACTCACAGAATACTACGCCCTGCTGCAGCCCAGGATCGCTGACAGCGGTAACAACACAGGTTTCCCATCGAAAAAAAACACGGAGCCTCTCGTTCGACGTGCTGTCCCTATCCTCTGAACACCAGTGATTAACAGTCTACCCTGTCACGATATTCTAACCAGTCGGGAGGCGGTCTCCTAGTGAGAGCCCTCCACAGAAAAACAGGTGGTCCCCTCTCGGGACGTCTTAATTACCTAGTTGGTACAATATCACAGAGGCTGCGTCTCCTGTCCCTTCTCTCAGCCGCCCCCAATCTACAACTTCCTCAATCTTTCACTCTATCACTACTACACAATAGTCACGGGTAGGGTGGTTGAATGGAGTACAATGACCGGTGGAGGAGGTGTGGTGTACATGAGGACGCGCAGAGTGCGACGTCTCTCAGTTGCTGGTTCGAAGCGTGGCACGGGATCGCGCTCGGTCTCACCATTCGACTGGTCACTCCCCAGACCCAAGGAGACCACAGACTAACCAATAACGGCTGAAACACTAGCAAGTGTGACACATACATAGTATGTGATCTCCACTTACCATGTTTGGAGGGTGATCAGTCCTCGAGGTCAGCCACTACGGGTGTCGTCCACGGACGTCCAGGCATGGGTCCAGGGGGTCTCGGATCGCCGGCCACGCCCCACGTTGGTTGCGCCAAATTGTCGGGGTCGTCACGACAATACCCTTCATCCACCAGTCATTCCAAATCAGATTAAGAGCATGTTGGTACCGGATACGAATGAGTCAGACACAATGCTGGTTCAAACTCATTGCATGCTCGTGTGTAACGTCACAGCAACTACTTTATTTTCTGATACACAACATTATATGACCTATTGGGGGAAGGTGTGCAGAGGGCGGGGTTAGGTGGGGTTTAAGCAATGTATCTAGTATTCAGTCCTTCTGGTTGGCCTGACATCATATGATGGATCCTCCTTTGTCCACATCTTGTTAAGTTTCGATTTCCAGAGAAATGATACTTGGCTTCTGGAATGTGTAACTTGTTCCTTCAGTCGAGTGAAAGTGGGGCAAAGGTGAATACTGGCAGCCATCTTAAATACAGTTAAATTTGCATTAATAAGCATGAAGGGAAAAACTTATTGTTTCACAGCATAAATATATATAAAAGTACAAAAGAGTATAAAGAAAATATATTTTTACCTTGACAAGATGAAGAGGATAATCCTCCCCTCTCTGTTTGTCGTGGTTGGCGGGAGGGGACGAAGGAAACGAGCCTCATTGTTACCCAGCTACCAATACAGCATGGGCTTGGACCTCTTGGTAGAGCCCGACATATGAGTGCCTTCTTGCTGCACTATTTGCAACATGATCCCCATATAGTTATGATTAGGAATAATGCTGACTACTGTTAGATCCACATTATAAAACCAAATTTTGCCAGATGCTTTCCGCCCTAGAAAGGGACCCGCGAATGCTGGAGTATCGAAACACGTTTTTATACAACCTTAAGAGAGCTTTTCCCCAAGACAGCAGTGAAACACACAGTTTGCATTGCAGCTCTAGACTTCCAACTTCCGGCACGTCAATTCATCAATGCCAAAACATTAGCAGCAGCAGTTGTGTAAGTGGAAGAAGCAATTTCTGTGAGTCCTTTGACACTTTTTTAGACCAGCTTGTGCACCAGCACAACAGAGTCCAAGTCTTACATGTAGTGAACAAATGGAGAGGAAGGTGCAGGAGTGTCTACAACTGAATATCAATGCAATCAGGGAGGGTTTGGACCCTTTCACAGTTTGGTCTTCTAAAACGGATGAGTGGCCTGAGTTCACCTCACACGCCTTGCAGGTTTTATCGTGCCCAGCAGCCAGCGTTCTCTCAGAATGTGTCTTCAGTGCTGCTGGTAGTGTCCTGATGGATAAGCGCAGCTGGTGTAGACCACCTAACTTTCATCAAGATGAACTGTTGGGGAGGATCTGCAGTGACCCTTCATGGTTGACCAAGTGATTTCCAAATTAACCTACAGGGCGTTGCCGGCAACTGAGAATGACCAGACGGAGACAAATCTCTAACCCCCGTTTATTATGTCACCTCTTTTATGATTTTAGCAAGTTATACTTCAACCAATAGTATAAAATCACACTTGCAGCACTTAACCTATAAAAATGCAGAAAAACCGGAAAATACATATATGGCCGTGTCTACATGGCATAGAAAAAAACATAGCAGCTTGTGAGTCAAGGTCTCGCATAACAATACACCCTCAGTCTCATATCTTGCTCAGGCTTGAACAATCTGACCCCATAACAACTATGAACTTTTACCGAGTTAAATAACAGAATTTATCTGGTAAACAACAAGATGGAGTAACAAGCACCAAATGAAGCCCTTTAGTTTTGACCTTAGTTTAACCCTTCACAGAACAAGTCAAGGATCTCCAAGGACTTTTGCATCCTAATTGCGGACTGTACATGTAAGCAGGTTGCGGGTGTAGTGACAGGCAGCAGGCAGAGCAACAGTTAACCAAATGTAACAATTTAACAGAACAGGGTATTCACTCCTCGCAGGGAGGTAAACGGTTAATAAGAATATTGAAAATATTGAAAGTAAAACAATAGAAATGGTTAACAAGAATAATGAAAGTAAAACAATAGCAGTCCAGCTAAGGAACTCATCGTGTCCTTTATGCACCTCCTCAGCAGGTGGTCCCACAGGGCTTGTAGAACTGGCAGCGTCTGGGGAGATGTCCTCATATGTGGTCTTTTAAACAATGGTCCGTCTTCTGGCGGCAGTGGTCGGTCTACGATACCTTCCGCTGAACCCCTTGTCCATAAACATGTGCGGCCAAAGCAAACAAGGCCATGGCACTCCCAGCGTCAAACGGTAATGGGTGCGAAGTCGCTGGCAGGGAATGCTGCACGATTCTATCCAGTGCTCGGCTTTCTCTCCTCTACTCGTGCGTGGTACTCTCAGTCATTGAACGCACGGTACCTCTCTCTTCAGCGGTCCTGCTGGAGATGGCGGGGACCAACAATGTAGCCTGTCACGGCGCCAGTACTCCGGGGACGGAGCACGCTGCTCAACCGGCTGTGCGCTGCTGCTGGTAGTTCGCGCCAAACTCCCCGCTGCTGTACGCGCTTTTTCTTTTATCTGGGCCCTCCTACCCAGGTCATGAGGTTGGTCCGGCACCTCATTCTTTCCCCCAGGCAACAAGGGAGGCAGCCTCAACAGTTCCGGACCCGACCCGGTACAGGGACCCACAGCCCGGTTTTCATCCTTACATACAGACTAGATGATATTGCATTTTTTTAGTGTGATGCATTAATGTCACATAACTGCACTCTGTGATATCTTTAGTGTGGCTTCTATGACTGCTGTGGCTGCTGCTGTTCCTGATGTTAACACAAATTTGTGGAAATGTGAACAGTCATGGTTGGTCTACATCTGCTGGGTTAGCTGTAGTGGAAGACGTGTCAGTAGTACCAATTATACTATTTCTATTCTCGTGACAGTTATTCGACTTTGGTGTTGTCAGGCACTCATTTTTTAAATGTGAATACTCCAGGATGTACCTGGCAACACTGGAAACACTGCCCTATTAACAAAAGTCCCAGATAGTTTGTGCCAAAAGGGCAAGAAGATATTGTCACGCACAGTGTAGGAAAGGCTAAGTGCAACACGAAAGGATTAAGGAAAGGGAACCAAAGACTAGGGAAGGGGGAAATAGACACCCCTATATAGTTTCTGCACCTATCACTGAGCAGGATACCTAATCCCTGCCTGACCCTGGCGATAAGCCCTGCATAGGGAAGGACAGGATGAGCTCTAATCAATCCCCACTACCACTAAAAGTAAGATGGGATACGCAAACATGGGCAACTCTTAGCTTTAATAGACTCAGAGAGAAACACAGACGTCCTCGAGCAAAACCAAGGAGGAAGATAGCTGACTGCTGTAGCTCCAAGCCTCAACAGGGAAATGGTAATAAATTTCAACCGTAACCAGAAACCAGCTACCAGCATGCACTTCAGAGGACTTGGGGGTGAGATACTCCACCAGGAATTGCAACAATGCAGCTCCAACTCCCCCTGGCTCGGTGGAGACCCTGAGAAGCAGCAAGGCTTCCAACATGGAGGAGAAGCCTGCAAGCATGCGTGATGGCA
The DNA here is from genome assembly GCF_032444005.1 of Ranitomeya imitator. Taxonomy (NCBI): domain Eukaryota; kingdom Metazoa; phylum Chordata; class Amphibia; order Anura; family Dendrobatidae; genus Ranitomeya; species Ranitomeya imitator. Next base: position 1,200,167,534 of record NC_091282.1, on the reverse strand, counting down.
GTCCTTCCAGAGGAAAGCTGAGTGCTGATGGAGGTGAGGTCGGCCTCACTGAGTGAGGTTGGGGGCTGCAGAGTCTGGGTCACGCCTATGGCTCCCGGGTCATGAGTCCCCTCCATGAGTATGAAGAAGTGAGCAAGACCATCAGGAGACTCCAGGAGGAGCTGCGATGCACAAGCGCCAAAGCTGCAGGTGCCTCCAAACCCGAAGAAGACGCAAATCCAGGCGGAAGTAAGGAGGCTTAAACATGAACTTAATGAGCTGGAAGTCAGAAAAGCTTTCATAAGTGAGAAGAGTGATCCCTTCAAGGAAAAACTAATGAATGAGGACAGATTTAGAGAAATGGCTGATAGCAGAGAGAAAAGGCAGATGGGACTGCAGCTTGAGAGCCAGGTGCATGATGATAAGGAGGATGATGACCAGCAGAAAGCCTCAACTGGCAGCCTGCAAAAGCACCATCAGGTCACGTGCAGCAAGCTCCCTGCAGGACAGGCGACATTAACATCTGGTCACAGTATTGCAGGCTCTGGGGAGGAAATTGACAATAGCAGCCAGGGACAGGTGCTAATAGCAGAGATTAAGATCCTAGAGTCCCCAGTGTGCCTTTAGAATTTCCATCTTGGTGATGATATATTGGAGGGCTAGAAGAAAAAGGCAAAGAACAACAAGCCAAAGCTGCAGGAAGCGGTAAGCTATGTATATGTAAATCTTGCCAGTGGACGATGTGTTTAGGACCATACTTGGTGACCTGGTGAAAGTGTACTCTCTGAAGTATGAGAGACTGGGCACACATAGGGCTGCTTTCCTCTGGAGGGGCTTTTCTACAGTCCTCTGATGCTCAGGGATTGCTCAAGTTGGGATCTTGGGGTATGTTTGCATCTTTTGAATTCTATCAGGATCCCCTCGAAGTTTTGAGACTTGGCGCTGTTTCCATGGGAAACTGTGTGTGAGGGACAATCTGAAGTGTAGGAGCTCTGAGGACAGGAATTGTCCTCGGGAGCATTGTGGTACCGTGCTGGAAAGCATGGACCACTTCCTGCTTTGTTGTCCCTTCAACACAGAGGTGTACAACAGGGTGGGCTCCTCCATTGGCTGGTCTCAGCTGGCCGGTCTCTCCTATGCGGAATGGGCCTATGGAGCATTCAGAGACCTTGGTGGTCAGGACTGCTGCACCTTATTTCTAGTTAGCGCAATGGTTAGGTATCACACGTGGAACGCACGGTGCTTAGTATCGACGCAACGGAAAATCCTGCCAGTGGACGATGTGTTTAGGACCATACTCGGTGACCTGGTGAAGGTGCACTCTCTGGAGTATGGGAGACTGGGCACAAATAGGGCTGCTTTCCTCTGGAGGGGCTTTTCTTTTAGTGTGCCCTAGTCTGCTCATCTCCTTTCCTGGTGCTGGGCTGCTGCTGACACCGTAGATTTTTGTTTTGTTTGATCGGTATACAGTGATGTAGGACTGCAGGCGCAGAACTTGGGCTTTGTTTTTTTGCGGTTATTGTGGTGTCTGTTACCATATATATTGTATATAGGGATATAGATTTGGGTGTAGGTGTTAGGTTGGGTGGTGGGAAAAGGGGGAAGATGGGGTCATCTTGTAGGACTATGGGACACTGGGGTGTTTGGGGGAAAAACTAGCACTGCCTGATCTATGGAGGTTGGACATGGACTCAGGCATGAGACGCAGGACCAGCTCTCAGGTCAGTGCAGGGGTTGGAAATGGTGGGCTAGAGTGTGGGGTGGTTAGTTTAGGCTCATATATATTTGCAGTGTTTGTATGTGTGTATGTATTGTGATGCAGTGACCCCTGTTACAGGTAGGGGTCACTGCATGGTCTCCTCGGGATGCGCATGGAGGTGTATCTGTGGTTATGATGGTGAAACAGTGACCGGCAGGATTGTAAATGGTCGATATGTGTCGCAGAGGGAGTCTGCGCTGTAAGCCTGAAGTTAGGTTGTTCTGGGACCTGTAGTCCCACAAGTATTTGTGTAGTTTTAAAGGGAAGCTTGCAGGGTTGGTTAGAGAACTGGGTGGGTCTGACTAACCACACACACCTCCCACCCAGGGGGTGGGGTTATAGGTTGATAATGTGACCAGGGTGTGGGTCACTTGGTTCTGAGTGAATGGATCTGTATGGTCCGTGTGCAAGGTCCTGGAAAAGCCTATGTGTTGGGAGTGCTACCTCCCTAAAGAGCACATGGTGGGACATTGGCACTAAGTGGCCTGTGTGTTCGATGGTCCCAGCTGGGGTCGGACATCCTGAAGAGCGCACGGAGAGGCCATGCACCTGCAGAGCCTGGGATGGCTTCTGTGTTGGTGAAGCCAGGACCGACAAGGAGTCAGCGTGTGGAGCACTCTCCTGGAAGTTAACCCCAGACAAGGGGGGTTGTAATACATAGCAGAAAAGCTTATCTGCTACATGAACAGACTGGTGGTCATGACATGCTCGTTGATGTAATGAAATTAACTTTACGTTTATGTGGTTTATGCGGGGCTAATAAACCAAATAGACTGTTTTGTGTTAAAAACTGTGCCCGTGTGCATTTATCACGTTGCCAAGCGAGTGTCCTCCAATATATATATTAGGGTGCCAACGAAAAATGAACTTGGCAAATTGGCAAGTCTTACCCCTCAAATTTGTTCCTTTTGGCATAAGGATTCACCATGTAAAATATGTTGACATTCAATTTAGATTTACCACTTGCTCAAGACATGTGAATTATTCAAGGTTTCTCATTTTCCACAATATTGTATACACAATAACCACTCAGTTTGTCATCATATCTTTAACTGGATATAATATTTATAATTCAAACAGCATAGAATGGCAGTCAGCATTCTATTACAGTAAAATATACATTACACCATTATGTACACACATTTGGTAACGCCGCGTTCAGAAGCGCCCGATCTATCAAAATAGAAAATCAATTAATCTGATCGGTAAACGGCATAACATACCATACATAACGCAGGATATGCATGAAGATAAATACCAAACAAACATTTAAAATTGCAATATGATGTGCCATTGTCATTGTGCAACCAGTAAATAACTAATCATAAAAAAAGAAAATTATAAAATATCTATGACCAAAAAGGAACAAAATTAGGAGGTAAGACCTTCAAAAACTTGCTACTTAATTTTTACCATGCATTTCCTTGGCACCCTAATATATATATATATATATATATATATATATATATATATATATATATATATATTTATATATATATATATATATACAGTGGGGCAAAAAAGTATTTAGTCAGTCAGCAATAGTGCAAGTTCCACCACTTAAAAAGATGAGAGGCGTCTGTAATTTACATCATAGGTAGACCTCAACTATGGGAGACAAACTGAGAAAAAAAAATCCAGAAAATCACATTGTCTGTTTTTTTAACATTTTATTTGCATATTATGGTGGAAAATAAGTATTTGGTCAGAAACAAAATTTCATCTCAATACTTTGTAATATATCCTTTGTTGGCAATGACAGAGGTCAAACGTTTTCTGTAAGTCTTCACAAGGTTGCCACACACTGTTGTTGGTATGTTGGCCCATTCCTACATGCAGATCTCCTCTAGAGCAGTGATGTTTTTGGCTTTTCGCTTGGCAACACGGACTTTCAACTCCCTCCAAAGGTTTTCTATAGGGTTGAGATCTGGAGACTGGCTAGGCCACTCCAGGACCTTGAAATGCTTCTTACGAAGCCACTCCTTCGTTGCCCTGGCGGTGTGCTTTGGATCATTGTCATGTTGAAAGACCCATCCACGTTTCATCTTCAATGCCCTTGCTGATGGAAAGAGGTTTGCACTCAAAATCTCATGATACATGGCCCCATTCATTCTTTCATGTACCCGGATCAGTCGTCCTGGCCCCTTTGCAGAGAAACAGCCCCAAAGCATGATGTTTCCACCACCATGCTTTACAGTAGGTATGGTGTTTGATGGATGCAACTCAGTATTCTTTTTCCTCCAAACACGACAAGTTGTGTTTCTACCAAACAGTTCCAGTTTGGTTTCATCAGACCATAGGACATTCTCCCAAAACTCCTCTGGATCACCCAAATGCTCTCTAGCAAACTTCAGACGGGCCCGGACATGTACTGGCTTAAGCAATGGGACACGTCTGGCACTGCAGGATCTGAGTCCATGGTGGCGTAGTGTGTTACTTATGGTAGGCCTTGTTACATTGGTCCCAGCTCTCTGCAGTTCATTCACTAGGTCCCCCCGCGTGGTTCTGGGATTTTTGCTCACCGTTCTTGTGATCATTCTGACCCCACGGGGTGGGATTTTGCATGGAGCCCCAGATCGAGGGAGATTATCAGTGGTCTTGTATGTCTTCCATTTTCTAATTATTGCTCCCACTGTTGATTTCTTCACTCCAAGCTGGTTGGCTATTGCAGATTCAGTCTTCCCAGCCTGGTGCAGGGCTACAATTTTGTTTCTGGTGTCGTTTGACAGCTCTTTGGTCTTCACCATAGTGGAGTTTGGAGTCAGACTGTTTGAGGGTGTGCACAGGTGTCTTTTTATACTGATAACAAGTTTAAACAGGTGCCATTACTACAGGTAATGAGTGGAGGAAAGAGGAGACTCTTAAAGAAGAAGTTACAGGTCTGTGAGAGCCAGAAATCTTGATTGTTTGTTTCTGACCAAATACTTATTTTCCACCATAATATGCAAATAAAATGTTAAAAAAACAGACAATGTGATTTTCTGGATTTTTTTTTCTCAGTTGGTCTCCCATAGTTGAGGTATACCTATGATGTAAATTACAGACGCCTCTCATCTTTTTAAGTGGTGGAACTTGCACTATTGCTGACTGACTAAATACTTTTTTGCCCCACTGTATATATATATATATATATATATATATACATATATATATATATAATATATAAAGCTAAATGTGTTTGTGTATGTGTGTGTGTGTGTGTGTATGTATGTCCGGGATTGGCATCTGCACCGTCGCAGCTACAGCCACAAAATTTTGCACAGTCACACGTCTGGACCCCGAGAGCATCATAGGCTATGTTGTGAGGCGAAATTTTAACCCCGCGCGTTCCAATTCACCAAACAATTTTGCCCCTATCTACATAATGGGGAAAAAAGTGAAAGGAAAAGTGTTGGAGTCGTCGCAGCTACAGCCATAAAATTTTGCACAGTCACACGTCTGGACCCTGAGAGCGTCATAGGCTATGTTGTGAGGCAAAATTTTAACCCCGCACGTTCCAATTCACCAAACAATTTTGCCCCTATCTACATTATGGGGAAAAAGTGAAAGGAAAAGTGTTGGAGGCAAATTGACAGCTGCCAGATGTGAACAAGGGGGACTTAAAGAATGAGAGCGATGGCGCAAAAGAGTATATACCGTACAGTTGCTAAGGTGGGGCCCCGACATGGGATACTCACCACACACGCGGATATGAACACACACACAAAATGCGCCACACACTACCACGTGCTTGAACACATATCACCCTCAGCACACATTTCACCACACATACACCAACCTCGCCACATAAAAGTCGAAACACAAAAGTCGCTGCTCAAAACTCACCACGCGCAAAACTCGCCACATGCAAAAACTAGGCTCACGCAAAACTCGCCACAAGTGCAAAACTCACCTCATGGAAAACTCGCCACACGCAAAACTTGCACACGCGGAAAAATTGCCACATGCACAAAATTTGCAACACATGCAAAAGTTGCCTCACACAAAATTTGCACATTCTCAAAAGGCACCACACATAAAACTCACCACGCGCAAAACTCGCCATGCGCAAAACTTGCTGCACACAACTTGCTACACTAACCTGTCACATGCAACTCGACACACAAAAAGTTGCTACACGCATGTTGCCACACAAAACTCAACACACACAACTTGACAAACGAAACTCGTCCTAAAACACACACAAGTCCGGTATTATCCTTCAAAAATAAAAATCTGATTAATAAGCAGACAAACTACAAGAGCAACAAATGTACCATGTAGGAAATACGGCAGCTGTCAGTCACATGACCTGTCTATTATGTGTATGTGTGAGCTAATATATACTGCCAGGGGGAGGGCTTCCTGTTGGCTGGGGATTTATCAGGCTGCCAATTTATCTTACAAATACTGAGGTAAAAATACTGAGCAAATAACGTGTGAACGAGGTCTAATACAGGAGATCACACAGGTATATACTATATACAGGGGAGATGACACACAGATATATACTATATACAGGAGAGATGACACACAGGTATATACTATATAGAGGAGAAGATGACATACAGGTACACACTATATACATGAGGAGATGACATACATGTTTATACTATATACCGGAGGAGATGACACACAGGTATATACTATATACAGGAGCAGATTACCTACAGGTATATACTATATACAGGAGGAGATTACACACAGGTATATACTATATACAGGAGCAAATTACCTACAGGTATATACTATATACAGGAGGAGATGACATACAGGTATATACTATATATAGGAGGAGATGACATACAGGTATATACTATATATAGGAGGAGATGACATACAGGTATATACTATATACAGGGGAGATGACACACAGGTATATACTATATACAGGGGAGATGACATACAGGTATATACTATATACAGGAGATGACATACAGGTGTATACTATATATAAGGGAGATGACAAACATGTATATACTGAGGTGAAAATGAGAGGTGTGAGGTGAAAATGAAAAGGTGTGAGTGCAAAATGAGAGGAGTGAGGGAAAATAGTGGAGTGATCGGAAAATGACAGATGTGAGGTCGAAATGACAAGTGTTAGGGGGGAATGAGAGGAGTGAGGGAGAAAATGAGAGGTGTGAGGGAGAAAATAAGAGAAGTGAGGTGCTATAACTAACCACAGATATTTACTTTGCCCAGGCAACGCCGGGCTCTTCAGCTAGTACAGTATAAATATATTTAAAAGGTTTATGTATACAGTTTTTGTTGCCTATTGTGTATTTTATTTATTTGTGGTTATTAGGGTTGAGCAACTTTTACTTTTATAGGATCGGGTCGGGTTTCACGAAACCCAACTTTTTCAAAAGTCGGGTCGAGTGAAATCAGCCGATCCTATAAAAAAGTTGGGGTCGGGGTCGGCCGAAACACGAAACCCAATGCAGTGCATTGGGTTTCCAATGGTTCCCAGGGTCTGAAGGAGCGGAAACTCTCCTTCAGGCCCTGGAATCCATATTTAAGTGTAAAATAAAGAATTAAAATAAAAAATATTGCTATATTCACCCTCTGCCGCTCCCTGGTACTGACCGGCAGCCTTCCTTCCTTAGAATCAGCGCGTGAAGGGCCTTAGATGACGTCGCGGCTTGTGATTGGTCGCGCGACCGCCCATGTGACCGCTCGCGCAACCAATCACAAGCCGCGACGTCACCGAAGGTCCTTCAAGCGCTGATTCTTAGGAAGGAAGGCTGCCGGAAAGAAGCAGGGCGCGTCCGAGGGTGAGTATATTCCTATTAGCACAGGAAGGAGAGAGACAGCAGACAAAGGGGAATAGCACATGGGGCAGACAGGTCAAAGAAGAGAGCACAGAGGGGAGAAGTCAGCACATGGGGAAAGAGAGAGTGGTTAGGTGGGTGAGCACATGAGGGGGAGAGATTCTCAGCGCTGCAAAACCTGCACCCATGGCGACATTACCGCCCTCCCGATGCGATAGCATCGGCCTCCATCTACTGTGTGTATAAACTGGAGAATATAGTCGAACAGTAGATATGCCTTGACAACAATGTCAACTTACTGGGAAACTACAGCTCCCAGAATGTGAGGCACTCTTAGTTTTACAGAAACACAGGTTGAAGAGAACTATTTTAGGACACCATCCTTTATTACTTATTACTTATATTACGTCCCTTATGGTTTTTTTTCTGTAGAATCTCCTTTTTATTACCAACGAAGCAGTGAATCCAGCATCGCGCTGCCAAAAATACAACTTCTGATGTCACTTAAACACTTGCAAACAGTCTCATAATTGCATCCCCGGCCTGAATACCATACACAGGGCACACACGGATGGTCATAGCTGGTTTGTTTGCCATCACCCTGCTCGCCATTCTTCTGCCTTTCATATCCAGCCTTCATTAACTGCTTTCCCCCCCCCCCCTTGAACTTTTAAGCCTAAGGTCCAGACTGGAATAAGCTATTCCTAATTACACCAAGAAGAAAAAAAGTCCTAAAGAAGTATAATCCATTCATTCCTATCGTTTGCAGAGAGCCCAGCGCTAGCGACTCAAGGAATTTCATTAAACCAATTATCTTGATTGGATTGTACAATCAATTGCTTAGTTTAATTGGGTCTTGCTCCTAATGAATGGTATAATCCACTGCCAAAAAGGAGCAGGCTTGTGTCACTAAATGTGACACCATCGCTAAAGTATGTCCATTCTCTCAACCTAAAAAGGCCGATTCTCATACATATCAATCTCCAAGGACTAAGAAAGAATCTCATCTAATGTTAATGCAAAATGTTTTCATTGTCCCTATTAAAGAAAATGGTCTTTTTTTTTTTTTTAGAAACAGCGCCACCCTTGTCTATAGACTGCGTCTGGTATTACAGCACTGTCCAATTTCGTTAAAAAGGAAAGGACTGTAATACCCGACATAGCCCATGGACAAAGGTGGCGCTGTATCTTTAAAAAGAATAATAGATTTCTGTCTCTGCTCTTCAACCAACCGTATTGAGGATAATAATATTGTCCTGATCAGGACACTGCATATGTTAAAGGGTATCCTCACCTTATAAAATGGAGACATATAAGGAGGGTATGTGATCATTTTATGATTGGTGGAGGTTGGTCCTTTAGGACCCCCATCGATGCGGTGACTCAGTGCTGATATAATGCTTTATAAAAAATATTAATGCACAGTATCGTTCCAAAGGATTAGCTGCAGTTACTTGCATGGTGGACGCAGAACTACAAAATCATTCTCAGGATTGGTCAGATCCCCACTGACCATGAAGTCATCACATATACTAATGCCATGTCATTAATTTATATGATCAAAATAACCATGTAATGTAAAACTGTCACCAGGTCAGATGTGGCCATTTTCTTGATTTTTTTTTTTAATTTCTGCTGTTCCCATGAGTATTCCATTTTTGTTAGATTTTTTTAATCAGCCATATGGTTCCAGTGATATGGGCATTTTATTGTTATTACCGTGGGGGGTGTGACTCAGAGGATCCTCTAGGGTGTGTCTTTAGGCTTCTTTGCATAATTATCCTATTGCCACACCCCCAAGGAGAAGTTCATAAAAATGAACACTAAGTAAAAAATTTGTGTGAGGTATTTAAAATACTCAAGGGAACAGTGGGAATAAAATAAGAGCAGAAGGTGGACACTTTTGACTTCATGGCTGGTTCTCTTTAAATCTGTGTTCTTTTCATGGGCTCAAAAAATAACACCACTCTTGTCCCTGAGCTGTGTCTGGTATGGCAGTCCAGGCCAGTTAAATTAAATGCTGCAATTTTATTTAACGTTTATTAGCTAAAACCTAAGCGACGTAGGACCTGCAGAGATCAGCAAATCATCAGCTGGTCCTCATTTGAAGAAAACGTTCTCAAATGGTAAAAACTCTAGTATTAATGGCGTATGTTGAAGATTGTGCGCCTCGATACAAAGTCTCCAACAGGACCACCAATTATCATGAGTCTTTATTACTATTAGTCTTTTTATTTGAACCAAACTGAACTATTGTGTCCCCCTAAGCTCCAGTGCCCGGGTGTGACTGCAGCCTTTGCAAACACTTTTGATATGCCGCTGTTTCAATCTTTTACCATGTAAGTACACTATGGGGAATGGGTTGCATGAACTGGAAACTAACCGTGGGCCTGCCCCCTTAGGAGTTGGTTCTACTGATAACTCTGATCCTTGCTGTGATTTTATAGAGCCACGTTGACAGAGCAGTCTGGAAGAGCTGCTCTGTTGGCTAGAAGCAGCAGAATCACTGGTAGGAGCGGTCAGTGACCACTCTGAGCAGGTGCCGGTTACACAGGCAGGTAGTTGCTAACTGCACCTACTTGCTTGTTAGTTTTTTGACTTATGGTAAAAAAATAATTTAGTCCTGGATAACCCCTTCATTTCATGAACTATTGCAGCATATGAGTGCTGAGTGATTACAGATCGCTCAGTACCCATAGTTTACTCTGGTCTGCCTGTGTAAACCGGCAATTAAAAGACCAACAGTTGAGATTTACTGATCATATCATGCTGTGTTCTTTTTAGTCTACAGGATTGACAACAAGTAGTGATGAGCGAGTATACTCGTTGCTCGGGTTTTCATCGCCTCAGCTGTATGATTTGCGGCTACTAGACAGCTTGAACACATGTGTGTATTCCCTAGCAATCAGGCAATCCCCACATCTACTCAGGCTGGCTAGTAGCTGTAAATCATTCAGCTGCCGCCATGAAAACTAAATCTTCTAACACTAACAAATACTCGGAGGTCACCCAAGCGTGCTCGGGAAAACCCGAGCAATGAGTATACTCGCTCATCACTAACCACAAGTTCTCACTGAGATTGATATCTGGTGAATTTATTGGCCATGGATGCAAAATTTCAATGTTTTATTTACTTATTGACTTAGTTATCACTTTTGCCTTGTGTCATGGTCTCCACCATGCTGGAAAAGGAATTGTTCATCACCAAATTACTCCTAGATTGTTGGGAGAAGTTGATCTTGGAGGAGGTTTAGATCCCATTCTTGGCAGTGTTCTTAGGCAAAATTGTCAGTGAGCCCTCTCCATGGATGAAAGTTCCCCACACAAGAATGTTCTCAGGATACTTTACTGTTGGCATGACATTGGACTCGTGGTAGTGCTTACCTTTTGTTCTCTGGACAATCATTAATCGAAATGTACCAAACAATCTGAAGAGGGCTTCACCAGAGAAAATTACTTTCCCTCAGTCCTCTCTAGATCAATCCATGTACTTCCTGCAGAATGTCAGTCTGTCCCTGATGTTTTTCTTGGAGAGAAGTAGATTCTTTGCTGTCCTATATGACTCCAGGCCAGCCTCCTACAGCCTTTGCCTTACTGAGCATGAAGATGCACTGACATCTGCCTGCTGCCATTCGTGAGCAAGCTCTGCATTTGTGTTGAACCAAGCTGGTGGCTGAATCCTCTCTATGAGGCAATCTTGGCACTTGATGGAATTTTTGAAGTCTTCTTCACAGCAATTGAACTTCTCTCATTGAAGTTCTTGATGATCGGAAAAATGGTTCATTTCAGGGCAATCTTACAAGCAGCCCTTTTGTTGCAAAGCACTGATGATTGCATGTGTTTCATCGGATTTAACCATGTTAACAAAAGACAATGAGTTCAAGCCCAAACACCTTTTTGAAGCAAGTAGCCTGTTCTTAAAATTTAATCGGCATGACAAAGTGATATCAGCTGCCTTGTCCTTGTTAATACTTTGTCATGAACTAATGAAAAGATCACTGAAATTACTAAGCAGGTCATTTTGTGGCAGGGCTGAAATTCAGCGTAAATTGAGTTTTTGTGATTACGATAATTTGTTTGGCAAGGAATAACTTTACAGTTTTTGAAATTCTTCTGATCAATCTAGAATTAATGCAAATTGCCACTATAAAAACTGAAGCAGCAATCTTTGTTGAAACCAAAATTTGTGTGAACCTGAAAACTTTTGACTGTAGCCATAGGTAAACTTGTTACGTAACTTTTTCACTTGTGTCAACGACTACATCCTGTATTACATGCTACGTGGCGTTCTAGAGTTTATCTGCCCGCTTCTCCTGAAGAAACAAGTCGCTCATCTGTGACATACAGCTGATCCAATGCAAACACAAGACTCTCTGCTTGGTGTGAAAAACAAAGTTGTTGGAAAGTAACAGCATGTACATCTTTGTTGTCCATTTTCTCCTCATTAATCAATCTTTCAGCAGGATATAGAAGTTCAGTAACGTAAAACTTGAATTATGTTTATATAGTATTTTAGGTAACCTTTTGTAGGCAGATTTGCATTGAAGGTTGATGAGGGATTGCAATTTTCAGCAAGTAAAAGATGACAGATATTTTCATGCCCGTAGGTAAGGAGATGTGCTGGACTGAAAAAATATGGCTGCTTTCGAAAACAGTGCCTCACCTCTTGAAGGGATTGCAATGTGAGATGTATTCCTATATCACACTTCTAATCACAGTATTGTCTCTTTTTTGGAAGAAAGTAGTCATGATTTTATAAATCTGGACAACTCGTTTAATTTAGAAGCATCTTTTCTTCTCACTTTTTCCATTTCCAAAATTGTTAGAATGAGACTAGCAAGACCAACTTTGAGGGTGAGTAGTGATCGAGTTGGCGAAGTATTCTGGCATCCAACTTCCTGGAGACTTGACAATTAGACTGATGCCCACAATTCTCCATAACTGAGTTTCAGAAGCACATGGGAGCAGTGTCGGACTGGGGTGCCAAGGGCCCACCAGTAACCAACTCCAGGGCCCCGCTTTTCAACCTCATAGAAATTTACATCACCCTCAATCACAAATTTATATAACAATCAACTGGGTAGATGTTAAATGGATTCTGCCTGTGTCTGTACATAGTGATTCATTGTGCCAAGTACTGCTTATATAAGAGGGTGGTGGCCCACTCTAGCACAGTGGCCCACCAGAGGATTCTCCAGTTTTCCTGTGGGCCAGTCCAAGCCTGCATGGGAGATATGTCAAATCTTCCAAGAGTTTGGGAAAAGTCAATTTTTTCTGTGAGCCTCCGAGAAGTTCCAGGACACTTGGCAAATACTGACTACAAAGTCCCTTTGTCAAAAGTGTGTTCTATAGATAAAACATATAACCATTAAAATCTATTGTGCTGTTCACATCTCAGCATTCTTTTGTTGACCAAGTATTCGTAAAAATATAATGGATAGATGTCAAGGATCAAAATCACCCATACAATTCTACAGATGAGTGAAAATTATGGGTAACACAAGGAGGTTATCCCTGTGTTGTCTGTTTGTAATGGGAATCTGCCAGCAGGTTTTGCTATGTAATCTGAGAGCAGCACAATGTAGGGACATATACTTTCATTCCAGTGATGTATTATATTAGTTTAGTGGGTGCAGAAGTTATGATAAAGTCATAGTTTTCTCTGCGTGGATCAAGCAGAAACCCCTTTAAATTGCAAAACGTAGGAGAAGTTTTGCATTTTTTCTTCCTGTTTTGGCCTACAATAAAATCACTGATGGTAAAAATTGAACCAAGACTGATGAAAATTTCATCCTGTGCACTGATGAAAAAACTAACTACTGAATGAGAGCTAATACCCAGATTGTCATATTTCTACGGAACTGAACTTGGGTCGTTTTACTATAGGTAGGTTTCTGTGATCAATTTAGTTAAAAAGCACGCAGCCATATTTCTTCCATGAAGGACACTGGTTTTCGCGAGACGTATAACTTGGAGATGATGGACCGTAAGGCACAATCTGAAGTAGAATCCCCACCTACCATTTACAATACTGTTGTCTTCTTACTGTTTGTGGTAGAGAGGCTTTTAGGTGCAACAGTTACCTCTGTTCCTACTAGAAATACTCCTCTATAGATGAGAGATTTGTTTTCCTGTCTTTTATCATTTACCGAAATTTAGAAGGATACCAGCACAGGGGAGAAAGGAAACATTGCCAATAGAGATGGTGAGAATCGATCCACACATCCCATTTTCATCAGTTATGAGGGTGGTCAGTGGCCGTAGCATGTGAGCGGGAGTACCACCTCTTCAACATCGCCTTTGTCGGCATCCGTGGCTCCACATTTGTTTAGCACAACATCAGATGTGCGTCATGCCGTAACGATAACGTTGTACCAGGCTGGCTAATCAATTAACAAGTTGGGGATGACGGCAGGTAAGAGGCAGTACTCCAGCTTCTATGCTGTGACCATTGACCACTGTCATGGCTGATGGAAATGGGATGAGAAAATAAATTCAGACCGACTCTAATTATCAAGGAAACTTTTCTGGAAAGTTTGTTGGGGCTTCTCCTTTTTTTTATAACTAATGACAAGCAAAGAACTGATCACCCATATTGAACATCTATTATTGTATCAAGGTCACTGTCTTTACGTTTAGGCTGGGACCACACAGAGACTATGCAACAATAGTCCGGCAACTTGTGTGGCCAAAAAACCATTTGTGTGATCTGTTGTGATGCTACTAATTTAGAGCTACGATTTGTTTGTTCAAATTTTTTGTGCAAGTTAAAAGTCACACATTGGGTTCCTTAGGGGCAAATTTTAGTGATGGTTGAGTCACGATTGCGATTTGTTGCAGGTGAATCTTTAGTCAACAGATCTGTTGCCCTGATGGGAATCCTCAACTCTTGGCCAAAGTGGAGAGCAGCTACAAGAAGTGTCTCTCTTTCTGAAGGACTTGCTTTGTCTTGTCCTCCATTATGTAGTCAATTTGTTGATTGGGAATAGAAATTCTGTAATGCTTTATTTCACCTCTGGTGGTGATGTAAGGAAACGGAACACTTCCTGCCAAATTACAGCTTATCATTGATATTTCAGCAGAATGAAACTTTATAATTAATTTAATGTCATGGAACCCTGTACAAAAGAGGACAATCTCTTTCATAGAATGCCCCAATAGTGCTGTCCTTATTCTTCACTATGCTCTATAAAGACTAGAATTGAGGGTAAATATGGTCTGGATGGAGTTGGAATTACAGAAGTCTTTGCAAACATGCTAGAAATGAAAATTGGAATTGGAGCGCCCCCACATCAGGGCAATGGGGTACTCGGATCCGGGCCCTTCTTCTGTAGTCGGTGGGGATGTCATGGTGGCTGGACCCGGTCTGTGGCCCTTTGAGGGGCATCCAATAAAAGAGACAACAGTTTATGATATAGGGTAGTGTTCGTGACGCTACCTGTGGTATTCGGACAGGGTGACCGACGCAGCTTAGGGGTCCACTGGGGTGATGTTATGGCAGCTAGATGGTGTACCTTCCCAAAGGTGAAGTATGTCCCCAGGGCTTCCCAGAGTGTAGATGGTGGATGGTGCAAGGTGCAGTGAATAACGAGGACACAGGGGTGCAGTCTCTTTACCTTTACTGAAGGCTTCGGCATCCACAGTCCAGGGTAGGGACCACGGGGTAGGCAGAGTCCGGACGGTCTGAAGGCAATATCCAGAGTCCCCCTATCAAGGAGGAATTCAATAGCCTTCCCCTAGCGCACAGTTACTCAGTAGGTCCCTACTTGCATAAGATACCATAAGGTCCTCACTGTTGTTACTCCTCTCTGTCCCCCAGATGGTGCGGATAGGACAAAACCCGTATGACTGATGGCCTGAGGCTTTTTATAGGGACCCTAGAGATGCCCCGGCCCCCACAAGTTGCCACCGTGTCTTCTTAGGTATAAAGGTTGGACAGCCAACTTTGAATTAACTGTCCTGCCAGTCTCTGAAGTAACGTCATAGAGCTCTTTACTCCCTCGGTATTCTGGCCACCGGATCTGCGCTTCAGCTGGAGGCAGCCTGCTTCTAGCTGGTCTCCCACTGATGTTTCACTCCTGTTGCTATGACTTCTTTTCTCACTCACTACAGCACAATTCCTTTCGTGTCCTTTCTTAGGATGCTGCCGCATGGGTTGCAGGTGCAGCTCCATGTCCTTCTTCCTCCTCAGACTGTAGTCTGGATCTGACTGGAGATCACCCCAGCCAGCTCGACCGGGAGACCTTTCCTCTTCGGTCCCCAGTCAGGAACTCTCCTCTCCTCGTACTGACTCTGACTAACTTCCTAACCAACCCACCAGTTTTACCCTAATGTGAGGAGTGGCCTAATAGATAGAACCCTTAGCTCCCCCTGGTGGACTGGAGTGTGAAGTGTGTGTGTGGCTGTGATACCTGGACAGAAGATCTCCTTCATTGCCTTCAGACGTAACATCACTCCCCCTGGTGGAAGAATAACATTACTGCAACGAACCAAGACTCTGGGGCGCTGCAGAATGAATTGCATTCCAAAATTACTGAAAATCTATAATACTTGGGTCCATCATAGACATGCCTAAAACTAAAATAATGGGTCTGACTTAGACTTGAGCAAAAAGATGTATTGGACCCTGCTCTAGCAGCCCTGTCAGTAGACCAGGGTCATCGGATTGGAGCCCTGTAAACCTCCTACCACTTGAATCCCGGACTCTTCTTTTGATTGATTGACTTGATGCAACATCATTGTTGTGGTTCGACGTAGGTATGGTGATGCGCCAAGCTGACCAATCAAAAGTTGAGACATTGATTCTGGTGGGTAGGAGGAGGTTTGCAGGACTCTGTTCAGACGGCCATGGGCCATGGAGCAGGGTCTTGCAAATCTTTTATGCTCAACTTTAGTAGGACTTATTCCATGAAGACTAATGCGATGCTATTCTGTAAAAAGCAACAAGTAAATGATTAATGTACCCGAATTAGCGTATATAGTCTTCCTGCGACATCACGGTAATTTGGAGAATGAATCATAAGCAGCAAGTCCATCCACAAATAACAAACTCCCAAACCCTAAACCGACTTTAAAGTGGAGTTTGTATTTTCTTGTGGTCAACCACTAATGACTTTGTTTCAGATCGTTATAACGTTGGCCCAGAGGATTATGTCACTGGGATGGCGCAGCGGCTTTTCCACAAGTTCTTCGCCTGTTTTTGTGGAAATGAAACACTTATTTATAGCACATAAGAAAGAATGCATCACACAACATGGCACTCAGCCTGTGTGTTCGACCGCATTATTATTTTGCCACAAGTGGTAAAGGGCCGAAGCTTTCATTAAATACCAGTCAGTCAGTGACCTTTGGTGCACGCCAAAAAGTGCATCCAAAAACTTCAGAATGGTTAGGACTGAGTTCGTAATGAAGGTAATTATTGCAGCTTCTTCAAAGTTCTGCATATAGTTGTGACTGCCATTACACTGTTTCATAATTCTGGACTGATTGGTGTCCCAATACATCTTCATAGCGGTTGAAGTTTTGTCTTTTGCGATGCAGAGCTCCACATTATCAGTGTAGCGGAATAATGATGACTACCAGTGGCCACCACTAGAGGGAGCTGAGGAGCTCACTGCATACTGTGTATACATTAAAATCAATTAAAAAACAGTATACCATTGCTCCCTCTAGTGGTGGCTGAAGTAGACAAATTCAAATTGTTTTCAACTTGGTCACTGCAGGAAATTTTGATCACTATATCAAAAGAGAGAGATTTGTTATTATCTAAAGGGGTTTCCCTCTCCATCAGCATCTGCTAGATTAAATTATTAAAGTCCGGTGTTACTTGCCCTTCCCTAGATCCTCTCCCTGTGCAAAGCCATAAAGTCCATTAATTGGCTGCAGCGGTAATGTGTGACTTAGTCATGATGACATCACTGCAGAATGTCATAACAGACCCGTGCAGTGGTGAAGAAGCAACGCTGGACCTGGAGACGCTAACGTCTAAGGTTGTCACTTTAAGAAGCTGACAAGGGAAAAATTATTCCTGGAAAACCCCTTTAAAGGTTTTGCCTATCTACAGAATCTAAAATGCCCCATCAAATGGAGTATGGGCCACAAATGGGAACCTGTGTTCCATTCATTGTCTATTGGACTGCACAGCCGAGTACAGCACTCAGCTATTTACTGCAGTCCCATAGTCAATGATTGGAGCAATGTCATGCATGCATAGCCACCTCTTTATTCTGATGAGGTATTTCAATGCCCGTTACTCGGGTTTTCCGAGCATGCTCGGGTGTTCTCCGAGTATTTTGGGCGTGCTCGCAGATTATTTTTGTGTCTCCGCAGCTGTATGATTTGCAGCTGCTAGACAGCCTGAACACATGTGGGGGTTGCCTGTTCGTTAGGGAATCCCCACATGTATTCAGGCCACAAATCATGCAGCTGCGGAGGCGCAAACATAATCTACGAGCACGCCAAAAATACTCGGAGAACACCCGAGCATGCTCGTAAAACGGGCACACTCGCTCATCGGGGCTCTTTAGGGGCATTTATGGCAAATACAGTAACTGAGTCAGATTAGTGGATGACCTCTTCAAAGGACTTGAAAACTCTTGAACACAGCCCTGGAGACCTCAGAGTGTTACACACGTGTTTTCAGGTTAATTGGACACTTAGCCATACTTGAGATTTGCGGCCAATCGTTGCATATTAAATTTTCTAGAAACATTTGACAAAGTTGACAAATTTGATTTTCCAAACATTTGCTCATCTGTAATATTGGTACCAAATCCCTGTTAACTACCTTCCTCCTTCCGTTTGCCTGGAGAATTGGCCCTCAGAATAATTCCCATTTTTTTTGCCCACTGATATTTCTTGCAGTTGTATATTATTTATAAACTTTACAGACTTCAGCTTGACGCTGAGAACAATATGTGGTCAACCAGTATATCAGCCCATGAGAGACAATGCCTGGCTTCGTCGAAGGATATTTTTGAAACACGGCACTTTTTTTTTTCTGTATCAGCTAGTAGAAATGTTATTAAAGTATTTTTTTTTCCATTATTACGTCGGATGTGCAATCACACATATACCAGTTCTGCTCTCGTTCTTATTGTTTCCATGGTTACAGCAAATTGCACTATATAGTACTGTACATTCTCATTTTACTGCTGATCGTTTGCTGCATTTTTATCATTTTGTATTTTTCATTTGAGAAAAAATATATGTATTTATATTTATATACACCGGTGCTTCTCACAAAATTGGAATATCATCAAAAAGTTAATTTATTTCAGTTCTTCACTACAAAAAGTGAGACTCGTATATTATATAGAGTCATTACAAACAGTAATTATAAACACTATTTCAAGTGTCTATTTCTGTTAATGATGATGATTATGGCTTACAGCCAATGAAAATTCTAAAGTCATTATCTCAGTAAATTAGAATAATTAACAAAAAAACAATGGCAAAGGCTTCCTAAGCGTTTATAAAGGTCCCTTAGTCTGTTTCAGTAGCTCCACAATCATGGGGAAGACTCCTGACTTGACAGATGTCCAGAAGGCAGTCATTGACACTCTCCACAAGGAGGGGAAGCCACAAAAGGTTGCTATAGAAGCCGGCTGATCACAGAGCGCTGTATCCAAGCAGTGGCCATATCAGTAGTCAATGGCTGCCAGATGAAGGCTATACAAACTACCTTCTACCTGACTCTTTTTCTTATTGGTTGACCTGTTGTGATGTCATGTATGAGTCACGTCAAAATAATGACTCGCACCAGATCTAGAAATCAAAAAGATTAGAGCGGATAAGAGGAGATATGCACAACTCTCGTCTGATGAACCTGGATTACTGATGTGGCTGGTGGACCAGGATCTGGAGAATCAATTCGCTTAATTCTAAGCCTAAGTATTCAGATGACTGCTTAACTTCAGTGAGTTGACTCCCAATACTTAAAAGAAACCGATATATACATATTTTCTGTTCTTTTTTAACCCCTTGAGGATGCAGCCATTTTTTTTGTTTTGCACTCACAATTTGTTTTCTCCTCAGCATCTAAGAGCCATAACTTTTTTTTTCTTTTTTTTTCATCGCTATAGCCAAACATGCGTTTGTTTGTAGAGGGCAAATCTTAATTTTTAACGACTCCAGTCATTTTACCGCATAAGGTACTGAATGAATGCCAGAAAAAAAATGGGTTTTGTTTTTGTGGCCCTCACTTTTTTTGGCCTAATATACATGCTTTGGAAAATATATAGGAAATATCCTCAGAGATGTCTAGTGTTGGAAGGTACTATTACTCTTTGTGGAGATCCAGAATATGTAGAGAGGCAATGCTCCCTGGGAAAAGCATGCAAATTAGTTCTCCTCCAAAAGGAGGATGATGTTCTCACTAATGCCATCTATAGGTAGTGTTGTAGAGCGTCTCACTCGGCAGCATAAACCAAGCAAGAGGAAATAAAAACGGCCCTCTGGGCAAAACAGCGAAACAAAATAAAAAGGAAGAAAACACAGTCCTTTTCCTAGCGGGGTTCAGCCCACTCATGGGTAAAGTGTCCACGGGAGAGGTCCAAACATGCCACACAGGCATGAACACTTTCCTGGAGTGTTTCCTCTCCAGGTACACTGCACACTGCTGTCTTGCAAAGCCCACCCCTTAAACCCTAGACCATGTGACTCCTATCCACCATGTGACTGACCACATGAATGTGACATCACACAGATCCTGTCAGTGCAGGTGGAGATAAGGTGGACATCCTCCCACCCACTCTATGGATGCCCACATAAAACCAGTTCATGTACGAAGCTTTAACTTAACCCTCACACCACGTAGTGTGCTGGAGGAAAATACTCTGGTTTCACATTACTGTTGCCATTAAGCGCAGTGTCACGTATCTCCCCTCCATTACTTTACCAGTGACATACAGTAGCCACGCTGTAAGTCAGTGTGCCAGCTAATAAAAAACCTTGAAACTGGGTGTCTCTGGTTTTAATATGTTTGGTCAAAAGTCTCAACTACTGCCAGTAAAGAGGACTAGAGATGAGCAAATAAGTTTGAGCGGAATTAAATTTTCAACAAATTTTACAAAAATCCACATTCAACATTTTTTTTGAACCGTAAGTGGTCATAAAAAGGTTAGAAAATATATATAAAAAATACTTACACTCACCTTATCTTTGGCCTTTCCGGCCCCCAGATCCTCACATCAAGCATTCTGTCCTTGCTGCATCTTCTGATCCCCGCAGCTCTCGTGCTTCACATGCTGGGACAATTGATGAGACCTGGGACGGTTCTGCACATGCACGCACAAGGTCATTGCACACATCGCGACATCATAACATTATGACCTGTAGTGCATTTGTGTAGAATCTTCCCAGGGCTCGTGGCAGGGATCAGAAGATTAGACACAGACCGGATGGGTGATGGTGAGGAGCAGAAAGTGAGTTTTAGGATTTATTTTATTTTTTACATTTTTCATTTATTAGGCTCTGGGGTCTAGAAAGACCCCAAAGCATGATAAGGGATGTGAAATTTTGTGAGAATAACGTCTATGCAAAAACAATTTCCAGGAAAAAAACACAATAACCGGTAAATTTTCAAAGTTTTTTGATCCACACATCCCTAAAGATGACTTTAAAGAAGTGTTTCTGCATCGTAGACCTCTTTGCAGTGTTTTTTTAAAAAAAAGGACATTTTGCTCCATGGAGATGGAGATAGAAACAGAATTGTTTGTATGTTGTTTTGTGAGCTGACAATGGATATTTGCACTATGTGGTCCTGGTTATATCACGTAATGACAATATGCTTATCAGGGTAATTATAATTTCAGTTTTGTCTCCATCCAACCACGAAGAATAATTGAAGATCAGTAGGAGAAAGCAGACATTAATCACTTCTACCTAGAACGTCCATTATGACTAGTTGTTAATCTTGGCTAGACAGCAGACCTGGCATATTTATGGTCACCAGTTCACAGTCTACTTCTGGACAATATAGTGGTAGGCGTAGTGCAGATTGATATGTACTTGTTGCCTATGTGGTTCTTTAATAAGTGTTTCACTTGGTTGATGATTATAGTCTTGCTGCATGTTGTAATTCAGGGTTTGGCAGGTCCGTAGGTTAGAATTTGCCCGTATTTCATTATTTTTCAATATCGTAATGTGATATCTAATGAAAACATAATATATTTTAGCTGACAAAGGAAAACTGCTGTTTATGGAGTTTATTGTTAAATGCAATGTATGGTTTAGATGTTTAAAGTCTTTCAAGTCCACATGGACATACTGACCTCTAGGTCCTGTAGAGGTTTGTACTCGCTCAGTTCCGGTTGAGGTAGGCACAGGACTCCATATTGCTGCAATGTCCAGGCAAGTTTA
Source organism: Ranitomeya imitator (assembly GCF_032444005.1). Classification (NCBI taxonomy): domain Eukaryota; kingdom Metazoa; phylum Chordata; class Amphibia; order Anura; family Dendrobatidae; genus Ranitomeya; species Ranitomeya imitator. The sequence continues at coordinate 1,200,145,685 of NC_091282.1, read as the reverse complement.
TTCAAAGTTCATAAATCACTCAAGATGGCAAAACACAGCACATCCTTTTCCGACACAAAGTGAAAACCTAAAATAAAAAGTCCATACAACATACAGCGGGTCCGTCCGCTCATTATAGTGTCCAGTTATTTAGGTCTTAGCACTGACCAACACAAAGAAGATCCACACATCTCCAGCTCCAGACCCTGAATGAGACACTCGGCCTCCATTTTATCTGCCAAGCCACGCCCGTGGGGTGGGGATATGTGAGCAGTCATTCCCACCCATCTCTTATGACTGCTCGTAAAACCTGGCCCTGGAATGGCCTGATAACTCTCTCAGTGCTATATGTGCTGGAGCATACTTCCGAGCTCACATCACTGAAGCTAATAGCCGCGATGACCCATATCTCCCCTCAAGGACTCGTCCGGCGGCCATCTTACAAGGACAAGTCTGAAGATATGACTCTTTGTATATATTTTTCATCCATCCTACTTGGGTCCAAAAAACTAACAATAAAGATAAATTTAATTTTGCCCAAACCAACACAATCATACCCCAATCTTTGTATTCTCTAGTGAGACGATAAAGGTCAGCAGCCTGCACCAGTACAAAAAATGGAGGCAAATATAAAGATCTTGTGTTTTAGTTTACTGTTAGCCTACATAGAAGTGAGGAGCCTTTTTAGGGTTTGGTTGCACTCAAAAACTAAAGTTCTTGGGTTAATTTGCCTGTTGTGTATTCCGCTCTTGGGCTCCCTCCGGTGGTTGTAAGTGGCACTTTTGTGAGTTCTGCTCTTGGGCTCCCTCTTGTGGTTTCTAGTGGTATGGCTGCTCCTTGGAGTTAGCTGTCATCAGCTGCCTCCACTTATTGTCCGCTATTTAAGTCTGGCTCTTTATTCAGCCTGTGCCAATTGTCAATGTTCCTAGCTGGATTCACTTCTCTGCTTGGATTCTCCTGGTTTCCTGACCAGTTCTGCAAAGATAAGTTCTGGCTTTGCTCATTTCAGTCCACATGTTGTGGACTTATTGTTCTGTGCATTCTATATTTCTCCAGCTTGTCATTATGGATTTTTTCTGTTAGCTGGAAGCTCTGGGAAGCAGATTTACCCTCCACACCTTTAGTCAGGTGTGGAGATTTTGTAAACTCTGTGTGGATTGTTTTGTAGTTTTTATACTGACCGCACAGTATCCTTTCCTGTCCTGTCTATCAAGCTAGACTGGCCTCCTATGCTAAAATCTGATTTCATCTCTGTGTATGTTATTTTCTCCTCCTCTCACCGTCAATATTTGTGGGGGGCTATCTTTCCTTTGGGGATTTTCTCTGAAGCAAGATAGGTTTCCTGTTTCCATCTTTAGGGGAAGTTAGATCTTAGGCTGTGTCGAGGGGTCTAGGGAGCGTCAGGTATCCCCCACGGCTATTTCTAGTTGCGCTGCTAGGTTCAGGGTTTGCGGTCAGTACAGATACCACCTCCTTCAGAGCTTGTCTCATGTTGTTCCTAAACCACCAGATCATAACATTTGCCCTTGTGAACAAACCAAGTCTTGTATTAATTTTTGTCCACGAATAGGAATAGATGGAATAACCAAGGATGAGCAGTCGCTTTCCATTGGGTCCATAGCCGTCTGCCTGTATAACAAATACACTATAGGGACAAAATTATTGAGATACCTCCGCATTACTTTTCTGACCTCCCATTTTACATGTATAGACATTAATATGGAGTCAGCTTCCACTTATCTGTGAAGGTTTCCTACAACATTTTGGAGGCGTTTGCGGGATTTTTTGTCCACTCCTACAAAGGAGGGTTTGTGAGGTCAGACCGTTATGTTAAAGGAGAGGCCGAGCTCGCAATCTCCGTTACAGATTAATCGCAAAGATGTTGGATAGGGTTGAGGTCAAGACTCTGTGTGGCCGGTCATCTTCTTCCAACAAACTCTCGACTCCTAACCATATTTTATGGAGCTTGTGCACTGGGCACAGTCATGGGGAACAGAAAAGGGCCTTCCGCAAACTGTTCCACAAAGCTGAAAGCTACGAGAGTTTCAAATGTCATGGTGTGCTAAAGTATTAAAATTTACCTTCACAAGAAACTAAAGGCCAAGACCAAAGCCTAAAAAAAAGATCACAGCATTAGCCTCCTCCACCAAACATTACAGTTTGTACAATGCAGTCAGGCGGGTAACGTTCTCCATCACCAAACCCAGACTCATCTATCAGATGCCAGATAGAGACATGTGATCTGTCACTGCACAGAACAACTCTGCTCCAGCGTCCAATGGTTGGGGCTTTACATCACTCCATCCGACACTCAGCATTGTGCTTGGTGATATAAGGATGCATGCAGCTGCTTGGCTATGAAGCTCCTGGTGAGGAGCAGTGTTTGTAATGATGTTAATGCCAGAGGAGGTATAGACTTTTCTGCACTCGGTGACACCACACTGTGACGTTACGGGGGTTCCACTTCGTGGCTGCGGTTTCTTCCAATTCTCAATAATATCACTCACAAGTGATGGGGGAAGAGGAAAAAATGCCATGACCGGACTTGTTACACAGGTGCCGTGCTAGTATCAGTGAGATCTGCACCAGCGGCCATTCTGTCACATGTTAGAAAATACAGATGGCATGGCGGGGGGCCGAATGTTATTCACAGAGGACTGTGGTGGGGTTGGATATTATACACTGGGGACGTGGGGCCGGACATTATACACCGGGGGCGGGGGGCTGAATGTTATACACAGAGGGCTGTGGTTGGGTTGGATGTTATACACTGGGGACGTGGGGCTGGACATTATACACCAGGGGTGAGGGGCCAGATGTTATACACAGAGGGCTGTGGTGGGGTTGGATCTTAAACACTGGGGACGTGGGGCCAGACATTATACACCGGGGGTGAGGGGCCAGATGTTATACACAGAGGGCTGTGGTGGGGTTGGATGTTATACACTGGGGACGTGGGGACGGACATTATACAATGGGGGCGGGGGGCCGAACGTTATACACAGAGGGCTGTGGTGGGGTTGGATGTTATACACTGGGGACGTGGGGCCGGACATTATACACCGGGGGCGGGGGGCCGAACGTTATACATAGAGGGCTGTGGTGCGGTTGGATGTTATACACTTGGGACGTGGGGCCGGACATTATACACCACCAGGGGTGAGGGGCCAGATGTTATACACAGAGGGCTGTGGTGGGGTTGGATGTTATACACTGGGGACATGGGGCTGGACATTATACACCGGGGCAGGGGGCCGAATGTTATACACAGAGGGCTGGGGTGGGGTTGGATGTTATACACTGGGGACGTGGGGCCAGACATTATACACCGGGGGTGAGGGGCCAGATGTTATACACAGAGGGCTGTGGTGGGGTTGAATGTTATACACTGGGGACGTGGGGCCAGACATTATACACCATGTGTGAGGGGCCAGATGGTATACACAGAGGGCTGTGGTGGGGTTGAATGTTATACACTGGGGACGTGGGGCCAGACATTATACACCATGTGTGAGGGGCCAGATGTTATACACAGAGGGCTGTGGTGGGGTTGGACATTATACACCGGGAGCGGGGGGCCGAACGTTATACACAGAGGGCTGTGGTGGGGCTGGATGTTATACACTGGGGACGTGGGGCTGGACATTATACACCGGGGCGAGGGGCCGAATGTTATACACAGAGGGCTGTTATGGGGTTGGATGTTATACACTGGGGACGTGGGGCCGGACATTATACACCAGGGGTGAGGGGCCAGATGTTATACACAGAGGGCTGTGGTGGGGTTGGATGTTATACACTGGGGACGTGGGGCCAGACATTGTACACCGGGGGTGAGGGGCCGAATATTACACACAGAGGGCTGTGGTGGGGTTGAATGTTATACACTGGGGACGTGGGGCCGGACATTATACACTGGGAGCGAGGGGCCAGATGTTATACACAGAGAGCTGTAGTGGATTTGGATGTTATACACTGGGGACGTGGGGCCAAACATTATACACCGGGGGTGAGGGGCCAGATGTTATACACAGAGGGCTGTGGTGGGGTTGGATGTTATACACTGGGGACATGGGGCCAGACATTATACACCGGGGGTGAGGGGCCGAATGTTATACACAGAGGGCTGTGGTGGGGTTGAATGTTATACACTGGGGACGTGGGACCAGATATTATACACCAGGGGTGAGGGGCCAGATGTTATACACAGAGGGCTGTAGTGGGGTTGAATGTTATACACTGGGGACGTGGGTCCAGACATTATACACCAGGGGTGAGGGGCCAGATGTTATACACAGAGGGCTGTAGTGGGGGTGGATGTTATACACTGGGGACGTGGGGCCAAACATTATACACCGGGGGCGAGGGGCCAGATGTTATACACAGAGAGCTGTAGTGGATTTGGATGTTATACACTGGGGACGTGGGGCCAAACATTATACACTGGGAGCGAGGGGCCAGATGTTATACTCGGGGACCAAGGGGCTGGATGGTATACACTGTGTGTAATGGAGACTGATGTTATACACTGGGGGCAATGGGACTGATTGAGAAACCTTAATTTAAATCTTATGGTATGTGTCACAATACTTATATAATGTAAGAAAGTTTTTAAATTAATCTTAAAAATGTTTTTTTCCCCCCAAACATTAAATGCATAAAATTGACAAAAGAGGCTATCAGTGACAAGGGGTCAAATTTACCATGTCCGATCTCCACTGCAGACCAAGTCATAAACCTGGAAGGGGTAAAGGAAAATAAAATGGCTATCAATTATTTTCTCTATTTTTCTTTTTTTGCTTTTTCATTTTAGATTATAGTATTGGACAGAACCAAATTCATTTAGCAGATTATTATCTACTAGATGGCAGCCCGATTCTAAAGAATCGGGAGTCTAGAATCCATATATACTTTATTTATTCAAATATAAGAATAATACAATTAATAAATAATAGTAAGAAAGAACAAAAATAATAGGCAGTATATGGAGAAAACACCAAACAAAAGTTCAAAATTGGTGTGAAAATGTCACTGAACCACTTCACAACTAAATATATATAGTTTTGGTAAATGGTATTATCATTTTTTTGACGAAATTCGGCAGGAGCTTGAAGAGCAACGTCACTGGGCCCGCCTCCACGCAGTAGAAACTTGCTGTGAGGTAAAAATTCAAAAATCACACCAAGATGGCGGGCGGAGTGTGTCACAGTACGGCACGTTTCTGATTGGTCGCTCGCAGCAGGCGGCAACCAATCAGACACTGGACACTGTTGACGTCACTTATCTCCGGACATTAGCTCCGGACATTAGCTCCGGACATTAGCTCCGGACAAAGCCACGGAAGTTGGCACAAATTGCAGGAAGTAGTATTCTAGGCAATTATATATTAGATGCTGTTATCTTTTTCATGTTTCAAAAATTGCGGTCTAAACATACATAACCGACATTCCGGCATTCGAAGAATAATCTAAAAACATTGTCAAGATCTAGTTCTTGCAAATTATTTCTTCCAAGTTATTTCTACATTCCCCACTAATTTCCTCCATAGGAAATCGTGATCTAGTAAAATCATATAACACCATTAAATCGAGTTTTAATCTATAAAAAAAAAGAGAAAAAAAGTTGGTTAAAAACACGTGTCCGATCCGTTCTGGAACACGGCGCTTTGTCCAGACATAAGTGTTGTAGATAAAAGAGCCATGTCTCATTTCTCTGCTTCTCTCCCTTCCCTTCGGCCCATTAGCCAAATGTTTATATCACCCACTTGAGCGGTGGCCGACCTTTGCCTGTGATACATTGCAGTAGTCTTTACATTTAAATAAAGGGTAATGGATTGATCCTGAAAGCCGAGCCGTGGAATCATGAGTGCAGACAACGGTCGGAGTATCTCCATATCTTTCTTCTTTCTCCAAGGTTTCCGTCTCACGTCAGTATCATCTTACCAGTAAGTAATATTCCTCGAAATGCTTGAAATAGCCTGACCTTTGGGAGGAAATGAGTCCAATAAAAATAAATCTATAGTTTTGTTTAATCCACTAGAACGCCAAATGTTTCATGTCCCCATCTACCGCTACATATATACTTCATTAAAATCGTATGTGTCCTATCATGCAAAGCCTGTAGAAAAGCCATCCTAACTAACGCTTTTGCTGAACATACCAGGCTAATATGTCCAAATTCTCATATCTGCATTCTGCCAGCACTATGTGTGCTGGAACATCCCCCACCCATTTCTCCTGTCATTGTCCAGTAGCTTGCCTGCACTGAACTGAAAGTCCGCTTCTCTGATATACCCGTACACAGTTTAACGGACAGGCAATGCATTTGAACCTTTTTTGTCTAGTTTTTAGACTTTTTGATTTGTAAGTTTTTTGCACTATTTTTAAGTTTGTTATATATGTCAACGCTTAGATTCGTGTCCACTTGTGTTCGGCAATGTGGGCAAGGTTTCTTCATTGTTCTGATGTTTCGAGTTGACTTTTTAAAAAATCTCAAATGTTTAGCACTAATATATCTGGGGAGTGATTTTTTTGAAAACCTTTGCATAAGTTTTGCTAAATTTTTTGCTCTACAAAGGCAGAAAAAGGGAAGAAAACCAGAATTCTGGTGTAAAACACTTTAGAATGTCGCAAGATTTTTGCAGAATTCCAAGGTGTGTAGAACGTTTGCGAGTAACGTCGAGCTGCGCCAAGATGGGCAGAGCATGGATGGGATGTGGTGTGGTTAAGGCTATCCAGCAAATTCATAAAAATGCATGTAAATTTAACCAGAAATGCTCTGCAGTCTCTCGGTGACGAACGTCAGTTGTAAGCTGTGTCTTCTTCATTAAGTGCCGTGCAAAGCTTAATGAATTAGGTGCATCTTACTCCAGCACGCCTATCATTAAGACTGCCGTGGACAGAGCCGTAACTTCTAATTTTCCATCCCCATAGCAGTATGAAAGATTGTTTCTTGCAGCACAAGTTGTAGTTTTGAACTGATAAAACAAAAATTCCAGATAAGGCTTGGAGGGGTAAAGTTCAGCCTAGACTAGAATATACCCGGGGTATACTCTGGCCTAGGCCACTTTAATCCCGGGCATAGTCTGGCCCAGGCTATTTTACACCCCCGGGGGGTATATTCGGACCTGGAGGCGTATAATGTGGTCTAGGCCAGAATGTACCCGGGCATGGGGTATATTCTGGCCTGTTACACCAGTCCTTTTGTTTGCCCTTATTCACACACTGAAGCCAACTTTGACACATGGTACGATTTTTAATATTAGACAGCATAGGACCGTCCTGATCAGAGTCACCTTGTCGACGGTGGGATGGCTTTTATGCTATTTTTGGTCAAGAACAGTATCACTAAGAACTCTGTGTTATACCAACCCAAACCAAGTTCAATTTTTGTGTCTTTTCTTTGTATTTTTGCATTCTGTGCAAGCCGGGCTGTGGCCTCCCGTTCCTGAGCTGGAAATTGTATTTAAAGGCTTCCCCAGATTGGTGTCCTCAGGTTGGGACCCAGTCCTTTTGTCTGCCCTTATTCACACACCGAGGTCAGCTTTGACACATGGTAAGCTTTTTAATATTAGACAGCGTAGTACCATCTAGATCAGAGCTACCTTGTGGGAGGGATGGATTTTATGCTATTTTTGATGAAAAACAATACTACTAAAAACTCTGTGTTACTTAAATGCACTTTTGTTTTTTACTTATTTAGTTACAGCATGGTTTTTGCTCATTTTGATTTTTGTAGGCTTTGTATATTGAGACTGCTGTATATACATTATATAAGTGATACTGTGACTGCTGTATATATATTATATAGGTGATACTGCAACTACAAATAACAGTCGCAGTTTCATATCCATAATGTATATACAGCAGTCACAGCATCACCTGTATAAGGTATATAGATATGTATAGTCGCAGTATCACCTATGCAGCATATATACAGCAGTATCACCTATATATTGTATTTATAGCAGATGATGTATCACCTATATAATGTACATAGACTGCTGTATATACATTATATAGGTGATGCTGTTGCTGGTGTGTATAGTCGCAGTATCATCTATGTAACATATACAGTACTATCCCCATTATATTGTATTTATAGCAGTCACAGTATCACCTATATAATGCATATAGACTGCTATACTGCTATATATACATTATATAGGTGATACTGCAACTCTGCTGTATATATATGTATATTATATATATACATATATATATATATATATATATATATATATATATACTAGATGGCAGCCCGATTCTAAAGAATCGGGAGTCTAGAATCCATATATACTTTATTTATTCAAATGTAAGAATAATACAATTAATGAATAATAGTAAGAAAGAACAAAAACAATAGGCAGTATATGGAGAAAACACCAAACAAAAGTTCAAAATTGGTGTGAAAATGTCACTGAACCACTTCACAACTAAATATATATAGTTTTGGTAAATGGTATTATCATTTTTTTGACGAAATTCGGCAGGAGCTTGAAGAGCAACGTCACTGGGCCCGCCTCCACGCAGTAGAAACTTGCTGTGAGGTAAAAATTCAAAAATCACACCAAAATGGCGGGCGGAGTGTGTCACAGTACGGCACGTTTCTGATTGGTCGCTCGCAGCAGGCGGCAACCAATCAGACACTGGACACTGTTGACGTCACTTATCTCCGGACATTAGCTCCGGACATTAGCTCCGGACATTAGCTCCGGACAGGAAGTTGGCACAAATTGCAGGAAGTAGTATTCTAGGCAATTATATATTAGATACTATGGACCTATCACATATTCCATTGAAATCACATGACAAATAGACAGGTCCTGCAGGTCACTGCTGCATAAATTCTATCGCAAGACAAAGCGGAAAATAGCAGAAAATATATACAAATAGTAAATCTAATATATAATTGTCTAGAATACTACTTCCTGCAATTTGTGCCAACTTCCTGTCCGGAGCTAATGTCCGGAGATAAGTGACGTCAACAGTGTCCAGTGTCTGATTGGTTGCCGCCTGCTGCGAGCGACCAATCAGAAACGTGCCGTACTGTGACACACTCCGCCCGCCATTTTGGTGTGATTTTTGAATTTTTACCTCACAGCAAGTTTCTACTGCGTGGAGGCGGGCCCAGTGACGTTGCTCTTCAAGCTCCTGCCGAATTTCGTCAAAAAAATGATAATACCATTTACCAAAACTATATATATTTAGTTGTGAAGTGGTTCAGTGACATTTTCACACCAATTTTGAACTTTTGTTTGGTGTTTTCTCCATATACTGCCTATTATTCACTGACTGTTATACTGAGAGACTGCCGTTTATTAACCTCTTCTTTGCCACATTGGGTATATTGCTCTATTATTTGCCACATAAGGACATTGTCCATTATTGCCCAGCAATTTCTCTGCAATATAAACTGCCTATTTATTAATATCTGCATTCCTGCAAAGAACTATTGCCTATTATTAACTGGGTATTTTCCTACTACCTGACATTGTTCTTAAGCAAAGAACCGTTGTTGTGGCATTTGCCACAACACGCAAAGTTGTCGTCTGATGTCTTTCATCCCTCCCCTCATAAGCATGTTCATGGATCCTGTGTAACTGTACCTTAAATAACAAGAATTGTCAAGAGCTGGTGAGTGCAGCCATTTTTTGTTCTTTCTTACTATTATTTATTAATTGTATTATTTTTACATTTGAATAAATAAAGTATATATGGATTCTAGACTCCCGATTCTTTAGAATCGGGCTGCCATCTAGTACTAATATAAAATATTAACAATGATAATATAAAATGTCATTCCTGAAGGTGTTAGTTTGGCAGTGCTAGACAAAAAACAAGCAGATTATATTTACGTACAATACCCAAAACTTCCTGTTATGTATGGCCTCCCAAAGGTGCACAAAAGGGATGGCTTTCCATCAATGCGTCCTATAGTTTCGGGTATTGGATCAGGTCTGGAATATCTATGTGAATGGGTGGACTCTTTGCTTCAGCCCTTGGTATTGAGAATGCCAGGGTATATTAAGGACTCACGAGAAGTATTGAAAATCTTTAAACATAAAAAATGGGAACAAAGTTACACATGGCTCAGTTGTGATGTTGTATCTTTGTATACAAGTATACCACATGAGGTGGCAATAAGAGCCTTACAATTTCAACTCACTGAATGTGGAGATTACTCTCAGAATTTAATTGATTTCTGTTTACAGGTTATATCTTTTCTTATGAAACATCATGTGTTCACATTTGGGGATGAGGTATATGTGCAGACATCAGGAGTTCCAATGAGAGCGAAATATTCCCCATCTTTGGCTAATCTAACCATGGCTTTATGGGAACAGGAGTATATTTACTCAGCCAGTAATCCATTCATTGATTACATCTCCTGGTATGGCAGATACATCGATGACACCCTCATTATTTGGGGGGGCGATGTGTCTGCCATACCGGGATTTGTAGAATATATAAATAATAATAACTTTGGTATAAAGTTCACTTATGTCTGGGACCCTTGCAGTATCTCATTTTTGGATCTTGACCTGTGCGGTATAAATGGTGAATTCATTGTAAGTAAGACGCACATTAAACCGGTAAGTGGGAATACTATCTTGCATGCTGCTAGCAGTCACCCTGCTCACACAATCAAAGCTATACCGGTTGGTGAATTCACCAGATCTAAACGTAATTGCAGTAGGGAGGAAGACAGACTAAAGGAATATGGGGATTTAAATAAAAAATTCAGTGACCGTAAATATCCGTATTGGTCGCTTGATAGGGCCAAAAAAATAGTGAACAAGAAATGCAGGGATGATTTATTAACATCAAATAAAAATAACCTATCTGCGAGACACAATTATAATAATAAGCCCCATGTATGTCTTCAGTACAGCCCCCAATTTGGACAAATTAAGAATATTATTAATAATAGATTACCCATCCTCTATGAGGATCATATTCTTACGGATATCCTGAAGGATGGAGTTAATGTGGTTGCAAGAAAAGCTCAAACTATAGGGGATATTATTGCTCCAAATACTATTACAATTAAACCTGAAGGGAGTACATGGTTGGAGTATAAAGGTTTCTTTAAATGCGGCACAACAGCGTGTAGTACGTGTGCACACTCTATAACTGGGAACACATTTACGAACTCAGAAAAAAATAAGAGTTATAAAATAAATAACTATATCAATTGCCATACAAAAAATGTAGTATATAAAGTGGAGTGCACAGCCTGTCAATTAGCATATATAGGCTGCACAACACGTAAACTTAAAACGCGCATTACGGAACATATCAGAGACGCTAATATGTCTAATTTTACCACCAGGAATGTATCCATGGTTTCCAAACATTTTAATACAGTACATAGGGGAGACATTAAAACGTTAAAAGTTCAGGGTATTGAAAAAGTTCACTCACATAGACGTGGAGGCGACACTAAAAGGCGGCTACTTACCAGAGAAGCCTTTTGGATGTATAATTTAAATACCCGTTCCCCTGCAGGTCTTAATAAAAGAAATGAAATTTTGTATCATTACTGTTAATATCTTTATTATAAGAATTTTTTTGATGCTATTTCTATACATGTCTCCTGTATTTAAGCTCATTTGACTGCGGTCTTTAGGACCTTATGCACCATCATGTGACTCTGGTATAGTGGCTAAAATTTTGTTTTCCATTTCTCTTTTTGGGGTCAAAATAGAAGGAATGACATTTTATATTATCATTGTTAATATTTTATATTAGTATTTACTATTTGTATATATTTTCTGCTATTTTCCGCTTTGTCTTGCGATAGAATTTATGCAGCAGTGACCTGCAGGACCTGTCTATTTGTCATGTGATTTCAATGGAATATGTGATAGGTCCATAGTATATATATAAGCAAGACCAAACGTGGAATGTATATGGGCATGAATAAGATCCTGCGTGATCGAAACGCGTTGCCTACATTCATGTAACCACCGGTGTCCTTAGTAACCTGTAAGGATGTCCTTTTAAATGAAGATGGACTAATAAAGATTGTCACCATTTTTTGAGCTGGAGTTTCCACGTTTTCGTATATTGCTATCACCTGTATAATGCATTTAACTTGCTGTATATATATTATATAGGTGATACTGTGATTATACACAGCAGTAGCAGTATCACTTATATATTGTACATACAGCACAGCAGTCTATATACAGTATACAGGTGGTACTGCAAGTGCTGTATATACAGAGAACAACGTTTCCATATCGGGACTCCGACACACCCAGGTCCCTGAGATGGGGGGAGGGTGAAGAGCTGAGGTGGGTCCATCGTCGGGCGTGCAGAGGAGAGGATCCCTGACTGGGACTGGTGAGTAGATCAGAAAACAAAACAGATTTTCCGACGCTGGTACTGGCTAGCGTCAGACAGAAGAGCCCTGCGCGCTCCTTGGTGGCCCTTTCAAACTCGAAGGCCCTGAGTGCGCGCACTCTCATGCTTGCACACAGTGACAAGGGCCGCAGCAGCATGTACGCACTGACCAGTGCAGCGGCAGCCCTTTCAGCGTGTGCAAGAGAGAAAGTGTGCGCACTCACAACATTTAGTAAGCTGTTTTAAAGGGCCGGCGGTCCACTTTGTAGTGAAGAGCCAACAGCCAACCGAGCATCTGCCCGCCCCGGCAGGTTACCAATCTGGGCTTACTTATGTGTGCCGTATCATCCAATCATTTAGTTTTAGGTGACCTACAGAAGGGCTGCTCTGTAGGTCAGCACCTCTAGCGGCTCCAACTTCTGATCTACCCATGCTTTCTGCCTTGCTTGGAGCTTCCGAATTGTGGATCTGTCCATAAGGATCCCATAGCTGATCATCTAGTGCAGGGGAGGGGATCCTCAGGCCCCTGGGCAAATTTGCCTTGACCGCAGTTCTTGGTATGGCAGCTGTGTTTTGACGGCTGCCGGGCCTTTAGTTTCTTCTTGCTCTCTGATCACGCTCAACGCAGTGTTCACTACTGAACGCTGAGGGGCGTGAAATGAAACGTTGCGTCCTGACACCAGTGCCAGCGTCAGGACGTACTTTGTGGGCTGAGTTTGTTTGGCCTCCGAAGGAAAGTACAAATATCCAAATGGCCCTTGGCCAAAAAAAAGGTTCCTCGGCCGTGATCTAGTGTTTTGAGCCCACTTTGCTAAACTTGCTTTCCCAAGAGTCAGATGGTTGCCGCAATGACTATACAAAATGGGGGAAAATGTGCCCCCTGTAAAGAAATTATTATACAAAGGAGACTCTTGCATATTGTGCGGCTTGTGATAGCCTCCAAAAATCCTTACCGTGAATTTTGGTAGTATTTTTCTTTTCCCAAGACAACATTCATTTTACCAAAATCTAAGATGTTGTGGAGTTTAGTGAAAAAGTTTATTTAGATTTGACATAATAAGAACCTTGTTTAGTTTTACATTTATTCCAGGGCAAACATTTCATCTGGGAGAGCAGTAAAAATGCTGATATGATGTCTCAGGAAGAACGAAATCACCTCCCGATCCCAGGTAATGATCGCTTTTTATCTCTCCTTTATGTCCTACTTCTCAGTGTCACCGCCACTCTTTACTGGACCCCAGGGAGGCAATCTATAGTGAAAGAAGGCCATAAACAGCAACAGAAAAAAGTTCTATGTCTGGAAGTTTTCCCATGTTTCAAGGTCATGTCTAATTTTTTTAGCCTACGCACATAAAGTAATGCTAGGTTTAGTAAAGAAGTAGAACTGAGATGAATTAAACCGGCCTTCACAAACAGCAGCTCTATAACTCTTATTACAATTACAAGCTGAGTGCTCCTGCTCATAGATCATCATGAAAATTGTCAGACTTGGTTCACAATTAAATCAAGTACAAGATTTTGTCAGCGAATTTGTTACAGCGACTTCTCAGCAGAAAACCTCTAATATGCAATACAGAGCAGCAAGGCTGTCATCAAGGCGACGTGTGACTTTTTATGAACATAAAAGCATAAAAAAATCAACTAATTACATTACATTGCTTATACTAAGCTACATCGTGTTGTATACTCCAGAGCTGCACTCACTATTCTGCTGGTGCAGTCACTGTGTACATACATTACATTACTGATCCGGAGTTACATCCTGTATTATACCCCAGAGCTGCACTCACTATTCTGCTGGTGCAGTCACTGTGTACATACATTACATTACTGATCCTGAGTTACATCCTGTATTATACTCCAGAGCTGCGCTCACTATTCTGCTGGTGCAGTCACTGTGTACATACATTACATTACTGATCCTGAGTTACATCCTGTATTATACTCCAGAGCTGCACTCACTATTCTGCTGGTGCAGTCACTGTGTACATACATTACATTACTGATCCTGAGTTACATCCTGTATTATACTCCAGAGCTGCACTCACTATTCTGCTGGTACAGTCACTGTGTACATACATTACATTACTGATCCTGAGTTACATCCTGTATTATACTCCAGAGCTGCACTCACTATTCTGCTGGTGCAGTCACTGTGTACATACATTACATTACTGATCCTGAGTTACATCCTGTATTATACTCCAGAGCTGCACTCACTATTCTGCTGGTACAGTCACTGTGTACATACATTACATTACTGATCCTGAGTTACATCCTGTATTATACTCCAGAGCTGCACTCACTATTCTGCTGGTACAGTCACTGTGTACATACATTACATTACTGATCCTGAGTTACATCCTGTATTATACTCCAGAGCTGCACTCACTATTCTGCTGGTGCAGTCACTGTGTACATACATTACATTACTGATCCTGAGTTACATCCTGTATTATACTCCAGAGCTGCACTCACTATTCTGCTGGTACAGTCACTGTGTACATACATTACATTACTGATCCTGAGTTACATCCTGTATTATACTCCAGAGCTGCACTCACTATTCTGCTGGTGCAGTCACTGTGTACATACATTACATTACTGATCCTGAGTTACATCCTGTATTATACCCCAGAGCTGCACTCACTATTCTGCTGGTGCAGTCACTGTGTACATACATTACATTACTGATCCTGAGTTACATCCTGTATTATAACCCAGAGCTGCACTCACTATTCTGCTGGTGCAGTCGCTGTGTATATACATTACATTACTGATCCTGAGTTACATCCTGTATTATACCCCAGAGCTGCACTCACTATTCTGCTGGTGCTTTCACTGTATACGTACATTATATTACTAATCCTGAGTTACCTCCTGTATTATACCCCAGAGCTGCACTCACTATTCTGCTGGTGCAGTCGCTGTGTATATACATTACATTACTGATCCTGAGTTACATCCTGTATTATACCCCAGAGCTGCACTCACTATTCTGCTGGTGCTTTCACTGTATATGTACATTATATTACTGATCCTGAGTTACATCCTGTATTATACTCCAGAGCTGCACTCACTATTCTGCTGGTGCTTTCACTGTAGGCAGCACGGTGGTGCAGTGGTTAGCACAGCAGCCTTGCAGCGCTGAAGTCCTGGGTTCAAGGACAACATCTGCAAAGAGTTTGTATGTGCTCTCCGTGTTTGCGTGGGTTTCCTCCCACATTCCAAAGACATACTGACAGGGAATTTATATTGTGAGCCCCAATGGGGACAGCAATGATAATGTGTGTAAAGCGCTGCGGAATATGTTAGCGCTATATAAAAATAAAGATTATTATACATACATTATATTACTAATCCTGAGTTACATCCTGTATTATACCCCAGAGCTGCACTCACTATTCTGCTGGTGCTTTCACTGTATACATACATTATTTTACTGATCCTGAGTTACATCCTGTATTATACTCCAGAGCTGCACTCACTATTCTGCTGGTGCTTTCACTGTATACATACATTATTTTACTGATCCTGAGTTACATCCTGTATTATACTCCAGAGCTGCACTCACTATTCTGCTGGTGCAGTCACTGTGTACATACATTACTGATCCTGAGTTACATCCTGTATTATACTCCAGAGCTGCACTCACTATTCTGCTGGTGCAGTCACTGTGTACATACATTACTGATCCTGAGTTACATCCTGTATTATACTCCAGAGCTGCACTCACTATTCTGCTGGTGCAGTCACTGTGTACATACATTACTGATCCAGAGTTACATCCTGTATTATACTCCAGATCTGCACTCACTATTCTGCTGGTGCAGTCACTGTGTACATACATTACATTACTGATCCTGAGTTATATCCTGTATTATACCCCAGAGCTGCACTCAATATTCTGCTGGTGCAGTCACTGTGTACATACATTACATTACTGATCCTGAGTTACATCCTGTAGATCTTTTATTATAAAAATGAAAAACATAACAATAATAACAGAAACATAACAAAAATATTAGCCAGAAAATAAACAGTATACTGAAAACTGGTCCAGCCGCTCATTCTCTCCTCTCACATGTATTATATATACAGAATAATAACTAATAATAACTACTTTGACCTTCTGGTCCGGTCACCAAAGTAAATAATAATAACAAACAAAATAAACAATGGCAAACAAAAACTATATACATAAAAAAAATTTTTTTTTAGTTTTAAATAAAATTACCACAAACTATACAAATATATACAATACTAAGCTATCCTCCATTCCCAACCCCCGCACTGACCTGAGAGCTGGCCCTTCGTCTCATGCCTCAGTCCATGTCCAACGTCCATAGGCCAGATCAGGCAGTGCCAGTTTTCCCCCCAAACACCCCAGTGTCCCATAGTCCCACAAGATAAACCCACATCCCCCCTTTTCCCACCACCCAACCTAACACCTACACCCAAATCTATATCCCTATACACAATATCTAATATATAATTGCCTAGAATACTACTTCCTGCAATTTACATAGTAACATAGTAACATAGTTAGTAAGGCCGAAAAAAGACATTTGTCCATCAAGTTCAGCCTATATTCCATCATAATAAATCCCCAGATCTACATCCTTCTACAGAACCTAATAATTGTATGATACAATATTGTTCTGCTCCAGGAAGACATCCAGGCCTCTCTTGAACACCTCGACTGAGTTCGCCATCACCACCTCCTCAGGCAAGCAATTCCAGATTCTCACTGCCCTAACAGTAAAGAATCCTCTTCTATGTTGGTGGAAAAACCTTCTCTCCTCCAGACGCAAAGAATGCCCCCTTGTGCCCGTCACCTTCCTTGGTATAAACAGATCCTCAGCGAGATATTTGTATTGTCCCCTTATATACTTATACATGGTTATTAGATCGCCCCTCAGTCATCTTTTTTCTAGACTAAATAATCCTAGTTTCACTAATCTATCTGGGTATTGTAGTTCTCCCATCCCCTTTATTAATTTTGTTGCCCTCCTTTGTACTCTCTTTGTCTTTGTCTTTGACTTTGGCTTTGTCCGGAGCTAATGTCCGGAGCTAATGTCCGGAGCTAATGTCCGGAGATAAGTGACGTCAACAGTGTCCAGTGTCTGATTGGTTGCCGCCTGCTGCGAGCGACCAATCAGAAACGTGCCGTACTGTGACACACTCCGCCCGCCATTTTGGTGTGATTTTTGAATTTTTACCTCACAGCAAGTTTCTACTGCGTGGAGGCGGGCCCAGTGACGTTGCTTTTCAAGCTCCTGCCGAATTTCGTCAAAAAAATGATAATACCATTTACCAAAACTATATATATTTAGTTGTGAAGTGGTTCAGTGACATTTTCACACCAATTTTGAACTTTTGTTTGGTGTTTTCTCCATATACTGCCTATTATTCACTGACTGTTATACTGAGAGACTGGCGTTTATTAACCTCTTCTTTGCCACATTGGGTATATTGCTCTATTATTTGCCACATAAGGACATTGTCCATTATTGCCCAGCAATTTCTCTGCAATATAAACTGCCTATTTATTAATATCTGCATTCCTGCAAAGAACTATTGCCTATTATTAACTGGCTATTTTCCTACTACCTGACACTGCCTCTTATTAACCTGTTGTTTGCCACCACCACGCTTAAAGCTGTTTAGCTTAGCCAACATGAGCTCTAATAGTAAGGATACTAATGACACAGAGCCCAAAGCTGCTGATGGCGCACGTAAGATTAGGTCTGATAGAAAGTATACTAATAATGCAGAGCAAAAAGACGCCGATGCCGCACGTAAGCGCAAACAGCGTGCTAACAAGAGTACAGAGGATAGATGCAAGCGCATGGACACTGTTAAGTATACTAATGACACAGAGTCCAAAGCTTATGATGGCGCACGTAAGATCAGGTCTGATATAAAGTATGGTAATGATGCAGAGCGAAAAGCCGCCGATGCCGGACGTAAGCGCAAACAGCGTGTTAACAAGAGTACAGAGGATAGATGCAAGTGCCTGGATACTGTTAAGTATACTAATGACACAGAGCCCAAAGCTGCTTATGGCGCACGTAAGATCAGGTCTGATATAAAGTATGGTAATGATGCAGAGCGAAAAGCCGTCGATGCCGCACGTAAGCGCAAACAGCGTGTTAACAAGAGTACAGAGGATAGATGCAAGCGCCTGGATACTGTTAAGTATACTAATGACACAGAGTCCAAAGCTGCTGATGGCGCACGTAAGATCAGGTCTGATATAAAGTATGGTAATGATGCAGAGCGAAAAGCCGCCGATGCCGCACGTAAGCACAAACAGCGTGCTAACGAGACTACAGAGGACAGACATAAGCGCCTGGACACTGTTAATGCTGCTTGCAATAAACGCATTACTAATGAGTCTTTTGAGGACAAAACTAATCGATTAAGTAATAAAGCTGCTGCTGCACGCTCTCAACGTTGCAAACATAATATTTCCACGTCCTCAGTCATAGATTCGTTAGTTAGGACCCATCAGTTCAAAGGCTACCGTGATGTGGTTGATGGGCATGCTTATATTAGCCCATCGGTGTACTATGAACGTTGATTTCTTAAATTTTACACTTCTGTAAAAATAAACACAAAAAATTTGGGTACACAAAAAGGCTTTTATTTCTGTTGTACCTATTAGAATTATTTAAAATGAAGGCTTAGCTAAGCCCAAGAGATGATTAAAAACGTTTCATACCAACCCATCAGATGTAAAATTACTGTGAAAATACCTGATGGGCACACAAGTATGCGCCAGTATGGGTACCAAGATTCAGCGATGTCTGCGGGAGATCCAGCGACGAAATAAAGTTCTGGACTTTCTGCTCCGACCAACGATGTCACAGCAGGATCCAGATCGCTGCTGTGTTTCAAACACAACGATATCGCTATCCAGGACGCTGCAACGTCACGGATCGCTAGCGATATCGTTGTGAAGTTGGTCAGTGTGAAGGTACCTTAACTTTCAGAGAAAACAAAATTAAACAGTGGTCGGAGAACTCCACCTCAACAACAGACACTGCTGAAGAGACGGCTTCCTCCTTTAAATAAAACCTATCTATTCTGAACCTATAGTTACCTCTATAATAGGTGAACCTCTTGTGGCCTGGGGTGTGCCGAATGTGGACATCCACCAGGCGAGCCTCACTTGCTATACTATTAAGGACGATGCTATCATAAGTCAGCTTGTCTCTGGAACCTCTTCTATCTTGGGACCTCATGACAGTGTTGAGGTCCCCTCCAAAGACAACCTGCCAACTTGTAAAAAGGTAGGCCTTAACCCTCATAAAGAGACACGTCCGGTACCACTTTGCTTGAGGACCATAGATGTTATTGAGCCGAAGCTCTTGTCCCTTCTTGAGGACATCTAAGATCAGGCACCTCGCCATTTCTAACTCAGCAACCCATCGGCATTCCATCTGTGTGCTAAAAAGAATGGTGACTCCGCTATTCGGCTCTATTGCGAGAGACCAATAGGAGGACCAGAGTCTCCACTCCCTCTTAGCTTTAAAGACGTCTGCCATGTTTGGCAGCCTTGTCTCTCGTAAAAAGAAAATGTCAACTTCAATCAAGCTGATAAAATCAAAGGCAGCAAATCAAGCCGCATTAAACTTAATGCTGGCAACATTAATGGGTGCCACTGTCAACAAAGTGGGTACCATCATTATTGGTGATTGAGTTAAATGGTTCTTATTCCCACTCCTCTTCTTATCCTCCACCTCAGATGAGGAATCCTTCCCTCTCTTTAATGACACAGAAGTGTCTATTTTCACATGTTTCCTTCTTTCATCATCCTTGTCTCTCGACTCTGGACCAGTACCTCCCCTGAGGGACTTTGCATCCTCAGAAGAAGGAGACTTGGCACCCCCTGTAAGAACTGATGAATCCAGAATTTCACCCTTGGCCTCCTCCTCAGAGGAAGAGATGTTTCCAAGGGCTTGGAACTGGTTAGAAAGACCATCATGAGGGGAGTCAGCTTTACCTACCTTACGTATCTTGATCAGAATTGGAGATGTTTTATCTCCCTTCTTTCTCTTCTTTTTGGCACCAAGCTTATGCATGACCTCTAGCCACTGTCTACTATCCTCATCTATACTTTCAGAATGGAAGCATTCTGATGAAGTGGCACTTTCCTCCCTGTTAAGCCTCCTGATCACCTCATCAAACTAATCATCCCTCGGGGCCTCAGCAGCAAGACTGGCATTCAGGACAGGGGCAGCCCCAGTAGCCCTGGGCTCACCTAGCCGTTTCTCCTTTCTGCACTTGTCTAGAGAAGCTTCAGCTGGACAGGCATTTTTTCTTGCTTTTCCTACCTGGCCCCTCAGCTCCCACATCTCTGCTAGTCCCTTCCAAAAAGGAAACGATCTCACAGATTTCTCCCACTGTGTTCACAACCTCATTAGCGAAGGGGTGAAGACAACGACTGAATGGGTGACCTAACTCACCACACAGGTGCCACTTCATTGCCACACAAAATGCAGCAAGATGGCCGACATCCCCACACAATGCACATTTCTGCACAGTGCAGTTTGCACTGAAGTGGATGGTGTTTGCTGCACCTGTAAAAGAGTTTTGGTTGCCCCTAGTAGAATACAGGTTACAATCCTTGCCCAGGAATGCAGATGATGAAATCTGGGCAACCGTAACATCTGAACTTTTAAGTTTTGCCATAAATGTCCAGACCCCTGACCAGATCCCAAACTCATCGCATTTTGTTCATTGGCATCTCTACCACATCTCCATACTGGCCAAGCCACATCATATGTCAATAGAAAAAAATAACTTGTTACAAGTCTTGATAGTCATTTTCTTGACTTGATTTTGGCAGGACACCGCCTAAGCGGCAAAGTGTCGCCAGCTGGGCTCATTTTTTGCTAACTCATAATTAACAGAAGAGCTTAAGCACCTCTGGCCAAGCACAGCTGACATCAAACTCAGGCGTGGAATAGGGATGTATCAAGGCGTAGATGTCAATCGCCTTGAAGCCCATACTCAGCAAGAACTGCACAACCTTAGACTTTATAAGACATGCCTCACTGCCCCTCCACTGAAGGCGGACCACATTCCTATGCACTCTGCCCGGGGCGTTGTGTGGTAACATACTGTATCTCCCCTTTATGTTCTCGGAAGGCCCCAATGCCATGCCTCTCCATCCAGAAGGATCAATCAAACGCTCAACCCTCTATCATTAGTGTTCTCTCCCCCTTCTTTAGATCCTCCAGGAGACGCCTCTGTAACATGCCATCCCCAGGGCCCAGAGACAAGGAGGAGGCCCTATTTCCTGCTGAGGTGACACTGGCATAACTCCTGACTGGCATTGCCACCGCCGGAGGGCAACAGGACCAGTGAATACATCAGCCCCAACATTATCACTATTACCCACTTCCATCACCATCTTTCCTGCCAGTAAACCAGCAACCACACCTCTAGACAATGAATTTGCCTCATTCACACCCACGACTGCATTCACTCCTGCTGGACCATTAACAACAGGAGGTGACATTTTGACCTCAACATCATCAGTAGGGTTGAGCGAAACGGGTCGTTCATTTTCAAAAGTCGCCGACTTTTGGCAAAGTCGGGTTTCATGAAACCCGACCCGACCCCTGTGCGTGGTCGGCCATGCGGTACGCGACTTTCGCGCCAAAGTCGCATTTCAATGACGCGAAAAGCGCCATTTCTCAGCCAATGAAGGTGAACGCAGAGTGTGGGCAGCGTGATGACATAGGTCCTGGTCCCCACCATCTTAGAGAAGGGCATTGCAGTGATTGGCTTGCTGTCTGCGGCGTCACAGGGGCTATAAAGGGGCGTTCCCTGCCGACCGCCATCTTACTGCTGCTGATCTGAGCTTAGGGAAACGTTGCTGCCGCTTCGTCAGAAGCAGGGATAGTGTTAGGCAGGGTCCATTAACCACCAAACCGCTTGTGCTGTAGCGATTTCCACTGTCCAACACCACCTTCGGTGTGCAGGGACAGTGGAAGCTACATTTTTTTTTTTTTCTCAGCGCTGTAGCTCATTGGGCTGCCCTAGAAGGCTCCCTGATAGCTGCATTGCTGTGTGTACGCCGCTGTGCAAACCAACTGCTTTTTTCAAAGCACAAATCCTGTTGTTCTGCACAGCTATCTTGTTTGTTTGTCCACACTTTTTATTTAATGTGTGCATCAGTCCACTCCTTATTGCTGCCTGCCATACCTGGCTGAGATTACTGCAGGGAGATAGTAATTGAAGGACAGTCCCTGTTTTTTTATTTTTTTTTTTGTGGGAGATTAAGATTGGCATTTCTGCTAGAGTGCCATCCCTGTGTGTGCCATCTCTCACTCAGTGGGCCATAGAAAGCCTATTTATTTTTCTGCTTGATTTGGGTTCTAAAATCTACCTGAAAAAAATCACTACATCAATCAGTGGGAGAAAAATATTGGCCTCAGGGCTTGTGTGCCACTCCTGACTCCTATGTGTGCCATCTCTCACTCAGTGGGCCATAGAAAGCCTATTTATTTTTTTGCTTGATTTGGGTTCTAAAATCTACCTGAAAAAATCACTACATCAATCAGTGGGAGAAAAATATTGGCCTCTGGGCTTGTGTGCCACTCCTGACTCCTGTGTGTGCCATCTCTCACTCAGTGGGCCATAGAAAGCCTATTTATTTTTTTGCTTGATTTGGGTTCTAAAATCTACCTGAAAAAATCACTACATCAATCAGTGGGAGATAAATATTGGCCTCTGGGCTTGTGTGCCACTCCTGACTCCTGTGTGTGCCATCTCTCACTCAGTGGGCCATAGAAAGCCTATTTATTTTTTTTCTTGATTTGGGTTCTAATATCTACCTGAAAAAATCACTACATCAATCAGTGGGAGATAAATATTGGCCTCAGGGCTTGTGTGCCACTCCTGACTCCTGTGTGTGCCATCTATCACTCAGTGGGGCATAGAAAGCCTTTTATTTTTTTTTTAATTTGGTTTCTAAATTGTCCTTGAAAAAATCATTTTATTTTATTTGGTTTCTAAATTCTTCCTGAAAAAATAATTTTATTTTATTTTGTTTCTAAAGTCTCCCTGAAAAAAAAATAAAAAAAAAATAAAACAGTGGGAGATTAATATTGCCCTTTCTGCTTGTGTGCCAGTCTTGACTCCTGGGTGTGGCATCTCTCTCTCTCTCTCAAATTGTGGGCCATAGAAAGCCTATTTATTTTTTTGCTTGATTTGGGTTCCAAAATCTACCTGAAAAAATCACTACATCAATCAGTGGGAGAAAAATATTGGCCTCTGGGCTTGTGTGCCACTCCTGACTCCTGTGTGTGCCATCTCTCACTCAGTGGGCCATAGAATGCCTATTTATTTTTTTGCTTGATTTGGGTTCTAAAATCTACCTGAAAAAATCACTACATCAATCAGTGGGAGAAAAATATTGGCCTCTGGGCTTGTGTGCCACTCCTGACTCCTGTGTGTGCCATCTCTCACTCAGTGGGGCATAGAAAGCCTTTTTTTTTTTTTTTTTTTTGGTTTCTAAATTGTCCTTGAAAAAATCATTTTATTTTATTTGGTTTCTAAATTCTTCCTGAAAAAATCATTTTATTTTATTTTGTTTCAAAAGTCTCCCTGAAAAAAAATAAAATAAATAAAACAGTGGGAGATTAATATTGCCCTTTCTGCTTGTGTGCCAGTCTTGACTCCTGGGTGTGGCATCTCTCTCTCTCTCAAATTGTGGGCCATAGAAAGCCTATTTATTTTTTTGCTTGATTTGGGTTCCAAAATCTACCTGAAAAAATCACTACATCAATCAGTGGGAGAAAAATATTGGCCTCTGGGCTTGTGTGCCACTCCTGACTCCTGTGTGTGCCATCTCTCACTCAGTGGGCCATAGAATGCCTATTTATTTTTTTGCTTGATTTGGGTTCTAAAATCTACCTGAAAAAATCACTACATCAATCAGTGGGAGAAAAATATTGGCCTCTGGGCTTGTGTGCCACTCCTGACTCCTGTGTGTGCCATCTCTCACTCAGTGGGCCATAGAATGCCTATTTATTTTTTTGCTTGATTTGGGTTCTAAAATCTACCTGAAAAAAATCACTACATCAATCAGTGGGAGAAAAATATTGGCCTCTGGGCTTGTGTGCCACTCCTGACTCCTGTGTGTGCCATCTCTCACTCAGTGGGCCATAGAAAGCCTATTTATTTTTTATTTTTATTTTTTATTTGGTTTCTAAATTGTCCTTGAAAAAATAATTTTATTTTATTTGGTTTCTAAGTTCTTCCTGAAAAAAATCATTTTATTTTATTTTGTTTCTAAAGTTTCCCTGAAAAAAAATAAAAAATAAATAAAACAGTGGGAGATTAATATTGCCCTTTCTGCTTGTGTGCCAGTTTTGACTCCTGGGTGTGGCATCTCTCTATCTCTCTCTCAAATTGTGGGCCATAGAAAGCCTATTTATTTTTTTGCTTGATTTGGGTTCCAAAATCTACCTGAAAAAATCACTACATCAATCAGTGGGAGAAAAATATTGGCCTCTGGGTTTGTGTGCCACTCCTGACTCCTGTGTGTGCCATCTCTCACTCAGTGGGCCATAGAATGCCTATTTATTTTTTTGCTTGATTTGGGTTCTAAAATGTACCTGAAAAAATCACTACATCAATCAGTGGGAGAAAAATATTGGCCTCTGGGCTTGTGTGCCACTCCTGACTCCTGTGTGTGCCATCTCTCACTCAGTGGGCCATAGAATGCCTATTTATTTTTTTTGCTTGATTTGGGTTCTAAAATCTACCTGAAAAAATCACTACATCAATCAGTGGGAGAAAAATATTGGCCTCTGGGCTTGTGTGCCACTCCTGACTCCTGTGTGTGCCATCTCTCACTCAGTGGGCCATAGAAAGCCTATTTATTTTTTATTTTATTTTTTTATTTGGTTTCTAAATTGTCCTTGAAAAAAATCATTTTATTTTATTTGGTTTCTAAATTCTTCCTGAAAAAATCATTTTATTTTATTTTGTTTCTAAAGTCTCCCTGAAAAAAAAAAAAAAAATAAAACAGTGGGAGATTAATATTGCCCTTTCTGCTTGTGTGCCAGTCTTGACTCCAGGGTGTGGCATCTCTCTCTCTCTCTCTCTCAAATTGTGGGCCATAGAAAGCCTATTTATTTTTTTGCTTGATTTGGGTTCCAAAATCTACCTGAAAAAATCACTACATCAATCAGTGGGAGAAAAATATTGGCCTCTGGGCTTGTGTGCCACTCCTGACTCCTGTGTGTGTCATCTCTCACTCAGTGGGGCATAGAAAGCCTTTTTTTGTTTTTTTATTTGGTTTCTAAATTCTTCCTGAAAAAATCTGTTTTTTTTTTTTTTTTTTCTAAAGTCTCCGTGAAAAAAATAAATAAAAATAATACAGTGGGAGATTAATATTGACATTTGTGCTTGAGTGACAGTCCTGCGTGTGTGGCATCTCTGTGATTTGGTGCCACAGAAAACAGAGTGTGTAACATTGTGCCTGATTTTCCTTGTGGTCTCACCAACCGGTAAAGGGATATTGAAATCATACTGAAGTTATAGGTCACCGTGTAAGTTGTTTGACAGCAACAAATAAAGTTACTTTGGTTAAGTTTTTAAAATAATGAGGAAGTCTGGTGCAAGAGGTCGTGGCCGTGGGCGTTCATTGTCAGCTGGTAATGATGGTAGTGGTAGTGGAGCATCAGGTGGTCATGGGAAAAAAAATATTCCACCTAAGTCTGGAGCTGTGGAGCCAGGTTAGTCGTCTGGCTACACAAGGCCTCGAACGCTCTCTTTTCTGGGAGTAGGAAAACCGCTTTTAAAGCCGGAGCAGCAACAGCAAGTTTTGGCTTACCTTGCAGACTCAGCCTCTAGCTCTTTTGCCTCCTCTTCTGAAACTGGTAAATGTAAAAGCAGCGCGTCGCTTGTGGATGTTCACGGTCAGGGACAAGTCGCTTCCTTGTCCTCTTCAGCAAAAACAACAACAAGAGAGAAGGATGCAGCAGGCGACACAACGGGTTACTCCATGGAGCTCTTTACACATACCGTCCCTGGCTTAGAAAGTGAAACACTTAACAGGCCATGCCCATTACAAGTAGATTCTGACATGGAGTGCACTGATGCACAGCCACAGCCTGACTACTATGCTGGTCCTTTGACTCAGACCACAACATTGCCCTCTCAGGGTACTGATCCACAATCAGACCCTGATGAGACTATGTTGCCCCATCACGAACGCTATACCACCGACCGACACGGTGACACAGACGAAGTTGCACACGAGCTAGAAGAGGAGGTAATAGATGACCCAGTTGTTGACCCCGATTGGCAGCCATTGGGGGAACAGGGTGCAGGTGGCAGTAGTTCAGAAGCGGAGGTGGAGGAGGGGCCGCAGCAGGCATCAACATCGCAACAGGTTCCATCTGCCGGGCCCGTATCTGGCCCAAAACGCGTGTCAAAGCCAAAACCTGTTGGAGGACAGCGTGGCCATCCGGTTAAAGCTCAGTCTGCAATCCCTGAAAAGGGATCCGATGCTAGGAAGAGTGCAGTCTGGCATTTTTTTAAACAACATCCAATTGATCAGCGCAAAGTCATCTGTCAAAAATGTTCAACTAGCTTAAGCAGAGGTCAGAATCTGAAAAGTCTCAATACAAGTTGCATGCATAGACATTTAACCACCATGCATTTTCAAGCCTGGACTAACTACCAAACGTCCCTTAAGGTTGTAGCACCGTCGGCCAATGAAGCTAGTCAGCAACGCAACATCCCTTCCGTCACTGTAAGGCCACCATTTTCCGCACCACCGGCAGTATCTGTGCAGGTTTCTTTGCCAGCCAAAAGCAGTCAGGGTCAGGGAATCACCAGTAGGAGGAAATATTGCATCTAGGACACCGGCGGAAACAATACCGTCTCCAACCGTCTCTCAGTCTGCCATGTCCACCGGCACACCCGCAAGTTCCACGATCTCCAGCTCTCCAGTCCAGCTCACCCTACATGAGACTCTGGTTAGAAAAAGGAAGAACTTATCCTCGCATCCGCGTACACAGGGTTTTAACGCCCACATAGCTAGACTAATCTCGTTAGAGATGATGCCCTACCGGTTAGTTGAAAGTGAAGCTTTCAAAGCCCTGATGGAGTACGCTGAACCACGCTACGAGCTAACCAGTCGACACTTTTTTTCCAGAAAAGCCATCCCAGCCCTGCACCAGCATGTTAAACAGCGCATCGTCCATGCACTCAGGCAATCTGTAAGTACAAAGGTGCACCTGACAACAGATGCATGGACCAGTAGGCATGGCCAGGGACGTTACGTGTCCATCACGGCACACTGGGTGAATGTGGTGGATGCAGGGTCAACAGGGGACATCAATTTCGGGACAGTTGTGCCTAGCCCACGGTCTAGGAAACAGTTGGCTGTAGGCGTTCGCACCCCCTCCTCCTCCTCCTTGTCCTCCTGCAGAAGCGACAGCTCTTCCACAGACCGCAGTCGGCCAACCACTCCATCGGCAGCTGACACTGTTGCACACCAGTTGTCCCATTATGGGCCATTTACTGGCAAGCGTCAGCAGGCTGTATTGGCTATGAAGTGTTTGGGCGACAACAGACACACCGCGGAAGTTCTGTCCGAGTTCTTGCAACAAGAAACGCAGTTGTGGCTGGGCACAGTAGATCTTGACGCAGGCAAGGTAGTGAGTGATAACGGAAAGAATTTCATGGCTGCCATCTCCCTTTCCCAACTGAAACACATTCCTTGCCTGGCTCACACCTTAAACCTGGTGGTGCAGTGCTTATTGAAAACTTATCCTGGGTTCTCCGACCTGCTCCTCAAAGTGTGTGGACTTTGCTCACATATCCGACGTTCGCCTGTACACTCCAGCCGTATGCAGACCTATCAGCGGTCTTTGAACCTTCCCCAGCATCGCCTAATCATAGACGTTGCAACAATGTGGAACTCAACACTGCACATGCTTCAGAGACTGTGCCAACAGAGGCGGGCTGTTATGTTTTTGTGAGAGGATACACATACACGGTCAGGCAGTAGGATGGCAGACATGGAGTTGTCAGGTGTGCAGTGGTCGAAGATACAAGACATGTGTCAAGTCCTTCAGTGTTTTGAGGAATGCACATGGCTGGTTAGTGCAGACAACGCCATAATAAGCATGAGCATCCCCCTAATGTGTCTGCTGATGCAAAGTTTGACGCACATAAAGGATCAGGCGTCTGCACCAGAGGAAGAGGAAAGCCTTGATGACAGTCAGCCATTGTCTGGTCAGGGCAGTGTACAGGACGAGGTAGCGGGCGAAGAGGAGGTGGAGGACAAGGAGGATGATGGGGATGAGTATATTTTTAATGAGGAAGCTTTCCCGGGGGCACTGGCAATTGGCTGCGTGGCAAGGCCGGGTTCTGGTTTTTTGAGGGACACAAGTGACGTAGATTTGCCTGAAACTGCCCCTCAACCAATCACAACTGCAGATTTGACAACTGGAACTTTGGCCCACATGGCGGATTATGCCTTACGTATCCTCAAAAGGGACACATGCATTACTAAAATGATGAACGATGATGATTACTGGTTGGCCTGCCTCCTTGATCCTCGCTATAAAGGCAAATTGCAAAATATTATGCCACATGAGAACTTGGAACTAATATTAGCAACCAAACAATCAACTCTTGTTGACCGTTTGCTTCAGGCATTCCCAGCACACAGCGCCCGTGATCATTCTCACACGAGCTCCAGGGGGCAGCAGACCAGGAGTGTTAGGGGTGCACACATCAGAAGTGGCGTTGGACAGAGGGGTTTTCTGACCAGGTTGTGGAGTGATTTTGCTATGACCGCAGACAGGACAGGTACTGCTGCATCAATTGAAAGTGACAGGAGACAACATTTGTCCAGTATGGTTACTAACTATTTTTCATCCCTTATCGATGTTCTCCCTCAACCGTCATTCCCATTTGATTACTGGGCATCAAAATTAGACACCTGGCCAGAATTGGCAGAATATGCATTGCAGGAGCTTGCTTGCCCGGCAGCTAGTGTCCTATCAGAAAGAGTATTCAGTGCTGCAGGTTCAATATTAACCGAAAAAAGGACTCGTCTGGCTACCCAAAATGTTGATGATCTAACATTCATTAAAATGAACCACAACTGGATTTCGAATTCTTTTGCCCCACCTTGCCCGGCAGACACCTAGCTTTCCTACGAAAAGCTCTTGCCTGTGGACTACTGTGAATTACTTTTCGAATGTCTAATTTGCTGCAGCTGATTGTCCAGCATACGACATGTTTACACCTCCCTAAATGGCCAAACTCCCCACACGGGGCCGTGGTATCGCGACTTGGGGCAAGCACCCGTGAGAGTGCTGTTTGTCTGAAGAGGTGGGTGTGCCCGCTTTTGGTTGACGGCACTGCCACTGGGTCCCTCATAGTACAATAAAGTGTCTCTGGCGGTGGTGGTGCGCACCCAACGTCAGACACACTGTTGTAACATGAGGGGCCCTGGGCCTGTACCGCAGGCCACAAGAGAGTTCACCCAACCCCAGGTCAAACATTGCTCTACCACTTCCACAGTTATCTCTCACACTTCCACCAATGTTTAGTCTATGCGCTGACATCCTTCCATTCCTGCCACTGACAATACCATTGTGTTGACATGTATGATGGTACTTAACATAGTCAGGGGCAGTGTCCTCTATTTACCACAGTAAATACTTTGCGCTAAATTAGTAGGTCTGAAACTACGCAGAGGATCCCACCCCTGAACCTAATGATTGCACCCTTTAGTGTTTTCGTTTTGTTTTAATGCGAGACATTCACATTTATTTATTGTTTTGGACTACTAACTGGCAGACACTCATTACAATCGGCCTCCGCTGACCAGACCACTGCTGCCCGTCTACCCCTGGAACCAATTTTAAATTGCCTACAGCCAGCCCATTTTATTATGTTAGGCCTTCGAAGCCTGTCTGCGGCCCGTTCTTTCAACTACTACTACACCGACCTGTCTACTGCTGCCCGTGTACTCCTGGAACCAATTATAAAGTGCCTACAGCCTGTCCAATTTTTTTTATGTTAGGCCTTCGAAGCCTGTCTGCGGTCCCTCCTTCCACTAGGACTCCACTGACCAATCTACTGCTGCCCGTGTACCCCTGGAACCAATTTTAAATTGCCTACAGCCCAATTTTTTTATGTTAGGCCTTTGAAGCCTGTCTGCGGTCCCTCCTTCCACTAGGCCTCCACTGACCATTCTACTGCTGCCCGTGTACCCCTGGAACCAATTTTAAATTGCCTACAGCCAGCCCAATTTTTTTTATGTTAGGCCTTCGAAGCCTGTCTGCGGTCCCTCCTTCCACTAGGCCTCCACTGACCGTTCTACTGCTGCCCGTGTACCCCTGGAACCAATTTTAAATAGCCAACAGCCCTATTTTGTTATGTTAGGCCTTCGAAGCCTGTCTGCGGTCCCTCCTTCCACAAGGCCTCCACTGACCATTCTACTGCTGCCCGTGTACCCCTGGAACCAATTTTAAATTGCCAACAGCCCTATTTTGTTATGTTAGGCCTTCGAAGCCTCTCTGCGGTCCCTTCTTTCTACTACTACTACACTGACCAGACCATTGCTGCCGTGTACCCCTGGAACCAATTTTAAATTGCCAACAGCCCTATTTTGTTATGTTAGGCCTTCGAAGCCTGTCTGCGGTCCCTCCTTCCACAAGGCCTCCACTGACCATTCTACTGCTGCCCGTGTACCCCTGGAACCAATTTTAAATTGCCAACAGCCCTATTTTGTTATGTTAGGCCTTCGAAGCCTCTCTGCGGTCCCTTCTTTCTACTACTACTACACTGACCAGACCATTGCTGCCGTGTACCCCTGGAACCAATTTTAAATTGCCAACAGCCCTATTTTGTTATGTTAGGCCTTCGAAGCCTCTCTGCGGTCACTTCTTTCTACTACTACTACACTGACCAGACCATTGCTGCCCGTGTACCCCTGGAACCAATTTTAAATTGCCAACAGCCCTATTTTGTTATGTTAGGCCTTCGAAGCCTATCTGCGGTCCCTTCTTTCTACTACTACTACACTGACCAGACCATTGCTGCCCGTGTACCCCTGGAACCAAATTTAAATTGCCTACAGCCAGCCCAATTTTTTTATGTTAGGCCTTCGAAGCCTGTCTGCGGTCCCTCCTTCCACTAGGCCTCCACTGACCGTTCTACTGCTGCCCGTGTACCCCTGGAACCAATTTTAAATAGCCAACAGCCCTATTTTGTTATGTTAGGCCTTCGAAGCCTGTCTGCGGTCCCTCCTTCCACAAGGCCTCCACTGACCATTCTACTGCTGCCCGTGTACCCCTGGAACCAATTTTAAATTGCCAACAGCCCTATTTTGTTATGTTAGGCCTTCGAAGCCTCTCTGCGGTCCCTCCTTCCACAAGGCCTCCACTGACCATTCTACTGCTGCCCGTGTACCCCTGGAATCAATTTTAAATTGCCAACAGCCCTATTTTGTTATGTTAGGCCTTCGAAGCCTGTCTGCGGTCCCTTCTTTCTACTACTACTACACTGACCAGGCCATTGCTGCCTGTGTACCCCTGGAACCAATTTTAAATTGCCAACAGCCCTATTTTGTTATGTTAGGCCTTCGAAGCCTGTCTGCGGTCCCTTCTTTCTACTACTACTACACTGACCAGACCATTGCTGCCCGTGTACCCCTGGAACCAAATTTAAATTGCCTACAGCCAGCCCAATTTTTTTTATGTTAGACCTTCGAAGCCTGTCTGCGGTCCCTCCTTCCACTAGGCCTCCACTGACCGTTCTACTGCTGCCCGTGTACCCCTGGAACCAATTTTAAATAGCCAACATCCCTATTTTCTTATGTTAGGCCTTCGAAGCCTGTCTGCGGTCCCTCCTTCCACAAGGCCTCCACTGACCATTCTACTGCTGCCCGTGTACCCCTGGAATCAATTTTAAATTGCCAACAGCCCTATTTTGTTATGTTAGGCCTTCGAAGCCTCTCTGCGGTCCCTTCTTTCTACTACTACTACACTGACCAGACCATTGCTGCCCGTGTACCCCTGGAACCAATTTTAAATTGCCAACAGCCCTATTTTGTTATCTTAGGCCTTCGAAGCCTGTCTGCGGTCCCTTTTTTCTACTACTACTACTACACTGACCAGACCATTGCTGCCCTTGTACCCCTGGAACCAAATTTAAATTGCCTACAGCCAGCCCAATTTTTTTTATGTTAGGCCTTCGAAGCCTGTCTGCGGTCCCTCCTTCCACTAGGCCTCCACTGACCGTTCTACTGCTGCCCGTGTACCCCTGGAACCAATTTTAAATAGCCAACAGCCCTATTTTGTTATGTTAGGCCTTCGAAGCCTGTCTGTGGTCCCTCCTTCCACAAGGCCTCCACTGACCATTCTACTGCTGCCCGTGTACCCCTGGAACCAATTTTAAATTGCCAACAGCCCTATTTTGTTATGTTAGGCCTTCGAAGCCTCTCTGCGGTCCCTTCTTTCTACTACTACTACACTGACCAGACCATTGCTGCCCGTGTACCCCTGGAACCAATTTTAAATTGCCAACAGCCCTACTTTGTTATGTTAGGCCTTCGAAGCCTGTCTGCGGTCCCTTCTTTCTACTACTACTACACTGACCAGACCATTGCTGCCCGTGTACCCCTGGAACCAAATTTAAATTGCCTACAGCCAGCCCAATTTTTTTTATGTTAGGCCTTCGAAGCCTGTCTGCGGTCCCTCCTTCCACTAGGCCTCCACTGACCGTTCTACTGCTGCCCGTGTACCCCTGGAACCAATTATAAATTGCCAACAGCCCTATTTTGTTATGTTAGGCCTTCGAAGCGTGTCTGCGGTCCCTCCTTCCACAAGGCCTCCACTGACCATTCTACTGCTGCCCGTGTACCCCTGGAACCAATTTTAAATTGCCAACAGCCCTATTTTGTTATGTTAGGCCTTCGAAGCCTCTCTGCGGTCCCTTCTTTCTACTACTACTACACTGACCAGACCATTGCTGCCCGTGTACCCCTGGAACCAATTTTAAATTGCCAACAGCCCTATTTTGTTATGTTAGGCCTTCGAAGCCTGTCTGCGGTCCCTTCTTTCTACTACTACTACACTGACCAGACCACTGCTGCCCGTGTACCCCTGGAACCTATTTTTAATTGCATAGAGCATCCTTTTTTTAATAGTAGGCGTACAAAGTCTGTCTGCGGTCCACTATTGATATTGTCCTCCACTGCCCAGAGCAATGCTGCCTGTGTACCCCTGTAACCTTTTTTAAGCTGCAGTGAGCCACATTTTTGGTTTAAGGCCTACTACCTGTGTCTGTCTGCGCCACTCAATACAGCTGTGTTCCTTTGAAAAAAGCTGAGCGTCAATAGTCTTGTTTTCAGCCTCTAGGAATTTTAAAACTGCATTTGGGGTACAACTTTGGTAGGGCCTACTAACGGTGTCTGCCGCCCCAAGGTGTGCCCCAGGTTTCGTCCACATTGCTTCGGTCTTCCGACTCTCGTTTAGTAGTTGTAGAAAACTACACTGCATTAGGCCTACAAATTGGGTATGGGGTGTAGAGACGGTGTGTTCCACTCCAAGGTGTTCTCCAGGTTGCCTTTCCTGAGCTTCTATCTTCAGGCTCTCGTTTAGTAGTTGTTGGAAACTACACTGCATTAGGCCTACAAAATGGGTATGGGGTGTAGAGAGATGGTGTGTTCCACTCCAAGGTGTTCCCCAGGTTTCCTCGCCATTGCTTCCATCTTAATGCTCTCGTTTAGTAGTTGTTGGAAACTACGCTGCATTAGGCCTACAAATTGGGTATGGGGTGTAGAGAGATGGTGTGTTCCACTCCAAGGTGTTCCCCAGGTTTCCTCGCCATTGCTTCCATCTTAATGCTCTCGTTTAGTAGTTGTTGGAAACTACGCTGCATTAGGCCTACAAATTGGGTATGGGGTGTAGAGAGATGGTGTGTTCCACTCCAAGGTGTTCCCCAGGTTTCCTCGCCATTGCTTCGATCTTAATGCTCTCGTTTAGTAGTTGTTGGAAACTACGCTGCATTAGGCCTACAAATTGGGTATGGGGTGTAGAGAGATGGTGTGTTCCACTCCAAGGTGTTCCCCAGGTTTCCTCGCCATTGCTTCGATCTTAATGCTCTCGTTTAGTAGTTGTTGGAAACTACACTGCATTAGGCCTACAAATTGGGTATGGGGTGTAGAGACGGTGTGTTCCACTCCAAGGTGTTCTCCAGGTTGCCTTTCCTGAGCTTCTATCTTCAGGCTCTCGTTTAGTAGTTGTAGGAAACTACACTGCATTAGGCCTACAAAATGGGTATGGGGTGTAGAGAGATGGTGTGTTCCACTCCAAGGTGTTCCCCAGGTTTCCTCGCCATTGCTTCGATCTTAATGCTCTCGTTTAGTAGTTGTTGTAAACTACACTGCATTAGGCCTACAAATTGGGTATGGGGTGTAGAGTGATGGTGTGTTCCACTCCAAGGTGTTCTCCAGGTTGCCTTTCCTGAGCTTCTATCTTCAGGCTCTTGTTAAATAGTGGTTAAATGGAACAACTGCATTTGGCGTACTAGTTGGTTTGGGGCCTACTAACAGTGTCTGCCGCTCCTTGCTGTTCTCCTGGTTTCCTGTCCTGAAATTCCATTTTCAGGCTCTCGTTAAGTAGTTGTTAATGTTAGACTGCATTTGGCCTACTAGTTGGGTTGGGGCCTACTATCGGTGTCTGCCACTCCTTGCTGTTCTCCTCCACTGAACAAAGCTGTGCCGCCTGTTTACTACGGTTGCCAATTTTGAACTGCATTTCGACTACTTACTGATTTGGGCCTACTCTCTGTGTCAGCCTCTCATTCCAGTTGTCCTCCACTGCAATGCCCCCTGGTTAGTCCTGTGTTACCAATTTTGAACTGCATTTAGCCCACTTTATTCTTTGGGCCTATATCTGTGTTTCCTCCTCATCCTGCCCATTGCCCAGCCAGTGATAGATGAGTCTGCTGGTACATTGACCCATAACGCAAAATTCCCCGTGCACGCTACACAGCAAGATTGTGACCCTGCTGAAAGTCAGGTTCCTCTTCCCGCATACCATACCACCTTACACGTGGACAAAGAGGAAGGTGCAGATGAAAGTGCAGGTTCCTTCATCAGGTGTGGGGAGGAATACTAGTTGGCGACGTCACTGGCACAGGGCCTCTCATAGTACGCAAAAGTGTTGCTGCCGGTGGGAGGTGCCCCCGCCGTGCAAACACACCTCTGTACTTTGAGGGGCCCTGTGCCAGTGCCAATGCCAACGAGTGGGCCCCCCCTGCTTGCTCAGGATCTCAGCACTTGCAAAGTTGAAATACTTAC
Organism: Ranitomeya imitator; assembly: GCF_032444005.1. Taxonomy (NCBI): domain Eukaryota; kingdom Metazoa; phylum Chordata; class Amphibia; order Anura; family Dendrobatidae; genus Ranitomeya; species Ranitomeya imitator. The sequence goes on along the minus strand of NC_091282.1, from coordinate 1,200,109,991 downwards.
CTCTCCCTGCTCCACTGCCGTGACGTGTTCCAGATTTCCTGGGCCCACTAATTACTTGAACCAGCCCTACCCCCCACAACTTTAGCCAAATGACCTCCAATTTCAAATGCCTTCCAATTATTATAAGGTAAATTACGATTGACAAGCTTCTGTAACAAGAATGGATGTTTTTGCCATTAAAATGGGCAGTGTAGGTGTTTTCCTGGCCTCCACTCACTGCCGACTATGCTCCCCCATTGACTTGCATTGGGTTTCGTGTTTCGGGCAATACCCGACTTTTCGCGATAATCGGCCGATTCCACTCGACTCGACTTCTAAGATAGTCGTGTTTCGCGAAACACGGCTCGACTCTAAAAAGGTCAAGGTCGCTCAACCCTAATCATCAGGCCTGGCCACCTCCACAGAGCTGGAGGCAACCTCACCCCTGGTCTTACGTGTGCCTTCCATGAAATCAATTGGTTATTTGTATTGCTTCACATTTGATACCAGGCGCTGCAGATCTCTAGCTGCTTTAATGTGCCGCTGATTTTTACCATCAGAACCTTGCTGACCAGTGGCACCAACACAAAATAACACTTCTGTGGGAGGACCTAAACTCTCAGCCCTGGCAGTCCCCTCACTCTGCCGCTGCTTCTCAACTAAGTGATCAGAGGCAATAGCATTCAGAGGCACCGAGATTACTAGAGCCACTGTTCTCTTCAGAGCTAGCAGAACTGCAACCCACTACACCTGAACTTGGCCTTCACATCAATTTGATTAAGGGGAAGATGTGCGGTACGCAGCCATGTACACTATACAGTTGACGAAGCTGTGCAGCTCTGCAACTGAGCAGTTCCAGCCGACACTGAGAACAGCTGATAATGGGGGTGCCGGATGTCTCACCAACCAGGCATTGATAACTTATCCTAAGGATAGGTCATTGATGTTTAAGTCAGACAACCTCTTTAATATTTTGGGATTAACCGTTTTATAGTAATTAACCCATTATATTGATTTGTGAGGGTCTTGGCCCATGGAAACCCTCGAAAAACATGTTTCCACACAAGACAATAAATTTTCTATACTTTATGACCTTTTACTGAGCGAGTTTTGTGCCATCAAGAAAATTCCCATTAATTCTCCATGGAGCTTTTTTTGTCAAATGTTGGATTATCAAAATCTACAAGCAATGAGGGGTCATCAGTAAAAAGCTTGTATATACTGAATATAGTGGTAGTATTAGTATCATAGGAAATATTCAACATGTTAATACTACTGGATGCTGTGTGCGCCAAGTGAGCCTATTCTCCTAGCAATGATAATAAAATAATTGTCAATGTTATTTCTTGGACGGTGTTACAGTCTGGGCTCCTGGCAAAATCCCAAGTGTCTTCCCGCTGAACGTTGTCTTTGACAGATTTCTTCAGCAAACGGTTAAGACAAGTAAACATGTCAGCCATAGAATAAATACTGACTGATAGGAAGCAGGCAGGTAGGAAGGCTCTTACTAAAATACAAAACAGTCACAATGGCAGTATAACTGTGAGGTCCAGAAGATCTGTGCTCAAAGAAGGAACAGAGGACTTAAAAGAGGAACAAAGTTAGGGTCTTTGTTTCTTGCTGCGGGGTTTGGTCTTCTATTCCTAATATGTCAGTCGTTTGCATTATACCATCATGTAGGGCTCATTCCCACTTCTGTTTTTCATGTAGGAGTACCTAAAATAGTGAATTTTTCACGGAATGCAAAATCGTCAGACATGTCTGATTTTGATACGACACTCGGGTGAAATTTAGCAATGCAAGTCTAGGGGTCCCTGAAAATATCTGATGTCCTCCGAATGCTGTTCGTTTTTCATGGACTGCTAGGTAGGAATATATAGAGAAATAATTTTTTTCCTATTTTTTCCAAACTTTTATAATTTGGACCAAATTCTGATGTTAAAAACTGACACACTGATGAAATTCTGCTTTAAAAAAATGATAAAACTCATACCAATATTCTCGTACAAGAAAATTACTGATGTCTGAATTAGCCCTAAGGCGATAAGACTTCTGTTTGATGTGGACAAACCACACAAAGACACAGATCACACGAGTGGTGCTTGAAAGTGACGTTTTCTTGATGTTTTTCGAAATACTCTGTATAATCTCAGCATTGATAGTAACCTAGCCATGCCGTGAGAAGTTGTGCAAACCCATACCATCAGAGATGCAGGAACTGTGCACGGATAACAAGCTGGATGGTCCTCCTCCTCTTGAGTCTGCAAAACACAGTGTCTAAGGTTTCCATAAGGAAATTCAACTTTTGATTCATCCGACCACAGAAAAGTTTTAATTTTTTTCCTTCTGGATTGTGCTGATATATGGCTTCTTCTATACATGAAAGAGCTTCATCTTGTATTTGTCGATTGCAAAGCGAACTGTGTTCACTTACAATGATTTCTGGAAATATTCCTATGCAGTGATTTGCGCAACAAAATTATGCTGTGCCACCTGAGCAGGGGACTAACGACTGCAGTGGCAGTGGTCACAACCGCGACTTGGCTCGTGCAAGTGAGGGGCATGCCGATGCCTGAAAATATTTCAAGAATATCACTGATAGGTATATTTATCCCTAAATTGTTAGGTCTCACTGAAAGGGATTATAAAACTCAGCTTTTATTCTAAAATATGAAAATTACCAAAATGATCATGCTGAACATGGTCCTGTGAACTCGCAGGACCTGTCTGACGGCACCGCGAGCAGGAGAACTTTCTCACACTCGCGGGGCCATCAGGTAGGTAATAGGAGTTCATAGAGAGACACTGTGGGGTTGATGTCACCTTTGTATTGTCCGGTGACATCAAGCCCATGGATTACTAATGGAGAGGTGTCGATAAGACACCTATCCACTACTAATTCTATAGCTGTATGGTAAATAAAGACACAGCCAGAATAAAGTCCTTTATTAGAAATTAGACTAAACAGTTTTCCATTTTATTTAAAAAATAACCTTTAATTTTGTATTTCATTTTGGGTTATTTTTATATTTTAGAATAAAAGCTGAGTTTTATTATCCCTTTCAGTGAGTCCTAGCAAATTCGTTAGCTGGATGTGGTTCGAGGCGAAAAAAAAGCTGTGAGTGACTACAATTTTATTTTCTTTAAAAGATTTGTCATTGTTTTTTACAGTTGTTTTAGTCCTCCTAGGGGACTTGAACCAGCAATTGTATGTATAACATACTTCAATACTGTAGCATATTGTAGTAATACAGTGTATTGTACCACTTTGTAGGTATGCAAACGTGGGGACCCCCTAACTGTCATGCCAATGTCTTCAGCAGAAGGGAAATCACATTGTGAGGGGGACTGCTGGACACCACAAGGGACGCTGTACCTATTTTCAATCACATTGTGAGGGGACTGCTGGACACCACAAGGGACGCCGTACCTATTTTCAATCACATTGTGAGGGGGACTGCTGGACACCGCAAGGGACACCGTACCCATTTTCCAAACTCTTCAATACTTTTGTCACAATTGACTTTGGCTTCCAAATGGTTAAACTGCTACAATCTGAGCTAGTTAGTTTTTGGTGCTGGCTGTATAACACAGCCGATACCTGTGCTGTATGGAGCAGGCTCAGCTCCTGAACCTGCTATATACTAGCAGTGCACACTAGACATGAGCAGATCAATCCGCGGAGGATCAAAATAAAGTAGAATTTCTTGAAATCTGCAGTTTCATGCGAATTCAAACACTTTGAGAATTAATTTGTGGTTTGCAAAAAAACCTTCCCCGGCACCATTTCCCACAGTGTAAGTTCTTATAATTGATGTGGTCCTATCTCTCTTCTTCTCTCCTGTATAGTGTTAGCTCTTATGGTAGGGCAGCATCTTCTCTCTTTCATATAGAGGTCAGCAGGGTTTTTTTTGCTATCTCCTCTCCCCCATTTGTATTTTCCAACTAATTAAAAGTTTACCAGTAAAGATATTTGGGAAAATTTAGGTAAAATTTGACGAATCGGGCGAATTTGAATTTTAACTGATCCTGTCATCTCCAGTGCAATCATCCGATGTCTCCCTTGGAAATCTGGACTCAGCCATGAGCACATCATTTTTTAATTCATACCATTGCCAAGCTTGCCATACAGAATAGGCATAAATATCTCTTTGAGCAGTTTGATACTGTAATAGTAGCGGAGTATTGTTTTACATTGGGCAATAAGGATTTAATAGTTTTTCTCCTGAACAATGACCTTGGTATTTGTACAGTGAAATACTCGGAGCTGGGTAATGGTGCCAGATACTGTGCCAAAGTAACTAATTGTTTAGTCCCAGGCTGGTAGAAAACTAATTATACAGAGCCTAATTGTTTTCTGAGCTGTATGCATTTCATACACAAATTTTGCATTGTTTTTTAGGATAGACAAACTCCTTATGCTGGTGACAGAAGTATGTGAATTTGCATTTTACTCTAAACTATGAATGTGAGGCAATAAATATTACATTTTATATCCCAGGTAATATTATATGTAATTGGCGTGCCACTGTCACTTTATCAGGGACAGACAGGTGCATCTCACAAAATTAGAATATCATCAAATTTTAATTTATTTCAGTTCTTTAATGCAAAAAATGAAACTCATATATTATATAGAATCATTACAAATAGAGTGATGTATTTCAAATGTTTATTTCTGCTAATGCTGATGATTATGGCATACAGACAATGAAAACCCAAAAGTCATTATCTCGGTAAATTAGAATACTTTATAACACCGGCTTGAAAAATTATTCCCCCCCCCCCCTCTTGTACCATGCTCCCAGTCCTCTTTAGTTCTGTTACCTTCATCACTAGCAAGTTCTCGGGTTTCTCGTCTTATCTGATAACGCCTTCTTGAAGGGCTCTCAGTCTCTCCAGTAACTCTCTTTAGGATCTGGCCATTCCTCACTTCAGTCTCTTCTAGTTGTGGATCACCCCTTGGCAGCATTACTTCTCATTTTCCAAACTCTAACTTCTATCTGACTAGCTATCAGAAGTAGTCTGCTTTCCCTGGCACTAGCCCTCCCACTGTGGGCTAGCCCTCACTCTTCACACTCACTTACCCTGCTGTCTGTTGCTGGGCAGAACTTCCCTACAAAGCAATATACTAACAGTACTTATACTACACCTTACACTATCATATCCTGCATTGCTATACAACATGCAAGTCACTATATATATAAAAGAAGCATAACATTACTCATACTTGGTAACATTGGGATTGGTGGTTTCAGGGGTAGAAAATAGTCAGTACAGTCCACCACTGTTACAAATCGTTTATAGGACTTTCAGAAATATTGAAACAATGTACTTGCTCCGTTATTACTCAAATAGGGGACTCCTGAAATCCATTCTTGGGATCAAAGGAGGTCTCAGTGGTCAAACCCCCTAGCAAGCCTATTACCTGTTGTATGAATTGGTGTTTAGTTTTTGCCAATATCTTTAACTTTCTCAGCAACACCCTCCACACATGTACAGCAGAAGGGCACCATCGATATTTATATGGAATGGGCTGAAGAGCTGCATTATACTGGCACTCCAGAGTTACTGCTGTGAGTGAAGTGCTCTGATCACAACACTTTCACCCTTTACATGCCTTTGTCAATTGAAACAGTGGCATTTATGAGATTAGGAATGGAAGTGTCGCTTCCGACACCGTTTAGCCTCCACCCTTCCATATCCCTGTGAAGTAATTTCTGGGGTTGACCATGGGTTGTGATGGCAATTATGGTCCTGCTAAAGGCCTTCACGTCTACACCTGGACATCATAGGAAAAGAGTACCATATATACTCGTGTATAAGCTGAGATTTTCAGCACATTTTTTTGTGCTGAAAAAACCCCGCTCGTCTTACACAAAAGTCATTGTCCAGAAAGCCAGTGGGGAAGGGGGAGCAGCGGAGCAGCAGCAGGAGCTAGCAGCTGTGATATCATACTCATCCTTTTCGCATGGTCACTGCACGTCCTTGAATCTCTGTTGTCCTGGCGCGTCAGCTCTTCCTGTGCTCCGAGGTCACGTGGTACCACTCATTAAGGTAATGAATATGCATGCGTCTCCACTCTCATAGGTGTGGAGCGCATATTCATTACCTTAATGAGTGGTACCACGTGACCTCTGAGCACAGGAAGAGCTGCTGCGCTGGGACAACGGAGATTCAGGGATGTGCAGCGACTGCGCGAGGAGGTGAGTATGATGAGGAGGATGGGGGATGATGCCGAGCCATACATACAATGGGGAGGATGGGGGAGGATGCTGAGCCATGCATTCATGAGATAGGAGAGGGAAGGATGCCGAGCTATGCATGCAAGGGGGAGGACGCCGAGCCATGCATTCAAGGGGGAGGATGGGGAATGACACCGAGCCATGCGTACAAGGGGGAGGACACCGAGCCATGCATACAGGGGGAGGACGCTAAGCCATGCATTCAAGGGGGAGGACACAGAGTCATGCATTCAAGGGGAGGATGCTGAGCCATGCATACAGGGGGAGGACGCTAAGCCATGCTTTCAAGGGGAAGGACACAGAGTCATGCATTCAAGGGGGAGGACGCTGAGCCTTGCATACAAGGGGAGGATGGGGGAGGACGCTGAGTCATGCTTACAAGGGGGAGGACGCTGAGCCATGCATTCAAGGGGAAGGACAGGGGAGGACACCGAGTCATGCCTTCAAGGGGCAGGATGAGGGAGGACGCTGAGCCATGCATACAAGGAGAGGACGGGGAGGACGCCGAGCCATGCGTACAAGGGGAAGGATGCTGAGCCACGTGTACAAGGAGCAGGACGCCAAGCCATGCATACGAGGAGGAGGACGCTGAGCCATGCATACAAGGTGGAGGATGGGGGAGGACACCGAGCCATGTATACAACTAGGAGACCGGGGGAGCCACACATAGCAGGAAAGGAATGAGGGGACAATGCATAGCCGGCTTATGCTCGAATTAATAAGCTTACCCAGTTTTCAGTGGCAAAACTAGGTGCCTCAGCTTATACTCAGGTTGTCTTATATTCAAGTATATGCAGTAATTATACAACAGACTGGAAACAACAACACAGGTGACCAAGCAATCAAAGGTTGAAGTTCCAAGAAAAGCTGTAAAAAAAAATGAAATAACGAATATACAGTATATACTCGAGTATAAGCCAAGATTTTCAGCACAAGTTTTTAGCCTAAAAGTGCCCCTCTCGGCTGACACTCGAGTCAATGCCCCAGGGGGCTGGCGGGGGAGGGGGAGCGGCAGGAATGGCAGCTATCACATCCTGCTCACCTCCTCCCGGTGCGGTCTCTGCACGTCCCTGCTTCTCCGATGGTCTCCGGCGCCTTTAGCTCTTCCTGTATTCAGCGGTCACGTGGTACCGCTCATTAAAGTAATGAATATGAATGCGACTCCACTCCCTTAGGTGGAGCGCATATTCATTACTTTCATGTGCAGTGCCATGTGACTACTGAACACAGGAACAAGCTGCCGGCGTGTGCTGGAGACCATTGGAGAAGCGGGGACATACAGAGATACCAGAGGGGGTGAGTATGACGAGGGAGGGTGAGCCGTGCGATATTCACCTGTCCCTGTTCCACCGCCAAGCTGTGTCTTACACATCCTCTGGCTGAAACGTTCAGGTCAGAGGGCACGATGACGTAGTTAGTGCACGTCCTCTGCCTGAACAGTCACTGTAGAGACCCGGAAGACACGGCGGAGCACAGTGGTGGAAGGTGGACTGGGGACAGGTGGATATTGCAAGTGCCAGTGTCCTGAGCCAGCGGTGACTCCGGCACCTGATTCCCATAGTGCGCCGGTGTCCCCACCTGCTCAGGCCGCAGCCACTCGGTGCCCAGCGATGAGAGAGGAGTATGTCTTTTTTTTTTTTAATTCGCAGCAGCAGCATATGGGGCATATTATTCTATGGAGCATCTTATGGGGCCATGAACCTTTGTGAAGCAGCATATGGGGCATATTATTCTATGGAGCATCTTATGGGGCCATGAACCTTTGTGAAGCTGCATATGGGGCATAATATTCTATGGAGCATCTTATGGGGCCATGAACCTTTGTGCAGCATTATATGGGGCATAGTATTCTGTGGAGCATCTTAAGTAGAGTTGAGCGACCTTGACCTTTTTAGAGTCGAGCCGGGTTTTGCGAAACCCGACTATGTCCAAAGTCGGGTCGAGTGAAATCGGCCGATTATGACGTAAAGTCGGGATCGACCGAAACACGAAACCCAATGCAAGTCAATGGGGCAGCATAGTCGGCAGTGAGTGGGGGCCAGGAAAACACCTAGAGTGCCCATTTTAATGTCAAAACCATCCATTCTTCTTAATGAAGCTTGTCAAGCGTAATTTACCTTATAATAATTGGAAGGCATTTGAAATTGGGGGTCATTTGGCTAAAGTTGTGGGGGGTAGGGCTGGTTCAAGTAATTAGTGGGCCCAGGAAATCTGGACCACGTCACGGCAGTGGAGCAGGGAGAGGTAAGTATTTCAACTTTGCAAGTGCTGTGAACCTGAGCAAGCAGGGGGGGCCCACTCGTTGGCATTGGCACTGGCACAGGGCCCCTCAAAGTACAGCGGTGTGTTTGCACGGCGGGGGCGCCTCCCACCGGCAGCAACACTTTTGCGTACTATGAGAGGCCCTGTGCCAGTGACGTCGCCAACTAGTATTCCTCCCCCCACCTGATGAAGGAACCTGCACTTTCATCTGCACCTTCCTCTTTGTCCCCGTGTAAGGTGGTATGGTATGCGGGAAGAGCAACCTGACTTTCAGCAGGGTCACAATGTTGTTGTGTAGCGTGCACGGGGAATGTTGCGTTATGGGTCAATGTACCAGCAGACTCATCTATCACTGGCTGGGCAATGGGCACGATGAAGTGGAAACACAGATATAGGCCCAAAGAAGAAAGTGGGCTAAATGCAGTTCAAAATTGGTAACACAGGAATAACCAGGGGGCATTGCAGTGGAGGACAACTGGAATGAGAGGCTGACACAGAGAGTAGGGCCAAATCAGTAAGTAGTCGAAATGCAGTTCAAAATTGGCAACCGTAGTAAACAGGCGGCACAGCTTTGTTCAGTGGAGGAGAACAGCAAGGAGTGGCAGACACCGATAGTAGGCCCCAAACCAACTAGTACGCCAAATGCAGTTGTTCCATTTAACCACAATTTAATGAGAGCCTGAAGATAGAAGCTCAGGAAAGGCAACCTGGGGAACACCTTGGAGTGTAACACACCATCTCTCTCCACCCCATACCCATTTTGTATGGCCTAATGCAGTGTACTTTTCTACAACTACTAAACGAGAGTCGGAAGACCGAAGCAATGGCAAGGAAACCTGGGGAACACCTTAGAGTGTAACACACCCTCTCTCTACACCCCATACCCAATTTGAAGGTCTAATGCAGTGTAGTTTCCAAGAACTACTAAACGAGAGCCGGAAGATCGAAGCTCAGGAAAGGCAACCTGGGGAACACCTTGGAGTGTAACACACCCTCTCGCTACACCCCATACCCAATTTGAAGGCCTAATGCAGCGTAGTTTCCAACAACTACTAAACGAAAGCCGGAAGATCGAAGCTCAGGAAAGGCAACCTGGGGAACACCTTGGAGTGTAACAAACCCTCTCTCTACACCCCATACCCAATTTGTAGGCCTAATGCAGCGTAGTTTCCGACAACTACTAAACGAGAGCCGGAATATCGAAGCTCAGGAAAGGCAACCTGGGGAACACCTTGGAGTGTAACACACCCTCTCTCTACACCCCATACCCAATTTGTAGGCCTAATGCAGCGTAGTTTCCGATAACTACTAAACGAGAGCCGGAATATCGAAGCTCAGGAAAGGCAACCTGGGGAACACCTTGGAGTGTAACACACCCTCTCTCTACACCCCATACCCAATTTGAAGGCCTAATGCAGTGTAGTTTCCAAGAACTACTAAACGAGAGCCGGAAGATCGAAGCTCAGGAAAGGCAACCTGGGGAACACCTTGGAGTGGAACACACCATCTCTCTACACCCCATACCCAATTTGAAGGCCTAATGCAGCGTAGTATCCAACAACTACTAAACGAGAGCCGGTAGATCGAAGCTCAGGAAAGGCAACCTGGGGAACACCTTGGAGTGTAACACAACGTCTCTCTACACCACGGAAGGGATGATTCTTAGGAAGGAAGGCTGTTGGAAATAAGCATTGCGCGTCCGAGGGTGATTAGATTCTTATTAGGTATATACTCACCCTCGGACGCGCCCTGCTTCTTTATTTGGAATGAATGTTTATTTGCAATGTGGTGTTGACTTTCTCTATTATTTTGGTAATTAATGATTTTATTATTTTCATTATTTTGCATCTTCTCGGCAATAATATAAAGAAGACGCGACAGGACAACACTCGGTGGATGCCATATGTGTGTTTTCAATTTAAAAAACCTTTCAGTTAACTACTTGCAGGAGAAAGTAATTGTAGCTGGTGGCCATTTTTAGTACTGTACCAGATTTTAGCTGTTTGTTTGTTTTTAATGTCAAAATGTCTGCATTTGATATCTCACCAGTATTTTCTTTTTTATAAGCAAAATCCTTTTTTTTTTATTTTATGATGTTGGTTCAAGGGGTACACGGGCAGCAGTAGACAGGTCAGTGGAGGCCTAGTGGAAGGAGGGACCGCAGACAGGCTTCGAAGCCCTAACATAATAAATTGGGCTGCCTGTAGGCAATTTAAAATTGGTTCCAGGGGAACACGGGCAGCAGTAGACAGGTCAGTGGAGGCCTAGAGGAAGGAGGGACCGCAGATGCGCCAATGTTTCCCCCATACCAAATTTGTAGGCCTAATGCAGTGTAGTTTCCAACAACTACTAAACGAGAGCCGGAATTTCGAAGCTCAGGAAAGGCAACCTGGGGAACACCTTGGAGTGTAACACACCCTCTCTCTACACCCCATACCCAAATTGAAGGCCTAATGCAGTGTAGTTTCCAACAACTACTAAACGAGAGCCGGAATATCGAAGCTCAGGAAAGGCAACCTGGGGAACACCTTGGAGTGTAACACACCCTCTCTCTACACCCCATACCCAATTTGAAGGCCTAATGCAGTGTAGTTTCCAAGAACTACTAAACGAGAGCCGGAAGATCGAAGCTCAGGAAAGGCAACCTGGGGAACACCTTGGAGTGTAACACAACGTCTCTCTACACGACGGAAGGGCTGATTCTTAGGAAGGAAGGCTGTTGGAAATAAGCATTGCGCGTCCGAGGGTGATTAGATTCTTATTAGGTATATACTCACCCTCGGACGCGCCCTGCTTCTTTATTTGGAATGAATGTTTATTTGCAATGTGGTGTTGACTTTCTCTATTATTTTGGTAATTAATGATTTTATTATTTTCATTATTTTGCATCTTCTCGGCAATAATATAAAGAAGACGCGACAGGACAACACTCGGTGGATGCCATATGTGTGTTTTCAATTTAAAAAAACTTTCAGTTAACTACTTGCAGGAGAAAGTAATTGTAGCTGGTGGCCATTTTTAGTACTGTACCAGATTTTAGTTGTGTGTTTGTTTTTAATGTTAAAATGTCTGCATTTGATATCTCACCAGTATTTTCTTTTTTATAAGCAAAATACTTATTTTTATATTTTCTGATGTTGGTTCCAGGGGTACACGGCCAGCAGTGCCCTGGTCAGTGTAGTAGTAGTTGAAAGAATGGACCGCAGACAGGCATCGAAGGCCTAAAATAAAAACACATGGCTGTAGGCAATTTTAAATTGGTTCCAGGGGTACACGGACAGCAGTGGTGTGGTCAGTGGAGGCCTAGTGGAAGGAGTGACCGCAGACAGGCATCGAAGGCCTAAAATAATAACACATGGCTGTAGGCAATTTTAAATTGGTTCCAGGGGTACACGGGCAGCAGTGACCTGGTCAGTGTAGTAGTAGTTGAAAGAATGGACCGCAGACAGGCATCGAAGGCCTAAAATAAAAAAATTGGGCTGGCTGTAGGCAATTTTAAATTGGTTCCAGGGGTACACGGGCAGCAGTGGTGTGGTCAGTGGAGGCCTAGTGGAAGGAGTGACCGCAGACAGGCATCGAAGGCCTAAAATAATAACACATGGCTGTAGGCAATTTTAAATTGGTTCCAGGGGTACACGGACAGCAGTGGTGTGGTCAGTGGAGGCCTAGTGGAAGGAGTGACCGCAGACAGGCATCGAAGGCCTAAAATAATAACACATGGCTGTAGGCAATTTTAAATTGGTTCCAGGGGTACACGGGCAGCAGTGACCTGGTCAGTGTAGTAGTAGTTGAAAGAATGGACCGCAGACAGGCATCGAAGGCCTAAAATAAAAAAATTGGGCTGGCTGTAGGCAATTTTAAATTGGTTCCAGGGGTACACGGACAGCAGTGGTGTGCTCAGTGGAGGCCTAGTGGAAGGAGTGACCGCAGACAGGCATCGAAGGCCTAAAATAATAACACATGGCTGTAGGCAATTTTAAATTGGTTCCAGGGGTACACGGACAGCAGTGGTGTGGTCAGTGGAGGCCTAGTGGAAGGAGTGACCGCAGACAGGCATCGAAGGCCTAAAATAAAAACACATGGCTGTAGGCAATTTTAAATTGGTTCCAGGGGTACACGGACAGCAGTGGTGTGGTCAGTGGAGGCCTAGTGGAAGGAGTGACCGCAGACAGGCTTCCAAGGCCTAACATAACAAACTTGGGCTGGCTGTAGGCACTTTTAAATTGGTTCCAGGGGTACACGGGCAGCAGTGGTCTGGTCAGTGGAAGTCTAGTGGAAGGAGTGACCGCAGACAGGCTTCGAAGACCTAACATAACAAAATTGGGCTGGCTGTAGGCACTTTAAATTGGTTCCAGGGGTACATGGGCAGCAGTGTATGGTCAGTGGAAGTCTAGTGGAAGGAGTGACGGCAGACAGTCTTCGAAGGCCTAACATAACAAAATTGGGCTGACTGTAGGCACTTTTAAATTGGTTCCAGGGTAACACGGCCAGCAGTGCCCTGGTCAGTGTAGTAGTAGTTGAAAGAATGGACCGCAGACAGGCATCGAAGGCCTAAAATAAAAACACATGGCTGTAGGCAATTTTAAATTGGTTCCAGGGGTACACGGACAGCAGTGGTGTGGTCAGTGGAGGCCTAGTGGAAGGAGTGACCGCAGACAGGCATCGAAGGCCTAAAATAATAACACATGGCTGTAGGCAATTTTAAATTGGTTCCAGGGGTACACGGACAGCAGTGGTGTGGTCAGTGGAGGCCTAGTGGAAGGAGTGACCGCAGACAGGCTTCCAAGGCCTAACATAACAAAATTGGGCTGACTGTAGGCACTTTTAAATTGGTTCCAGGGTAACACGGCCAGCAGTGCCCTGGTCAGTGTAGTAGTAGTTGAAAGAATGGACCGCAGACAGGCATCGAAGGCCTAAAATAATAACACATGGCTGTAGGCAATTTTAAATTGGTTCCAGGGGTACACGGACAGCAGTGGTGTGGTCAGTGGAGGCCTAGTGGAAGGAGTGACCGCAGACAGGCTTCCAAGGCCTAACATAACAAAATTGGGCTGACTGTAGGCACTTTTAAATTGGTTCCAGGGTAACACGGCCAGCAGTGCCCTGGTCAGTGTAGTAGTAGTTGAAAGAATGGACCGCAGACAGGCATCGAAGGCCTAAAATAAAAACACATGGCTGTAGGCAATTTTAAATTGGTTCCAGGGGTACACGGACAGCAGTGGTGTGGTCAGTGGAGGCCTAGTGGAAGGAGTGACCGCAGACAGGCATCGAAGGCCTAAAATAATAACACATGGCTGTAGGCAATTTTAAATTGGTTCCAGGGGTACACGGGCAGCAGTGACCTGGTCAGTGTAGTAGTAGTTGAAAGAATGGACCGCAGACAGGCATCGAAGGCCTAAAATAAAAAAATTGGGCTGGCTGTAGGCAATTTTAAATTGGTTCCAGGGGTACACGGGCAGCAGTGGTGTGGTCAGTGGAGGCCTAGTGGAAGGAGTGACCGCAGACAGGCATCGAAGGCCTAAAATAATAACACATGGCTGTAGGCAATTTTAAATTGGTTCCAGGGGTACACGGGCAGCAGTGACCTGGTCAGTGTAGTAGTAGTTGAAAGAATGGACCGCAGACAGGCATCGAAGGCCTAAAATAAAAAAATTGGGCTGGCTGTAGGCAATTTTAAATTGGTTCCAGGGGTACACGGACAGCAGTGGTGTGGTCAGTGGAGGCCTAGTGGAATTAGTGACCGCAGACAGGCATCGAAGGCCTAAAATAATAACACATGGCTGTAGGCAATTTTAAATTGGTTCCAGGGGTACACGGACAGCAGTGGTGTGGTCAGTGGAGGCCTAGTGGAAGGAGTGACCGCAGACAGGCTTCCAAGGCCTAACATAACAAACTTGGGCTGGCTGTAGGCACTTTTAAATTGGTTCCAGGGGTACACGGGCAGCAGTGGTCTGGTCAGTGGAAGTCTAGTGGAAGGAGTGACCGCAGACAGGCTTCCAAGGCCTAACATAACAAAATTGGGCTGGCTGTAGGCACTTTAAATTGGTTCCAGGGGTACATGGGCAGCAGTGTATGGTCAGTGGAAGTCTAGTGGAAGGAGTGACGGCAGACAGTCTTCGAAGGCCTAACATAACAAAATTGGGCTGACTGTAGGCACTTTTAAATTGGTTCCAGGGTAACACGGCCAGCAGTGGCCTGGTCAGTGTAGTAGTTGTAGAAAGAAGGGACCGCAGACAGGCTTCGAAGGCCTAACATAACAAAAATGTCAAAACAATGGTATTGTCAGTGCCAGGCATTGAAGGATGTCAGCGCCTAGACTACACATTGGTGAAGCTGTGAGAGATAATTTTGCTAGTGGTAGAGCACTGTTTGAGCTGGGGGGGGGAACTGTCTTGTGGCCGGCGTTACAGGCACAGGGCCCCTCATATTACAACGGTGTGTCTGACGTTGGGTGCGCACCACCACCGCCAGAGACACTTTATTGTACTATGAGGGACCCAGTGGCAGTGCCGTCGACCAAAAGCGGCCACACCCACCTCTTCAGACAAACAGCACTCTCAAGGGTCCAAGCGCAAAGTGGCGATAGCACGGCCCCGTGTGGGGAGTTTGGCCATTTCGTGAGGTGGAAACATGTCGTATGCTGGACAATCAGGTGAAGAAAATTACGAGATTGGAAAAGTCATTCAGAATAGTCCACAGGCAAGACCTTTTCATAGGAAAGCTAGGTGTCAGCCGGGCAGGGTGGGGCAAAAGATTTTGAAATCCAGTTGTGGTTCATTTTAATGAAGGTTAGATCATCTACATTTTGGGTAGCCAGACGAGTCCTTTTTTCTGTTAGTATTGAACCTGCAGCACTGAATACTCTTTCTGATAGGACACTAGCTGCCGGGCAAGCAAGCTCCTGCAATGCATATTCTGCCAATTCTGGCCAGGTGTCTAATTTGGATGCCCAGTAATCAAATGGGAATGACGGTTGAGGGAGAACGTCGATAAGGGATGAAAAATAGTTTGTAACCATACTGGACAAATGTTGTCTCCTGTCACTTTGAATTGATGCTGCAGTACCTGTCCTGTCTGCGGTCATAGAAAAATCACTCCACAACCTGGTCAGAAAACCCCTCTGGCCAACGCCACTTCTGATTTCTGCCCCTCTAACACCTCTGGTCTGCTGGCCCCTGGAGCTCGTGTGAGAACGATCACGGGCGCTGTGTGCAGGGAATGCCAGAAGCAAACGGTCAACAAGAGTTGATTGTTTTGTTGCTAATATTAGTTCCAAGTTCTCATGTGGCATAATATTTTGCAATTTGCCTTTATAGCGAGGATCAAGGAGGCAGGCCAACCAGTAATCGTCATCGTTCATCATTTTTGTAATGCGTGTGTCCCTTTTGAGGATACGCAAGGCATAATCCGCCATGTGGGCCAAAGTTCCCGTTGTCAAATCTGCGGTTGTGCTTGGTTGAGGGGCAGTTGCAGGCAAATCTACGTCACTTGTGTCCCTCAAAAAACCAGAACCCGGCCTTGCCACGCCACCAATTTCCCGTGCCCCCGGGAAAGCTTCCTCATTAAAAATATACTCATCCCCATCATCCTCCTCATCCTCCACCTCCTCTTCGCCCGGTACCTCGTCATGTACACTGCCCTGACCAGACAATCGCTGACTGTCATCAAGGCTTTCCTCTTCCTCTGGTGCAGACGCCTGATCCTTTATGTGCGTCAAACTTTGCATCAGCAGACGCATTAGGGGGATGCTCATGCTTATTATGGCGTTGTCTGCACTAACCAGCCGTGTGCATTCCTCAAAACACTGAAGGACTTGACACATGTCTTGAATCTTCGACCACTGCACACCTGACAACTCCATGTCTGCCATCCTACTGCCTGCCCGTGTATGTGTATCCTCCCACAAAAACATAACAGCCCGCCTCTGTTCGCACAGTCTCTGAAGCATGTGCAGTGTTGAGTTCCACCTTGTTGCAACGTCTATGATTAGGCGATGCTGGGGAAGGTTCAAAGAACGCTGATAGGTCTGCATACGGCTGGAGTGTACAGGCGAACGGCGGATATGTGCGCAAAGTCCACGCACTTTGAGGAGCAGGTCGGATAACCCCGGATAACTTTTCAGGAAGCACTGCACCACCAGGTTTAAGGTGTGAGCCAGGCAAGGAATGTGTTTCAGTTGGGAAAGGGAGATGGCAGCCATGAAATTCCTTCCGTTATCACTCACTACCTTGCCTGCCTCAAGATCTACAGTGCCCAGCCACGACTGCGTTTCTTGCTGCAAGAACTCGGACAGAACTTCCGCGGTGTGTCTATTGTCGCCCAAACACTTCATAGCCAATACAGCCTGCTGACGTATGCCAGTAGCTGCCCCATAATGGGAGACCTGGTGTGCAACAGTGGCAGGTGCGGATGGAGTGTTTGTGCGACTGCGGTCTGTGGACGAGCTCTTGCTTCTGCAGGAGGACGAGGAGGAGGAGGAGGAGGGGGTGCGAACGGCTACAGACAACTGTTTACTAGACCGTGGGCTAGGCAGAACTGTCCCAAACTTGCTGTCCCCTGTGGACCCTGAATCCACCACATTTACCCAGTGTGCCGTGATGGACACGTAACGTCCCTGGCCATGCCTACTGGTCCATGCATCTGTTGTCAGGTGCACCTTTGTGCTCACAGATTGCCTGAGTGCATGGACGATGCGCTCTTTAACATGCTGGTGGAGGGCTGGGATGGCTTTTCTGGAAAAAAAGTGTCGACTGGGTAGCTCGTAGCGTGGTACAGCGTAGTCCATCAGGTCTTTGAAAGCTTCGCTTTCAACTAACCGGTAGGGCATCATCTCTAACGAGATTAGTCTAGCTATGTGGGCGTTCAAACCCTGTGTACACGGATGCGAGGCTAAGTATTTCCTTTTTCTAACCATAGTCTCATGTAGGGTGAGCTGGACTGGAGAGCTGGAGATCGTGGAACTAGCGGGGGTGCCGGTGGACATGGCAGACTGAGAGACGGTGGGAGATGGTATTGTTGCCGCCGGTGCCCTAGATGCAGTGTTTCCTACTACGAAACTGGTGATTCCCTGACCCTGACTGCTTTGGCCTGGCAAAGATACCTGCACAGATACAGCAGGTGGTGCGCTAAATGGTGGTCCTACACTGCCGGAAGGGATGTTGCGTTGATGACTAGCTTCATTGGCCGAGGGTGCAACAACCTTAAGGGACGTTTGGTAGTTAGTCCAAGCTTTCAAATGCATGGTGGTTAAATGTCTATGCATGCAACTAGTATTGAGACTTTTCAGATTCTGACCTCTGCTTAAGGAAGTAGAACATTTTTGACAGATGACTTTGCGCTGATCAATTGGATGTTGTTTAAAAAAATGCCAGACTGCACTCTTTCTAGCATCGGATACCTTTTCAGGCATTGCAGACTGAGCTTTAACCGGATGGCCACGCTGTCCTCCACCAGGTTTTGGCTTTGCCACGCGTTTTGGGCAAGATACGGGCCCGGCAGATGGAACCTGTGGCGATGTTGATGCCTGCTGCGGCCCCTCCTCCTCCTCTGCTTCAGAACTGCTGCCGCCTGCACCCTGTTCCCCCAATGGCTGCCAATCGGGGTCAAGAACTGGGTCATCTAATAACTCTTCTTGTACCTCCTGCGCAACTTCGTCTGTGTCACCGTGTCGTTCGGTGGTATAGCGTTCGTGATGGGGCAACATAGTCTCATCAGGGTCTGATTCTTGATCAGCACCCTGCGAGGGCAATGTTGTGGTCTGAGTCAAAGGACCAGCATAGTAGTCTGGCTGTGGCTGTGCGTCAGTGCACTCCATGTCAGATTCAATTTGTAATGGGCATGGACTGTTAACTGCTTCACTTTCTAAGCCAGGGACGGTATGTGTAAAGAGCTCCATGGAGTAACCCGTTGTGTCGCCTGCTGCATTCTTCTCTGTTGTTGTTTTTGCTGAAGAGGACAAGGAAGTGACTTGTCCCTGACCGTGAACATCCACTAACGACGCGCTGCTTTTACTTTTACCAGTTTCACGAGATGAGGCAAAAGAGCTAGAGGCTGAGTCAGCAAGATAAGCCAAAACTTGCTCTTGCTGCTCCGGCTTTAAAAGCGGTTTTCCTAATCCCAGAAAAGGGAGCGTTCGAGGCCTTGTGTAGCCGGACGACGAACCTGGCTCCACAGCTCCAGACTTAGGTGCAATATTTTTTCCCCCACGACCACCTGATGCTCCACCACTACCACTACCCTCATTACCAGCTGACAATGAACGCCCCCGGCCACGACCTCTTCCACTAGACTTCCTCATTGTTTTAAAAACGTAACCAAACTAACGTTATTTGTTGCAGTCACACAACTTACACGGTGAGCTATAACTTCAGTATGATTTAGCTACCCCTTTACAGGTTGGTGAGACCACAGCGAAAATCAGGCCCAATGTTACACACTCTTTTTTTGGTGGCTGCAAATTAGAGAGATGCCCCACACGCAGGACTGTCACTGAAGCACAAATGTTAATATTAATGTCACACTATTATTTTTTTTTTATTTTTATTTTTTTCAGGAACACTTTAGAAACCCCCCCAAAAAAAAAAAAAAGATTTTTGCAGGGAGAATTTAGAAAACAAATGTAACAAACTATATGCTTTCTATGGGCCACTGAGTGAGAGATGACGCACACAGGAATCAGGAGTGGCACACAAGCCCAGAGGCCAATATTTTTCTACCAATGATTGATGGAGTTATTTTCTCTGGTAGATTTTGGAACCCAAATCAAGGAAAAAAAATGTAGGCTTTCTATGGACCACAATTGGAGAGAGAGAGAGAGAGAGAGAGAGATGGCACACCCAGGAGTCAAGACTGGCACACAAGCAGAAAGGCCAATATTAATCTCCCACTGTTTTTTTTTTTTTTTTTTTTTTTTTTTTTTTTTCAGGGAGACTTTAGAAAAAAAAATAATAAAAAAAATATGATTTTATCAGGAAGAATTTAGAAACCAAATAAAATAAAATGATTTTTTCAGGGAGAATTTATAAAACAAATAAAAACAAAAATAGGCGTTCTATGGCCCACTGACTGAGAGATGACGCACACAGGAGTCAGGAGTGGCACACAAACCCAGAGGCCAATATTTTTCTACCAATGATTGATGTAGTTATTTTCTCTGGTAGATTTTAGAACCCAAATCAAGGAAAAAAAATATAGGCTTTCTATGGACCACAATTGGAGAGAGAGAGAGAGAGAGAGAGAGAGAGAGAGAGAGAGAGAGATGGCACACCCAGGAGTCAAGACTGGCACACAAGCAGAAAGGCCAATATTAATCTCCCACTGTTTTTTTTGGTTGTTTTTTTTTTTTTTTTTTCAGGGAGACTTTAGAAAAAAAAATAATAAAAAAAATATGATTTTATCAGGAAGAATTTAGAAACCAAATAAAATAAAATGATTTTTTCTGGGAGAATTTATAAAACAAATAAAACCAAAAATAGGCGTTCTATGGCCCACTGACTGAGAGATGACGCACCCAGGAGTCAAGACTGGCACACAAGCAGAAAGGCCAATATTAATCTCCCACTGTTTTTTTTTTTTTTTTTCAGGGAGACTTTAGAAAAAAAAATAATAAAAAAAATGTGATTTTATCAGGAAGAATTTAGAAACCAAATAAAATAAAATGATTTTTTCAGGGAGAATTTAGAAAACAAATAAAACCAAAAATAGGCGTTCTATGGCCCACTGACTGAGAGATGACGCACCCAGGAGTCAAGACTGGCACACAAGCAGAAAGGCCAATATTAATCTCCCACTGTTTTTTTTTTTTTTTTTCAGGGAGACTTTAGAAAAAAAAATAATAAAAAAAATGTGATTTTATCAGGAAGAATTTAGAAACCAAATAAAATAAAATGATTTTTTCAGGGAGAATTTAGAAAACAAATAAAACCAAAAATAGGCGTTCTATGGCCCACTGACTGAGAGATGACGCACCCAGGAGTCAAGACTGGCACACAAGCAGAAAGGCCAATATTAATCTCCCACTGTTTTTTTTTTTTTTTTTCAGGGAGACTTTAGAAAAAAAAATAATAAAAAAAATGTGATTTTATCAGGAAGAATTTAGAAACCAAATAAAATAAAATGATTTTTTCAGGGAGAATTTAGAAAACAAATAAAACCAAAAATAGGCGTTCTATGGCCCACTGACTGAGAGAGAGAGAGAGAGAGATGGAACGCTTAGTACTGGCACACAAGCCCAAAGGGCAATATTAATCTCCCTTTTTTTTTCCAGGGAGAATTTCTAAAACCCAAAAAAAAAAAAAAATAGGCTTTCTATGGCCCACTATTTGTGAGAGAGATGGCACGCTCAGGGCTGGCACAGATGGCACGCTCAGGACTGTCACACAAGCCCAGAGGCCAATATTAATCTCCCTTTTTTTCAGGGAGAATTTATAAAACCCCCAAAAAAAATAAAATAGGCTTTCTATGGCCCACTATTTGTGAGAGAGATGGGACGCTCAGGACTGGCACAGATGGCACGCTCAGGACTGGCACAGAAGCCCAGAGGCCAATATTAATCTCCCTTTTTTTCTGGGAGAATTTATAAAACCAAAAAAAAATTTAAATAGGCTTTCTATGGCCCACTATTTGTGAGAGAGATGGCACGCTCAGGACTGGCACAGATGGCACGCTCACAACTGGCACACAAGCCCAGAGGCCAATATTAATCTCCCTTTTTTCAGGGAAAATTTATAAAACAAAAAAAAAAAATAAATAGGCTTTCTATGGCCCACTATTTGTGAGAGAGATGGCACGCTCAGGGCTGGCACAGATGGCACGCTCAGGACTGGCACACAAGCCCAGAGGCCAATATTAATCTCCCTTTTTTTCAGGGAGAATTTATAAAACCCCCAAAAAAAATAAAATAGGCTTTCTATGGCCCACTATTTGTGAGAGAGATGGGACGCTCAGGACTGGCACAGATGGCACGCTCAGGACTGGCACAGAAGCCCAGAGGCCAATATTAATCTCCCTTTTTTTCTGGGAGAATTTATAAAACCAAAAAAAAATTTAAATAGGCTTTCTATGGCCCACTATTTGTGAGAGAGATGGCACGCTCAGGACTGGCACAGATGGCACGCTCACAACTGGCACACAAGCCCAGAGGCCAATATTAATCTCCCTTTTTTCAGGGAAAATTTATAAAACAAAAAAAAAAATTAAATAGGCTTTCTATGGCCCACTATTTGTGAGAGAGATGGCACGCTCAGGGCTGGCACAGATGGCACGCTCAGGACTGGCACACAAGCCCAGAGGCCAATATTAATCTCCCTTTTTTCAGGGAAAATTTATAAAACAAAAAAAAAAATTAAATAGGCTTTCTATGGCCCACTATTTGTGAGAGAGATGGCACGCTCAGGGCTGGCACAGATGGCACGCTCAGGACTGGCACACAAGCCCAGAGGCCAATATTAATCTCCCTTTTTTTCAGGGAGAATTTATAAAACCAAAAAAAAAAATAAATAGGCTTTCTATGGCCCACTATTTGTGAGAGAGATGGCACGCTCAGGGCTGGCACAGATGGCACGCTCAGGACTGGCACACAAGCCCAGAGGCCAATATTAATCTCCCTTTTTTTCAGGGAGAATTTATAAAACCCCAAAAAAAATAAAATAGGCTTTCTATGGCCCACTATTTGTGAGAGAGATGGCACACTCAGGACTGGCACACAAGCCCAAAGGCCAATATTAATCTCCCACTGTATTTTTATCAGGGAGAATTTATACACCCCACAAAAAAAAATACAGAAAAATGAAAAGGCTTTCTATGGCCCACTATGTGAGAGAGATGGCACACACAGGGATGGCACTCTAGCAGAAATGCCAAATTGCCAATCTTAATCTCCCACCAAAAAAAAAACAAAAAAAAAAACAGGGAATGTCCTACAATTACTATCTCCCTGCCTGCAGTAATCTCAGCCAGGTATGGCAGGCAGCTACTATCTCCCTGCCTGCAGTAATCTCAGCCAGGTATGGCAGGCAGCAATAAGGAGTGGACTGATGCACAAATGAAATAAAAAGTGTGGACAAACAAAAAAGATAGCTGTGCAGAAAGGAAGGAACAAGAGGATTTGTGCTTTGAAAAAAGCAGTTGGTTTGCACAGCGGCGTACACACAGCAATGCAGCTATCAGGGAGCCTTCTAGGGCAGCCCAATGAGCTACAGCGCTGAGGGGAAAAAAAAAAAAAAAAAAACTTCCACTGTCCCTGCACACCGAGGGTGGTGTTGGACAGTGCAAATCGCTGCAGCACAAGCGGTTTTGTGGTTAATGGACCCTGCCTAACGCTATCCCTGCTTCTGACAAAGCGGCAGCAACCTCTCCCTAAGCTCAGATCAGCAGCAGTAAGATGGCGGTCGGCGGGAACGCCTCTTTATAGCCCCTGTGACGTCGCAGACAGCAAGCCAATCACTGCAATGCCCTTCTCTAAGATGGTGGGGACCAGGACCTATGTCATCACGCTGCCCACACTCTGCGTTTACCTTCATTGGCTGAGAAATGGCGCTTTTCGCGTCATTGAAACGCGACTTTGGCGCGAAAGTCGCGTACCGCATGGCCGACCCCGCACAGGGGTCGGATCGGGTTTCATGAAACCCCGACTTAGCCAAAAGTCGGCGACTTTTGAAAATGTTCGACCCGTTTCGCTCAACCCTAATCTTAGGGGGCCATCATTAACCTTTTATGCAGCATTATATGGTGCATATTTTAATATGGAGCATCTTATGGTGCCATTGTTAACCTTTGTGCAGCATTATATGGGGCATAGCTACTGGGTAATTTTTATTGAAAAGTGAACATCATAAAAACAAATCTCCTGCTTTTTTTTGTTTTTTTCATCGATATGGTATAAAATAAAGATGATATTGATGATTCTTTACATTACATTATCACACTTGACAGGCGCAAATGTGTAGGCGACAAATTCCTGAAATAAAACACATTGTCAACAGCCGGTATCCAAAGGCAATGTCTTTACGAATTGCTAACACTTTGAGATTTAGCAGGACCATTTCTTGAAAGTGACAAGACCACGCAACCTTTAAGATTAAAGCATCGCTGGACAGAGGAGCAGGAATACCTTCGTTAATCCCCTTCTGGACGCATGACAAATCGTTCCACCAGTGCAACAAAGTATGGTGGCCTAAAAGAAAAGCGAGAATCTTCTCCGACGAAAACAATCTTCGCCCCGACTCTTATCTGGGCCAGAGGTATTTTTCGTGGAACGATCCGTATCAACATTCATCACTAAAATAAAGCTATGTGGTTTTCTGTTTTACTGGCAATCCTCAGCTCTTAATGGTTTGACTGGAGAAATCCAGCAGCTACATATACAAACCATTTAATAAACATTTAGGATTTGTGTCCCACACCGCAGCCAGCGCATAGTTTAGTCAGGAGAGTTAAACACGGCATAAAACGCACACTTACCCCAAGAAACCAGACAAAGTATAAAAGAAAATAAACAGCAAAAAAAAACCAGTGGTGCACAGCATACCTTTCGTTCCAGACTCCAGAGCTAAAATCTCCCAAGAGTCTTAGCTGGTTCAATGTCTGCCCAGAAGGTTTTTATATTTTAAGTATAGTCTTTACCTAAGGCCTTTTACCTATTCTGGTTCTAGGAATTCAGCTTAAATATTAGTGGTGTGGCTGGCCACAGGTACGCGTGGTGTTTTCGGAGACAACCAGAAGAATTGAGAGTGCAGCTCTGGAGTTTAGTATAAAATGTAACTCCAGATCAGTAAGAAATAACTATTATACATTGACTCCACCAGCAGAATAGCGAGTGCAGCTCTGGGGTATTGGAGCGCCCCCAGACGCAGGGCCGCGGGGTACTCGGTACCGGTCCTCTCTGTCTCGGTCCTGGGGTTGTCACGGTGGCTGGACCCGGTCCGTGACCCTGCTAAGGGGCTTCCAATGAAAGGTGATGATAGTTTGTCAAGGGTTCGTGACGCCACCTGTGGTGTTCAGTCAGGGTGACCGACGCTGCTTGGGGGTCCACTGGGGTGATGTTGTGGCAGCTAGATGGTATACCTTCCCACAGGTGAAGTGCTTCCCCAGGGCTTCCCAGTAGTGTAGGTGGCGATGATGTGAGGCGCGGTTAATAACGAGGACACAGGGTTGCAGTCTCTTTACCTTTTTACTGAAGACTTCAGGATCCGCAATCCAGAGCACTGCTAACAGGGCTGGCTGAGACCGGCCGGTCCGAAGGCACATCCAGAGTTCCCTTTGCAGGTGGAAATCAGTGCCTACCTTCTAGCGCCTGTGTATTGTAGTCCTTTCCTGCTGAGCACCACAGGATAGTCCTTACAGCTGACGTATCTGTTCTTTCTCTCTCCGTCCCCCAGATAATATGGCTAGGACGCACCCGTATGACAGGTAGGCCTGGAGTTATTCTGGGACCCTTGAGACGCCCCTCTCCCACGATTGCCTCCTATGTCCGTTTGGGTGATTTAAGGTAGACAGCCAACCTATAATCAACTGTCCTGCCACTGTTTGAAGTAATGCTTGAAGTCTGTGAAGTCTGTTACTTCCTCGGCGTTCCGGCCACCGGCTACGCGCCTCAGTAGGATGTTGCCGATCTCGGGGCACGACTCATACTGGTTCTATCTCCTTTGTGCTGTGATCTTGTTTCTCACTTCTCCACAATATACTTCGCTTCGTGTCCTTCCTTAGGATGCCGCTGCAAGGTAGTGCAGGCACGGCTCCGTAATGATCTGTCCTTTCTGCTAGGTACCTGCCTGGAACCCACCCCTGACAGGTCCTCCCTGGAGCTCTCCCAGGCTGCTTTCTTTCTAACTTCCTGTCCAACCCCCAGTTTTACCAGAGTGTGAGGAGTGGCCTAATACATAGTGCCTTTTGCTCCCCCTGGTGGCCGGAGTGTGAAGTGTAATGTGTGACTGTGATACCTGGTCAGGTGAACTCCTTTAGTGCAATCAGACATAACATCACTCCCCTTAGTGGCAGAGCTACATTACTGCAACGACCAGGACTCTGGGGCGCTGCACTCCCCCAGGTTAAATCTAGTACTCCCAGACTGGGAAAAGAAGAACAACAATACATATTAGAAAAAGACATACAAAATTTTGAAATGCTATGAACAAGTAAATATTACAATGCTTCCCTTTATGGGAGGTGAGGTCACTTGAACGTTTCAAACAGAAACATATTGAAATATTTTAAATAACATTCAGATTTACTGACTATAAATAATTTCCTTTACCCAGCCGGGTATTCTACTAAGTGCAAATCTTTGAACAATAATTTTAACTTTTCCTTTAAGGGCGTACAGGCTGAACCCACTAAAGGCTTACTATAAAACACTATGGTACAAAGTTAACCTTTTCTTTACTTCCTTGACTTCACATATGCAGGACCGTCTAGCTACTTGTCTGGGCCTACTGCATTTCTCCTTCTCGGTTCACAACATGAGATCTATCAACCATCTCTCTATGGTTTTCAGGAGGACTCACTAACCCCTATGGGTTCACTTACTAGCTTTCTAGCTACATGTTATGTACTATGTAAACATTATTGCTATCTTACTACTTAAGGCAACAAGTAATATTCCCTTTAAGAGGAAAAATCAGTCTTCTCTGAGGTAGTGCAAACAATCAACAAGTCACTAATAAACTTTAAGACAAGAGAAACTTCCACTTCATCATCAGGAATAGTTTCTTCGCAAAGTCTTCTTCCTTTGTAAAACCAGTAGAGAGCACCTTTAAGAAGGTGCAAACTATTTACAGGACCAGTTTGTGAATCAATCACCGTCCATGATTCGGTAGTCTCTTGAAACAATGATGAACTTGTGCAAAAACATAATACAATAGGGATCCCGGGTAAACAAAGGGATCCCTGATTAACCCTAAACGGTTATTTAAAGGTAGGTAGGAAACAGTTAACTATGTACATATTCGGGGTTTCGAGGTTTATTGCTGTAACTCAGGCGGTAGCACCAGTCGAGGTAGCCCAGCTGGATACTGGCGGCTACCAGGTGCCACATAAGGGGCTCCCTCAATCCACACAGGGGTCTGTGTACCCACAGTTCTTTGTTTAGGAGCAGCTGGAGCACCTGTCGTCATGGCAGTCAACTCCTTGGCAACTACGGTGGTAGTGGTGGTGACAGTGCAGGTGGTGGTCCTGACAATTGTACATGTCGGGGTGATTGCGGTGGTCTTTGTAACCGCAGAAGCCTGGCCACAAGGGGACACTGTCGCTACAGGAGACGGTAGGGCTGGAGCCTTGGCCTGGTGTGCTACCGGACCCCTCTTCTTATGCACATTTAAGGCAAACCAGCCCTTCTCCTCAAAGTGTCTGGTATACGTGACAATGTCTCCCGGGTAAAGATCTCGGTCTGGGTGTCCCTCCAGTAGATGTGCCTCTACATCCCGGCGGTTGATGAACACCTCCACATACAGCCCGGGCTCCTTAATAAAGCCCCAACCTCTACGAAGCCGGAGGGCTACGACTTGGCCCTGCTTTCGCGGGGCCGGGTGCGTGCTGCGGTCCTTGTGGGCCTTGGCCTTGACCGCCAGGTTGCTCTGGTCGTAGGCCTGATGCTGAGCCTGGTATTCAGCCTCCTTCTCTTCCCACTTCCGGGCAAGTTGGGCCTGATACCTTTCCCAGCTGAGGACCTCCACTTTCTCTCCCTCCTGCTTTTCGGCCCCGGGGAACCCCATGAAATCTGACTCGGGGTTTACCCACAGGTATACAGTCCGCTCGGTGTAGACTTCACCCGGCAGGGTAGTGGGCGCAATCGGGGCCTTGAGGAACCGCTCCATACCCGTGGCCTGGTCCCAGGGGTCGAGGCGCTGGAGGCGGTGAGTACCGTGGGGAGGTGGCCCTGCAACCGGGCCCACCAACAGATCCTCCATCACCGGGGCAGGGTCAGTGTACTCACCCGCCACCACGGTGTCCTGGGGGCTGGCTGGCTCTGCCGGCGGCGGGTTCTGCGATGGTGTCAGCAGGGGTTCCAGTCGCGGCACAAGGGGTGATATCAGCGTCGATGGATCTTCCGCAGGCGCCACCTGGTGCGAGGACTTGGTCTCCACCTGCAGCTGCAGGAGCTGATCGATCAGCTCCTCCATTCCAAGCTGCAGGGAATCAGTATCAGCATTGAAGGCTCTGCCGCGGTGCTCCTCCGGGTAGCTGGAGGAGTCTCCAGCTTCGACCCCACACTCCGGCTCCGGGTGACTTGTCATGGCATCCTCCACGTGGCTGCTGTCCTCCTTGTCCTTTTCCCATTCTCCCCTCCGTGGGCGGTTTCGTTTTCTTGGTCTCCGCCCACCATTGAGGATCAGGAGGCGGATCTCGGCTGCTGACGGACACGTCCTCAAGGTACAGAAATATTTAGACTGGGCGGCCATTACTTTTCGCGCTTCTCAGATCGTTCATGCCCACAACTCCACCCCCTTCTTCTTCTCCTGCGCTCCTCGTGGCGCTGTAATGGCGGCAGTTTTGGCGGGAATCTTGGCGGCATATAGCAATACACAGTCTTTGCAATAAGTCACAGTTCAAGCACAATTCTACCACAGTTCCAAGGCACACAGGACCTGATTCTTCAGGCTTAAGTACATCCTATTCGTGACGCCAAGTTGGAGCGCCCCCAGACGCAGGGCCACGGGGTGCTCGGTACCGGTCCTCTCTGTCTCGGTCCTGGGGTTGTCACAGTGGCTGGACCCGGTCCGTGACCCTGCTAAGGGGCGTCCAATGAAAGGTGATGAAAGTTTGTCAAGGGTTTGTGACGCCACCTGTTGTATTCGGTCAGGGTGACTGACGCTGCTTGGGGGTCCACTGGGGTGATGTTGTGGCAGCTAGATGGTATACCTTCCCACAGGTGAAGTGCTTCCCCAGGGCTTCCCACTAGTGTAGGTGGCGATGATGTGAGGCGCGGTTAATAACAAAGACACAGGGTTGCAGTCTCTTTACCTTTTTACTGAAGACTTCGGGATCCGCAATCCAGAGCACTGCTAACAGGGCTGGCTAAGACCGGCTGGTCCGAAGGCACATCCAGATTTCCCTTTGCAGGTGGAAATCAGTGCCTACCTTCTAGCGCCTGTGTATTGTAGTCCTTCCCTGCTGATCACCACGGGATAGTCCTCACAACTGTCATATCTGTTCTTTCTCCGTCCCCCAGATAATATGGCTAGGACGCACCCGTATGACAGGTAGGCCTGGAGTTATTCTGGGACCCTAGAGACGCCCCTCTCCCACGATTGCCTCCTATGTCCGTTTAGGTGATTTAAGGTAGACAGCCAACCTATAATCAACTGTCCTGCCGCTGTTTGAAGTAATGCTTGAAGTCTGTTACTTCCTCGGCGTTCCGGCCACCGGCTACGCGCCTCAGAAGGATGTTGCCGATCTCGGGGCACGACTCCTACTGGTTCTATCTCCTTTGTGCTGTGATCTCATTTCTCACTTCTCCACAATATACTTTGCTTCGTGTCCTTCCTTAGGATGCCGCCGCGAGGTAGTGCAGGCGCGGCTCCGTAACGATCTGTCCTTTCTGCTAGGTACCTGCCAGGAACCCACCCCTGACAGGTCCTCCCTGGAGCTCTCCCAGGATGCTTTCTCACTAACTTCCTGTCCAACCCACAGTTTTACCAGAGTGTGAGGAGTGGCCTAATACATAGTGCCTTTTGCTCCCCCTGGTGGCCGGAGTGTGAACTGTAATGTGTGACTGTGATACCTAGTCAGGTGAACTCCTTTAGTGCAATCAGACATAACATCACTCCCCTTAGTGGCAGAGCGACATTACTGCAACGACCAGGACTCTGGGGCGCTGCAGTATAATACAGGATGTAACTCAGGATCAGTAATGTATGTACACAGTAACAGCACCAGCAGAATAGTGAGTGCAACTCTGGGGTATAATACAGGATGTAACTCAGGATCAGTACAGGATCAGTAATGTAAAGTATGTACACTGTGACTGCACCAGCAGAAT
Source organism: Ranitomeya imitator (assembly GCF_032444005.1). NCBI lineage: Eukaryota > Metazoa > Chordata > Amphibia > Anura > Dendrobatidae > Ranitomeya > Ranitomeya imitator. The sequence goes on along the minus strand of NC_091282.1, from coordinate 1,200,080,531 downwards.
AATGAGTGCAGCTCTGGGGTATAATACAGGATGTAACTCAGGATCAGTAATGTAAAGTATGTACACAGTGACTGCACCAGCAGAATAGTGAGTGCATCTCTGGGGTATAATACAGGATGTAACTCAGGATCAGTAATGTAATGTATGTACACAGTGACTGCACCAGCAGAATAGTGAGTGCAGCTCTGGAGTATAATACAGGATGTAACTCAGGATCAGTACAGGATCAGTAATGTAATGTATGTACACAGTGACTGCACCAGCAGAATAGTGAGTGCAGCTCTGGAGTATAATACAGGATGTAACATAGTAACATAGTAACATAGTTAGTAAGGTCGAAAAAATACATTTGTCCATCAGTTCAGCCTATATTCCATCATAATAAATCCCCAGATCTACGTCCTTCTACAGAACCTAATAATTGTATGATACAATATTGTTCTGCTCCAGGAAGACATCCAGGCCTCTCTTGAACCACTCGACTGAGTTAGCCATCACCACCTCCTCAGGCAAGCAATTCCAGATTCTCACCACCCTAACAGTAAAGAATCCTCTTCTATGTTGGTGGAAAAACCTTCTATCCTCCAGACGCAAAGAATGCCCCCTTGTGCCCATCACCTTCCTTGGTATAAACAGATCCTCAGCGAGATATTTGTATTGTCCCCTAATATACTTATACATGGTTATTAGATCGCCCCTCTGTCGTCTTTTTTCTAGACTAAATAATCCTAATTTCGCTAATCTATCTGGGTATTGTAGTTCTCCCATCCCCTTTATTAATTTTGTTGCCTGTTATGACCTGGTGGTCAGGGCAATAATGGACCTGGTGGTTAAGAGCACACGGAATGACCTGATAGTTACTGATAATAAAGGACGAGCTCTGGGACGTGGGAACTCTGCTGACTGCAATCCCTAAACCTATCAACCACACTAGAAATAGCCGTGGATTGTGCCTAACGCTCCCTATGCAACTCGGCACAGCCTAAGAAACTAGCTAGCCCTGAAGATAGAAAAATAAAGCCTACCTTGCCTCAGAGAAATTCCCCAAAGGAAAAGGCAGCCCCCCACATATAATGACTGTGAGTAAAGATGAAAATACAAACACAGAGATTAAATAGATAAAGCAAAGTGAGGCCCGACTTACTGAACAGACCGAGGATAGGAAAGGTTACTTTGCGGTCAGCACAAAAACCTACAAAAAGACCACGCAGAGGGTGCAAAAAGACCCTCCGCACCGACTCACGGTGCGGAGGCGCTCCCTCTGCGTCCCAGAGCTTCCAGAAAGCAAGACAACAAATTAAATAGCAAGCTGGACAGAAAAATAGCAAACCAAAGAAATACAAGCTGGAACTTAGCTTCTGATGGAAAGACAGGTCACAAGAACGATCCAGGAGTGAACTAGACCAATACTGGAACATTGACAGGTGGCATGGAGCAAAGATCTAAGTGGAGTTAAATAGAGCAGCAGCTAACGAATTAACCTCGTCACCTGTGGAAGGAAACTCAGAAACACCCACCAGAGGAAGTCCATGGACAGAACCAGCCGAAGTACCATTCATGACCACAGGAGGGAGCCCGACAATAGAATTCACAACAGTACCCCCCCTTGAGGAGGGGTTACCGAACCCTCACCAGAGCCCCCAGGCCGACCAGGATGAGCCAAATGAAAGGCACGAACTAGATCGGCAGCATGAACATCAGAGGCAAAAACCCAGGAATTATCTTCCTGACCATAACCCTTCCACTTGACCAGGTACTGGAGTTTCCGTCTCGAAACACGAGAATCCAAAATCTTCTCCACCACATACTCCAACTCCCCCTCAACTAACACCGGGGCAGGAGGATCAACGGATGGAACCACAGGCGCTACGTATCTCCGCAATAACGATCTATGGAACACATTATGGATGGCAAAAGAAGCAGGAAGGGCCAAACAAAATGACACAGGATTGATAACCTCAGAAATCTTATACGGACCAATGAAACGAGGCTTAAACTTAGGAGAGGAAACCTTCATAGGAACATAACGAGACGACAATCAAACCAAATCCCCAACACGAAGTCGGGGACCCACACAGCGCCGGCGGTTAGCGAAACGTTGAGCCTTCTCCTGGGACAATGTCAAATTGTCCACCACAGGAGTCCAAATCTGCTGCAACCTATCCACCACAGTATCTACACCAGGACAGTCTGAAGACTCAACCTGCCCTGAAGAGAAACGAGGATGGAAACCAGAATTGCAGAAAAACGGCGAAACCAAAGTAGCCGAGCTGGCCCGATTATTAAGGGCGAACTCAGCCAACGGCAAAAAGGACACCCAATCATCCTGATCAGCAGAAACAAAGCATCTCAGATATGTTTCCAAAGTTTGATTAGTTCGTTCGGTTTGGCCAGTTGTCTGAGGATGGAAAGCCGAGGAAAAAGACAAATCAATGCCCATCCTAGCACAAAAGGATCGCCAAAACCTTGAAACAAACTGGGAACCTCTGTCAGAAACGATGTTCTCCGGGATACCATGTAAACGAACCACATGCTGGAAAAATAATGGCACCAAATCAGAGGAGGAAGGCAATTTAGACAAAGGTACCAAATGGACCATCTTAGAAAAGCGATCACAAACCACCCAAATGACCGACATCTTTTGAGAGACGGGGAGATCCGAAATAAAATCCATAGAAATATGCGTCCAGGGCCTCTTCGGGACCGGCAAGGGCAAAAGCAACCCACTGGCACGAGAACAGCAGGGCTTAGCCCGAGCACAAGTCCCACAGGACTGCACAAAAGAACGCACATACCGCGACAAAGAAGGCCACAAGAAGGATTTAGCCACCAAATCTCTGGTACCAAAGATTCCAGGATGCCCAGCCAACACTGAACAATGAATCTCAGAGATAACTCTACTAGCCCATCTATCAGGGACAAACAGTTTCTCCGCTGGGCAACGGTCAGGTCTATCAGCCTGAAATATTTGCAGCACCCGCCGCAAATCAGGGGAGATGGCAGACAAAATTACCCCCTCTTTGAGAATACCCACCGGCTCAGGAACACCCGGAGAGTCAGGCACAAAACTCCTTGACAGGGCATCAGCCTTCAAAGTCTTAGAGCCCGGAAGGTACGAAACCACAAAATCAAAACGGGAGAAAAATAATGACCATCGAGCCTGTCTCGGATTCAACCGTTTGGCAGACTCAAGATAAGTCAAATTCTTGTGATTTGTTAAGACCACCACGCGATGCTTGGCTCCTTCCAGCCAATGATGCCACTCCTCGAATGCCCACTTCATGGCCAACAACTCTCGATTGCCAACATCATAGTTACGCTCAGCAGGCTAAAACTTTCTAGAAAAGAAAGCACATGGCTTCATCACCGAGCCATCAGAACTTCTTTGCGACAAAACAGCCCCTGCTCCAATCTCAGAAGCATCAACCTCAACCTGAAACGGAAGCGAAACATCTGGCTGGCACAACACAGGGGCAGAAGAAAAACGACGCTTCAACTCCTGAAAAGCCTCTACAGCCGCAGAAGACCAATTGACCACATCAGCACCCTTCTTGGTCAAATCAGTCAACGGTTTAGCAACAGTAGAAAAATTAGCGATGAAGCGCCGATAAAAATTAGCAAAGCCCAGGAACTTTTGCAGGCTCTTCACAGATGTCGGCTGAGTCCAATCGTAAATGGCCAGGACTTTAACAGGGTCCATCTCGATAGTAGAAGGGGAAAAAATGAACCCCAAAAATGAAACCTTCTGAACTCCAAAGAGACACTTTGACCCCTTCACAAACAAGGAATTTGCACGAAGGACCTGGAACACCATTCTGACCTGCTTCACATGAGACTCCCAATCATCTGAAAAGACCAAAATATCATCCAAATACACAATCAGGAATTTATCCAGGTACTCTCGGAAGATGTCATGCATAAAGGACTGAAATACTGATGGAGCATTGGAAAGCCCGAATGGCATAACCAGGTACTCAAAATGGCCCTCGGGCGTATTAAATGCTGTTTTCCATTCATCACCTTGTTTAATACGCACAAGATTATACGCCCCTCGAAGATCTATCTTGGTGAACCAACTAGCCCCTTTAATACGAGCAAACAAATCAGACAGCAACGGCAAAGGATACTGAAATTTGACTGTAATTTTATTAAGAAGGCGGTAATCAATACAAGGTCTCAAAGAACCATCCTTCTTGGCCACAAAAAAGAACCCTGCTCCTAACGGTGATGACGACGGGCGAATATGGCCTTTCTCCAAGGATTCCTTTATATAACTCCGCATAGCGGCGTGTTCTGGCACAGATAAATTGAACAATCGGCCCTTAGGAAACTTACTACCAGGAATCAAATTAATTGCACAATCGCAATCCCTATGAGGAGGTAGGGCACATTCATTCCACTGAGTGAGCACAGACCACTTTCTAAACTTCTGACAATATATCTCCGCTTCATCCTGACCCTGACACAGAGCCAGCAAGATTTTCTCTGCCTGATCCACTGAATTAGGTTTGTCATAAAGCAATCCAAGCGCCAGGAAAAACGCATCAACATCACGCAATGCCGGATCTCCTGGCGCAAGGGAAAATGCCCAGTCTTGAGGGTTACCACGTAACAAAGAAATAATGATCTTTACTTGTTGAACAGGGTCACCTGAGGAGCGAGGTTTCAAGGCAAGAAACAATTTACAATTATTTTTGAAATTCAAGAACTTAGATCTATCACCAAAAAACAAATCAGGAATAGGAATCCTAGGCTCTGACATCGGATTCTGAACCACAAAATCTTGAATGTTTTGTATCCTTGTAGTGAGATTATCCATCCAAGAGGACAGACCTTGAATGTCCATGTTTACACCAGTGTCCTGAACCACCCAGAGGTAAAGGGGAAAATTGAGACAAAACACACTGCAAAGAAAAAAAAATGGTCTCAGAACTTCTCTTATCCCTCTATTGAGATGCATTAGTACTTTGGGCCACCTGTACTGTTATGACCTGGTGGCCAGGACAATAATGGACCTGGTGGTTAAGAGCACACGGAATGACCTGATAGTTACTGATAATAAAGGACGAGCTCTGGGACGTGGGAACTCTGCTGACTGCAATCCCTAAACCTATCAACCACACTAGAAATAGCCGTGGATTGCGCCTAACGCTCCCTATGCAACTCGGCACAGCCTAAGAAACTAGCTAGCCCTGAAGATAGAAAAACAAAGCCTACCTTGCCTCAGAGAAATTCCCCAAAGGAAAAGGCAGCCCCCCACATATAATTACTGTGAGTAAAGATGAAAATACAAACACAGAGATGAAATAGATTAAGCAAAGTGAGGCCCGACTTACTGAACAGACCGAGGATAGGAAAGGTTACTTTGCGGTCAGCACAAAAACCTACAAAAAGACCACGCAGAGGGTGCAAAAAGACCCTCCGCACCGACTCACGGTGCGGAGGCGCTCCCTCTGCGTCCCAGAGCTTCCAGCAAGCAAGACAACAAATTAAATAGCAAGCTGGACAGAAAAATAGCAAACCAAAGAAATACAAGCTGGAACTTAGCTTCTGATGGGAAGACAGGTCACAAGAACGATCCAGGAGTGAACTAGACCAATACTGGAACATTGACAGGTGGCATGGAGCAAAGATCTAAGTGGAGTTAAATAGAGCAGCAGCTAACGAATTAACCTCGTCACCTGTGGAAGGACACTCAGAAACACCCACCAGAGGAAGTCCATGGACAGAACCAGCCGAAGTACCATTCATGACCACAGGAGGGAGCCCGACAACAGAATTCACAACAGTTGCCCTCCTTTATATTCTCTCTAGTTCCATTATAACCTTCCTGAGCACCGGTGCCCAAAACTGGACACAGTACTCCATGTGCGGTCTAACTAGGGATTTGTACAGAGGCAGTATAATGCTCTCATCATGTGTATCCAGACCTCTCTTAATGCACCCCATGATCCTGTTTGCCTGTAACTCAGGATCAGCACAGGATCAGTAATGTAATGTATGTACACATATAATATGTATATAATTGGCCTTAATTTGCAGTCTGGTGTACACAGCTTAGTTTTAAAAGGCAATATCATGATTTTTTATATTCATATCTATGAGCTACTCAGAATTCCTTGGCCGTTAGCTATTGGTAACAACTGTTAATTACAGCTGCTGATTATATGCTGCATACACAATGTATCTATGCTGCATATTACAACCCATGTGTATACATGGGGATATACTTATGGCCTATTTACAATTAGACATTTTAGTCCTCTTGTGTCCATAATAAATTGAATACCAGCATTATTTGAGGGTCACAGCTGGGATATCATTTATATTATATCTTCTGTAACCTATCACTAGGGAACTAGTGGATCACAGTGGTGCTTATATTATAACTAGTGATGAACGAATATACTCGTTACTCGAGATTTCCCGAGCACGCTCGGGGGTCCTCCGAGTATTTTTTAGTGCTCGGAAATTTCGTTTTTCTTGCCGCAGCTGAATGATTTACATCTGTTAGCCAGCATAAGTACATGTGGGGATTCCCTAGCAACCAGGCAACCCCCACATGTATTTATGCTGGCTAACAGATGTAAATCATCCAGCTGCGGCAAGAAAAACTAAATATCCGAGCACTAACAAATACTCGGAGGACCCCCGAGCATGTTGGAGAAATCTCGAGTAACGAGTATATTCGCTCATCACTTATAACGGTTCACACACTGTAATCCAATGTTCATCTTATGATGTATGTACAATTCATTTAAAAATTATTTAAAAAAATAAGATTTAATAAAGTATAAGTTTTATTTATGTATCCCTTTTCCCTTTCCCTCTTTCTAATATCTATTTGGTGGTGTACACCTTGTGAATAAATCTTCTGAGTTTGGATATTTTCTTTCCTGTAGCTGAAAACAACATTTTGTTCTGCAAAAAGAAGCCACCGTACAGTTGAAAAATAATAAAAAGTTATAGCTCTGAGAATAAAACGATGCAAAAATAATTATTTTTTTTCTACAAAATTGTTTTTATTGGGTAAAAGCGAGAAAACATAAAAAAATATATAAATGGCGTATAGCTGTAATCTACTGAACCGAAGAATAAAGCTGCACCATACGCGGCACTCAGAAAAAAAATCCTGAATTGCTGTTTTTTTGTTCATTCTGCCTCCTAAAAATTTCAATGGAAAGTGATCAAAAAATGTCATGTGCCAAAAAATGGTACCAATAAAAATGTCAACTCATCCCGCTTAAAACAAGCCCTCGCATTGTCAGACGAAACATGGGAAAATTATAGCTTTCAAAATATGGCAAGGCAAAAAATAGTTTTTGCAATAAAAAGAGCCTTTAGTGTGTGACAGCAGCCAAACATGAAAACTCGATATACAGTAAATAAAGTATCGATGTCATCGCACCTACCCAAAGAATAAAGTCATCTAATCACTTGTACTGTATGAGGAACAGCATAAAAAATAAATACAACCAATTCTTCACATGCTGCTGATTTTTTCATTCTACCTCCCAAAGATCACACTAAAGGTACCGTCACACTCAGCGACGCTGCAGCGATATAGACAACGAGCCGATCGTTGCAGCGTCGCTGTTTAGGTCGCTGTAGAGACGTCAAACACAGCGACTCACTTATCGTTCTCGCTGGTTGTTAGCTCCATGTAAAAACATTGCTGGCATCGTTGCTTTTGCTGTCAAGCATGACGATACATGCCGACCTGACGACGAAATAAAGTTCTGGATTTCTAGCTCCGACCAGCAATGGCACAGCGGGATCCAGATCGCTGCTGCGTGCCAAACACAACGAGATCGCTATCCAGGACGCTGCAACGTCACGGATCGTTGTCATTCTCGTTGTAAAGTTGCTGAGTGTGAAGGTACCTTAAGTCTCGACGCACATTTATCCTGCGCTTTACATTGAGCGCTTAGACCAGGGTTTTCTGTATAAATCTCTGAAATATGTGATTCATAAGGAACCCAGGGCAGAAGATTTAGTGTGCTTAAACCACATTTAGTTCATGCATGTTTAGCATTTCTGTAGCGATGAGAGTAAGCCAAATTTACAGGTGCGTATCTCCATGAGCTGGGCATGACATACAAAGACAGTTTGCAATTTTAACTTGGCAACATTCATTGCTTTTTGTTTCTGGAAAACACCCATAGAGTCAAAATTGTCACTACACCTGTAGATAAAGTCCCAAATGGGTATAATTTCAAAATGGGGTATCTTGAGGGGGATTCTGCTTTTCTAGCACTTAGGGGCTCTATATATGGAGTCTGCAAACTATTCTAGGAAAATCTGTGCTCCAGAAGGCAAATAGCGCTCCTTCCATCCCGAGTCTTGCTGCATGGCTAAGCAGTACTGTACAGCCACATATGGGGTATTTCTACATTCAACAGAAATCGTGGGACACATTTTGGTAGCATTTTTACCAATGTCCTCTTGTGAAAATGTAAAATCTGGGGCGAAAACAAAATTTTGGTGGTAAAAATGCAACTTTTTTCCCTTAACTACCAAATAGTATAAAATTCTGTGACACACTTGTGTCAATATGATCACTGTACCTCTAAATTAATAAATTGTGGAGTGTAATTTGTATATGAGATCACTTATGGGAGGTTTCTGTAGTTTTTGCACTTCAGGGTGTCTGCCAATGAAACATCGCACCCTGATACCATTCCAGCAAAATCTGAACTCCAATATGGCGCTTCTGAGCTTTGCACTGTGCCTTAAAAATAGTTTTAGACAACATAAGGGGTATCAGTGCACTCAGAAGAAAATGCACAACAAATTTTGGCATCCATTTTCTCCTGTTACCCTTGTGAAAAAGAAAACGTTAGGGGTCAAAAATAACATTTTTGTGTCAAAAATATATTTTTTCATTTTCACAGATCAACGTTGTAAAACTCTTTGAAGCACCTGTGGGTTCAAGGTGCTCAACACATATCTAGATAAATTCCTTGAGGGATCTAGTTTCCAAAATGGGCTTACTTGAGGAGGGTTTCCCCTTTTTAGGCACACGAGGGGCTCTCCAAATGTGACATGGTGTCCCCTGATTCCAGCCAATTTTGTGCTCCAAAAGTCCAATTTTGCTCCTTCCCTTTCGAGCCCTGCTGTGAACCCATTTTCCCCAACATATCGCGTATCAGCGTACTCAGGAGAAATAGTACAACACATTTCAAGGGCCATTTTTTTTCCTGTTACTCTCGTGAAAATAAAAAAATGGGTTTAAATTTACATTTGTGTGAAAAAAGTTAAATGTTAATTTTTTCCTTCCACTTTTCATTAATTCCTGCGAAACATCGGAAGGGTTAATAAACATCTTGAATGTGGTTTTCAGTACTTTGAGGTGTGCAGTTTTTAGAATGTTGTCACTTTGGGGTATTTTCTCTCATACAGGCCCCTCAAAGTCACTTCAAACGGAATGTGGTTGCTAAAAAATGGTTTTGTAAATTTTGTTGGAAAAATTAGAAATCGCCGGTCAACATTTTTTTTTAACCCTTATTACTTTCTAAGAAACAAAATTCTGTTTAAAAAATTGTTCTGATGTAAAGTAGACTTGGGGGGGGGGGGAATGTAATTTATTAACTATTTTGTGTGATATTACTCTCAGGTTTAAGAGCATAAAAATTTAAAGTTTGAAAATTGCAACATTTTCCCTAAATTTCCAATTTTTCAAAAAGAAACACAAGACATATCCAACGCATTTTACTCCTGTCATAAAGTACAATATGTCACGAAAAAATGTTCTCAAAATCAGTTAGATCTGTTGAAGGGTTCCAGAGTTTCTACCACATAAAGTGATAGTAGTCAGAATTGTAGAAATATGGCCTGGTCATGAAGGTGCAAACAGGTTTCGGGGGTTAAGGGGCTAAAGAATGGGAACACTTTAAGAGGATATTTTGCACAAATTAGTTTATTTTCATATTATATCTCTAATTTTATATCATTAAATTTGGCTGAGGGCTAAATCATAGGTGAGGTCTATGTCCTCTCGAAGGTGGAAAGCAATTTATAGATAAAGAACCGTGATCATCTTCCGGTGAACTTTGCCTCTTTCCACTTGTGGCTGTGATATGGCCATTAACCAGACAAGAGGTTTCTGGACCCTGGAAATTATGATGGGTAAAGTGCAAGAAGCCACAGGGCAAGTGCAGTAATTATCCTAGACTTTTGGAATTTTCCAGTGGTTTATACGGAGATTTTAACAAGCTGTAATTCACCTTTTTTTCAGGGCACAAGATATCATACGTCATGGTTAAATCATTGAGGCTCAAACCAAGATGTTTAAAAGATACATCAATGAGACGGAGCAATTATTTGATGTTCTCAGCTCCAGAAGCGAGATGGTGTTATATGGAAAGCTCTTGATATTTGAAGACATAATTAACTCTCTGCCCCAGCAATGAACTTCTTCTTCAGCGCCTGAAAACTCCACTAGTTTCATATTTTGTAGATACCATGTTTTTTTTTAGAAGAATGGCAAAACAAGGTCAATGATGAATATGCAAAAAAAAAAAAAAATGGTGCCCCTGCGGCATTTTTTACCATTGTTTGATGCCATCCTTAGACTTCTGTATCCTAGACAGGCATAAATTATTTAACAATTTTGTGTTTTATATCATGCTTACAAGTCTGCAGAAATTGGGCACAAGGCAAAAACGTGTTTAATTTCCAAAGTTGCTCACGCTCTTCAAATTCTATCGACCTATTTACGAGAGAATCAAAAAGTGCAAAAATCGAATTTTTTTTACAACGCTCAGTTATTTTTAACCACTTACTGCGCAATAAATAAAAGACGTAAAAATACCACTCACCCAACAAAAAATGTAGGAATGGCATTTTTGTTCATCATTTCACCCCACTTAAATTTTTTCTTCCTAATTTTCAAGGCATTATAAAGTAAAATGAATGGTGTCCTGAAAGGAGACAAATCCTCATATGGCTTGGAAGAAAGGGAATGAAAAAGAAACAGCCACGGTGGGAAGCGTCCATCACTGTGTTACATACAGTATCTATATATAATGACTAAAATAATGAATGCCTCTGTGCACATGTGTAACGTGACAATCTTCCATCTGGCCACCAACCAGGTCATTACACGAATAGACACGATATTGACTGAAACCAGGTTAGATACATTTACTATTCGTCTCGGAATATTTCTATTTTATTTTATGACCGCAGACGTGTGCATGGAGCGCAGGCATTCACACTGTGTATTCTAGACCCCTAACAGTTCATTTGTCACGACGGCCTGAATTTTAGGTCCAATGGCTTGTTTAGACTATAGATGGCAATCCGTCTTTGGCAGCAGGAACCTGCTCCTCTCTGCTTATCCATAGATAATAATGACGATGTGTACAGACATTGTCAAGAAAAGTGCTGCTCCTCCTCCATCGTATGGGTAGAATGTATTCTAGCAACTTACGGTAGCAATCTTTAGTCACTACTTGTTACTCGCTCAAGCATAAATGTGCTCGGGAAGCTCGTTACTTGGTGAGCGTTTTTTGAATGTCCAAGCGGGAGCTCGAGTCCCCGCCCCACATGTTTGGCGCCTTGTAGACAGCCAAAGAACTTGTGGGGATTGCCTACCAATCACTGTAATGCCGTAGTCATCTTGGTTGTGGCATTACTGTGATTGGCTGGCCACATAGCGTCATCGGTTCTACATAAGACCCATGGCGCCATGCTTGGTACACAGGCAGCGTAGGGAGAGGTGCTGTTGAGAGAGGGACAGAATTGTAGCTGCGTATTAACCAGGGATTCAGCTACATTTATATTTCTGTGCAGTACAACAACAGCCCTTCTTAGGGCTACCTATAATCAAGAGTAATACTGCCATTAGCAGCACTTAGGAAGAGATTGTGCTGAAGGGATTGTGTAGGACATGATAGGGCGAATTGCACGTCCTTTATGCGCAGCCTGCAACTCATACCAAAACCCCTTCTCACGGCTAACAATATTCTTTTTGTTCTTAGTCCTGCAAATGATTCACCCGCCAGGGCTTGGGGTACTCGGTACTGGGTCCGGTCGCGCTTAAAGGGGATGTCACGGTGGCTGCAACCCAGTCTTTTAAGGGGTTTTAATAAAGTCTGTAAAAGTTTGTGACGACACCTGTGGTTTTCGGTCAGTAGGGACCGACGCCACATAAAAGGGCTCCTCTGGGGTGATGTTGTTGCAGCAGGATGGTGACGCTTCTTACAGGTGAAGTGGGGTCCCCAGGGCTCCCAGTGTAGTGGACAAGGATGGTGGGTTGCCATTAAATAAACGAAGGACACAGGGTTGCAGTCTTTACCTGGTTTACTGATGGTAGCAGGCCACAGTCCAGGGTACCGGCAACAGGTGTAGATGGAGTCCAGGCAGCCTGAAGATAGGAGGAAACCCCCTTGACAGGTCAGTTTGGGAGCCTTCCACTTTGCGCTAATCTATTAGTGCCTTGCTATCCATAGTGTCCTAACAAGGTCCTCATTCTCTCCTGTCCTGGGACAGTGCCTGCATGGTAAGCAGCTTGAGCCGTTCCTTTGGGGTTTCTTTGCACAGTTACTCCAGGCTCTAGAATGTTGCTGTACCTCAGGTGTATTGTGGGCAATTTAAGTATAGTCCTATGCCCTCCGGTTCTGCTGTGGGACTTGCAGCTCCACACAGCCTTGGGCTCCCGGTGCCCGGCCTCTGCGCTTCAGCTCTGAGGGGCTCAATTATGGCCCTCCTCAAGCTCCTAATCACTCCACTGTGCTCCTTCCCTGTTTCTTGTCTCTGTAGACTAAACTAACTCCTCCTCCAGTCCAGGATGTAGATAGGGAAGTTCCCCTAAAACCAGGTTTAGAGCTCCCCCTCCTGGTCTTGAGTCATAATGAGTTGCATGTACAGCTTACCTGCCAAAGGGATCCCTCCTGTCTCCAGGCATGACATTACCATCCCCGAGAGGAAGGCAACATCACTGTGGTACCTGAACTCCTGGAGTGCCACACAAATTGTTCTGAACAGGGAAATATTATGCTCCATTTTTATTGAGGCAGTAGTGCGTCAAAAGCATACAGACTTGGTTGGATCTTAATAGCATTGCTATATTGATACTGAAATGTCATACGTCCATCTCAATTTGGCAAATTTGCCTGGTATTCTAATACTGCAATTTTTTTGAGCAGGGAAATTCTATACTGCATTTATCGTGCTACAGTTATGCCTCAACCCCCCAAAAAAGAAATTGTTATAGAAATCAGATTGCAAAATTTCTACTGCAGTCTGATATGTCCGTTTGAGGTGTTCAAATATGGCTATGTAGTGCAGCGGGGTTGGTGCAGTGCAACAGATAGGCAGGGACCACATAAAAGTTCAAAGCAAATGTCTTCAATGTCCAAAGAAACTCACAAATGGAAAGCAAATGGTGTCCTCGCAGCGGGAGGCATCAAGACCAGTTGCCGTAGGTGACTGCACCACTGTGTCATGCTCAGGGGTGCCAGGCGTTTTTGATTCCCTAGGCTCTGTGTTACTTTATACAAGCCGGGTGTTGCAGAGCCTCCTGCGCTGCAGTTTGCAAACCAAGAATGACTCACCCAACTCATTGCTGCAGGGTTTTTAAATGGAATCTATAGCTATGGGTCACTTGTTAGACCCAGCAGGAGGGAAAGATCCGCACTACTACCATCCTGTAGTTCGCTCCAAAAATAAAAGCCCACCCCTGGTTTTCTTAAATCTGCCTTGGGTAAATATCTTGACAAGACCAAACTTTCTTTTATTCTGCACTGGAACCACAGCCATGCCTGTGACTGCAATGCACTCCATCATCCTCAATACGCTTCTATGCGCATCCTGGGGGGTACAAACTGTCCCTCGCATATAACTCCCCTCACTGCCTCAAAGCTGCCATTGTAATACAATCTTTTTTTTGACCTGTGACATTATATACGGCATTTGTTGTGTTAGAGTGGACCTCAAAAGCCACCTGCAAAAAAACCTTTGTTAAAAAAAATTGCATTGCTATATTGATACTGCAGTCTTATACGTCCATTTTTAGTCGGCACATTTTTTCACATTGTAATACTGCAATTTTTCAGCAGTGACATTTTATACGGCATTTATCATAAAAGAGTTCAGCCTCAAAACACACACAAAAAAAGTTGGTTTCCATCTGTATTGGGCAAATTGTGTTGGCATTGTAATACTGTCTGCAACGTTTTCTCAACAGGGATATACAGTATCACACGTAATTTAAAATGGGCAAGGCGCATGGTAAGGGATGGGGAAGTGGATGTGATGCTGATGGTAAGCACAGAGGCTGATGAAGTGGGCAAGGTGAAACTGTGCCTGCCGCGGGAGCACTACAAACAAGCACATCATGTCCAAAAGGGACATGAGGAGATCACATGTAATGATACTCAAATATTTGAGCAGCCATACTCCCAAGAATGCGATGGAGGGAAAATGCAATTACTGTTGCAAGAGCTGGATGATTATTTATGAGATACAATTGCCAGCAAGTGGTATTGTTACGTCAGCAAGTCAGGAGGAGGACCAGGGTGTGGAAGTCGAAGACGAGGTGTGGAATATGACGTCGCTGACCCAACCTGGCAAGGTGACATGCAGAAGGAGGACAACAGCGCACAGGGGGAGGGATCTGCAGCACCACAGAAGGCAGAAAGAGGTTTTGGAGTGGTCAGAGCCACAAGGTGGGCAACTGATTCCCAGAGTACCAACATGGGTGAAATTGCCAAGCAAAGGTTTATGTGTTCATGAGTCTGGCACTTTTTTAAAGATAGTCCAGTTAACAAAATAAGGCCATTTGCAACATGGCTTGTGCCATGCCAGAATCAACAAGGGCAGCACAAATACCAGTCTGACAACCACCAGCATGCTCAGGCACATACAATCAAAGCACACTTGGGCAGAATGCTAGAAACAGTGTCTGCTGGTGACACGACTGCCTCTTTTATGTTCCACGGATACGCCATTCCCCTGTCAATGACGTAGGCAAAGATACCTTCGACCTTACACACTTGCAACCACCATGTCCTTGTCTCAGGGCAGCGTTCAGTTGTCCCAACCCCAGTCCTTGGAATGGAAGTTTAAATACGCAGCCACCCACCTACAGCCTACAATGCTAAATGGCCATATTTCCAAACGGCTTGCTATGGAAATGTTGCTATTTAGGCATATGTAGCCGCAAGTATTTCTTCCAGTGTGCCGCTCCGCTTTACACAAGCACGTGTCCCATAATATCAGCCATGCCCTTACCAACGCTGTAAAATAAACAAAAAAAAGTTGCACTCTGTAGTGCTAAAGCATGTCAGTAGGAAATATATGAAATATGAATAGCAATACTGCATCTGGATACAAGGAAAAAATTAGATGCTTAGCACATAATTTGGCCAATTCATGCATGCCCAACAATCAACAACAAGGTGGTCTCAAAACGGTTGGGTCCTAACGTGTTTGGTGTGAATACCTCTCTAAGGCCGGGGTCACACTAGACCGTAATACGGACGAGTGCAATGCGATAAAAAATCGCATAGCACTCGTCCCAATGTTAATCAATGGTGCAGCTCCCATCATCCGATATTTTCTCGGCCGTATTCAGGATCCGAGTGAAATCGCAGCATGCTGCGATTGTCAGCGTTTCTCGGCCGAGAATCGCCAATGAAAGTCTATGGAAGGCCCAAAAATATGGATCACACACGGACCAGCAGTGTGACTTGCGAGGAATACGCAGCGCTGTTAGAGAGAAAAGCCGGTAATTCAGTGCGGTGTACAGTAAAATCACACTGACAGCTTACAATAGAATAGGTCGAATAAATGTGTACACATAGAATAGGTATATATATATATATATATGTCAGTAAGACACATATATATATATATATTAATATTTCTTCCAGCGCTAGATAGCTTTAAAGCCGGTAATTCAATTACCGGCTTTTGCTTTCTCCTTCCTAAAACCCGACATGATATAAGACCTGGTTTACATACAGTAAACCATCTCATATCCCCATTTTTTTTGCATAATCCACACTACTAATGTTAGTAGTGTGTATATGCAAAATTTGGCCGTTCTAGCTAGTAAATTAGCCCCTTCATGACCCAGCCTATTTTGACCTTAAAGACCTTGCCGTTTTTTGCAATTCTGACCAGTGTCCCTTTATGAGGTAATAACTCAGGAACGCTTCAACGGATCCTAGCGGTTCTGAGATTGTTTTTTCGTGACATATTGGGCTTCATGTTAGTGGTAAATTTAGGTCAATAAATTCTGCGTTTATTTGTGATAAAAACGGAAATTTGGCGAAAATTTTGAAAATTTCGCAATTTTCACATTTTGAATTTTTATTCTGTTAAACCAGAGAGATATGTGACACAAAATAGTTAATAAATAACATTTCCACATGTTTACTTTACATCAGCACAATTTTGGAAACAAAAATTTTTTTGTTAGGAAGTTATAAGGGTTAAAATTTGACCAGCGATTTGTCATTTTTACAACGAAATTTACAAAACCATTTTTTTAGGGACCACCTCACATTTGAAGTCAGTTTGAGGGGTCTATATGGCTGAAAATACCCAAAAGTGACACCATTCTAAAAACTGCACCCCTCAAGGTACTCAAAACCACATTCAAGAAGATTATTAACCCTTCAGGTGCTTCACAGCAGCAGAAGCAACATGGAAGGAAAAAATGAACATTTAACTTTTTAGTCACAAAAATTATCTTTTAGCAACAATTTTTTTATTTTCCCAATGGTAAAAGGAGAAACTGAACCACGAAAGTTGTTGTCCAATTTGTCCTGAGTACGCTGATACCTCATATGTGGGGGTAAACCACTGTTTGGGCGCACGGCAGGGCTTGGAAGGGAAGGAGCGCCATTTGACTTTTTGAATTAAAAATTGGCTCCACTCTTTAGCGGACACCATGTCACGTTTGGAGAGCCCCCGTGTGCCTAAAAATTGGAGCTTCCCCACAAGTGACCCCATTTTGGAAACTAGACGCCCCAAGGAACTTATCTAGATGCATAGTGAGCACTTTGAACCCCCAGGTGCTTCACAAATTGATCCGTAAAAATGAAAAAGTACTTTTTTTTCACAAAAAAATTCTTTTAGCCTAAATTTTTTCATTTTTACATGGGCAACAGGATAAAATGGATCCTAAAATGTGTTGGGCAATTTCTCCCGAGTACGTCGATACCTCATATGTGGGGGTAAACCACTATTTGGGCACATGGTAAGGCTCGGAAGGGAAGGAGCGCCATTTGACTTTTTGAATGAAAAATTATTTCCATCGTTAGCGGACACCATGTCGCGTTTGGATAGCTCCTGTGTGCCTAAACATTGGCGCTCCCCCACAAGTGACCCCATTTTGGAAACTAGACCCCCCAAGGAACTTATTTAGATGCCTAGTGAGCACTTTAAACCCTCAGGTGCTTCACAAATTGATCTGTAAAAATGAAAAAGTACTTTTTTTCACAAAAAAATTCTTTTCGCCTCAATTTTTTCATTTTCACATGGGCAGTAGGATAAAATGGATCATAAGATTTGTTGGGCAATTTCTCCCGAGTACGTCGATACCTCATATGTGGGGGTAAACCACTGTTTGGGCACATGGTAAGGCTCGGAAGGGAAGGCGCGCCATTTAACTTTTTGAATGGAAAATTAGCTCCAATTGTTAGCGGACACCATGTCGCGTTTGGAGAGCCCCTGTGTGCCTAAACATTGGAGCTCCCCCACAAGTGACCCCATTTTGGAAACTAGAACCCCCAATGAACTTATCTAGATGCATATTGAGCACTTTAAACCCCCAGGTGCTTCACAGAAGTTTATAACGCAGAGCCATGAAAATAAAAAATAATTTTTCTTTCCTCAAAAATGATTTTTTAGCCTGGAATTTCCTATTTTGCCAAGGATAATAGGAGAAATTGGACCACAAATATTGTTGTCCAGTTTGTCCTGAGTACGCTGATACCCCATATGTGGGGGTAAACCACTGTTTGGGCGCACGGCAGGGCTCGGAAGGGATGGCACGCCATTTGGCTTTTTAAATGGAAAATTAGCTCCAATCATTAGCGGACACCATGTCACGTTTGGAGAGCCCCTGTGTGCCTAAACATTGGAGATCCCCCAGAAATGACCCCATTTTGGAAACTAGACCCCCAAAGGAACTAATCTAGATGTGTGGTGAGGACTTTGAACCCCCAAGTGCTTCACAGAAGTTTATAACGCAGAGCCATGAAAATAAAAAAAAAAAAATATTTTCTCAAAAATGATCTTTTAGCCTGCAATTTTTTATTTTCCCAAGGGTAACAGGAGAAATTTGACCCCAAAAGTTGTTGTCCAGTTTCTCCTGAGTACGCTGATACCCCATATGTGGGGGTAAATCACTGTTTGGGCACATGCCGGGGCTCGGAAGTGAAGTAGTGACGTTTTGAAATGCAGACTTTGATGGAATGCTCTGTGGGCGTCATGTTGCGTTTGCAGAGCCCCTGATGTGGCTTAACAGTAGAAACCCCCCACAAGTGACCCCATTTTGGAAACTAGACCCCCAAAGGAACTTATCTAGATGTGTGGTGAGCACTTTGAACCCCCAAGTGCTTCATAGAAGTTTATAATGCAGAGCCGTGAAAATAATAAATACGTTTTCTTTCCTCAAAAATAATTATTTAGCCCAGAATGTTTTATTTTCCCAAGAGTTACAGAAGAAATTGGACCCCAAAAGTTGTTGTCCAATTTCTCCTGAGTACGCTGATACCCTATATGTGGGGGTAAACCACTGTTTGGGCACATGCCGAGGCTCGGAAGTGAAGTAGTGACGTTTTGAAATGCAGACTTTGATGGAATGCTCTGTGGGCGTCACGTTGCGTTTGCAGAGCCCCTGATGTGGCTTAACAGTAGAAACCCCCCACAAGTGACCCCATTTTGGAAACTAGACCCCGAAAGGAACTTATCTAGATGTGTGGTGAGCACTTTGAACCCCCAAGCGCTTCATAGAAGTTTATAATGCAGAGCCGTGAAAATAATAAATACGTTTTCTTTCCTCAAAAATAATTATTTAGCCCAGAATTTTTTAATTTTCCCAAGCGTAACAGGAGAAATTTGACCCCAATATTTGTTGTCCAGTTTCTCCTGAGTACGGTGATACCCCATATGTGGGGGTAAACTACTGTTTGGGCACATGCCGGGGCTTGCAATTGAAGTAGTGACGTTTTGAAATGCAGACTTTGATGGAATGCTCTGCGGGCGTCACGTTGCGTTTGCAGAGCCCCTGATGTGCCTAAACAGTAGAAACCCCCCACAAGTGACCCCATTTTGGAAACTAGACCCCGAAAGGAACTTATCTAGATGTGTGGTGAGCACTTTGAACCCCCAAGTGCTTCATAGAAGTTTATAATGCAGAGCCGTGAAAATAATAAATACGTTTTCTTTCCTCAAAAATAATTATTTTGCCCAGACTTTTTTATTTTCCCAATGCAGACTTTGATGGAATGCTCTGCGGGCGTCACGTTGCGTTTGCAGAGCCCCTGGTGTGCCTAAACAGTAGAAACCCCCACAAGTGACCCCATTTTAGAAACTAGACCCCCCAAGGAACTTATCTAGATATGTGGTGAGCACTTTGAACCCCCAAGTGCTTCACAGACGTTTACAACGCAGAGCCGTGAAAATAAAAAATCATTTTTCTTTCCTCAAAAATTATGTTTTAGCAAGCATTTTTTTAGATTCACAAGGGTAACAGGAGAAATTGGACCCCAGTAATTGTTGCGCAGTTTGTCCTGAGTATGCTGGTACCCCATATGTGGGGGTAAACCACTGTTTGGGCACACGTCAGGGCTCGGAAGTGAGGGAGCACCATTTGACTTTTTGAATACGAGATTGGCTGGAATCAATGGTGGCGCCATGTTGCGTTTGGAGACCCCTGATGTGCCTAAACAGTGGTAACCCCTCAATTCTAACTCCAACACTAACCCCAACACACCCCTAACCCTAATCCCAACTGTAGCCATAACCCTAATCACACCCCTAACCACAACCCTAATTCCAACCCTAACCCTAAGGCTATGTGCCCACGTTGCGGATTCGTGTGAGATATTTCCGCACCATTTTTGAAAAATCCGCGGGTAAAAGGCACTGCGTTTTACCTGCGGATTTTCCGCGGATTTCCAGTGTTTTTTGTGCGGATTTCACCTGCGGATTCCTATTGAGGAACAGGTGTAAAACGCTGCGAAATCCGCACAAAGAATTGACATGCTGTGGAAAATACAACGCAGCGTTTCCGCGCGGTATTTTCCGCACCATGGGCACAGCGGATTTGGTTTTCCATAGGTTTACATGGTACTGTAAACCTGATGGAACACTGCTGCGAATCCGCAGCGGCCAATCTGCTGCAGATCCGCAGCCAAATCCGCACCTTGTGCACATAGCCTAATTCTAAAGGTATGTGCACACGCTGCGGAAAACGCTGCGGATCCGCAGCAGTTTCCCATGAGTTTACAGTTCAATGTAAACCTACGGGAAACAAAAATCGCTGTACACATGCTGCGGAAAAACTGCACGGAAACGCAGCGGTTTACATTCCGCAGCATGTCACTTCTTTGTGCGGATTCCGCAGCGGTTTTACAACTGCTCCAATAGAAAATCGCAGTTGTAAAACCGCAGTGAAATGCGCAGAAAAAAACGCGGTAAATCCGCCATAAATCCGCAGCGGTTTAGCACTGCGGATTTATCAAATCCGCAGCGGAAAAATCCGCAGAGGACCAGAATACGTGTGCACATACCGAAACCCTAACCCTAACCCTACCCCTAGCCCTAACCCTACCCCTAACCCTAACCCTACCCCTAACCCTAACCCTAACCCTACCCCTAACCCTACCCCTAACCCTACCCCTAACCCTACCCCTAACCCTAACCCTATTCTAACATTAGTGGAAAAAAAAAATTCTTTATTTTTTTTATTGTCCCTACCTATGGGGGTGACAAAGGGGGGGGGGGGGTCATTTATTATTTTTTTTTTATTTTGATCACTGAGATATAATCTATCTCAGTGATCAAAATGCACTTTGGAACTAATCTGCCGGCCGGCAGATTCAGCGGGCGCACTGCGCATGCGCCCGCCATTTTGGAAGATGGCGGCGCCCAGGGAGAAGACGGACGGGACCCCGACTGGATCGGTAAATATGATGGGGTGGGGGGGGACCACGGGGGGGGGATCGGAGCACGGGGGGGGGAATCGGAGCGCGGGAGGGGTGGAACGGAGCACGGGGGCGTGGAACGGAGCACGGGGGGGCTGGAATGGAGCACGGGGGGGTGGAACGGAGCACCGGGGGGGGGGTGGATCGGAGTGCAGGGGGGGTGATTGGAGCACGGGGGGGTGATTGGAGCACGGGGGTGAGCGGACAAGAGCACGGGGGGAGCGGAACACAGGACAGAGGGGTGCCGGGGCAGTGTACCGGGCAGATCGGAGGGCTGGGGGGGCGATCGGAGGGGTGGGGTGGGGGCACATTAGTATTTCCAGCCATGGCCGATGATATTTCAGCATCGGCCATGGCTGGATTGTAATATTTCACCAGTTATAATAGGTGAAATATTACAAATCGCTCTGATTGGCAGTTTCACTTTCAACAGCCAATCAGAGCGATCGTAGCCACGAGAGGGTGAAGCCACCCCCCTTGGGCTAAACTACCACTCCCCCTGTCCCTGCAGATCGGGTGAAATGGGAGTTAACCATTTCACCCGGCCTGCAGGGACGCGATCTTTCCATGACGCCACATAGGCGTCATGGGTCGGATTGGCACCGACTTTCATGACGCCTACGTGGCGTCATGGGTCGGGAAGGGGTTAAGGGGTTAAATGGCGGAAAAAATTGGCGTGGGCTCCCGCACAATTTTCTCCACCAGAGTAGTAAAGCCAGTGACTGAGGGCAGATATTAATAGCCTGGAGAGGGTCCATGGTTATTGCCCCCCCCCCCTGGCTAAAAACATCTGCCCCCAGCCACCCCAGAAAAGGCACATCTGAAAGATGCGCCTATTCTGCCACTTGGCCACTCTCTTCCCATTCCCGTGTAGCGGTGGGATATGGGGTAATGAAGGGTTAATGCCACCTTGCTATTGTAAGGTGACTTTAAGCCTAATTAATAATGGAGAGGCGTCAATTATGACACCTATCCATTATTAATCCAATACTAGTAAAGGGTTAAAAAAATACACAAACACATTATTAAAAATTAATTTAATGAAATAAACACAAAGGTTGTTGTAATATTTTATTCTACGCTCAATCCAATCACTGAAGACCCTCGATCTGTAAATAAAAAAAAATAATAAACCAACAATATACATACCTTCCGAGGATCTGGCACGTCCAACGATGTAGATCCATCTGAAGGGGTTAAAATATTTTGCAGACACGAGCTCCGCTAATGCAGGATGCTCATTTCTGCAAAACCCCGGCGAATGAAGCTAAATATAGGTCAATGATCTATATTTAGCTTCATTTGCGGTGAGGCGCCCTCTGCTGGCTGTTCCTAGATCATGGGAACTTTCCTAGAAAGCTCCCTGGCTCGAGTTCATATGAGGACAACCAGCAGAGGGCGCCATCCCCGCTTTACACAAGCACGTGTCCCATAACATCAGCCGTGCCCTGACCAACGCTGAAAATGAGAAGGTCCACTTAACCATGCACACCTGGACAAGTGCTTGTGGTCACGGACGCGACATTTTCCTGATAGCACACCGGATGAACATTGTGGAAGCTGGGACCCAGTCGGACCCTGAAATAGAACACATGCTACTGACACCGAAGATTGCTGGCCCTAGTTCAATCAGGGTTGCCCCACCTTCTATAGCAGTTCGTGCACCTTCTCCTTCTCACCCTCCATCTCACAGATGGCAACATCAGTCGCAAGCTGGAAGCACTGCTTCAGCCAAGCGGCCGCTTAGATGACAAGCCGCACACTGTCACGGAGTGGTTGAAAGGTATAACAGATCAGACTGATCTGTGACTATTACCCCTGAACCTACAACCAGGCATGGTTGTGGTTGACAATGGCTGTAACCTTGTGGCTGCTCTGAAGTTTGGTAACCTTGCACACATACTATGCCTTTCCCACATGCTCAACTTAGTGGTTCAGCAGTTACTCAAAACCTATCCAGATCTGCCTGAGCTGCTTGTAAAAGTATGCCGTGTGTGTGCCCATTTCTGCAGTACTGCAGCAGGATTTCCAGCTTTTTTTCTGCAAAATGCAAATAAATTTACATAACTTATACAATGTGATTTTCTGGATTATATTTTTGATATTCTTTCTCTCAATGTTAAAATTAACCTACCCTTAAAATTATAGACTGTTCATGTCTTTGTCAGTGGACAAACTAACAAAATCAGCAAGGGATCAATAACTTATTTCCCCTACTGTACAAGAAAAAACTTATGGCCAATTCAAATCCTTTCCATATTCTACAATAATACTTCTCTTATCTGCAATTTGTCTACGGTGAGGTGTAGCAGTAGGAATAGCATATGACAGGCATCTAGTCAGGGATTATTGACTTAAAAATTCTAAGCCTTGCTGCTGTTTTTTTTCCATGCACTCATTGATCAATTCATGTTTTTTATGGTCATATGTACTCAGAAATTAATCAAAACAGGTAAAATTAACTGATTTAGGTTGCTGTCACACTAGGAGTATTTGGTCAGCATTTTACATCAGTATTTGCAAGCCAAAACTAGGAGTGGGTAATAAATACAGAAGTGGTGCATATGTTTCTATTATACTTTTCCTCTAATTGTTCCACTCCTGGTTTTGGCTTACAAATACTGATGTAAAATACTGACCAAATACTGCTAGTGTGACATCAGCCTTAATGTGTTCATTCACAGTTTATCTGTAGCATCTGGATGTAAGAGGTAGTGGTGGGAGACTTTACACTGCTAGAGCCAGAATTACCACTTCTGAACTCTCCAGTGCTTTGTTTCCATCTACAGTATTTGTGGGAGGTTCTTGAAGTATGTTTGGGATCATTGTATTGCTTGATGACCCATGACCTACTATGATGCAAACTAGTTTTCTGACCTCGGCACAACATTGCGAACCAAAATCCTTTAGTAATCTTCACATTTCAAGGCACCCAGGAGCACAGGCAGCAAAACAACCCCACAAATTCTTTGAACCTCCACCATATTTGTCTGTAACTGCTGTGTTTTTATTTGTAGGCCTTATTCCATTTACACTAAACAGAATTATGTGATTTACCAAAAAACTCTATCTTGGTCTCACCTGCTACCCCTTTAACAATAGTAATGGCCGCCTGACAGCTGCACGAAAAAAGAAAAAAAACGACTTTCATTGTGTCTGATCATGTCTCACACACCACATGGACAGAAAAGGTATTAAAATCATAAAATTACATTTCCTGTGGAATGTTTTTTTTCACCATTGAAATCAAGAAGTCAATGCCAACATGCAAAAACGCAGCAAAAACGTTGCGTGTGAACTTAACCCAAGGTGTGGAGAATTTCTTTTCCTGTTATTTATTTTGCCGTATATATATATTTCATTATCCTAGAAACAATGTTTCTTTATTATTTTTCCAGTCAAATCCATTTTAAGTGGGGGTTTGCATGTTTTATTGTCAGTCCATAAAAGTGGTGTAATACTCTGACAACATTGTTCCCAGCAGCAACCTGGGATTCAGAGACTCTTCCAGGGGTCTTACCCATGCTGTTCCCATGCCATTTCAACTCTGTTTTTAGACCCCCTTTAGACCTCCAAAGGGGCTGCCGGAAAATTGCTCAAGATTCCCATTGACTTCCATTATACTCGTTACTCGTGTCAAGCACCAGAGCCTTACGATTTGCTCAACTCGAATAATGAGTACCTGAGCATTTTAGTGTTCACTCGTCAATAATTTTACATAGACTCTCATGTGTCAAGTGGTCAAGCTTCAATACTCAGCTCCTAAACTGGCTGTGGTAGGAAGTCTAATAGGTTAATCCATTCTCTAACCCAAAACCCTGCAAGGAGGCAAGGCCAAAATGCAATCTATGATGCAATCCCATATATTCCCTTTAAATATTGGTGGTATGTGTGCCAATTTACAAATGGCCTTCTTTTCCAGTTTTAGTTGTTTATATCCATCCTTAGTAGATGAAAGAGGTTTACAGCCATAGACTGGTGGAATTGAGCTAGGCTTGTCTATAAATCCTGCATGGAGCTCCCTGCATATTGTGATAAGTGATGTTGTAATAGATTGAAAAATGGGTTTGTCACTTTCTTACAAACATTACTGACTATTAGTGATGAGCGAATATACTCGTTACTCGAGATTTCCCGAGCACGCTCGGCAGTCCTCCGAGTATTTTTTTAGTGCTCGGAGATTTAGTTTTCCTCACATCAGCTGAATGATTTACATCTCTTAGCCAGCTTGATTACATGTGGGGATTCCCTAGCAACCAGGCAACCCCCACATGTACTTATGCTGGCTAATAGCTGTAAATCATTCAGCTGCGGCGATGAAAACTAAATCTCCGAGCACTAAAAATTACTCGGAGGACACCGGAGTATGCTGGAGAAATCTCGAGTAACGAGTATATTCGCTCATCACTATTGACTATAGTTACGTTAACTTAACACCTATTGCCACAAGCCGAATTGTCCAGGACTGTACTAACCATGACTCCATTTGATCCCTTAAATTAATTCACTGTAATAAATGTAATATTAAATGTAATGCAATGTGTTGTACTTTGAAGTGAAGTACCACATGTATGATGGAAGGGATTGGAGTTGTGTGAATCAGATCATTTTGTCAGAGAAATGCAACAGGTAAAACATGTTCATTCAAGATGGCAGTGAGTTACAGGTGTGATGTCTGAAAACATAAAGAGTTAGTACACTGAGCTGCTGTGCCAACTACTGAATCAAGGGTAGTTAGAATCAGCATGTCTGCCCACACCCACTGGGTGTGTACTGAGGACTAGATTCTCCAGTGTTTCTTCCTAGAACGAGGGGAAACTTTTAGACAAACAGCCAGGGAGAAGCAGGAGAAATAAATGACTGTCAGAGAGTGTCTGCAATATAGACAGCTAACTAACAAGTAAGGTGTGAGTAACGCTTGCCAATTGGTGTGTCATCAAGCTAAGGCCAAAGAAAAGCATGTAGAAAGCTGCAGCTGGATTGCAGTCAATGTAGTTTTCCACAGGTGGAATATATTAGTTCTTCTGGATGAGAGATCTGCCATTACAAAGAGAGAGAGTATTGACTGCTACAATAAGTGGGAACATGGAGGATTTTTATGAATGAAGATTTCCGCCTAATAATGTGAGTGAGGAACTGTGACATGGTATAAAATGATAAAATTATAGGTCCCAAAAGTCCAGCAGAAGACAACTCTATTTGAATTTGACTTTGGAGCAATCACTCATTACTAGGGTCCTTTTTTTGAGGAATGACCAGAAATAACCCATATGTTCTGTGAGTATAACACCATCAAAAATGACAATGCAATTATAAGTGGACATGTACATGTTCTGTATGCATGGTCTGTGGACCTCAAGCACTTCTCCTCTGATGGATCCAAGCAATCCCAAATTCAAATAAGTGGCACTTAGCCTTTTATTTTAGAAAATAAGTAAATCCGTTCTAGTAAAGGGGTCTGAGGACGCTCAGTACGCTGCCCTTTAATTTACAACATTAACTATTTTTGAAAATAAAATTGTCTATAGCAGAAAACAAGTCAAGAGGAAAGTCCTGAGCCCAAACATATTTCAGCTCCATTCACATTAGCTCATTATTGGACAGCGTACAGATATTAGATCTATCGATGATGTCATCAGACAGTTACAAAAAATTATATTAAGGATGATGATAATTTCATGCTGTGGTTTACAGATAAAGCTCCAGGAATAACAGATCGCACACTCATTTCTGTTTATATTAATATGACATTCGTTGTAATAAAAAGTAGAAAGCGCCAAGAATGTCCCTTGTAAATTGTTTTAGTCCAGACCTTCCAAGTAAATCTGAGCGAGAGAGAGAATCTTGGGATTTATTGACTGATGTGCCAAATAATGTCATATTCGTAACCTTTTTAAAGAGAGGACCAGCAAATATGATTCATATGGGTTGTACATACAGTATTTAAATAATATAAGTTCCCTGCTGTCTGACTGTCTGCCTATCATTAAAACTTTGCCCAAGGGAATGGATATCTAAAAAAAATAACAAACTCAGTCATATGCACCTTCTGGCACCAACTTGGATCCGACAGTGGCGCAGGAAGCAGCAATGTCACCATTCCATCAGCCGCTAGACCACTGTCACTTGGGATTGGCTGCAGCGTTCAGGTGACTTGAGCAGCTCGTGATCGCGTATTTTATGATGAAAAGCTATTCAAAGATACAGTGGGGCAAAAAAGTATTTAGTCAGTCAGCAATAGTGCAAGTTCCACCACTTAAAAAGATGAGAGGCGTCTGTAATTTACATCATAGGTAGACCTCAACTATGGGAGACAAACTGAGAAAAAAAATCCAGAAAATCACATTGTCTGTTTTTTTTATCATTTTTTTTTTGCATATTATGGTGGAAAATAAGTATTTGGTCAGAAACAAACAATCAAGATTTTTGGCTCTCACAGACCTGTAACTTCTTCTTTAAGAGTCTCCTCTTTCCTCCACTCATTACCTGTAGTAATGGCACCTGTTTAAACTTGTTATCAGTATAAAAAGACACCTGTGCACACCCTCAAACAGTCTGACTCCAAACTCCACTATGGTGAAGACCAAAGAGCTGTCAAACGACACCAGAAACAAAATTGTAGCCCTGCACCAGGCTGGGAAGACTGAATCTGCAATAGCCAACCAGCTTGGAGTGAAGAAATCAACAGTGGGAGCAATAATTAGAAAATGGAAGACATACAAGACCACTGATAATCTCCCTCGATCTGGGGCTCCACGCAAAATCCCACCCCGTGGGGTCAGAATGATCACAAGAACGGTGAGCAAAAATCCCAGAACCACGTGGGTGGACCTAGTGAATGAACTGCAGAGAGCTGGGACCAATGTAACAAGGCCTACCATAAGTAACACACTACGCCACCATGGACTCAGATCCTGCAGTGCCAGACGTGTCCCACTGCTTAAGCCAGTACATGTCCGGGCCCGTCTGAAGTTTGCTAGAGAGCATTTGGATGATCCAGAGGAGTTTTGGGAGAATGTCCTATGGTCTGATGAAACCAAACTGGAACTGTTTGGTAGAAACACAACTTGTCGTGTTTGGAGGAAAAAGAATACTGAGTTGCATCCATCAAACACCATACCTACTGTAAAGCATGGTGGTGGAAACATCATGCTTTGGGGCTGTTTCTCTGCAAAGGGGCCAGGACGACTGATCCGGGTACATGAAAGAATGAATGGGGCCATGTATCGTGAGATTTTGAGTGCAAACCTCCTTCCATCAGCAAGGGCATTGAAGATGAAACGTGGCTGGGTCTTTCAACATGACAATGATCCAAAGCACACCGCCAGGGCAACGAAGGAGTGGCTTCGTAAGAAGCATTTCAAGGTACTGGAGTGGCCTAGCCAGTCTCCAGATCTCAACCCTATAGAAAACCTTTGGAGGGAGTTGAAAGTCCGTGTTGCCAAGCGAAAAGCCAAAAACATCACTGCTCTAGAGGAGATCTGCATGGAGGAATGGGCCAACATACCAACAACAGTGTGTGGCAACCTTGTGAAGACTTACAGAAAACGTTTGACCTCTGTCATTGCCAACAAAGGATATATAACAAAGTATTGAGATGAAATTTTGTTTCTGACCAAATACTTATTTTCCACCATAATATGCAAATAAAATGTTAAAAAAAACAGACAATGTGATTTTCTGGATTTTTTTTTCTCAGTTTGTCTCCCATAGTTGAGGTCTACCTATGATGTAAATTACAGACGCCTCTCATCTTTTTAAGTGGTGGAACTTGCACTATTGCTGACTGACTAAATACTTTTTTGCCCCACTGTACCTGACCATTTCAGTGAGTAACAGTCTGCAGCTGAAGAATGGTGACTTCATCTCTTCTTGTCTCTGTGTAAACCACAGAGCAACCTGCGCTCGATCCAAGTGGAGGCCGGACTTGTAGGTGAATATGTGTTAGTTTGTTATATTTACATATCCAATACCTTTAGCAAAGTTTTGTTTTTCACAAATTGATTATACAAAGATGAATGGAAACCAAAGTTATCAACCGACTGAGGGTTGGATTGAAATTGTCCCGGAAAATCAATTTGCATGAATTTCATCACAGCAACACATGGTGTGTATGGCCCCCTTGAGCCTGTGTGCATGGTCTGGCCATGCTCCTGATGAGACCACAGATGGTGTCCTAGGGGATCTCCTCCCAAATCTTGGTTGGGGCAGCTGTGAGCTTTGGGAATGTCAGTCGCACTACTTTGCATAGGCAAACATAATATCCCAGAAGTTCTCAATTTGTGTCTGAGGATTGTGATGTCCAGTCAACATCATCAATACCTTCACCATTGAGGAACCACCTACATACTATGGCTACAAAAGGCCAGGCATTGTCTTGTACCAATGAAAGGTCTGACAACAGCTCTGAGGTTTTTATTCTAGAACCGATCAGCAGTAAGAGTAGCGTTAACTATCATAGGGAGATTTGTTTGACCTTTCAAAGACATGTCCCCCCCATGGCACCTGCAGACTTTATCCCATCTGTGACATGCAATAATAGTGGACCTACCAATTATGGTGTTCTTTGATGACTGCAGATTGAGCTGCAAACTGCTAGACTATGAACACAGATTTCACTACAGAATGCCGGACACTCACGCCATCAGTATACTGTCTGTTCCTGACATTTTGGTTACAAACATGAACACAAGTAGTCATTCTGTAGCTCTCTGGCAATGCTCTATTTCTTGTTCCTCCTCGGACAAAGGAGCAGATACTGATCCTGTTGATGGATTGATGGCTTCTAGAGTCCTGTAGGGTTCTCCTTGCGCTTTAGCTCATGTTCTGGTATCTGCTCCATGATCTTGAGACTATGCTGAGATACACAGTAAATTTTTTTGCAATGAAGGTGTGATAATGGAGGAGCCGGACTGCAGGTATCATCTTATTCCACCAGTAATGTCAAGGGCACAAGCAAAATCAGGAAAGAAGAGAGAGGAATTGTCTGTGGCCATCAACTGTAAGACCATTCTCTTTTTGGAGATCATCTTGCTGTTCCCCTCCAGTGGATCTGTTGTCACTTTCATTTGCCCCAAAACAGACAACATTGGTTCACAATTGCTTATGGTTCCTAACAGGACAAATTGGTTTCCCTGAAGTTTCATTGACCTGGGATTATAAAGTGATATGCAAGTGTTCCCATCAATTTTTGTGTATGGCCTATTAGTGGAGACCTGTATATGGTGAAGAGTATTGCCCCATTAACCTACCCTACACTGGCAACCAGATATGTAACCTCAAAACTCCAAATCTTAGCATTTGCTTTTAAAATGATTTGCAAATTCAGCAATTTGCACCGTAAGTGGATATTGTTTTGTGTTTTGCATGTACCAGGCATGATATATCATTATCACCCACGACATTGGCACCAGCTTCTTATGGCTATATTTCTATTGGAGCATTGAAACTATGATATTGTGAGGTTCTGGGATTGTCTCTATCTAATCACAAATAAATTCTATGTTCTATTTGGTAAGTGAAAGATCGGCCTTATCCCTAATTGTAAGTTTTCGGTAGTATTCCTAGTTTGTTGTGGGTTTGACAGTGACATCAAACCCTCGAGGTTGTATTTACACCAAGGATTATATTTCACATGTCTCTGTGTGTTGTCCTGACTTAAACCAGCCGGACAAATGGTGAAATATTGCTCATGAAATTGTGCTGTGGTTTAACAAAGTCTACTCTAAAATAATGCTTTCTGGTTTAGTCATCAAGGCTCATCAAAAAATATGTCAGTAAAATGGAGTTTAGAAGTAAAATCAAATGTCAGCAGTATGCTCAAAATTTAGCATTTTGGGTTGGCCAGCATGATAATTCTGGAGTTAATAAGTAGAGTTAGCTAACCGAAACTTCTACTACTTTTACATTGATGGACTATCCATAGAATTAGCTCATAGCAAATGTGGTGCCAATATTCAAAAAGGGCTCTAAAAGTGAACTTGGAAATTATAGACCAGAAAGTCTAACCTCTATTGTTGGTAAAATATTTGAAGGGTTTCTGAGGGATGTTATTCTGGATTATCTCAATGAGAATAACTGTTTAACTCCATATCAGCATGGGTTTATGAGAAATCGCTCCTGTCAAACCAATCTATTACGAAGAGGTAAGCTATAGGCTGGACCACGGTGAGTCATTGGACGTGATATATCTTGATTTTTCCAAAGCGTTTGATACCGTGCCACACAAGAAGTTGGTACACAAAATGAGAATGCTTGGTCAGGGGGAAAATGTGTGTAAATGGGTTAGTAACTGGCTTAGTGATAGAAAGCAGAGGGTGGTTATAAATGGTATAGTCTCTAACTGGGTCGCTGTGACCAGTGGGGTACCGCAGGGGTCAGTATTGGGACCTGTTCTCTGCAACATATTTATTAACGATCTGGTAGAAGGTTTACACAGTAAAATATCGATATTTGCAGATGATACCAAACTATTTAAACCAGTCAATACAAGAGAAGATAGTATTCTGCTACAGATGGATCTGGATAGGTTGGAAACTTGGGCTGAAAGGTGGTAGATGAGGTTTAACAATGATAAATGTAAGGTTATACAAATGGGAAGAAGGAATCAATATCACCATTACACACTGAAAGGGAAACCACTGGGTAAATCTGACATGGAGAAGGACTTGGTGATCCTAGATAATGATAAACTTACCTGGAGCAGCCAGTGCCAGGCAGCGGCTGCCAAGTCAAAAAAGGTCTGGATACACATGATGAGAGCATTATACTGCCTCTGTACAAATGCCTGGTTAGATTGCATATGGAGTACTGTGTACAGTGTTGGACACCGGTGCTCAGGAAGGATATAATGGAACTAGAGAGAGTACAAAGGAAGGTAACAAAATTAATAAAGGCAATGGGGAACTACAATACCCAGAGAGATTAGCAAAATTAGGATTATTTAGTCTAGAAAAAAGACAATTTATACCATGTATAAGTATATAAGGGGACAATACAAATATCTCTCCGAGGATCTGTTTATACCAAGGAAGGTGACGGTCACAAGGGGGTATTCTCTGTGTATGGAACATAAAAGAGGATTCTTTACTGTTAGGGCAGTGTGAATCTGGAATTCCTTGCCTGAGGAGGTGGTGATGGCGAACTCAGTCGAGGGGTTCATGAGAGGCCTGGATGTCTTCTTGGAGCGTAACAATATTGTATCTTACAGTTATTAGGTTCTTTAGAAGGACGTAGATCTGGGGATTTATTCTGACGGAATATAGGCTGAACTGGATGGACAAATGTCTTTTTTTGGCCTTGCTAACTATGTTACTATGTTACTATGTTAATGTCTGATCGTCCGGGGTCCAATACCTGGTACCCCCTCCGATCAGCTGTTATAGGTGTCTGCAGGAGTCAAGGCCCTGAAGTGCTCACTTGCTGAGCTGGTCCATCTTCTTGTAGCAGTCGGGGAATGGTACTGCACATCCATCTCCTATTTAAATCAATAGGGGGCGGATATGTAGTACCCTGCAGCAGCCACTACAAGTAGACAGAGCAGTATGCCAAGTGAGCACTTCTGGCTAGTGGCCACCTCTGACAAACACTGATTACAACAGATCGGCAGGGGTGCCGGGTATCGGAACAACATCTTTAAAGTATTAAGCTTGAGAGACGACACCAGTCCGTTGAGTTCAACCTATATCTTAACATATTGATCCAGAGTGAGGCAAAAACCCTATGAAATAGATGCTCGAGTTGGTGAAATTCCATCCAGACCCCACAGACAATCAGTCTAATTGCTTTGATCAATGTCACGTCTCCAGAATCTACCACCGGTAATATTACATTTTTCAAAATAGACCTTCAGGCTCTGCTTAAATTTGTTTAGTGAACCAAGCATTGCAACATGTTGTGACAGAGAGTTCCATAATCTCTTACAGTAAAAAAAATCCATAGTCTCACTGCTCTTGCAGTAAAGAATTCATAATCTCACTGCTCTTACAGAAAAGAATCAATAGTCTCACTGCTCTTACAGTAAAGAATACATCATAATCTCACTGCTCTTACAGTAAGGGTATGTGCGCACGTTGCAGATTTCCTGCAGATCTGCAAGTGATTTACAGTACAATGTAAATCAATGGCAAAAAAAAAAATGCTGTGCTGATGGTGCCGAAAAATCTGCACGGAAAACGCAGCAGATTCAAAAAAGGACCATGTCACTTCTTTGTGCAGATCTACTGCGTTTCTGCACACATTCCATAATAGAAATCTGCAGGGGTAAAAAAAGGAAGAAATCTGCACAAAAATCTGCAACATGTGCACATACCAAAAAAAAGGCGCAGAAAATTCCACAGTCAACTCTGCAACGTGTGCACATAGCCTTATAGAATGCTTTGAACAGTCATTTTGAGCTCTCAGATTGGAAGTGTCATTTTGTGCTTTAAAGGGAATGAATCACCAGGTTTTCGCACTATAAACTAAAAGCATCACCTTTAAGCAATCTTACACAGCAGTCCAGCAGCCTATGTATAAGCCCCCGCTCCCCTACAATACCTAACGTAATTCTACCGCTCCATATACTAATCACTGAGATCTGGTGTGATGAGCGTCGTTGGTTTGTGCTTGGCACCTCTTCTTTTGCCGCCATAGCCGACTTTCCTACTTTGATGGACATAATTTACATCTCCTACACCATCAATCTCAACAACAATGTTCACACTGATTTTTTTAGGAGCAGAAACTGAGTGGAAACACTCCAAGGCTATGTCCACACGTAGTTTTTCTCAGATGAAATTTGCTTGGAATCCACCTGAAAAAGCGCAGCAAGAGCACCTATAAATGAAACATAATGCACAGCAATGTCAAAATGACATTGTTGTACACATTTTGTGACTTACTTTAATCATTTCATGGTTTGGAAATGGTTAAAATAATTATACTAAAAGAATAGAGCGAAAGATGGTGGAGGCAAAGTCGCCGTTAAAGTGATGGCTAAGCCGCTAGTGAGGCCACTTCACGAAATTGTCCACCAGCGTTTTCCTGAAGTGGCTTCCCATGGAAAAACGCAGTGGTTGCGACAGCGTCTAATAGACACCGTGTACACATAGGTCATCACGGTGGCTCAGTGGTTAGTACTGCAGCCTGGCGTCCTGGGTTCATAGCCTAGCAAGGACAACATCTGAGAGGAGTTTGTATGTTCTCCCCGCGTTTGCGTGGGTTTCCTCCAGGTTCTCCAGTTTTCTCCCACGCACCAAAGACGTACTGTGAGCCCCAATGGGGACAGTGATGATAATGTCTGTAAAGCGCTGCGGAATTAACGGCGCTATATAAGTGAGTAAAATAAATACACACTGAGTGGAAACTTTCCAAATCCTCCTCAAAAGCTTAAAGAGGTTGTCCACTACCTGGACAACCTCTTTTTAAATAAAGTCCCCCGTATAAAATAAAAACACTGTATACTCACCTGCTGTGCTGACACCATTCCAGCGATGTCGGTGACTGGTCTCCCGAGGTTCACGTGACATTGTTATGCAACGTGGCCAACTAATAGGCTGCTGCGCTCCCAAAACTCCTGTTAGAGATGTTTGACCATTAGCCAGAAACACAACGGCTTTTTTTAAGCTGATTCTGCAATGGAAACTGCTTTACAACCTACCACAAATCGTTCAAAAAGAATAAACATAAGCGATTCTGTGTAAAAACGACTTTCTGTGCATAGGTTTAGTCTCTTGCAGCCATGCGGTTAAAATAAGTGACATGTCCATTCTTCCGGCATTTTATGCTGAGATACAAGTCATTGGGAAAGTTCAAAAAGCCCCCATAAGGCAACCAAATGTTTGTTTTTAAGGGTTTTATTTTTGCTTAAAAAACTAACAGCGGTTCCTTTTTTCCGATTTCTTTCTTTATTATTCAATGGAGTGAAAAGAAATTACTAGAAAAAGAACAGTAAAAAAAGACCACAAAAGCCATGGGGAAATACTCCAAAAATGTGCTAGTGGAAAGAAAATGTCTGGAAAAATGCTCAGCAAATAAACTAAAAAAAACGACAGAAAAGACTCTTCAGGAAAAAAGTCGCCAGAGTTTCCTGAAGTCTCTTCTCCTTTAATAACTCATCAGGTTCACATGAGTTTAAAAGATGTCGTGTGCACGTAGCCACTGATCGGAAACTCCACATTTTTTAGGAGTTTTGAGATTTGGAAGAGGATTTGAAGAGTTACTTCTCAAAAAACTTCATGGGTATAAAGTATTTTTGCTGTTTTTTTGTGAGTAGAATAAATAATTTAAAAGAATTCTCAAAAAATTTTCTGTTTCCAGTCAACTTCCACTCCCAAAAATTTTGCAAAAAATGTGATGAGTTTGATGAGGATTTCGTCTCAGTAAGTCTTATTACTTGGAAAAGTGGGGCTTGTGAGTAGAAACTCTTTCAAATAATTCTCAAAAATGTTGAGTTTCAAGTTAACTTCTGCTCCCCAAAAAATTTAGCAAAAAGTGTGAACACACCCCGGAGTGTTTGACGAGAATTTCGCCTCAGCAAAAGTTTTATTATCTCGAAAAGTGGGGCTTGTGAGTAGAAACTCTTTAAAACAATTCTCAAAAATTTTGAGTTTCCAGTCAACTTCCACTACAAAAATTTTTGCAAAAAGTGTGAACACACCCCGGATAGTTTGAGGAAGATTTTGCCTAAGCAAAAGTCTTATTACTTGGGAAAGTGAGGCTTTTATTGCTCCTTTTAGACTTTAACGCCCAGTGTTTCTATAACCTTTGCATCCCTATTGTTAAAACCATGAAAAGTTGTATTTTTGCACATTTTGAAGGCCAGAGATTGAAGAGCTCTCTTGCAGACTATGGAGTGTTTGGCTTTTTTTTTTTTTACTGTTCATACCGAATCCTCCAGTGACTGGAAATGTTTTGATTTATATAAATGAGCTGTCATGGCCGCCCTGGTAATTGGTTAAGTAACACGTTTACCTTGACAGAGGTTCCTATCTCATATTTTACAGGATGATATGACCAGGAATGTTCTCTGCAGCTGTTCGTCTGACCAAGCGTCTCTCCAGATTTTAGCATTTAGATTGGAATCCTGATCCACAGCTGTATCTCTGCATTAATTATCATTAGTTTGTTCATAAAGCCTCGGTTATTCCACGGCGAGCCGGAAATCAATAAAATGCTGAATTACAGATTGAAACGCTAATGCGCGGTCTGACATTACTGACAAGGGGATTGCGCTTAATGTATGCTGCGCCACCCAAATATTTATTCAATCAAATCTGCATTCATCATATTCTTAGGATTCTGGAATAAGCCGTACGCCAGGCCGTGTAAGGATACAAGATGCCTTACCGCTCGTCTTTTATTTTTTCTAAATTAATTTAATGCTTCTCGTTACTCAAATTATTTGATGGGCTTGTGCAACATTAAAAAAAAACAACAACACTATCTCTTCCAAAACCAGAGCCGCACTTGTCCACAGATTGTATGGGCTAATGCAGCTCAGCCCCTTCACCAATAAAGCTGTAGACACAATTCATGGAAAGATATTTTTATCTTATATATATTATTATTTTAATAAATCAGCAGTAATAGAAAAAAAGTTGGTAATATACACAATATGGTCAAAACTGTTGTTGCACCCATTCTATATCCAACGGTAATAATATAAAAACTCCCACTCCTCTGGGAAGACTTTCTACAGGATTTTGGAAGGGTCTGTGAGAATTGTTGCCTCTTAATCCAGAACATTTGTGAGGACAGACCCTGATGTTGGGGAGAGGCCAAGCTCACAATCTCCATTCTAGTTCATCCCAAAGGTGGGTGGATGGGGGTGAGGTCCGGTCTCTCTATGGCCAGTCATGCTCTTCCAGTAATCTCCCCGAACCATGTCTTTATTGACCTTGCTTTGTGGACAGAAATACAGGGGCCATTACCTATACTGTTCCCACAAAGTTGGAAGCTACAAAATGTAGCATTAAAATTTCCCTTCACTATCACCAAGGGTCTAAGCTGACCCTCTCTATAACAATTCCATACCATTATGCCTCTTCTGCCAAATTGTACAGCGGGTAGGTAATGCTTTCCTTCACCACACCCGGACTTGTCCATCACATGCCAGATAGAGAAGTGTGAACCATTACTTCACATATCATGTTTCTGCTAGAGTCCAGTGGTGGGGGCTTTACAATTCTCCATCTGTGACACCCCAGGGTCCTGGTTGTCACAGTGGCATTGCTTTCCTCATGGGAAGAGTGATGTCATGCTTGGAAGTGATGGAAGATTCCTTTTTGACAGGTAATTAGCACATACAACACCATTCTGACTCCAGACCAGAAGGGGGAGCTCTACACCCGACTTCAGGGGAGCTGCTCTCTCTGGTCGGGAAGAGGAGTTAGTTGCTAGGCAGTTGCAAGACAGTTGGGAAGAATTAGACAGTTGGTGCCAGACATAGGAGATAAAGTCAATACAATTACAGAGAGGTAGCGCTCCAGGTGCTGCTGTTTGGTGCCTCTATCTGGCTTCACATTCTTTCCCAGAAACATTGTTATACTGGAGGATAACCCTCAAATAAGCAACAAAAGAAACCATGATTTTTGAATTGAATATGGGTTAAAAATAAAACAACGCCATTCTGTCCCTCTTTGACCACAGGCCTTTGCTTGTCTTCTAAGTTGTACGGCAGCCCAGAAGCTTTTCACATCAATTCAGGGGGTCAAAAGTAAATACTCTGTCTTGATAATCCTCGTCTACTAGTCACGCCAATCTCGGGGAGGACGCACAAGATTTTAATCCATGCTGTTATACATGTCCTAAGAAATCCAAACCATTGATTGCTCCTGGACACACTGAAATGACCACTCATATGGACTGCACTAATGGGGGCTTTTTGGTCTTTGATTAGATCCACATGGGCTCATTGACGTGCTACATGCCAATTATGTTAACAGGGTGCTCAGTAACATTTTTTCGCTGCATGCTTGCAGGAACTTTGACCATCAATAGTTTGTTCTTTTTGGGCTTTAATATACTAAAAGTTGCAGAAAAATCTTCATAAAGCGGAAAACAATTTATATTTTGTCCTCTATTGGTTTAAACCTAAAAGAGACAATTTCTACACGGATTACCCCTTCAATATCAATTATATTTCATTCTAATTTTAATTTCGGGCATTGCAAAGCAAAAACTTATGTAATGGCTGAAACCAAGGAACGTAAGATGTCATAGAAATCTCAGCACTATACCAACAAGTGACCAGAACATGTGAAATATTCCTACCACAAATCCACTATAAAGTCTATAGAGGTTTACTCTCCGATGACTCATAGACCACAGGGAATAATACACCGCTTATCTCCCGGGCTAATAGGAACCTCAAAAACCTCTTACAGCAAGATGCTGAGATGTCACAAGAGATCCTCTCTTTACATTTTCTAGCCCCAAGCAAACAAAAAAGCATTAAAGAAGTTGTCCACTACTTGAACAACTTCTTGTCATACCCCTCGCTTGGCCCCGATAAAATAATATAGCATATACTCAGCACCCGTGATGGCGCTGTCCTAGAGGTGTCGGCACCCACTCTCCCCTTGACTCCCAAGGTCACGTGTCATGACACCGCATAAGTGCGTGAGGGAGAGCAAGTGCAGACACCGTGAGAATGGCGCCTGCAGGAGAGGTGAGTACAAGTTTTAATATTTTATGGAGGCCAAACAATTTAATACTAGTAGGAGACAACCCCTTTACTTTTTCATTCTCCCACATTTAAATATCTGGCCACATTGCTCCCACTGTATAACATCCATCCCCTTGCCCTCGGTGTACAACATCTGGTTTCATCAGTTCTGGTGTATAACATTCGGCCCCAGTGTCTGCATTGTTTAATTTCCAGCCACATTGCATCGGTGTTTAACCTCCAGCTCCTCGCCTCTGGTGTATAACATTCTCGGTGTATAACATTACTCCCGATGTACAGCATTCGACCTCTCGCCCATGGTGTAAAAAATTCAGCCCCTTACCACCCAATGTTTAACCTTCGGCTCCTCACCCCCCCAGTGTATAACCTCCATGCCGTCTGCCTTTACTAACATGTGACAGAATGGTTGCTGGTAAAAAGATCAGTGATACCAGCACGGTCCTGTAATAGGAGCCACCGGCAAAACCAGTCAGTTCATGACATTCTTGCCTCCTAAATCCTCACCAATCTCCTGTGAGTCATATTACTGAGAGGTGGAAAGAAACTAGAGCTGAGGAGCAGAGGACAGAAAAGTCACTACCGCTCTGCTGACCCCATAGCTAGAGATTCCAGACCACCCCTGGTATTAAGATGAGCATAAACAATGCTCCTGACTGGGAGCTTCATAGTCGAGCAGATGCATACAGTCGTACATCACCAAGCACAATGCAGAGTGTCGGATGTGGAAAGCCCGCCTGGGCTGTGGGGTACTCCGTACCGGGTCTGGTACTTAAAGGGATGTGTCACGGCGGTGACCCAGTCCGTGACCCTAGGCACCCAAGTAAAAGGGAAGGTCTTTAAAGGGGTTTTTGAAATAAAGAAAGTTCGTGACGCCACCTGTGGTATTCGGTCAGGGATGACCAACGCTGCTTAAAGGGGTTCTCTGGGGTGATGTTATGGCAGCCAGATGGTATAACTTCCCACAGGTGAAGTAGGTCCCCAGGGCTCCCGGTGAATAGATGGAAGATGGTGATTGGTGCAGTAAAGAACAAAGGATGCAGTTGTGCAGTCTTTTTACCTGATTTACTGATGGTAGCAGGCAGCCACTGTCCAGGGCACCAGATTACAGGTACAGACAATGTTTGGCCAGCTTGGAAGCGAGTTCAGAGTTCAGAGTTAAAAGTCTTCCTCTTAGCGCGGTGGTATTATAGTCCCTTGCTGCCTTAGGCACTCACAAGGTCCTCATGGTTATCTCTGTCCTTAATTGAAGTGGGACACAAACCCGTATGACAGGTGACTGAAGTCTTTTTACAGGGTCTCTATCATGACCCGGGCTCTATATGTCACTGTGTCTCCTGGGTATTAGGGTGGACAGGTTACGTGTAGTCTAGCTGTCCTACCGGTTTCTGCTGTGCCTCCTAGAGTATGACACAATCTCAGTCTTCCAGTTACCGGTATCTGCACTCTATCAGGGAGGTAGCCCAGTCGCAGCTATTCTCCCTTGTTGTCATTCTCCTGTGCTTCGCTCTCCAGTACATTAGCTAAGGGCTGTTCTTCCTTCTTTATCTCGCTATCTAGGAGCTACAGCACCTCAGGCTGTACAGCCCCTCACCCATCCTTCTGCCTCAGTCTGCTCCAGTCTGCTGTCTGGCACCAACTGTCTAATTCTTCCCAACTGTCTTGCAACTGCCTAGCAACTAACTCCTCCTCCTGACCAGAGACAGCAGCTCCCCTGAAGTCGGGTGTAGAGCTCCCCCTTCTGGTCTGGAGTCAGAATGGTGTTGTATGTGCTAATTACCTGTCAAAAAGGAATCTTCCATCACTTCCAAGCATAACATTACTCTTTCCATGAGGAAAGCAATGCCACTGTGACAACCAGGACCCTGGGGTGTCACAGATGGAGAATTGTAAAGCCCCCACCACTGGACTCTAGCAGAAACATGATTTGTGAAGTAATAGTTCACACTTCTCTATCAGGCACGTGATGGACAAGTTCGGGTGTGGTGAAGGAAAGCATTACCTACCCGCTGTACAATTTGGCAGAATAGGGATAATGGTATGGAATTGTTATAGAGAGGGTCAGCTTAGACCCTTGGTGATAGTGAAGGGAAATTTTAATGCTACATTTTGTAGCTTCCAACTTTGGGAACAGTATAGGTAATGGCCCCTGTATTTCTGTCCACAAAGCAAGGTCAATAAAGACAGTTTGGGGAGATTACTGGAAGAGCATGACTGGCCATAGAGAGACCGGACCTCAGCCCAATCCAACACTTTTGGGATGAACTAGAATGAAGATTGTGAGCTTGGCCTCTCCCCAACATCAGGGTCTCACCTCACAAATGTTCTGGATTAAGAGGCAACAATTCTCACAGACCCTTCCAAAATCTTGTAGAAAGTCTTCCCAGAGGAGTGGGAGTTTTTATATTATTACCGTTGGATATAGAATGGGTGCAACAACAGTTTTGACCATATTGTGTATATTACCAACTTTTTTCTATTACTGCTGATTTATTAAAACACATCTTTCTATGAATTGTGTCTAGAGCTTTATTGGTGAAGGGGCTGAGCTGCATTAGCCCATACAATCTGTGGACAAGTGCGGCTCTGGTTTTGGAAGAGATAGTGTTGTTTTTTTTAATATTGCACAAGCCCATCAAATAATTTGAGTAACGAGAAGCATTAAATTAATTTAGAAAAATTGGGTGATCTGAGCTTCTAGTGGCATGATAGACTCGCTTAGCTCAATAAACTATTGTTTTCCATGTAGGAGCCATAGTTTTTAATGAAGGTGCCAAGGCCTGTTAAGTGGTTAAATAAAGGATTACGATAACTGTATGGTTCAGAAATTGTAAGATGCAGGTCAAGGATTGGTTTGGTAGGGTAAAGGAGGGTCAAGAAGGGGTATAGAAGTGCAAAGACAGGAAGGTACTCCCCTTTCCTACCTATGGTCACCGGAAGATCACCCGCCCTCCGACCATTATGTGTTTTGGCTAATGATAATATGTCACAGCTGGGGGCAATGTCCGGACCTTTATAATCACATGCTCACCGCCTTTCGCAGTGACTCTGCATGGTGGAACATTTTTATAAAACGAGCCGTAATATAGTTGTGCATGGTCTATTGGTTAATGAAGCTGTGGCCATTCGTTCACCAAACATCACAGTATCGTGTCATATTAGTGGTTCATTTGCACCAACCAAGTTATCCATTTTAATGCCACCATGAAAGTTTGACCCAAACTGATTCTGAAAAACATCTAACGATATGTTCACATCCCTTCTTTTCTGCTGTTTTCAAAAAATGGTCCTATTTGGAGATGAGGAAATGTATTCATGTG
This sequence comes from Ranitomeya imitator, assembly GCF_032444005.1. Classification (NCBI taxonomy): domain Eukaryota; kingdom Metazoa; phylum Chordata; class Amphibia; order Anura; family Dendrobatidae; genus Ranitomeya; species Ranitomeya imitator. The sequence goes on along the minus strand of NC_091282.1, from coordinate 1,200,038,379 downwards.
GAATTTAATTTTCCTTGAACTTTAAAACAATTTCTACAAAATAAAGAGTTTTTGCAATTTGCTCCTCATCTCACCCAACCCTCTTCAAGCCGGAGAACTTCAGTCCCAGTTCTCGGCACCTCTTCTTTTCCCTTTCTCCCCTTGCTGTGCAAATGTTCAGTCCTATGTCACCTTTTTTAACAACTTCAGGCTTCGGAAATATACTTTCAGTGTCTAAGAAGGTGCCTGCTTTCTAAGTCAAAGGTGACAGTGAAGAAGCCATCTCAAGAGGTATGGGAAAGCCATCAACAAATCTGCCTCAGAAAAATGCCAGTGGTCTGGGAAAACTCAGCTGCTGTGTAGACTTCTGTCTGAAATAGCTGTAGGTGAGTTGCTCCACCAAGAGCTCAGCAAAATATAAACAACTCAGTATGAACACACCCATTGGTTATGTGCCCACTGATTCTTTCTGCTGCATTTTTGGAGCAGAATCTCTCCAAAATCTTCTTCATAAGCTCAAAATTCCTGAAAAACTCAGCAAAACCACTCTGGGACCAGATGGCAGCTTATTAAAGTTACTTTTCTTTTTTTTGTCTAGTACCATTTACAGATTTTTCAAAATGGCACACTTGCTCCATGAATTTTTAGCACAAAATAAAGAAAAAGCTCTTTTTTTGTTTTTAAAGTCAAAAATCTTTTAAATAGTCCCCAAAATTTGCCAAATTGAAAATTCCTCCAGATGCCTTATTCACAAGGGAGACTAAAGTGAAATACGCCCCCCCGCCCCCCCTCCCCTCCCAAAAATGTCGCATTTCATTAATATGTCTCTTGGTTGAGCAAAATTGTTGAGGAAAGCAAATAATAAAAATAGAAATACTTAAAAAGTATAGAAAATAAAGAGCACGTACAAAAGCCGTGAAAAAGGAGCAGTTGTTCTCTTGAGGTGGTTTTACCGTTGCTCTTGCCACCAGAGTTTTGAGTTTATACTGTAAAGAATGAGCATGCCAATTCTTTTAACTGCTTCAGGGTTTCCGAAAAGAAGTGATATAAGACAGAACAAGACGTTTTTGACATTGCTGTGCAATGTATTCATTTTATGGAGCGCTTTGGTGGTGATCTTTCAGGCGCAACAGGTCAACTTTATGGTCACGCTGAGTTTTTTGAGGTGGTCAAAAATCATGAGTTTTTCAAGCAGATACTGCTGCCGGAAATTCTGTCCTGCTAGTTTTATTCACCAAAAATGCAGCAAGAAATGCTATAAAAATGCAGCCAAACCTATTCGATATGCTGCAGATTGATTCTTAAATTCAGTAAAAAAAAACATGTACATGAGATTTCTGAAACCTCATAGCTTTTGCTGTTTCTGTAAAATACACATATTTTTCTGCCAATAAAAAAATAATTAAGCAAAAAAAGGCTGCAAAAATTCAGCGATTGAAATTTTTGAAGAGTTTTTTTTTTTCTGAAGTGTATTTTGCAGCCTTTCGATTGGACAGTGCCTGCTTTGGAGATGTTTCCTTTTATATTTTCCACGAATTGACGAACTAATTGACATGTACTTTCCACCAGGCGTATTTCATAACATCTTCAGGAGAGAAAAAGTTAAAGAAAAAAAGAAGCTCCTCATACGAACAGTAAAGTGGATTTCCCATAAAAATGAATTGAAAGAGTTCCGTTTGAAAAACTCCAAAAAAAACCCTCATTGTGAACATACCCTGAGCGTTCACAGTACAGTGACACCACACAAATGATGAGGGGAGAAAAGCCTAAATATCTATATTTCCAGAGTATGTATTTGCACAGTTCGCCCATCAGGACGCCTTAATTACCGTTTCCCACAATGCTTACACAATGGCTCCGGCTACTCACGGAGCCTCATTTATTTTCTGTTTATATTGAATCATGTTCTGACCTGACATATGTAAAGGCGCTAAATTACTGCTCTCACCGAATGAATAGCTGGGCATTTAGAGACAAATAATAGCGATTGTGCTGTCCTGGTAGAGACAGTAAATCAGGTGTGAGTCTGTGGTCAGAGGCAGATGAACGTGTGAGACGTTACACGGAGGGTGACGTATTCACGGGAATTAGGACTTTTCTTTGTTTTCTTCCAGTGGTTTGTTTTCTCAAGGAAAATAGTACATTTGGGAGGTGCAAGAAAAAAAAATCATCCGTGTAGATCAACAGTCTGCTGCTGAGGAATAATGGACAAAGCATACATGGCGGCTCAATGCTTCCAATCATGATAATTAGTGTTGAGCGATACCTTCCGATATCGGAAAGTATCGGTATCGGATAGGATCGGCCGATATTCAAAAAATATCGGATATCGCCAATACCGATACCCGATCCCAATGCAAGTCAATGGGACCAAAATATCGGAATTAAAATAAACCCTTTCTTGCCTTGTAGGTTAATTCTACATGAAGGAAAACAACTAAGAATAATGCCGGATGTATTTGGGGAGGTGGCGGAGACATTAAAGTCATAGAGGTTTATCCCAATCAAATAGAATAGCATGTTTTTTGTTTTTTTTTAAGACGTTCGGAGTGACAAAGATATTGACTATGTAAATTTTTTTTTTTATTTTGTCAGATATTGATGTTTCACTATTCCACGCCCTTCCCCTTCTTTTTTTTCTTTTTTTTTTTTCTTTTCCCACACTTTCATCTTCATCATCATCAGCATCTTTGACATCAACTTCTTCTTCACCTTATTCATCTTCTTCTTCATCCTTTACCTTTTTTTTTTTTTTTTTTATTACATTCTTCATATTCATTTTATTCAACTATTATTATTCTTCCTATTCTACATATTCTTTTTATTCCACTGTTATTATTCTTCCTATTCTACTTCTTCATCATATTCTCATTTGTGACAGGCATTCCCGTAGTTGTTATCTATAAAAGTTGGAAGATTACACCTTCCGTTCTGCCAGTCACAAAAGTTACATTTGTCCGCGTTCAGTTTGGCCTGCAGCATCAGGCTTTATCCAGGGGCACCACGAGGAGGAACGGACTCACCCCCATACACTGCTTAGTCTTCTTCTGCATATAATTTAGATAATATCTTTTGCTCTGATATTAAGTCTTATGCTTAATGTTCTTCTGCTCTTTGTTCTGCAGCCTCTTGTTCTTCTGCTTCTCGGTCTTCCATGTCGTCGTCTCCAGGGTCATCGTCTCCAGGGTCGTCGTCTCCAGTGTCGTCATCTCCGCCGTCGTCATCTCAGCCATCGTCGTCTCCGCCGTCGTCGTCTCCGCCGTCATCATCGGGGTGGTCTTCCGGGTCGTCGTCGTCGTCATCGGGGTGGTCTTCCGGGTCGTCGACTTTAGGGTCTTCAACTTGGAAATGTAGCAGAAGGTACAAGAAGGCTGAGAAAATGCCAAGAACCTGATGATGGAACTGGAACTCGGATGGCTACCCGAAGGTTCAAGAGCCTATGGAACTACCGAGGACCAGCTGACGTTACTGGAACCCGGTTACTAAGCAGGAGGTACCCGTGCTAAAAAGCACTACCAAGGACCGCCTGACGTTGGCGGAACTCGGATACCCAGAAGGAGGCAACTAAGCCAAAGGCTCTGCCCGGAACCAGCTGACGGTACTGGAACCAGGATGGGGAGCAGAAGGTACAAGAGCAAAAGACACTGCCGAGAACCAGCTGACGGTACTGGAACCCGGATGGGTAGCCGAAGGTCCAAGAGCCAATGGAACTACCGAGGACCAGCTGACGTTACTGGAACCCGGTTACTAAGCAGGAGGTACCCGTGCCCGAAAGCACTACCAAGGACCACCTGACGTTGGTGGAACTTGGATACCCAGAAGGAGGCACCTAAGCCAAAGGCTCTGCCCGGAACCAGCTGACGGTACTGGAACCAGGATGGGGAGCAGAAGGTACAAGAGCAAAAGACACTGCCGAGAACCAGCTGACGGTGCTGGAACCAGGTGGTGGACCTGAAGGTCCACAGGAGAGGAGAGAAAAGCTAGGCCGCGAGGCAGCCGCAGTTACCGAACCCCAACAGTCTTACAGGGGGAGCTGGGCCTACTGGCACTACAGAACCAGCCTTGACTACCAGTTCACGCAGCCCACATAGGAAGCTCCTAAACTGGAGGCACCCTGGAGTTGGCTAACCCGACCGCAACACGACGGGGCAAGCATAGGCGTCTCAGCGAGTTTGACACAACCCGGAAACAGCTGACGGTGCTGAAACCAGGTTTGGCACGAGGGAGTACCTGTGACAAAAACACTGCGAGAACCAGCTGGTGGTGCTGGAACCCAGATGCGTTGCCCCAGTGTGCAAGAGCCAATGGCACGACCGAGGACCAGCTGGCGGTGCTGGAACCCGGTTACTAAGCTGTAGGTGCCCGCGCTTAAAAGCACTACCAAGGACCGCCTGACGTTGGCGGAACTCGGATACCCAGGAGGAGGCACCTAAGCCAAAGGCTCGGCCCGGAACCAGCTGACGGTGCTGGAACCAGGTGGTGGACCCCAAGGCCCACAGGAGAGGAGAGAACAGCTAGGCCGCGAGGCAGCCGCAGTTACCGAACGCCAACAGTCCTACAGGGGGAGCTGGGCCTACTGGCACTACAGAACCAGCCTTGACTACCAGTTCACGCAGCCCACATAGGAAGCTCCTAAACTGGAGGCACCCTGGAGTTGGCTAACCCGACCGCACCACGACGGGGCAAGCATAGGCGTCTCAGCGAGTTTGACACAACCCGGAAACAGCTGACGGTGCTGAAACCAGGCTTGGCACGAGGGAGTACCTGTGTCAAGAACACTGCCGAGAACCAGCTGGCGGTGCTGGAACCCAGATGCGTTGCCCCAGTGTGCAAGAGCCAATGGCACGACCGAGGAACAGCTGGCGGTGCTGGAACCCGGTTACTAAGCTGTGGGTGCCCGCGCTTAAAAGCACTACCAAGGACCGCCTGACGTTGGCGGAACTCGGATACCCAGGAGGAGGCACCTAAGCCAAAGGCTCGGCCCGGAACCAGCTGACGGTGCTGGTACCAGGTGGTGGACCCCAAGGCCCACAGGAGAGGAGAGAACAGCTAGGCCGCGAGGCAGCCGCAGTTACCGAACCCCAACAGTCCTACAGGGGGAGCTGGGCCTACTGGCACTACAGAACCAGCCTTGACTACCAGTTCACGCAGCCCACATAGGAAGCTCCTAAACTGGAGGCACCCTGGAGTTGGCTAACCCGACCGCACCACGACGGGGCAAGCATAGGCGTCTCAGCGAGTTTGACACAACCCGGAAACAGCTGACGGTGCTGAAACCAGGTTTGGCACGAGGGAGTACCTGTGACAAAAACACTGCCGAGAACCAGCTGGCGGTGCTGGAACCCAGATGCGTTGCCCCAGTGTGCAAGAGCCAATGGCACGACCGAGGACCAGCTGACGGTGCTGGAACCCGGTTACTAAGCTGTGGGTGCCCGCGCTTAAAAGCACTACCAAGGACCGCCTGACGTTGGCGGAACTCGGATACCCAGCAGGAGGCACCTAAGCCATAGGCTCGGCCTGGAACCAGCTGACGGTGCTGGAACCAGGTGGTGGACCCCAAGGCCCACAGGAGAGGAGAGAACAGCTAGGCCGCGAGGCAGCCGCAGTTACCGAACCCCAACAGTCCTACAGGGGGAGCTGGGCCTACTGGCACTACAGAACCAGCCTTGACTACCAGTTCACGCAGCCCACATAGGAAGCTCCTAAACTGGAGGCACCCTGGAGTTGGCTAACCCGACCGCACCACGACGGGGCAAGCATAGGCGTCTCAGTGAGCTTGACACAACCCGGAAACAGCTGACGGTGCTGAAACCAGACTTGGCACGAGGGAGTACCTGTGTCAAGAACACTGCCGAGAACCAGCTGGCGGGGCTGGAACCCAGATGCGTTGCCCCAGTGTGCAAGAGCCAATGGCACGACCGAGGACCAGCTGGCGGTGCTGGAACCCGGTTACTAAGCTGTAGGTCCCCGCGCTTAAAAGCACTACCAAGGACCGCCTGACGTTGGCGGAACTCGGATACCCAGGAGGAGGCACCTAAGCCAAAGGCTCGGCCCGGAACCAGCTGACGGTGCTGGAACCAGGTGGTGGACCCCAAGGCCCACAGGAGAGGAGAGAACAGCTAGGCCGCGAGGCAGCCGCAGTTACCGAACGCCAACAGTCCTACAGGGGGAGCTGGGCCTACTGGCACTACAGAACCAGCCTTGACTACCAGTTCACGCAGCCCACATAGGAAGCTCCTAAACTGGAGGCACCCTGGAGTTGGCTAACCCGACCGCAACACGACGGGGCAAGCATAGGCGTCTCAGTGAGCTTGACACTACCCGGAAACAGCTGACGGTGCTGGAACCAGGTTTGGCACGAGGGAGTACCAGTGACAAAAACACTGCCGAGAACCAGCTGGCGGTGCTGGAACCCAGATGCGTTGCCTATTAAAGATTGTCTTCCTAGAGCCCCAACTAGCGGTGCTGGAGCAAAGGGTAAGCAGGGGGAGCAGAGTGTAGGCCGAAGCCTGCACTGGAGGCAGCTTTGTGTCAGCGTTGCGTTTGCAGGACACTTTGCCGGCTACACAGTGTGGGAACAGCTGGCGTTGCTGAACCCCACTAACACAATGGCGGGTGTTTTTCTCTGTGCAGCTAGCACTTGCGGGCAAAAACTTGCGATGTTAGAGCCCGTGGTGAAGCAGGAGGAGGAGGAGAGGAGCAGAGTGTAGGCCGAAGCCTAGTTGAACCAATTTCAAAGGAAACCTTTAACCCCCCCTCAGGTGTTACAAACTACAAGAGACACACCTTGTGCAGTATTAATGCTGCACAAGTGAAAGGTTGCTCTATTAATTTGTCTACTTGCACACGCTGAATGAAAGACGTACACAATTTAGCCCATTCTACAGTCAAACTGTAGTGGATGCGTGACTTGGCTTTTTAAGGAGACGCAGCACAGGTGTCCCAAATAATGCCTTGGTGCTTGGCGCAGCTTCCTGAGCGTTGTTATTTGCTGTACAGGAGTCTGCGCTCTTGTGTTATCCCTTGGCAATGCCCTGTTAGAGCTGCCCGTCTTATGACCTCATTTCATGTTGGCCGGTGCGGTTAACGATGGCCATAAATCCCAGACCCACAGTGCCTTTTCATAAAGTCACACTGCGGTGCTGGGATTCGTGGCCTTGAGCAGTAAATATTTTGGCCGCTCACACACGTCCTTACACCTGCTTCAGACTGGGCGGCCTCTGCTGATCCCTTCTCGCATGCCGCGGCCATGAGGCTGCACAGTCTGAAGAAGGCGGAAGGAGATGAGTTAAGACAGGCGAAGATATGCACTGCTCGTGCCCATCAATCACACCCTCGCAGTCAAAATAAGTAAGACAACGAGGAGCATTGTTTCAGGCAGGGCGGACGCACAGGCACAGGCAGCCAACCAATGATGTCAGAAGACGGGCAGCGCTACCAAGGGGGGTGCTGCGTATCATTAGAAAGGAAAGTCACACCTCAGGGACAGTGGAATGGTCTCTAATGAGACACATTTTGTACGTGTTGAGTTCCACGTGGGCAAGGAGAAAAAGTCAGCCACCTTGTACAAATGCAGCAGTACTGCTGTACAAGGTGGCTGTTATACATAGAAACACCTGGGGGGATGGGGCCAGGTTCCCTTTAATTTCAGTTCATGTGCCTGTGTGGCGTTTGCAGGTCACGTTGCCGGCTACACAGCAGGGGAACAGCTGGCGGTGCTGAACCCCACTGACACATTGGCTGGTGTTTTTCTCTGTGCAGCTAGCACTTCCGGGCAGAAACTGGAGGTGTTTGAGCCCAGGGTCAGCAGGAGGAGGAGAGGAGCAGAGTGTAGGCCGAAGCCTGCACTGGTGGCAGCTTTTGGTCAGTTGTGCCAGCGTGGCTTGTGCTGGACACGATGCCGGCTACACAGCGGGGGAACAGCTGGCGGTGCTGAACCCCACTGACACAATGGTGGGTGTTTTTCTCTGTGCAGCTAGCATGTCCGGGCAGAAACTGGCGGTGTTTGAGCCCAGGGTCAGCAGGAGGAGGAGAGGAGCAGAGTGTAGGCCGAAGCCTGCACTGGTGGCAGCTTTTGGTCGGTTGTGCCAGCGTGGCTTGTGCTGGACACGATGTCGGCTACACAGCAGGGGAACAGCTGGCGGTGCTGAACCCCACTAACACATTGGCTGGTGTTTTTCTCTGTGCAGCTAGCAGTTCCGGGCAAAAACTAGCGGTGTTTGAGCCCAGGGTCAGCAGGAGAGGAGCAGAGTGTAGGCCGAAGCCTAGTTGAACCAATTTCAAAGGTTACCTTTAACCCCCCCTCAGGTGTTGCAAGGTACAAGAGCCACACCTTGTGCAGCATTAATGCTGCACAAGTAAAAGGTTGCTCTATTTAATTTGCTCCTTGCACACGCTGAATAAAACATGTACACTATTTAGCCCACTATACTGTCAAACAGTAGTGGAGGCGTGACTTGTCTTTTTAAGGAGATGCAGCACAGGTGTCAAAATTTACACCTAGCTGCTGGGCGCAGATTCCTGAGCGTTGTTATTTGCTGTACAGGAGTCTGCGCTATTGTGATCCCTTGGTCATGCGCTGTGAGCGCTTCCTGTCTTCTGACCTCATTTCATGTCGGCCGTTGCGGTTAGCGATGGACATGAATCCCAGACCCACAGTGTGTTTTCAAAAAATCACACTGCTTGGCTGGGATTCGTGGTCTTGTGCAGTAAATATGTTTGACACTCACACATGTCCTTACACCAGCTTCAGACTGGGCGACCTCATCTGATCCCTTATCGCCTGCCGCGGCCATGAGGACACCCAGTCTGAAGAAGGCGGAAGGAGATGAGTGAACACAGGCAAACATATGCACTGCACATGCCCATCAATCACACCCTCGCTGTCCAAAAAAATAAGACACCGAGGGGCGTTGTTTCGAGCAGGGCAGACGCACAGGCGCAGCCAGCTAACCAATGATGTCAAAAGACGGGCAGCGCTAACAAGGGTGGTGCTGCGTATCATTAGAAAGGAAAGTCACACCTCAGGGACAGTGGAATGGTCTCAATGAGACACATTTTGTACGTGTTGAGTTCCACGTGGGCAAGGAGAAAAAGTCAGCCACCTTGTACAAATGCAGCAGTACTGCTGTACAAGGTGGCTGTTATACATAGAAACACCTGGGGGTGGGGGGCAGGCTCCCTTCAATTTCAGTTCATGTGCCTGCGTGGCGTTTGCAGGTCACGTTGCAAGCTACACAGCAGGGGAACAGCTGGCGTTGCTGAACCCCACTGACACATTGACTGGTGTTTTTCTCTGTGCAGCTCGCATGTCCGGGCAAAAACTGGCGATGTTAGAGCCCAGGGTCAGCAGGAGGAGGAGAGGAGCAATGTGTAGGCCGAAGCCTGCACTGGTGGCAGCTTTTGGTCGGTTGTGCCAGCGTGGCTTGTGCTGGACACGATGCAAGCTACACAGCAGGGGAACAGCTGGCGTTGCTGAACCCCACTGACACATTGACTGGTGTTTTTCTCTGTGCAGCTAGCACTTCCGGGCAAAAACTGGCGGTGTTAGAGCCCAGGGTCAGCAGGAGGAGGAGAGGAGCAATGTGTAGGCCGAAGCCTGCACTGTTGGCAGCTTTTGGTCGGTTGTGCCAGCGTGGCTTGTGCTGGACACGATGCAAGCTACACAGCAGGGGAACAGCTGGCGTTGCTGAACCCCACTGACGCATTGACTGGTGTTTTTCCCTGTGCAGATCGCATGTCCGGGCAAAAACTGGCGGTGTTAGAGCCCAGGGTCAGCAGGAGGAGGAGAGGAGCAGAGTGTAGGCCGAAGCCTAGTTGAACCAATTTCAAAGGTTACCTTTAACCCCCCCTCAGGTGTTGCAAGGTACGAGAGCCACACCTTGTGCAGCATTAATGCTGCACAAGTAAAAGGTTGCTCTATTTAGTTTGCTCCTTGCACACGCTGAATAAAACACGTACACTATTTAGCCCATTATACTGTCAAACAGTTGTGGAGGCGTGACTTGTCTTTTTAAGGAGACGCAGCACAGGTGTCAAAATTTGCACCTAGGTACTGGGCGCAGATTCCTGAGCGTTGTTATTTGCTGTACAGGAGTCTGCGCTATTGTGATCCCTTGGCCATGCGCTGTGAGCGCTTCCTGTCTTCTGACCTCATTTCATGTCGGCCGTTGCGGTTAGCGATGGACATGAATCCCAGACCCACAGTGTGTTTTCAAAAAATCACACTGCGTGGCTTGGATTCGTGGCCTTGTGCAGTAAATAGGTTTGCCGCTCACACATGTCCTTACACCTGCTTCAGACTGGGCGGCCTCAGCTGATCCCTTATCGCCTACCACGGCCAGGAGGCCGCACAGTCTGAAGAAGGCGGAAGGAGATGAGTTAAGACAGGCGAACATATGCACTGCTCGTGCCCATAAACCACACCCTCGCTGACAAAATAAATATGACAACGAGGGGCGTTGTTTCTAGCAGGGCGGATGCACAGGCGCAGCCAGCTAACCATGATGACAAAAGACGGGAAACGCTACCAAGGGGGGTGCTGCGTATCATTAGAAAGGAAAGTCACACCTCAGGGACAGTGGAATGGTCTCAATGAGACACATTTTGTACGTGTTGAGTTCCACGTGGGCAAGGAGAAAAAGTCAGCCACCTTGTACAAATGCAGCAGTACTGCTGTACTAGGTGGCTGTTATACATAGAAACACCTGGGGGGGTGGGGCCAGGTTCCCTTTAATTTCAGTTCATGTGCCTGCGTGGCGTTTGCAGGTCACGTTGCCGGCTACACAGCAGGGGAACAGCTGGCGGTGCTGAACCCCACTAACACATTGGCTGGTGTTTTTCTCTGTGCAGCTAGCACTTCCGGGCAAAAACTAGCGGTGTTTGAGCCCAGGGTCAGCAGGAGGAGGAGAGGAGCAGAGTGTAGGCCGAAGCCTGCACTGGTGGCAGCTTTTGTTCTGTTGTGCCAGCGTGGCTTGTGCTGGACACGTTGCCGACTACACAGCAGGGGAACAGCTGGCGGTGCTGAACCCCACTGACACATCACCTAGTGTTTTTTCTGTGTAGACAACACTTCCAGGTGGCAACTGACAGTGTTGAAACCCAGGGAATCAAAGAGGAGCAGAGTGTAGGCCGAAGCCTGCAGTGGAGCAAGTTGAAAGGGAACCTTTAACCCCCCCCCCAGGTATTTGTTGCTGAAAGACCCATCTTGTACAGCAGTAATACTGCACATGGAAAATGGTGGCTCCGAAAATTATGCTCCTTGCAAACGCTGAAGTACACACTCATATAATGTGTCCCCTCACACCGTCAAACCATCCCGGAAGTGGGACTTTCCTTTGTAATGTGACACAGCACAGCCGTCATTCCAACCCCCTTGGTGCCAGGCGCCACCTCCTCAACGTTGTTTGGTTCTGTCACGGAGCCCGCGCTGTAATGTTATCCCTTGGCCATGCACAGTTAGCGGTGCCCGTCTTCTGACATCATGTAGGTGTCAGGCTGGCAGTGCCTGTGCGTCCAAGCTGCCCTAGATCCAACCTTGCAGTGTCATCTAATGTAGTCCCACTGCGGGCCAGGGATCCATGGGCATGCGCAGTGCATATCATCGCCTCTCACTCACCTCCTTCCTGCTTCTTCAGACTGTGCGGCGTCACGGCCGTGGCATGCTATTAGGGATCAGCTGACGCCGCCTAGTCTGAAGAAGCGTGAAGAAGGGGGGTGAGAGGCTAGTATATGCACTGCGCATGGCCATGGATACCAGGCCCACTGTGGGATCACATTAGACGACACTGCGAGGTGTGATTTCGGGCAGCATGGACGCACAGGCGCAGCCAGGACGACAACAAATGATGTCAGAGGACGGGCAGCGCAAACTGTGCATGGCCAAGGGATAACATAACAGCGCAGGGTCCATGACGGAATCAAACAACGCTAAGGAGGCAGCGCACGGTGCCAAGGGGGTAGCAATGACGTCAGTGTGCTGCGTCACATTACAAAGGAAAGTCCCACCTCCGGGACGGTTGGACGCTGTGAGGGGACACATTACATGAGTGTGTAGTTCAGCGTTTGCAAGGAGCATAATTTCAAGAGCGACCTTTCCCTTGTGCAGTATTAGTGCTGCACATGGTGGCTCTTTCAGTAACAAACGCCTAGGGGGGGGGGACAGGTCCCCTTACATTTTAGTTGTGCCAGCGTGGCGGTCGCATGACACGTTGCCGGATACACAGCTGGGGATCAGCTGACGTTACTGAACCCCAATAACAGAGGAGCGACTGTTGACTGTGCACACAGCACTTCCAGGCACCAACTGGCGGTGTTAGAGCCCAGGAACAGCAGGAGGAGCAGATTGGAGGTATTGCCGCACACACAGCTGGGGATCAGCTGACGTTACTGAACCCCAATAACAGAGGAGCGACTGTTGACTGTGCACACAGCACTTCCAGGCACCAACTGGCGGTGTTAGAGCCCAGGGACAGCAGGAGGAGCAGATTGGAGGTATTGCCGCACACAGCTGGGGATCAGCTGACGTTACTGAACCCCAATAACAGAGGAGCGACTGTTGACTGTGCACACAGCACTTCCAGGCACCAACTGGCGGTGTTAGAGCCCAGGGACAGCAGGAGGAGCAGAGGAACAGAGTGTAGGCCGAAGCCTGATTGGAGCAAGTTGAAAGGGAACCTTTAACCCCCCCCAAGACGTTTGTAGCTGAAAGAGCCATCTTGTGCAGCACTAACGATGCAAAAGGAAAAGGTGGTTCTTTTAATTATGCTCCTTGCAAACACCGAAGTAAACACTAAAAATGTGTCCCCTTATACCGTTAAACCGTCCCGGAGGTGCGAATTTCCTTCGTAATGGGACACAGCACAGCTGACATTCCTATCCCCTTGGTGCCGTGTGCTGCCTCCTCAGCGTTGTTTTAAGCTGTCACGGAGCCTACGCTGTTCTGTTAGCCCTTGGCCATGCCCAATTAGCGCTGCCTGTCTTCTGACATAATTTGGTGTCAGGCTGTTACTGCCTGTGCGTCCACGCTGCTCCAGATCCCACCTCGCAGTCTCGTCCAACGTAATCCCACTGCGGGCCTTGGAACCATGGACATGCACAGTGCATATCCTCGACTCTCACTCCCCTCCTTCCCTCTTCTTCAGACTGTGCGGTGTCACGGCCGTGGCATGCTATTAGGGATCAGCTGACGGCGCACAGTCTAAAGAAGGCGGAGGGAAATGAGCGAGAGCCCGAGGGGAAGATATGCACTGCCAGGGCCGCAGTGTGACTCAATCAGAAGACACAGCGAGGCGGGATCTCGGGCAGCGCGGCCGCACAGGCACAGCCAGCCTGACACCAAATTATGTCAGAAGACAGGCAGCGCAAATAGGGCATGCCCAAGGGATAACAGAACAGCGCAGGCTCCGTGACAGCTTAAAACAACGCTGAGGAGGCAGCGCATGGCACCAAGGGGGTAGGAATGACGGCTGTGCTGCGTCACATTGCGAAGGAAAGTCCCAGCTCCGGGACAGTATAACGGTATCAGTGAACACATTTTATAAGTGTTAAGTTCTGCGTGTGCAAGGAGCTAAAAAAAAAGAGCTACCTTTTCCTTGTGCAGCATTACTGCTGCACAAGATGGCTCTTTCAGTAACAAACGACGGGGGGGGGGGACAGGTTCCCTTACATTTAGGTTGTTGTGCCAGCGTGGCGGTCGCAGGACACATTGCCGGCTACACAGCTGGGGATCAGCTGACGTTACTGAAACCCAATAACACTGGGTCGTATGTTTTTACTGTGCAGCCTGCACTTCTGAGCCGCAACTGGCGGTGTTGGAGCCCAGGAATAGCAGTTCAGGTGGTAGAAAGATGAACACAGCAGGAGACCTGGATGACACCCAATTACTTAATCAGGCAGAGGAGTGGCAAATTCCTGCGAGATCCAGGCCTGGTTCATTTTCAGGAAAGTAAGCCGGTCAACGTTATCGTAGGATAGTCGCATGCGACGGTCTGTTAGTACACCACCTGCGGCACTAAAGACACGTTCCGATAAGACACTAGCCGCAGGGCAAGCCAGCACCTCCAATGCATACTGGCTTAGCTCTGGCCATGTATCCAGCTTAGAGACCCAAAACTTGAACGGGGAAGAGCCGTCTGGGAGTACAGTAAGAGGGCAAGCCATGTAGTCTGTCACCATCTGACGGAACCGTTGCCTCCTGCTGACTGGAGCCGCCGGTGATGGTGTAGCCATTTGGGGCGGGCACACAAAAGTGTGCCAGAGTTGTGCCATACTGGGCTTGCCTTGGGCAGAGGCACTGCTTCTGCTCCCTCTTTGGGCAGAGCCTCCCCCACTGCCTCGACGCACTGAGCTGCTTTGTAAAGCACTAGCAGCACTCCTCTCAGTTGGACAGGAGAAGATGATGGAATTCACCAGTGTGTCGTGGTACTCCCGCAATTTACGCTCCCGGGTCAACGCAGGGATGAGGTTTTGGACGTTGTCCCGGTAGCGAGGATCGAGGAGGGTGAACACCCAATAATCAGGCATGTTGAGAATGTGGTCGATGTGGCGGTCGTTTCTCAGGCACTGCAGCATGAAATCCACCATGTGCTGCAGAGTGCTAACTGGCCCAGAAACGATGTCCCCTGCTTGAGACATGATCTCTGCCCGCTCGTCATCACCCCACCCTCGCTGTACACACTGACCACTGGACAATTGTGTCGCTCCCTCCTCTGGACGGAGCTCTTCCTCCTCCATTGACTCCTCCTCATCCTCCTCACAAATTGGCCCCTGCGTACCCCTTTGTGAGGAACCACGTGGCGCTGACTCTCCAGAAGCTGATGGAAAAGGTGACTCCTCATCCTCCACCTCTTCCACAACATCATCCCTTAACCCTTGCAAAGTTTGCTGAAGCAGGCAGATAAGGGGGACAGTCATGCTGACTAGTGCATCATCTGCACTTGCCATCCGCGTGGAATAATCAAAAGGACGCAAAACCTGGCAGACGTCCTTCATAGTGGCCCACTCTGTGGTTGTGAAGTCTGATCGGCGCTGACTGCGACTTCTTTGCGCCTGATGCAGCTGGTACTCCATAACTGCTTGCTGCTGCTCACACAACCGCTCCAACATATGTAACGTGGAATTCCACCGGGTAGGTAGGTCACATATGATGCGGTGTTCCGGAAGGCGAAATCGGCGCTGCAGAGCAGCAATGCGGGATCTGGCCAAGCTGGAACGCCGCAAGTGAGCACACTCTAGGCGGACCTTGTGCAGCAGGGCATCAAGATCCGGATAGTCCCTCAGAAAACTCTGCACAACCAAATTGAGCACATGTGCCAGACATGGGATGTGAGTGAGGTTGCCAAGGGCCAAAGCTGCCACCAGATTTCGGCCATTGTCACACACTACCATGCCTGGCTGGAGATTCGCTGGCAGTAACCACACATCGCTCTCCTGCTTGATGGCATTCCAGAGCTCCTGCGCTGTGTGGCTTCGATGCCCCAATGAAACTAGTTTCAAGACGGCCTGCTGACGTTTGGCCACGGCTGTGCTCATGTCGGTCATAGGTAAACGTTCACAGGTCCATGTGGAGGTGGACTGTGACAGATCCTGCAGAGAGGAATCTGAGGAACTGGTGTAAGAGGAGGAGTCGATGCGTACAGACTGGATTCCTGCAATCCTTGGAGTGGGCAGGACACGTCCTGCGCCACTCACACGATCTGTACCTGGCTCAACAACATTAACCCAATGGGCAGTGAGGGAAACATATCGCCCCTGTCCATGCTGACTGGTCCACGCATCGGTGGTGAGGTGGACCTTGCTACTGACGGCGTTCAGTAGCGCATGTTTTATGTTTGCCTCAACATGCCTGTGCAGGGCAGGGACAGCCTGCCTACTGAAGTAAAAGCGGCTGGGCACCTTGTACTGTGGGACTGCCAATGCCATCAAGTCACGGAAGCTGTCAGTCTCCACCAGCCTGAACGAGAGCATTTCCAGGGACAACAGTTTGGCAATGCCTGCATTCAGAGCCTGTGCTCGGGGGTGGTTGGCCGAGAATGCCCGCCTTTTCTCCCATGCCTGTACTACCGATGGCTGTAGAGTAGACTGGGAGTGTGAGGATGACTGGGAAGGTGGTGCTGTGGGTGGAATTACACTAGGTCTCTGGACAACAGTGGAGGAAGAGGCAACACGAGATGAAGAGGTGGTAGCTGCCGCTGTTGGTTGGCCTACGTCTTCACTGTGTGTCTGTAACTCCACCGCGTGCCTGGTCCGCACATGTTTCCACATATTTGTGGTATTGAGGTTGCTGACACTTTTACCTCTTTTTACTTTCTGATGACACAGCTTGCATTTGACAAAACAAATGTCATCTGCAACTGTGTCAAAAAAGGACCAGGCACTGCAAGTCTTGGGAGCGCCCTTTTTGGCTTTGGAAAGAGACAGGCTCCTAACGGGTGCCAAAGTGGAGGCTACAGGCTCCGCAGTCTTCCCCCTCCCTCTCCCTCTTTGGCCCGTAAGGGGAAGCTCTTCCTCAGAGCTGCTCCCACCACCTTCCTGTTCCTCACGCCACGATGGGTCAAGGACCTCATCATCTCCACTACCCTCTGCCACCAACTGCTCCTCCTGGGTAGTCTCGGCAGCACAGTACGCATCAGAAAGCGGCACATGAGTTTCATCATCAGATGCGTACTGCGCTGTGGTCACCGGAGGCACTGGCCCACCTGCCTCTTCAGAGTCAGAGAGAAAAAGCTGTTGGGCATCACTGCACACTGCCTCTTCTTCCATTTCTCCAATGATGCTTGGCTGGCCCCCTGTTTCCAAGCCAAGAGATTCAGAGAACAGAAGTAGAGACGGCTCCTGTCCTGGGCTCTCTGACTGCCTGGCCAATTTGACAGGTGGTGAAGAGACAGATGGCTGCTCTCCAGTGCTCTGTGCCTGAGAGGATGTGGCACTAACTGAAGTCGATGCCGAGGCGTTAGCTGCCATCCACCCGACAACGGCTTCAATTTGGTCTTCACGTAGCAGCGGTGCACGGCGCTCTCCGACAAAGCTGCGCATGAAGGACTGTTCCCTGCTGAAACTGAGTGACAACGAGTCACCGGCGCCCGCAGCAGGCACAGAATCACCACGTCCTCTCCCTGCTCCTCTCCCTGCTCCGCGCCCACGCCCACGTGCCTTACTCCCTGCCCTCTTCATCTTGGTTGACAGATAAAGATAAGCAGAAAAGTACTAAGGCCTTAGCGTGCTTATTCCTGAAATGCTCCTTCTAACAGGTGTAAGAAACACTAATGTTGTAAAGTGTGGACTAAACTTTATTATTTTTCAAATGTGGCCTACACAAGTGTTAAGTTGTGTTTGGTGAACTTTACTTTTTTTTTTGTGCAGATCGGGCTACAGAGCTAGTTTAAATCACACGGAGACCGTGCAGACAGCCGTAAACGGCGCTGCAAGGCCAAAAAACCCTCCTCTAGGTTATCCTATGTAGTGTTTTTCCACTATTTAGCTGGAGACGGGTGGAAAGACACTAATAGGAATTTTTTTTTTTTAATTTTAAACAGGCTGCACTATTTGAAAAAAAGGAAATTGTTTTTCAAGGTATGAGGCAGTAACACACCCTGAGCTGAATCCAACCGGCTATAGCTGCACACAGACTACAGGGCGAGCTGCGCTCACACAGAGACTGTGCAGACAGCCGTAAACGGCGCTGCAAGGCCCAAAATCCCCCCTCTAGGTTATCCTATGTAGTGTTTTTCCACAATTTAGCTGGAGACGGGTGGAAAAACACTAATAGGGAATTTTTTTTTAAATTTTTAAACAGGCTGCACTATTTGAAAGAAAGGAAAATTTTTCTCAAGGTATGAGCCAGTAACGAACCCTGAGCTGAATCCAACCGGCTATGGCTGCACACAGACTACAGGGCGAAGCTGGGCTCACACGGAGACCGTGCAGACAGCCGTAAACGGCGCTGCAAGGCCCAAAAACCCCCCTCTAGGTTATCCTATGTAGTGTTTTTCCACTATTTAGCTGGAGACGGGTGGAAAAACACTAATAGGGAATTTTTTTTTAAATTTTTAAACAGGCTGCACTATTTGAAAGAAAGGAAAATTTTTCTCAAGGTATGAGCCAGTAACGAACCCTGAGCTGAATCCAACCGGCTATGGCTGCACACAGACTACAGGGCGAGCTGGGCTCACACGGAGACCGTGCAGACAGCCGTAAACGGCGCTGCAAGGCCCAAAAACCCCCCTCTAGGTTATCCTATGTAGTGTTTTTCCACAATTTAGCTGGAGACGGGTGGAAAAACACTAATAGGAAATTTGAGAAAAAATGTGCAGCAGGCTGCACTATGAGCAAAAAAGGACAACTGTGTGAGGCAGTGTGAACCCCCCCTGAGCTGAATACAACCGGGTATATGGCTGCACACAGACTACAGAGTGAGCTGCACACACACACACAGAGAGACCTTGCAGAACGCTGTTAAAACAGCGCTGCAAGGCAAGAGCAAGGTGAACAGTGAAGAACACACAGCGTTTTGCTAAATTAGCCTTTGGAAAGGAAAATAAAGCAATTAGCTAGCTCAACTGGCCCTCAGTTAGAACACAGCGTCCTGTCCCTAACTGAAATCACAGCAGAGTGAGCGCAAAATGGCGGCAGCGTTTTTTATAGTGCAGAGTGACATCATTTCAGCAGCCAATCACAGCCTTGCCAGTACTTACATGCCCACCATGCTAAACAGGATGTGCCCACACTTCCAATCATTCCTCATTGGCTGCTGCGTTCTGTTTGAATTCTGGGAACTTCCGATTCCGGTATCCGATATGCGGGAAGTATCGGAATTTGGTATCGGAATTCCGATACCGCAAATATCGGCCGATACCCGATACTTGCGGTATCGGAATGCTCAACACTAATGATAATGCGAATGTGGTTGAGACGTGACATTAGTCGGCCATGGAAAACACCATTGGTTGACTGGTCGAGAAAAAATAACATAGGATGTTGCCTAGAAATGCTCCTTTATCAATTACCTTTTGACCCTGTCTAACAGCCGTGAAACATGCAGCCGCGGGGACTCGGACATGTCACTCGAGCAGCCGCAATACTCAGGGCAGACCTGAGTACCCTAGGCAAACTCGAGTAACGAGTACCACTCATCACTGGTAGCAAACATTAATGGCAACAAGCATCGAAGGAATGAAGGATTTGTTATGGAGTGTCAAGATGGAAAGCTCAACATTGGACTGCTACTCAATGCAAAGAAGACAAAGATATTGACTACTGTCAGGTGTGACCGGACACCGGAAGTTAATAGGAGCAGAGATGTAGCTAGGGATTCAGCTCATGGGGGGTAAAACATGTGAGTGGGCCCTTGACCAGGTAATCGTGTGTACACCTATGGTAGCACAGCCTACACTGAGGTCTAGGGGAACCTCAGCACATGACCAAACTGTTTCTGAATACAAAAATTCTACACAGATGTCACCACCATATGGTGACCATATAATGGTAGATACCAGTTCTGCAGAACATATAGGGATCACAGTACAGTTATTGATGGTGACTTACCGCTGACGTTCTTTCTGATGGAGTTTTTCACTTTTCCCGTTTTTTCCATCTGGCCCAGACCGATATCACGACTTCTCCTGCCACAACTCATCTGCAGATTACAACAAAAGCATACCGTATATGACCTCTCACATTTCCAGCACCGTCACCATCTATTCCCAACCTGCACAAATTCATCATCCTGATGTCACCCCAAATGTCACCCCAATGTTGAGCTTCTGCCGTATGTGTCTCTATTACTGATGCTCTTAGTACTCCACATGTTGCCCATCACTGAGCCTCTTACAAAAGTAAAATGCCTCCTTTGTGCCTTTTAGATGGTAAAATTGGTCCCCAGAAAACATTAATACCCTGTACAAATGTCCTAGATAACACTGCCCATATTTTGCCCCTAGAAAGTAGTAATGCCCCCAGTGTGCCCATTTGATAGTCTCAATACCGAGTGCCCCTATTACATTTACCTATACAATTATGCTTCTTAAGTGCCCACTTAACATTTAATAATGTCCCCAATACCCCCATACATAGTTTACCTCAACTCAGCATGATGTCTCCCACATACACAGCATGTTGGGCTTACGCCCCCCTAAACACAGCATGATGGGCCCCACAGTAGCCCCTTCCCACTGTATGACAACCTGCAGTAGCCCACTACTGTATGATGGCCCTCAGTAGCACCCTACCACTGTATGCTGTATGACAGCCCTTAGTAGTCTTCCCACTGAATTACGGCCCTCAGTAGCCCCCACACTGTATGATAACCCCCACACTGTCTGATAGCCCCCAATAGACCCCTCCCACTGTATGATGGCCCCCAGTGTTCCCCCACACTGCATTATGGCCCCCAGTACCACCCTCCACTGCTTGCGTGGCTCCCAGTAGTCACCCTACACTGTTTGATGGCCTCCAGTTCCCCTCCACACCGCTTTATGGCCCACAGTATTCCCCCTACTCTGTTCGGATGTCTCACAGTAGTCATGCCACACTGTTTGGCCTACAGTTCTCCCACAAACTGTATGATGGCCTCCAGTCCCCCCCACACTGTTTGATGGCCCCCAGTATTCCACCCACACTGTATGATGTCTCCTAGTATTCCCCCCACACTATATGGATGGCCTCCAGTAATCCAATAGTTTGGTCTTTTATGTTGTTACATATGGGTGTGAAAACTGAACAATAAAGAAACAAGACAAAAGAAATGACAAGTCCTTTACCCATCTTTTACCCAATTTTTAATATAAAAATAAAAACACAAAGTAATCCTCACCTGTTCACAGAAAATCTATATGTGATGCTGTCACCGCTCAACAAACCATCCTGTTGTAGCTAAGCCTGAGCTCTTCATGGGACATCATCACATAGGGATTCTTTTCAGAGAGGTGAGGAATGATTACGTTATGTTTTTACTTTTATTTTGAAATGAATAAATGGGTAAAATAGGGTCGGGAATATTTATTTCAAATAAAGGACTTTATTCTATGTTGGTCTTTATTGCATTTGACTATGTGGTTAGTAATGGGGTGTCTTATAGATGCCTCACAGTTACTAACCCCTGGGATTGATGTCAGCTGACATTACAAAGCTACAAAGCTGACATCAACATCAAAACAATTTCCCGACTTGCCACCGAACCAGGGCAAGTGGGATGAGCTAAGGCTAAGAATTGGCACATCTAATGTTTGTGCCGTTTCTGGGGCATAACCACAGTCCCTTCCTAGGATATTAATATCAGCTCACAGCTGTCTGCCTAGCCTTTGCTGGTTATTAATTATATTGGGGATCCCATATCATTTTAATTTTTGGTGGTCACCCCCTGTTTATAACCAGTAAAGGCTAAGTAGACACCTGTGAGCTGATATTAATAGCATAGGAAGCTCCATGTTTATTACCCTTTTCCCAGACTGCAAACATCAGCTCCCAGCTGTCGGCTTGCCCTCAGCTGGTTAAGAAAAATATGGGGGACCCCATGTCCTTTTTTTCACTTATTCTATCTATATATCTATTCTGTTCTCATGGTTCAGGCTGTGAATTTACTGTACTTTGCTGAGGAACTGTCAGGGTTCCTATCAGATGGGTGCATAAAAATCACAATGCAATTTTTTTTTCTCTCGCACCCATTGACTTGCATTGCCAAGTTCGATCCGAGCTGAGAAAAAAATTCACAGATGAACACAGAATCATTGGATAACACTAGTCAGAATAAAATCTGATTTTCTATCTGACTGCACTCGTCCATTATAAACACAGATGAGTATGAGCCCTTATTCTCATAATTTTGCCTAATTTGTCAAACAGCATGTTGTGTTGACAAAAACTGAACACTATACAAAAGTTAAACAGGGAATCCCTTTAGAACCCCACCTTTACAAAAAAAATAAATATATATACATACTCACTGACGGGTGGATTAAGAGTAGCCAGGGCCCCGGGCTGTTCAGACACTGTGGGCCCCCGGTCATGTGACGGGGTCATGTGACGGGGTCATCATATACCTGAACCAGATTATTCCAGAAAAATAGTTGCTGTGTGAAACTATAACCTGTCAAACATCCATTGATCTAGTCAATTTACCCTTCAGTTAGGAAGAAAAAAAACACACAATACTATCACCATAAATGCCAGTATTCACGGGAGATCTGTACTTAGTATGCAGTGTCTGTGTAGAGGTAATACAGTGATCACAGGTGACATTATACACAGGACCTCTGTATATAGTATACAGTGTATAGTGTTGTGGATTCTGTTTTTGGACTCCCTCTGGTGGTTACAGATGGTACTGGGTGACTTGTGTTCTCTGCGGTCTCTGGTGTCCACCTGTTCTATCAGGATATGGGAGTTTCCTATTTAACCTGGCTTTCTTGTCATTTCCTCGCCGGCGATCAATGTAATCAGTGTGTCTTGTTTACCTCTGCTTTCCGCTTCAGTAATCTTCAGGACAAGCTAAGTTTTTGATTTTCCTGTTCCACGTTTTGCTTTATTTTTGTTTTAGTCCAGCTTGCAGTTATGTGATACCTTGTTGCTGGTTACTCTAGTGGGCTGATATTACTCCTCATGTTCCATGAGTTGGCACATGAGTTCAGGTAATTTCAGGATGGTTTTTTGTAGGGTTTTTCGCTGACCGCGCAGTTCACTTTTGTATCCTCTGCTATCTAGTTTTAGCGGGCCTCATTTTGCTGAATCTGTTTTCATTACTACGTATGTGCTTTCCTCTCATTTCACCGTCATTACATGTGGGGGGCTGCTATTTCTGTGGGGTGTTTCTCTGGAGGCAAGAGAGGTCTTTGTTTCTTCTAATAGGGGAAGCTAGTCCTTCGGCTGGCGCGAGACGTCTAGAATCATCGTAGGCACGTTCCCCGGCTACTGCTAGTGTTGTGAATTAGGTTCAGGATCGCGGTCAGCTCAGTTTCCATCACCCTAGAGCTTGTTCTGTTTTTTGTGTGCTTGTCCTTTTGTGATCCCCTGCCATTGGGATCATGACAGTATCGCCGGCCCGAAAAGTGGTAATCATATTGGCTGAAGTAGGAGGAAAAGTAGTCTGAGGAAGTTTTTTTTTTTTTTTTTTTAATTTTTCCTTCCCTCAGAGTTTGCTGCGTCTTTCCTCCTCTTAATCCTTGAATGGCTCTGACCTCAGCTGTTTATCATGGACGTCCAGAGTTTGGCTTCCAGCCTGAATAATCTTGCTGCTAAGGTTCAAAATATACGAGATTTTGTTGTACATGCTCCTATGTCTGAACCTAGAATTCCTATCCCAGAGTTTTTTTCTGGAGATAGATCTAGTTTTCTGAATTTTAGGAACAATTGCAAGTTGTTTCTTTCTTTGAAATCTCGCTCCTCTGGAGACCCTGCTCAGCAAGTCAAGATTGTGATATCTTTCCTGCGGGGTGACCCTCAGAATTGGGCATTTGCATTGGCACCAGGGGATCCTGCGTTGCTCAATGTGGATGCGTTTTTTCTGGCATTGGGTTTGCTCTATGGGGAACCTAACCTAGAGATTCAAGCTGAAAAAGCTTTATTGGCTCTCTCTCAGGGGCAAGATGAAGCAGAATTATATTGTCAGAAATTTCGGAAATGGTCGGTGCTTACTCAGTGGAATGAGTGCGCCCTGGCTGCAAGATTCAGAGATGGCCTTTCTGAGGCCATTAAAGATGTTATGGTGGGGTTCCCTGCGCCTGCAGGTCTGAATGAGTCTATGACTATGGCTATTCAGATTGATCGGCGCTTACGGGAGCGCAAACCTGTGCACCATTTGGCGGTGTCTTTTGAACAGGCACCTGAGACAATGCAATGTGATAGAATTCAGTCCAGAAGTGAACGGCAAAACTATAGGCGGAAAAATGGGTTGTGTTTTTATTGTGGTGATTCAGCTCATGTTATATCAGCATGCTCTAAACGCACAAAAAAGGTTGATAAGTCTGTTGCCATTAGTACTTTGCAGTCTAAGTTCATTCTGTCTGTGACTCTGATTTGTTCATTATCTGCCATTTCCGTTGATGCCTATGTGGATTCAGGCGCTGCCCTGAGTCTTATGGATTGGTCATTTGCCAACCGCTGTGGGTTTAGTCTGGAGCCTCTGGAAATCCCTATTCCTTTGAAAGGAATTGACTCTACACCTTTGGCTATGAATAAACCTCAGTACTGGACACACGTGACCATGCGTATGACTCCCGTTCATCAGGAGGTGATTCGCTTCCTGGTACTGTATAATTTACATGATGTCTTAGTGCTTGGTCTGCCATGGTTACAAACTCATAACCCAGTCTTGGACTGGAAAACGATGTCTGTGTTAAGCTGGGGATGTCAGGGGGTTCATGATGATGCACCTCCGATTTCTATCGCTTCATCTACTCCTTCTGAGGTTCCTGTATTTTTGTCTGATTATCGGGATGTTTTTGAGGAGCCTAAGCTCAATTCGCTTCCTCCTCACAGGGATTGCGATTGTGCTATAGATTTGATTCCTGGCAGTAAATTTCCTAAAGGTCGTTTGTTCAATCTGTCAGTGCCAGAGAATACTGCTATGCGGGATTATGTTAAGGAGTCCTTGGAAAAGGGACATATCCGTCCATCTTCGTCTCCTTTGGGAGCAGGTTTTTTTTTCGTGGCCAAAAAAGATGGTTCCTTGAGGCCTTGTATAGATTACCGTCTTTTGAATAAGATTACGGTCAAATATCAGTATTCTTTGCCATTGTTGACTGATTTGTTCGCTCGCATTAAGGGGGCTAAATGGTTCACTAAGATTGATCTTCGGGGTGCGTATAATCTTGTGCGGATTAAGCAGGGTGATGAGTGGAAAACCGCATTTAATACGCCTGAGGGCCATTTTGAGTATTTGGTGATGCCTTTTGGACTTTCTAATGCTCCTTCTGTCTTCCAGTCCTTTATGCACGATATTTTCCGTGAATATCTGGATAAATTTATGATTGTGTATTTGGATGATGTTTTGGTTTTTTCTGATGACTGGGAGTCCCATGTTCAGCAGGTCAGGAAGGTGTTTCAGGTCCTGCGGGCCAATTCTTTGTTTGTAAAAGGTTCAAAGTGTCTCTTTGGAGTCCAGAAGATTTCTTTTTTGGGGTATATTTTTTCCCCTTCTACTATTGAGATGGATCCCGTCAAGGTTCAAGCTATTTGTGACTGGACGCAGCCTACATCTCTTAAGAGTCTACAGAAGTTCTTGGGCTTTGCTAATTTTTATCGTCGTTTCATAACTAATTTTTCTAGTGTTGTTAAGCCTTTGACGGATCTGACTAAGAAGGGTGCTGATGTTGCTGATTGGTCTCCTGCGGCTGTGGAGGCCTTTCAGGAACTTAAGCGCCGGTTTTCTTCTGCTCCTGTGTTGCATCAGCCAGATGTTTCGCTTCCTTTTCAGGTTGAGGTTGATGCTTCTGAGATTGGAGCGGGGGCGGTTTTGTCACAGAGAAGCTCCGATTGCTCGGTGATGAAGCCATGTGCGTTCTTTTCTAGAAAGTTTTCGCCCACTGAGCGGAATTATGATGTTGGTAATCGGGAGCTTTTGGCCATGAAGTGGGCATTTGAGGAGTGGCGTCATTGGCTTGAGGGTGCTAGACATCGTGTGGTGGTCTTGACTGATCACAAAAATCTGATTTACCTTGAGTCTGCCAAGCGTCTGAATCCTAGACAGGCTCGTTGGTCACTGTTTTTCTCCCGTTTCGATTTTGTGGTTTCATACCTGCCAGGTTCAAAGAATGTGAAGGCGGATGCTCTTTCTAGGAGTTTTGTGCCTGATTCCCCTGGAAATTCTGAGCCCACTGGTATCCTTAGGGATGGGGTGATTTTGTCAGCTGTCTTCCCAGACTTGCGACGTGCTTTGCAGGAGTTTCAGGCGGATAAACCTGATCGTTGTCCGCCTGAAAGACTGTTTGTTCCGGATAATTGGACCAGTAGAGTCATCTCCGAGGTCCATTCTTCTGCGTTGGCAGGTCATCCTGGAATATTTGGTACTAGAGACTTGGTGGCCAGGTCTTTTTGGTGGCCTTCCTTGTCGAGGGATGTGCGTTCTTTTGTGCAGTCTTGTGAAGTTTGCGCTCGGGCTAAGCCTTGCTGTTCTCGGGCCAGTGGATTGTTGTCACCTTTGCCTATCCCGAAGAGGCCTTGGACGCACATTTCCATGGACTTTATTTCGGATCTCCCTGTCTCTCAAAAAATGTCCATCATCTGGGTTGTGTGTGACCGCTTTTCTAAGATGGTTCATCTGGTACCCTTGCCTAAGTTACCTTCCTCCTCTGAGTTGGTCCCTCTGTTTTTTCAGAACGTGGTTCGTTTGCATGGGATTCCGGAGAACATTGTTTCTGACAGGGGATCCCAGTTTGTGTCTAGATTTTGGCGGACGTTCTGTGCTAAGATGGGCATTGATTTGTCCTTTTCGTCTGCATTCCATCCTCAGACGAATGGCCAGACGGAACGAACTAATCAGACCTTGGAAACTTATTTAAGGTGTTTTGTTTCTGCTGATCAAGATGACTGGGTTACCTTTTTGCCGCTTGCCGAATTTGCCCTTAATAATCGGGCTAGTTCTGCTACCTTGGTTTCTCCTTTCTATTGTAATTCGGGGTTTCATCCTCGTTTTTCCTCTGGTCAGGTGGAGCCTTCTGATTGTCCTGGAGTGGACATGGTGGTGGATAGGTTGCATCAGATTTGGAGTCATGTGGTGGACAATTTGAAGTTGTCCCAGGAGAGGGCTCAGCAGTTTGCTAATCGCCGTCGCCGTGTGGGTCCTCGACTTCGTGTTGGGGACTTGGTGTGGTTGTCTTCTCGTTTTGTTCCTATGAAGGTCTCTTCTCCTAAGTTCAAGCCTCGGTTCATCGGTCCCTATAGGATCTTGGAAATTCTTAACCCTGTGTCGTTTCGTTTGGATCTCCCGGCATCGTTTGCTATTCATAATGTGTTCCATCGGTCGTTGTTGCGGAGGTATGAGGTACCTGTTGTTCCTTCGCTTGAGCCTCCTGCTCCGGTGCTGGTGGAGGGAGAATTGGAGTATGTTGTGGAGAAGATCTTGGATTCTCGTGTTTCCAGACGGAAACTTCAGTATTTGGTCAAGTGGAAGGGTTATGGTCAGGAGGATAATTCTTGGGTGGTTGCCTCTGATGTTCATGCTGCTGATTTGGTCCGTGCTTTTCATAGGGCTCATCCTGGTCGCCCTGGTGGTTCTCGTGAGGGTTCGGTGACCCCTCCTCAAGGGGGGGGTACTGTTGTGGATTCTGTTTTTGGGCTCCCTCTGGTGGTTACAGATGGTACTGGGTGACTTGTGTTCTCTGCGGTCTCTGGTGTCCACCTGTTCTATCAGGATATGGGAGTTTCCTATTTAACCTGGCTTTCGTTCCACGTTTTGCTTTATTTTTGTTTCACTGACGGGTGGATTAAGAGTAGCCAGGGCCCCGGGCTGTTCAGACACTGTGGGCCCCCGGTCATGTGACGGGGTCATGTGACGGGGTCATCATATACCTGAACCAGATTATTCCAGATAAATAGTTGCTGTGTGAAACTATAACCTGTCAAACATCCATTGATCTAGTCAATTTACCCTTCAGTTAGGAAGAAAAAAAACACACAATACTATCACCATAAATGCCAGTATTCACGGGAGATCTGTACTTAGTATGCAGTGTCTGTGTAGAGGTAATACAGTGATCACAGGTGACATTATACACAGGACCTCTGTATATAGTATACAGTGTATAGTGTTGTGGATTCTGTTTTTGGGCTCCCTCTGGTGGTTACAGATGGTACTGGGTGACTTGTGTTCTCTGCGGTCTCTGGTGTCCACCTGTTCTATCAGGATATGGGAGTTTCCTATTTAATCTGGCTTTCTTGTCATTTCCTCGCCGGCGATCAATGTAATCAGTGTGTCTTGTTTACCTCTGCTTTCCGCTTCAGTAATCTTCAGGACAAGCTAAGTTTTTGATTTTCCTGTTCCACGTTTTGCTTTATTTTTGTTTTAGTCCAGCTTGCAGTTATGTGATTCCTTGTTGCTGGTTGCTCTAGTGGGCTGATATTACTCCTCATGTTCCATGAGTTGGCACATGAGTTCAGGTAATTTCAGGATGGTTTTTTGTAGGGTTTTTCGCTGACCGCGCAGTTCACTTTTGTATCCTCTGCTATCTAGTTTTAGCGGGCCTCATTTTGCTGAATCTGTTTTCATTACTACGTATGTGCTTTCCTCTCATTTCACCGTCATTACATGTGGGGGGCTGCTATTTCTGTGGGGTGTTTCTCTGGAGGCAAGAGAGGTCTTTGTTTCTTCTAATAGGGGAAGCTAGTCCTTCGGCTGGCGCGAGACGTCTAGAATCATCGTAGGCACGTTTCCCGGCTACTGCTAGTGTTGTGAATTAGGTTCAGGATCGCGGTCAGCTCAGTTTCCATCACCCTAGAGCTTGTTCTGTTTTTTGTGTGCTTGTCCTTTTGTGATCCCCTGCCATTGGGATCATGACAGTATAGTGTCAGTATATAGGTAACACTGACTCACCAGTGATGTCTCTAGGTGAAGTCCTTCATCTTTCATCCAGCACAGACCACCATCACTTCATCCAGCCAGATCTGTCTCCAATCCTGCCCCATGTCTTTCATTCTGCCCCGTGTCTCCAATCATGCCACGTATCTACATTTTGCCCATGTTTCCAATCCTGCCCCATCTATCTCCAGTCCTGCCCCCAATGTGTCCAGCATCTCTGCCCCTATTGTCCAGCATCTCTGCCCCCAATGTGTCCAGCATCTCTGCCTCTATTGTCCAGCATCTCTGCCCCCAGTGTCCAGCATCTCTGTCCCAATGTCTAGCATCTCTGCCCCCAGAGTCCAGCAACTCTGCCCCCAATGTGTCCAGTATCCTGCCCCCAGTGTGTCCAGCATTCTTCCCCAATGTGTCCAGCATATTGTCCCCAGTGTGTCCAGCATTCTGCCCCCAGTGTGTCCAGCATTCTGCCCCCAGTGTGTCCAGCATCCTGCCCCCAGTGTGTCCAGCATCCTGCCCCCAGTGTGTCCAGCATCCTGCCCCAATGTGTCCAGCATTCTGCCCCCGGTGTGTCCAGCATCCTGCCCCCAGTGTGTCCAGCATCCTGCCTCCAGTGCGTCCAACATCCTGCTCCCAGTGCATCCAGCATCCTGCCCCCAGTGTGTCCAGCATCCTGCCTCCAGTGCGTCCAACATCCTGCTCCCAGTGCATCCAGCATCCTGCCCTCAGTGTGTCCAGCATCCTGCCCCCAGTGTGTCCAGCATCCTGCCCCCAGTGTGTCCAGCATCCAGCCCCCAGTGTGTCCAGCATTCTGCCCCAGTGTCTCCAGCATATTGCCCCCAGTGTGTCTAGCATTCTGCCCCAGTGTATCCAGTATATTGCCCCCAGGTTGTCCAGCATTCTGCCCCAGTGTGTCCAGCATATTGCCCCCAGTGTGTCCAGCATATTACCCCCAGTGTGTCCAGCATATTGCCCCCAGTGAGTCCAGTATTCTGCCCCATTGTGTCCAGCATATTGCCCCCAGTGTGTCCAGCATATTGCCCCCAGTGTCTCCAGCATATTGCCCCCAGTGTCTCCAGCATATTGCCCCCAGTGTCTCCAGCATATTGCCCCCAGTGTGTCCAGCATATTGCCCCCAGTGTGTCCAGCATATTGCCCCCAGTGTGTCCAGCATATTGCCCCCAGTGTGTCCAGCATATTGCCCCCAGTGTGTCCAGCATAATGCCCCCAGTGTGTCTAGCATTTCTGCCCCCAGTGTCCAGCATTCTGGCCCGGGCCCCCAGATTGCCGTTCGCAATAAAAAACCCGAAAAAACGAGTTCTCCTCACCTGTCCGCGCTCCTTCGGCGAAGCTCCCTCCACGCTGCTGAAGCGCGCACTCATCGGCGACTGACAGCGACATCAGACGCCAACGATGTGCGCGCTGCAGCTGACTTCAGCTGCCAGCCTCCAATTGGCTGGCGGCTGTTAACTATTGACGTGCGGGCGCGCGCCCACACGGCAATAGCGATAAACTGCCGCAGCGCCGGTAGGGGCC
Source organism: Ranitomeya imitator (assembly GCF_032444005.1). Lineage (NCBI taxonomy): Eukaryota > Metazoa > Chordata > Amphibia > Anura > Dendrobatidae > Ranitomeya > Ranitomeya imitator. The sequence goes on along the minus strand of NC_091282.1, from coordinate 1,200,008,363 downwards.
CGGTGAGCAGATGAGACGGGGCCCGATGCAGCCCCCTCTGCCAACCGGGCCCATACGCCAGTCAGGGCAGTAATGCCCTGATGGCGGCGGGCAATCTGAGAGGTTGCCCAGGGCCCCCCACACCACTGCGCCCTGGGCTACCGCCCAGATTGACCTCATTATAATCCGCCACTGCTCTCTGAGCTCGTCACATCACTGCTCTATATGCAGTTTGCATAGAGACAATTACAAACCGAACTCTTTCTCTTCTGATTAACCCAATTGAGACAATGGGAGAAGAAGAAGAGAAATTGCTTGGCAAGTGCCTGTCTCTATGAAAATTGCATGCGGACTGTAATGTGACGGACGCAGAGAACATGAAATCAGACAAATCCTGATAGTACATTGCACAATTTTAGGAATCAGAGTGAAATCTTACAAATTTAAAGGTAACCTGTCATAGGGAACTTTGAGAAACACTATCTGAAGATATAGGGTTTATCTGCATGTAAATAGCGTTTAAAGCCTTGTTAGTCATTTTGCTTGAAAAATTTTAGCTATATGGAGAAAATTAAGTTTTAGGCTGCTGTCACACGGTCAGTATTTGGTCAGTATTTTACATCAGTATTTGTAAGCCAAAACCAGGAGTGGAACAAATAGAGGAAAAGTATAATAGAAACACGTCACCACTTCTGCATTTATCACACACTCCTGGTTTTGGCTTACAAATAGTGATGTAAAATACTGACCAAATACTGACCGTGTGACGGCAGCCTTATTTTCCCTATCGCCACTCACTTTTTCATAGTGGTAGTTCATGAGCTGTTCCAGTCACCACTCACTACAGACTAAGCATGCTGTAAAAGCTTCCCAGCAATTTGATTGTGATCTTCCAAGGAGCTCCAGCCACCATCTAGGCTTAATTGGGCAACCAACATGGCAATTAGAGATGAGTGAGCACTAAAATGCTCAGAGGCTTGTTACTCGAACTTAGCAATTTCTAATGCTTGGGTGTTGTTTTTGACTAATGAGTATAATGGGATTCAATGGGAAATTGGAGCATTTTTCTGGCAGACCCTACACGTAGGTCTGGGGGGCACTGAAAATGCTGAAATGGATGAGAAAAAGCTGGGCACTGCAGCCCGCAGCTGTCAGCTTTATCTGCGCTGCTTATCAAATATAGAGGGGAACCCACAAATTAAAAAAAAAAAGTTTTTATTGCACAGGCACTGGATCATGAATACTTTCATCAGTCTCACCTGCTCACGCTGCTGTCAGCGACAGCAGGTGAAGGATGATGAGAGTAGTACTCATCAGTCGACGCCTGTGACCAGCACTAATCTTTTTACCTCTGGTCAAAGCTGATGGCTCGCATGTTATTATTTGACAGCGTGAGCCAACTGGCTCATATGCTATCATCTGACAGCGTGAGAACCACGGTCAGCTTTCTGATCTTATCGCTGATCAGAGCCCATGTTTAACTCCCTGTCACACACATGACAGTGTGGAAAACAACAGGAAAACAACAGATGTTTGGGCCCCCATTTATCTGAATGGGGTCCGGGTTCAGGTACCATTCTAGTACCTGAACTGAACTTTTTGTTAAATGTTCGGCTGAACCCGCTGGACCTGAATATCCACAGGTACGTCCATCACTAATGACAATAGTCAATTTTTGTAACAAAAGTAGTTTGTGAACTATACCAGGTCAAGCGGGTTTTAAACATTTTGACCAACTGTAATTTTACACAAAGTAGGTTAAACTGTATGGATGACTAATTGAATACATAACAAATTTTTAAACATTTTTTTTTTTTTAGTTTTATATACCACCGTAATGTAGCAATAACAGTGTTAAAATCTATGGATGACTAATTGAATCCAGAAAAAAGTTTTTAACATAAATATTTTTAAAGTGTAGTTTATGCATGCCTACACAAGAAACTGCAAAGTCAGGAAAAAGTTATAAAGGAGTAATCCTCTTCAGGTGTTCACGTCTTTTTCTCTTACCTCGGGAGGCTGGTGGGACTTCAGGTAGTGCCAGAGCCTCCGACATGTAGAAATGGGCTCCCTGTGTCACCTGCACCATCTCCTGCTCCCGCAAAGGCAGTGGGGAACCCCAAGGGCAGTACGATCTCTTAGGAGTGGCAGTTCCTTCTCAAACCACCTCAAAGAGTCTCTCCCCGGCCCATTAATTTCTCAACAAGAGTTCATCCTGCTCCCTTCCTTCTGGGATCACACCCACCGCATACCAGCGATGGTGATCCTCCATTTTGAGGAACGTGACCCTGGTTCTAGCCATCAGCTATTGCAGATTTCGAGGCAAGTGTTTAGTCTCTACTGCCCGCTGGTTGAACAAGATGTGATGACAGGTCCCAAACTCTTCAATGAACCTTCTTCTCAGCTGCAGTTCATACATAATGACCTCCCCCCGGATACCAACTGTGTTAATTTGCGACTAACGGGCCTGCTAGCATTTTTTCAGCACTGGTACTGGCTCACCTCCTTTTTTCTTCCTGCCAACCTAGACCCCACAGTTCGCTCATTAGTTGCTGGTTTCTGTCTCTCCTGTCTACAGTCCGCAAGAACCCTAGCGGTGAATGCTGCAGCCTAGGATCGGGCCTTGGTGGTTGGTGAAAAGCAGCTGGTTATGGACCACAGGATATTGCTACCTTTGCTGTTGCACCAGCTTGATCTGGCTCCAATAATCCTTCGGTGACTTTCTCGGGAGTCTCTACACTAAGCATGCTACACTATATGGATGACTAACTGAATTTAGAAAAAAATTAACTCTTTTTTGAAGTGTTATATATCACATATATGTACCTCAGAGCATGGAATACTGTATGGGTGAGTAATTTAATCCAGCAAAAAATTGTAACTTTTTTCAGAGTGTTATTTATTACAGAAATGTACCACAGAGAACAGAATAGTTTTTGGGCGAGTAATTTAACCCCTTTACTCCCCAAGCCTGTTTGCACCTTCATGACCAGGCCAAATTTTACAATTCTGACCAATGTCACTTTATGTGGTGGTAATAACTCTGGAATGCATCAATGGATCCCACTGATTCTGAGAATGTTTATTTGTGATATATTGTACTACATGATAGTGGAAACATTTTGTTGATATGACTTGCGTTTATTTGTGAAAAAAATGGAAATTAGGTGGAAATGTTTATTTTTTTATGCCCTTAAGCCGGAGTTATCTCACAAAATACTTAATGAATAACATTTTCCACATGTCTAGTCTACATCAGCACAATTTTTGAAACATATCTTTTTTTTAAGTTAGGAAGTTATAAGGATTTAATGTTGACCAGTGATTTCTCATTTTTCCAACAAAATTTGCCAAACCATTTTATTAGGGACCACATTACATTTGAAATGACTTTGAGGGGCTTATATGACAGAAAACACACAAAAGGGACACCATTCTAAAAACTACACTCCTCTAGGTGCTCAATACCACATTCAAGAAGTTAATTAACCTCTCAGGTGCTCCACAGGAATTTTTAGAATGTGGAAGGAAAAATGAACATTTAACTTTTTTTCACAAAAAAATTACTTTAGACCCCAATTTTTTTTTATTTTAGCAAGAGTAAGAGGAAAAAATAGAAAACAAAATTTGTTGAGAAATTTCTCCTTAGCATGCTGATACCCCATATTTGGGTGAAAATCATTGTTTGGCCGCATGGCGGGGCTCGTAAGGGAAGGAGAGCCATTTGACTTTTTCAATGTAAAATTTGCTGGAGTAATTAGAGGACGCGTTTGGAGAGCACCTGTTGTTCCTAAGCAGTGGAAACCACTCACAAGTAAAAGCATTTTGGAAACTAGACCCCTCAAGGAACTTATCTAGATGTGTGTTGAGCACCTTGAAACCCCAGGTGCTTCACAGAAGTTTATAACGTTAAGCCGTAAAAATTAAAACAATAAAATTTTTGCCACGAAAATTATTCTTAGCCCAAAATGTTGTATTTTCTTAAGGGTAACAGGAGAAATTACACATACAGTATTCAGACATGTGCACATAGAAACAGCCATGTGCACAAACTTAAACAAAGACGTGTACACAGATAAATAGACATACAAGCATATATATTTTTGAAGGCATATACAGAAACAAAAATATACACATACATAAAAAGATGTACACAATCATTTATACACAAAGAGACATACACACATATTGGGGGGTGTTTACTTACAAGATGACAACACATCTTATCCTAGCTTCTCTGTCTCCCGTCTGGTCCATAAACAGGTGCTTCTCACAAAATCAGACTATCATCAAAAAGTTAATTTATTTCTGTTCTTCAATACAAAAAGTGAAAATCATATTATATAGAGTCATTACACACAGAGTGATCTATTTCAAGTGTTTATTTCTGTTAATGTTGATTGATGATTATGGCTTACAGCTAGTGTTGAGCATTCCGATACCGCAAGTATCGGGTATCGGCCGATATTTGCGGTATCGGAATTCCGATACCGAATTCCGATACTTCCCGCATATCGGATACCGGAATCGGAAGTTCCCAGAATTCAAACTGAACGCAGCAGCCAATGAGGAATGATTGGAAGTGTGGGCACATCCTGTTTAGCATGGTGGGCATGTAAGTACTGGCAAGGCTGTGATTGGCTGCTGAAATGATGTCACTCTGCACTATAAAAAACGCTGCCGCCATTTTGCGCTCACTCTGCTGTGATTTCAGTTAGGGACAGGACGCTGTGTTCTAACTGAGGGCCAGTTAAGATAGCTAATTGCTTTATTTTCCTTTCCAAAGGCTAATTTAGCAAAACGCTGTGTGTTCTTCACTGTTCACCTTGCTCTTGCCTTGCAGCGCTGTTTTAACAGCGTTCTGCAAGGTCTCTGTGTGTGTGTGTGTGTGTGCAGCTCACTCTGTAGTCTGTGTGCAGCCATATACCCGGTTGTATTCAGCTCAGGGGGGTTCACACTGCCTCACACAGTTGTCCTTTTTTGCTCATAGTGCAGCCTGCTGCACATTTTTTCTCAAATTTCCTATTAGTGTTTTTCCACCCGTCTCCAGCTAAATTGTGGAAAAACACTACATAGGATAACCTAGAGGGGGTTTTTTGGGCCTTGCAGCGCCATTTACGGCTGTCTGCACGGTCTCCGTGTGAGCCCAGCTCGCCCTGTAGTCTGTGTGCAGCCATAGCCGGTTGGATTCAGCTCAGGGTGCGTTACTGCCTCATACCTTGAGAAAAATTTTCCTTTTTTTCAAATAGTGCAGCCTGTTTAAAATTTTAAGAGAAAAATCCTATTAGTGTTTTTCCACCCGTCTCCAGCTAAATTGTGGAAAAACACTACATAGGATAACCTAGAGGGGTTTTTTTGGGCCTTGCAGCGCCGTTTACGGCTGTCTGCACGGTCTCTGTGTGAGCGCAGCTCGCCCTGTAGTCTGTGTGCAGCCATAGCCGGTTGGATTCAGCTCAGGGTGCGTTACTGCCTCATACCTTGAAAAAAAATGTCCTTTTTTTCAAATAGTGCAGCCTGTTTAAAATTTAAAAAAAAATTCCCTATTAGTGTCTTTTCACCCGCCTCCAGCTAAATAGTGGAAAAACACTAAATAGGATAACCTAGAGGAGGTTTTTTGGGCCTTGCAGCGCCGTTTACGGCTGTCTGCACGGTCTCCGTGTGATTTAAACTAGCTCTGTAGCCCGATCTGCAAAAAAAAAAAAAAAGTAAAGTTCACCAAACACTACTTAACACTTGTGTAGGCCACATTTGAAAAATAATAAAGTTTAGTCCACACTTTACAACATTAGTGTTTCTTACACCTGCTAGGAGGAGCATTTCAGGAATAAGCACACTAAGGCCTTAGTACTTTTCTGCTTATCTTTATCTGTCAACCAAGATGAAGAGGGCAGGGAGTAAGGCACGTGGGCGTGGGCGCGGAGCAGGGAGAGGAGCAGGGAGAGGACGTGGTGATTCTGTGCCTGCTGCGGGCGCCGGTGACTCGTCGTCACTCAGTTTCAGCAGGGAACAGTCCTTCATGCGCAGCTTTGTCGGAGAGCGCCGTGCACCGCTGCTGCGTGAAGACCAAATTGAAGCCGTTGTCGGGTGGATGGCAGCTAACGCCTCGGCATCGACTTCAGTTAGTGCCACATCCTCTCAGGCACAGACCACTGGAGAACAGCCATCTGTCTCTTCACCACCTGCCAAATTGGCCAGGCAGTCAGAGAGCCCAGGACAGGAGCCGTCTCTACTTCTGTTCTCTGAATCTCTTGGCTTGGAAACAGGGGGCCAGCCAAGCAGCATTGGAGAAATGGAAGAAGAGGCAGTGTGCAGTGATGCCCAACAGCTTTGTCTCTCTGACTCTGAAGAGGCGGGTGGGCCAGTGCCTCCGGTGACCACAGCGCAGTACGCATCTGATGATGAAACTCAGGTGCCGCTTTCTGGTGCGTACTGTGCTGCCGAGACTACCCAGGAGGAGCAGTTGGTGGCAGGGTAGTGGAGATGATGAGGTCGTTGACCCATCGTGGCGTGAGGAACAGGAAGGTGGTGGGAGCAGCTCTGAGGAAGAGATTCCCCTTACGGGCCAAAGAGGGAGAGGGAGGGGGAAGACTGCGGAGCCTGTAGCCTCCACTTTGGCACCCGTTAGGAGCCTGTCTCTTTCCAAAGCCAAAAAGGGCACTCCCAAGACTTGCAGTGCCTGGTCCTTTTTTGACACAGTTGCAGATGACATTTGTTTTGTCAAATGCAAGCTGTGTCATCAGAAAGTAAAAAGAGGGAAAAATGTCAGCAACCTCAATACCACAAATATGTGGAAACATGTGCGGACCTGGCACGCGGTGGAGTTACAGAAACAGACTGAAGATGTAGGCCAACCAACAGCGGCAGCTACCACCTCTTCAGCTCGTGTTGCCTCTTCCTCCAGCTCACGCACAGCTGGTTTGGCTTCCTCCCAGGATCGCCATGGAAGAACCTCTGGCACTGTTGTCCAGAGACCTTGTGTAATTCCACCCACAGCACCACCTTCCCAGTCATCCTCACACTCCCAGTCTACTCTACAGCCATCGGTAGTACAGGCATGGGAGAAAAGGCGGGCATTCTCGGCCAACCACCCCCGAGCACAGGCTCTGAATGCAGGCATTGCCAAACTGTTGTCCCTGGAAATGCTCTCGTTCAGGCTGGTGGAGACTGACAGCTTCCGTGACTTGATGGCATTGGCAGTCCCACAGTACAAGGTGCCCAGCCGCTTTTACTTCAGCAGGCAAGCTGTCCCTGCCCTGCACAGGCATGTTGAGGGAAACATAAAACATGCGCTACTGAACGCCGTCAATAGCAAGGTCAACCTCACCACCGATGCGTGGACCAGTCAGCATGGACAGGGGCGATACGTTTCCTTCACTGCCCATTGGGTTAATGTTGTTGAGCCAGGTACAGATCGTGTGAGTGGCACAGGACGTGTCCTGCCCACTCCAAGGATTGCAGGAATCCAGTATGTACGCATTGACTCCTCCTCTTACACAAGTTCCTCAGAATCAACTCTGCAGGAGCCGTCACAGTCCACCTCCACATGGACCCGTGAACGTTTACCTATTACCGACATGAGCACAGCCGTGGCCAAACATCAGCAGGCCGTCTTGAAACTTGTTTCATTGGGGAATCGAAGCCACACAGCACAGAAGCTCTGGAATGCCATCAAGCAGGAGAGCGATGTGTGGTTACTGCCAGCGAATCTCCAGCCAGGCATGGTAGTGTGTGACAATAGCCGAAATCTGGTGGCAGCTTTGGCCCTTGGCAACCTCACTCACATCCCATGTCTGGCACATGTGCTCAATTTGGTTGTGCAGAGTTTTCTGAGGGACTATCCGGATCTTGATGCCCTGCTGCACAAGGTCCGCCTAGAGTGTGCTCACTTGCGGCGTTCCAGCTTGGCCAGATCCCGCATTGCTGCTCTGCAGCGCCGATTCCGCCTTCCGGAACACCGCATCATATGTGACCTACCTACCCGGTGGAATTCCACGTTACATATGTTGGAGCGGTTGTGTGAGCAGCAGCAAGCAGTTATGGAGTACCAGCTGCATCAGGCGCAAAGAAGTCGCAGTCAGCGCCGATCAGACTTCACAACCACAGAGTGGGCCACTATGAAGGACGTCTGCCAGGTTTTGCGTCCTTTTGATTATTCCACGCGGATGGCAAGTGCAGATGATGCACTAGTCAGCATGACTGTCCCCCTTATCTGCCTGCTTCAGCAAACTTTGCAAGGGTTAAGGGATGATGTTGTGGAAGAGGTGGAGGATGAGGAGTCACCTTTTCCATCAGCTTCTGGAGAGTCAGCGCCACGTGGTTCCTCACAAAGGGGTACGCAGGGGCCAATTTGTGAGGAGGATGAGGAGGAGTCAATGGAGGAGGAAGAGCTCCGTCCAGAGGAGGGAGCGACACAATTGTCCAGTGGTCAGTGTGTACAGCGAGGGTGGGGTGATGACGAGCGGGCAGAGATCATGTCTCAAGCAGGGGACAGCGTTTCTGGGCCAGTTGGCACTCTGCAGCACATGGTGGATTTCATGCTGCAGTGCCTGAGAAACGACCGCCGCATCGACCACATTCTCAACATGCCTGATTATTGGGTGTTCACCCTCCTCGATCCTCGCTACCGGGACAACGTCCAAAACCTCATCCCAGCGTTGACCCGGGAGCGTAAATTGCGGGAGTACCACGACACACTGGTGAATTCCATCATCTTCTCCTGTCCAACTGAGAGGAGTGCTGCTAGTGCTTTACAAAGCAGCTCAGTGCGTCGAGGCAGTGGGGGAGGCTCTGCCCAAAGAGGGAGCAGAAGCAGTGCCTCTGCCCAAGGCAAGCCCAGTATGGCACAACTCTGGCACAACTCTGGCACATTTTTGTGTGCCCGCCCCAAATGTCTACACCATCACCGGCGGCTCCAGTCAGCAGGAGGCAACGGTTCCGTCAGATGGTGACAGACTACATGGCTTGCCCTCTTACTGTAGTCCCAGACGGCTCTTCCCCCCCCCCCCGTCGTTTGTTACTGAAAGAGCCATCTTGTGCAGCAGTAATGCTGCACAAGGAAAAGGTAGCTCTTTTGGTTTAGCTCCTTGCACACGCAGAACTTATCACTTATAAAATGTGTTCACTGATACCGTTATACCGTCCCGGGGCTGGGAGTTTCCTTCGCAATGTGACGCAGCACAGCCGTCATTCCTACCCCCTTGGTGCCATGCGCTGCCTCCTCAGCGTTGTTTTAAGCTGTCACGGAGCCTGCGCTGTTCTGTTATCCCTTGGGCATGCCCCATTTGCGCTGCCTGTCTTCTGACATAATTTGGTGTCAGGCTGGCTGCGCCTGTGTGGCCGCGCTGCCCGAGATCCCGCCTCGCAGTGTCTTCTGATTGAGTCACACTGCGGGCCTGGGATCCATGGGCATGCGCAGTGCATATCTTCCCCTCGGGCTCTCGCTCATTTCCCTCCGCCTTCTTTAGACTGTGCGCCGTCAGCTGATCCCTAATAGCATGCCACGGCCGTGACACCGCACAGTCTGAAGAAGAGGGAAGGAGGGGAGTGAGAGTCGAGTATATGCACTGTGCATGCCCATGGATCCAAGGCCCGCAGTGGGATTACGTTAGACGAGACTGCGAGGTGGGATCTGGAGCAGCGTGGACGCACAGACACTGACAGCCTGACACCAAATTATGTCAGAAGACAGGCAGCGCTAATTGGGCATGGCCAAGGGCTAACAGAACAGCGCAGGCTCCGTGACAGCTTAAAACAACGCTGAGGAGGCAGCACACGGCACCAAGGGGATAGGAATGACAGCTGTGCTGTGTCCCATTACGAAGGAAATTCGCACCTCCGGGACGGTTGAACGGTATAAGGGGACACATTTTTAGTGTTTACTTCAGTGTTTGCAAGGAGCATAATTAAAAGAGCAACCTTTTCCTTTTGCATCCTTAGTGCTGCACAAGATGGCTCTTTCAGCTACAAACGTCTTGGGGGGGGTTAAAGGTTCCCTTTCAACTTGCTCCAATCAGGCTTCGGCCTACACTCTGTTCCTCTGCTCCTCCTGCTGACCCTGGGCTCTAACACCGCCAGTTGGTGCCTGGAAGTGCTGTGTGCACAGTTAACAGTCGCTCCTCTGTTATTGGGGTTCAGTAACGTCAGCTGATCCCCAGCTATGTGTGCGGCAATACCTCCAATCTGCTCCTCCTGCTGTCCCTGGGCTCTAACACCGCCAGTTGGTGCCTGGAAGTGCTGTATGCACAGTTAACAGTCGCTCCTCTGTTATTGGGGTTCAGTAACGTCAGCTGATCCCCAGCTGTGTGTGCGGCAATACCTCCAATCTGCTCCTCCTGCTGTCCCTGGGCTCTAACACCGCCAGTTGGTCAAATATAGATCTCAAGGCAGGGTATACATCACAAAATGGATCAGAATAAATCAAAATATCCAACTGTATGCATTATCTACTTGTGCCTGATCTGTAACCCATATGGACAAGAATTGTGGACAATTCGGAGATATGTAAGCGAGAAGAAAAAAGGAAAACAAACCGAACTAACGCCCAAATCAAGTTAATAGATATTTATTAAAGGGGTAGATTACACCATGTAGTAGGGGGGCAAGAGAGACCAAAAGAAAAGCACTAAAACCAGGAGACGAGAAAATATATGCAAATGGCAGCACAAAATAAAAAATAAAAAATAAATAAAAAGTGGAATATTGCTACATGCGTATAAATAAATAAATAAATATACATACAACAAATGTGTGCATGCAATATGAAAATTATATATATGTAAATTATATATGCAAAAGTTGTCTCATGAATAAAAGTGCATGTGCATAAGTAATGTATACTATATTAAGAGATGTTAGGAGACCACTTTATAAAGTAAAGTGCATATAGTGCATGCGTGTTTTGAACATGTGCGTATATGTTAGATTGTGATACAAAAGAAATGAGCGGCCACTAGAGCAAAAGGTAACCGGATCCAGGTGAATGCGCTGAGGTATTGGTAAGTATAGAAAAGAAAATACATTCAGAAATATTCCAGTAATATGGATACTAATACAATGACCAGAGCCGCAAATACCTGAATGGGTGAGGGATCGTCTCCTGGATGTGCCTATCCCCCAAGCTTACAGATCAGGCACAAGTAGATAATGCATACAGTTGGATATTTTGATTTATTCTGATCCATTTTGTGATGTATACCCTGCCTTGAGATCTATATTTGACTTATTTACTGTGTTTTGCACAGGTTTCTCCTCTTTTGGCCATGGACCTTAAAGCCAAGAGGGGATAGGCACATCCAGGAGACGATCCCAGTTGGTGCCTGGAAGTGCTGTCTGCACAGTCAACAGTCGCTCCTCTGTTATTGGGGTTCAGTAACGTCAGCTGATCCCCAGCTGTGTATCCGGCAACGTGTCATGCGACCGCCACGCTGGCACAACTAAAATGTAAGGGGACCTGTCCCCCCCCCCCCAGGCGTTTGTTACTGAAAGAGCCACCATGTGCAGCACTAATACTGCACAAGGGAAGGGTCGCTCTGGAAATTATGCTCCTTGGAAACGCTGAACTACACACTCATGTAATGTGTCCCCTCACATCGTCCAGCCGTCCCGGAGGTGGGACTTACCTTTGTAATGTGACGCAGCACAGCCGTCATTGCTACCCCCTTGCCACCGTGCGCTGGCTCCTTAGCGTTGTTTGATTCCGTCATGGACCCTGCGCTGTTATGTTATCCCTTGGCCATGCACAGTTTGCGCTGCCCGTCCTCTGACATCATTTGTTGTCGTCCTGGCTGCGCCTGTGCGTCCACGCTGCCCGAAATCCCACCTCGCAGTGTCGTCTAATGTGATCCCACAGTGGGCCTGGTATCCATGGCCATGCGCAGTGCATATACTAGCCTCTCACTCCCCTTCTTCACGTTTCTTCAGACTCGGCGGCGTCAGCTGATCCCTAATAGCATGCCACGGCCGTGACGCCGCACAGTCTGAAGAAGCAGGAAGGAGGTGAGTGAGAGGCGATGATATGCACTGCGCATGCCCATGGATCCCTGGCCCGCAGTGGGATTACATTAGATGACACTGCAAGGTTGGATCTCGGGCAGCTTGGACGCACAGGCACTGCCAGCCTGACACCTACATGATGTCAGAAGACGGGCACCGCTAACTGTGCATGGCCAAGGGATAACATTACAGCGCGGGCTCCGTGACAGAACCAAACAACGTTGAGGAGGTGGCGCACAGCACCAAGGGGGTTGGAATGACGGCTGTGCTGTGTCACATTACAAAGGAAAGTCCCACTTCCGGGATGGTTTGACAGTGTGAGGGGACACATTATATGAGTGTGTACTTCAGCGTTTGCAAGGAGCATAATTTTCGGAGCCACCATTTTCCATGTGCAGTATTACTGCTGTACAAGATGGCTCTTTCAGCAACAAATGCCTGGGGAAGGGGGGGGGTTAAAGGTTCCCTTTCAACTTGCTCCACTGCAGGCTTCGGCCTACACTCTGCTCCTCTTTGATTCCCTCGGTTTCAACACTGTCAGTTGCCACCTGGAAGTGTTGTCTACACAGAAAAAACACTAGCTGATGTGTCAATGGGGTTCAGCACCGCCAGCTGTTCCCCTGCTGTGTAGTCGGCATCGTGTCCAGCACAAGCCACACTGGCACAACAGAACAAAAGCTGCCACCAGTGCAGGCTTCGGCCTACACTTTGCTCCTCTCCTCCTCCTGCTGACCCTGGGCTTAAACACCGCTAGTTTTTGCCCGGAAGTGCTAGCTGCACAGAGAAAAACACCAGCCAATGTGTTAGTGGGGTTCAGCAACGCCAGCTGTTCCCCTGCTGTGTAGCCGGCAACGTGACCTGCAAACGCCACGCAGGCACATGAACTGAAATTAAAGGGAACCTGGCCCCACCCCCCCAGGTGTTTCTATGTATAACAGCCACCTAGTACTGCAGTACTGCTGCATTTGTACAAGGTGGCTGATTTTTTATCCTTGCCCACGTAGAATTAAACACGTAAAATATGTGTCTCATTACAGACCATTACAATGTCCCTGAAGTGTGACTTTCCTTTTTAATGACACGCACCACCCCCCTTGGTAGCGCTGCCCGTCTTCTGACATCATTGGTTGGCTGCCTGTGCCTGTGCGTCCGCCCTGCCCGACACAACCCCCCTCGTTTCATATATTTTGGCTGCGAGGGTGTGATTGATGGGCATGTGCAGTGCATATGTTCGCCTGCCTTAACTCATCTCCTTCCGCCTTCTTCAGACTGTGCGGCCTCCTGGCCGTGGTAGGCGATAAGGGATCAGCTGAGGCCGCCCAGTCTGAAGCAGGTGTAAGGACATGTGTGAGCGGCAAACATATTTACTGCACAAGGCCACGAATCCCAGCCACGCAGTGTGATTTTTTGAAAACACACTGCGGACCTGGGATTCATATCCATTGCTAACTGCAACGGCCAACATGAAATGAGGTGAGAAGACAGGCAGCGCTCACAGCGCATGGCCAAGGGATCACAATAGCGCAGACTCCTGTACAGCTAATAACAACGCTCAGGAATCTGCGCCCAGCACCTAGGTGTAAATTTTGACACCTGTGCTGCGTCTCCTTAAAAAGACAAGTCACGCCTCCACTACTGTTAGACAGTATAATGGGCTAAATAGTGTACGTGTTTTATTCAGCGTGTGCAAGGAGCAAACTAAATAGAGCAACCTTTTACTTGTGCAGCATTAATGCTGCACAAGGTGTGGCTCTTGTACCTTGCAACACCTGAGGGGGGGTTAAAGGTTACCTTTGAAATTGGTTCAACTAGGCTTCGGCCTACACTTTGCTCCTCTCCTCCTCCTGCTGACCCTGGGCTCTAACACCGCTAGTTTTTGCCCGGAAATGCGAGCTTCACAGAGAAAAACAACAGCCAATGTGTTAGTGGGGTTCAGCACCGCCAGCTGTTCCCCTGCTGTGTAGCCGGCATCGTGTCCAGCACAAGCCACGCTGGCACAACCGACCAAAAGCTGCCACCAGTGCAGGCTTCGGCCTACACTTTGCTCCTCTCCTTCTCCTGCTGACCTTGGGCTCTAACAACGCTAGTTTTTGCCCGGACATGCGAGCTGCACAGAGAAAAACACCAGTCAATGTGTCAGTGGGGTTCAGCAACGCCAGCTGTTCCCCTGCTGTGTAGCTGGCAACGTGTCCTGCAAACGCCACGCAGGCACATGAACTGAAATTGAAGGAAGCCTGCCCCCCACCCCCAGGTGTTTCTATGTATAACAGCCACCTTGTACAGCAGTACTGCTGCATTTGTACAAGGTGGCTGACTTTTTCTCCTTGCCCACGTTTAATTAAACACGTACTAAATGTGTCTCATTGAGACCATTCCACTGTCCCTGAGGTGTGACTTTCCTTTCTAATGATACGCAGCACCACCCTTGGTAGCGCTGCCCATCTTCTGACATCATTGGTTAGCTGGCTGCGCCTGTGCGTCTGCCCTGCTCGAAACAACGCCCCTCGGTGTCTTATTTTTTTGGACAGCGAGGGTGTGATTGATGGGCATGTGCAGTGCATATGTTTGCCTGTGTTCACTCATCTCCTTCCGCCTTCTTCAGACTGGGTGGCCTCATGGCCGCGGCATGCGATAAGGGATCAGATGAGGCCGCCCAGTCTGAAGCAGGTGTAAGGACATGTGTGAGCGGCAAACATATTTACTGCACAAGGCCACGAATCCCAGCCACGCTGTGTGATTTTTTGAAAACACACTGTGGGTCTGGGATTCATGTCCATCGCTAACCGCAACGGCCGACATGAAATGAGGTCAGAAGACAGGAAGCGCTCACAGCGCATGGCCAAGGGATAACAAGAGCGCAGACTCCTGTACAGCAAATAACAACGCTCAGGAAGCTGCGCCCATGCACCAAGGTGTTATTTTCGACACCTGTGCTGCTTTTCTTTAAAAATAAAAGTCACGCCTCCACTACTGTTTTACAGTAGAATGGGCTAAATAGTGTACGTGTTTTATTCAGCGTGTGCAAGGAGAAAAATTAAGAGAGCAACCTTTTACTTGTGCAGCATTAATGCTGCACAAGGTGTGGCTCTTGTACCTTGCAACACCTGAGGGGGGGTTAAAGGTTACCTTTGAAATTGGTTCAACTAGGCTTCGGCCTACACTCTGCTCCTCTCCTCCTCCTGCTGACCCTGGGCTATAACACCGCCAGTTGTAGCCTGGAAGTGCTAGGTGCACAGAGAAAAACACCCGCCAATGTGTTAGTGGGGTTCAGCACCGCCAGCTGTTCCCCTGCTGTGTAGCCGGCATCGTGTCCAGCACAAGCCACGCTGGCACAACTGACCAAAAGCTGCCACCAGTGCAGGCTTTGGCCTACACTCTGCTCCTCTCCTCCTCCTGCTGCCCCTGGGCTCAAACACCGCTAGTTTTTGCCCGGAAATGCGAGCTGCACAGAGAAAAAAAACAGCCAATGTGTTTGTGGGGTTCAGCACCGTCAGCTGTTCCCCTGCTGTGTAGCCTGCATCGTGTCCAGCACAAGCCACGCTGGCACAACTGACCAAAAGCTGCCACCAGTGCAGGCTTTGGCCTACACTCTGCTCCTCTCCTCCTCCTGCTGACCCTGGGCTCTAACACCGCTAATTTTTGCCCGGAATTGCTAGCTGCACAGAGAAAAACACCAGCCAATGTGTTAGTGGGGTTCAGCACCGCCAGCTGTTTCCCTGCTGTGTAGCCGGCAACGTGACCTGCAAACGCCACGCAGGCACATGAACTGAAATTGAAGTGAGCCTGCCCCCCACCCCCAGGTGTTTCTATGTATAACAGCCACCTTGTACAGCAGTACTGCTGCATTTGTACAAGGTGGCTGACTTTTTCTCCTTGCCCACGTGGAACTCAACACGTACAAAATGTGTCTCATTAGAGACCATTACAATGTCCCTGAGGTGTGACTTTCCTTTTTAATGACACGCAGCACCCCCATTGTTAGCGCTGCCCGTCTTCAGACATCATTGGTTGGCTGGCTGTGCCTGTGCGTCCGCCCTGCCCGACACAACGCCCCTTGTTGTCTCATATATTTTGGCTGCGAGGGTGTGATTGATGGGCACGAGCAGTGCATATGTTCGCCTGTCTTCACTCCCCTCCTTCCGCCTTCTTCAGACTGTGCGGCCTCATGGCCGTGGCAGGCAATAAGGGATCAGCTGAGGCCGCCCAGTCTGAAGCAGGTGTAAGGACATGCGTGAGCAGCGAACATATTTACTGCACAAGGCCACGAATCCCAGCACCGAAGTGTGACTTTATGGAAAGGCAATGTGGGTCTGGGATTTATGGCCATCGTTAACTGCAGCGGCCAACATGAAATGAGGTCATAAGACGGCCTGCACTAACAGGGTATTGCCAAGGGATAACACAAGAGCGCACTCTCCTGTACTGCAAATAACAACGGTAAGGAGTCTGCACCCAGCACCTAGGTGTAAATTTTGGCACCTGTGCTGCGTCTTCTTCAAAAGAAAAGTCACGCCTCCACTACTGTTTGACAGTATAATGGGCTAAATAGTGTACGTGTTTTATTCAGCGTGTGCAAGGAGCAAAATGAAGAGAGCAACCTTTTACTTGTGCAGCATTAATGCTGCACAAGGTGTGGCTCTTGTACCTTGCAACACCTGAGGGGGGGTTAAAGGTTACCTTTGAAATTGGTTCAACTAGGCTTCGGCCTACACTCTGCTCCTCTCCTCCTCCTGCTGACCCTGGGCTATAACACCGCCAGTTGTAGCCTGGAAGTGCTAGGTGCACAGAGAAAAACACCCGCCAATGTGTTAGTGGGGTTCAGCACCGCAAGCTGTTCCCCTGCTGTGTAGCCGGCATCGTGTCCAGCACAAGCCACGCTGGCACAACCAACCAAAAGCTGCCACCAGTGGAGGCTTCGGCCTACACTCTGCTCAACTCCTCCTCCTGCTGACCCTGGGCTCTAGCACCGCTAGTTTTTGCCCGGAATTGCTAGCTGCACAGAGAAAAACACCAGCCAATGTGTTAGTGGGGTTCAGCACCGCCAGCTGTTCCCCTGCTGTGTAGCTTGCAACGTGACCTGCAAACGCCACGCAGGCACATGAACTGAAATTGAAGGGAGCTTGCCCCCCACCCCCAGGTGTTTCTATGTTTAATAGCCACCTTGTACAGCAGTACTGCTGCATTTGTACAAGGTGGCTGACTTTTTCTCCTTGCCCACGTGGAACTCAACACGTACAAAATGTGTCTCATTGAGACCATTCAACTCTCCCTGAGGTGTGACTTTCCTTTCTAATGATACGCAGCACCACCCTTGGTAGCGCTGCCCGTCTTCTGACATCATTGGTTGGCTGCCTGTGCCTGTGCGTCCGCCCTGCCCAACACAACGCCCCTCGTTGGCTCATATATTTTGGCTGCGAGGGTGTTATTGATGGGCATGTGCAGTGCATATGTTCGCCTGTCTTAACTCATCTCCTTCCGCCTTCTTCAGACTGTGCGGCCTCATGGCCGCGGCATGCGATAAGGGATCAGATGAGGCCGCCCAGTCTGAAGCAGGTGTAAGGACATGTGTGAGCGGCAAACATATTTACTGCACAAGGCCACGAATCCCAGCCACGCAGTGTGATTTTTTGAAAACACACTGTGGGTCTGGGATTCATGTCCATCGCTAATCGCAACGGCCGACATGAAATGAGGTCAGAAGACAGGAAGCGCTCACAGCGCATGGCCAAGGGATAACAAGAGCGCAGACTCCTGTACAGCAAATAACAATGCTCAGGAAGCTGCGCCCATGCACCAAGGTGTTATTTTCGACACCTGGGCTGCTTTTCTTTAAAAAGACAAGTCACGCCTCCACTACTGTTTTACAGTAGAATGGGCTAAATAGTGTACATGTTTTATTCAGCGTGTGCAAGGAGAAAAATTAAGAGAGCAACCTTTTACTTGTGCAGCATTAATGCTGCACGAGGTGTGGCTCTTGTACCTTGCAACACCTGAGGGGGGTTAAAGGTTACCTTTGAAATTGGTTCAACTAGGCTTCGGCCTACACTCTGCTCCTCTCCTCCTCCTGCTGACCCTGGGCTCTAACACCGCCAGTTTTTGCCCGGACGTGCTAGCTGCACAGAGAAAAACACCAGCCAATGTGTTAGTGGGGTTCAGCACCGCCAGCTGTTCCCCAGCTGTGTAGCCGGCAACGTGACCTGCAAACGCCAAGCAGGCACAACAGAACAAAAGCTGCCACCAGTGCAGCCTTCGGCCTACACTCTGCTCCTCTCCTCCTCCTGCTGACCCTTGGCTCATAACACCGCCAGTTTTAGCCTGGAAGTGCTAGCTGCACAGAGAAAAACACCAGCCAATGTGTCAGTGGGGTTCAGCACCGCCAGCTGTTCCCCAGCTGTGTAGCCGGCAACGTGACCTGCAAACGCCATGCAGGCACATGAATGAAATTGAAGGGAGCCTGCCCCCCACCCCCAGGTGTTTCTGTGTATAACAGCCACCTTGTTCAGCAGTACTGCTGCATTTGTACAAGGTGGCTGACTTTTTCTCCTTGCCCACGTGGAACTCAACACGTACAAAATGTGTCTCATTAGAGACCATTACAATGTCCCTGAGGTGTGACTTTCCTTTCAAATGATACGCAGCACCCCCCTTGGTAGCGCTTCCCGTCTTTTGACATCATGGTTAGCTGGCTGCGCCTGTGCATCCGCCCTGCGTGAAACAACGCCCCTCGTTGTCTTATTTTGTTAGCGAGGGTGTGGTTTATGGGCACGAGCAGTGCATATGTTCGCCTGTCGTCACTCATCTCCTTCCGCCTTCTTCCGACTGTGCGGCCTCATGGCCGCGGCATGCGAAAAGGGATCAGCAGAGGCCGCCCAGTCTGAAGCAGGTGTAAGGACGTGTGTGAGCGTCGAAAATATTTACTGCTCAAGGCCACGAATCCCAGCACCGCAGTGTGACTTTATGAAAAGGCACTGTGGGTCTGGGATTTATGGCCATCGTTAACCGCAGCGGCCAACATGAAATGAGGTCATAAGACGGGCAGCGCTAACAGGGCATTGCCAAGGGATAACACAAGAGCGCAGACTCCTGTACTGCAAAAAACAACGCTCAAGAAGCTGCGCCAAGCACAAAGGCGTTATTTGGGACACCTATGCTGCGTCTCCTTAAAAATACAAGTCACGCCTCAACTACAGTTTGACTGTAGAATGGGCTAAATTGTGTACGTGTTGCATTTAGCGTGTGCAAGTAGAAAAATTAATAGAGCAACCTTTTAATTGTGCAGCATTAATGCTGCACAAGGTGTGGCTCTTGTACTTTGTAACACCTGAGGGGGGGTTAAAGGTTACCTTTGAAATTGGTTCAACTAGGCTTCGGCCTACACTCTGCTCCTCTCCTCCTCCTGCTGACCCAGGGCTATAACACCGCTAGTTTTTGCCCGGAAGTGCTAGCTGCACAGAGAAAAACACCAACCAATGTGTTAGTGGGGTTCAGCACCGCCAGCTGTTCCCCCGCTGTGTAGTCGGCAAAGTGTCCTGCAAACGCAACGCAGACACAAAGCTGACTCCAGTGCAGGCTTCGGCCTACACTCTGCTCCCCCTGCTTACCCTTTGCTCCAACACCGCTAGTTGGGGCTGTAGGAAGACAATCTTTGATAGGCAACGCATCCGGGTTCCAGCACCGCCAGCTGGTTCTCGGCAGTGTTTTTGTCACAGGTACTCCCTCGTGCCAAACCTGGTTTCAGCACCGTCAGCTGTCTCCGGGTTGTGTCAAGCTCACTGAGACGCCTATGCTTGCCCCGTCGTGGTGCGGTCGGGTTAGCCAACTCCAGGGTGCCTCCAGTTTAGGAGCTTCCTATGTGGGCTGCGTGAACTGGTAGTCAAGGCTGGTTCTGTAGTGCCAGTAGGCCCAGCTCCCCCTGTAGGACTGTTGGGGTTCGGTAACTGCGGCTGCCTCGCGGCCTAGCTGTTCTCTCCTCTCCTGTGGGCCTTGGGGTCCACCACCTGGTTCCAGCACCGTCAGCTGGTTCCGGGCCGAGCCTTTGGCTTAGGTGCCTCCTCCTGGGTATCCGAGTTCCGCCAACGTCAGGCGGTCCTTGGTAGTGCTTTTAAGCGCGGGCACCTACAGCTTAGTAACCGGGTTCCAGCACCGTCAGCTGGTCCTCGGTCGTGCCATTGGCTCTTGCACACTGGGGCAACGCATCTGGGTTCCAGCACCGCCAGCTTGTTCTCGGCAGTGTTTTTGTCACAGGTACTCCCTCGTGCCAAACCTGGTTTCAGCACCGTCAGCTGTTTCCGGGTAGTGTCAAGCTCACTGAGACGCCTATGCTTGCCCCGTCGTGGTGCGGTCGGGTTAGCCAACTCCAGGGTGCCTCCAGTTTAGGAGCTTCCTATGTGGGCTGCGTGAACTGGTAGTCAAGGCTGGTTCTGTAGTGCCAGTAGGCCCAGCTCCCCCTGTAGGACTGTTGGGGTTCGGTAACTGCGGCTGCCTCGCGGCCTAGCTGTTCTCTCCTCTCCTGTGGGCCTTGGGGTCCACCACCTGGTTCCAGCACCGTCAGCTGGTTCTGGGCCGAGCCTTTGGCTTAGGTGCCTCCTCCTGGGTATCCGAGTTCCGCCAACGTCAGGCGGTCCTTGGTAGTGCTTTTAAGCGCGGGCACCTACAGCTTAGTAACCGGGTTCCAGCACCGTCAGCTGGTCCTCGGTCGTGCCATTGGCTCTTGCACACTGGGGCAACGCATCTGGGTTCCAGCACCGCCAGCTGGTTCTCGGCAGTGTTTTTGTCACAGGTACTCCCTCGTGCCAAACCTGGTTTCAGCACCGTCAGCTGTTTCCGGGTAGTGTCAAGCTCACTGAGACGCCTATGCTTGCCCGGTCGTGGTGCGGTCGCCTTAGCCAACTCCAGGGTGCCTCCAGTTTAGGAGCTTCCTATGTGGGCTGCGTGAACTGGTAGTCAAGGCTGGTTCTGTAGTGCCAGTAGGCCCAGCTCCCCCTGTAGGACTGTTGGGGTTCGGTAACTGCGGCTGCCTCGCGGCCTAGCTGTTCTCTCCTCTCCTGTGGGCCTTCGGGTCCACCACCTGGTGCCAGCACCGTCAGCTGGTTCTCGGCAGTGTCTTTTGCTCTTGTACCTTCTGCTCCCCATCCTGGTTCCAGTACCGTCAGCTGGTTCCGGGCAGAGCCTTTGGCTTAGGTGCCTCCTTCTGGGTATCCAAGTTCCACCAACGTCAGGTGGTCCTTGGTAGTGCTTTCAGGCACGGGTACCTCCTGCTTAGTAACCGGGTTCCAGTAACGTCAGCTGGTCCTCGGTAGTTCCATTGGCTCTTGGACCTTCGGCTACCCATCCGGGTTCCAGTACCGTCAGCTGGTTCTCGGCAGTGTCTTTTGCTCTTGTACCTTCTGCTCCCCATCCTGGTTCCAGTACCGTCAGCTTGTTCCGGGCAGAGCCTTTGGCTTAGGTGCCTCCTTCTGGGTATCCGAGTTCCGCCAACGTCAGGCGGTCCTTGGTAGTGCTTTTTAGCACGGGTACCTCCTGCTTAGTAACCGGGTTCCAGTAACGTCAGCTGGTCCTCGGTAGTTCCATAGGCTCTTGAACCTTCGGGTAGCCATCCGAGTTCCAGTTCCATCATCAGGTTCTTGGCATTTTCTCAGCCTTCTTGTACCTTCTGCTACATTACCAAGTTGAAGACCCTAAAGTCGACAACCCGGAAGACCACCCCGATGACGACGACAACCCGGAAGACCACCCCGATGACGACGACGGCGGAGACGACGACGGCGGAGACGACGACGGCGGAGATGACGACACTGGAGACGACGACATGGAAGACCGAGAAGCAGAAGAACAAGAGGCTGCAGAACAAAGAGCAGAAGAACATTAAGCATAACACTTAATATCAGAGCAAAAGATATTATCTCAATTATATGCAGAAGAAGACTAAGCAGTGTATGGGGGTGAGTCCGTTCCTCCTCGTGGTGCCCCTGGATAAAGCCTGATGCTGCAGGCCAAACTGAACGCGGACAAATGTAACTTTTGTGACTGGCAGAACGGAAGGTGTAATCTTCCAACTTTTATAGATAACAACTACGGGAATGCCTGTCACAAATGAGAATATGATGAAGAAGTAGAATAGGAAGAATAATACAGTTGAATAAAATGAATATGTAGAATAGAAAGAATAATAATAGTTGAATAAAATGAATATGAAGAATGTAATAAAAAAAAAAAAAAAGGTAAAGGATGAAGAAGAAGATGAATAAGGTGAAGAAGAAGTTGATGTCAAAGATGCTGATGATGATGAAGATGAAAGTGTGGGAAAAGTAAAAAAAAAAAAGAAGGGGAAGGTCGTGGAATAGTGAAACATCAATATCTGACAAAATAAAAAAAATATTTACATAGTCAATATCTTTGTCACTCCGAACGTCTTTAAAAAAAAAAAAAAAAAAACATGCTATTCTATTTGATTGGGCTAAACCTCTATGACTTTAATGTCTCCGCCACCTCCCCAAATACATCCTGCATTATTCTTAGTTGTTTTCCTTCATGTAGAATGAACCTACAAGGAAACAAAGGGTTTATTTTAATTCCGATATTTTGGTCCCATTGACTTGCATTGGGATCGGGTATCGGTATCGGCGATATCCGATATTTTTTGAATATTGGCCGATCCTATCCGATACCGATACTTTCCGATATCGGAAGGTATCGCTCAACACTACTTACAGCCAATGAAACCCAAAAGTCATTATCTCAGTAAATTAGAATACTTTATAACACCAGCTTGAAAAATGATTTTAAAGACCGAAATGTTGGCCTACTGAAATGTATGTTCAGTAAATGCACTCAATACTTGGTCGGGGCTCCTTTTGCATCAATTACTGCATCAATGCGGCGTGGCATGGAGGCGATCAGCCTGTGGCACTGCTGAGGGGTTATGGAAGCCCAGGTTGCTTTGATAGCAGCTTTCAGCTCGTCTGCATTGTTGGGTCTGGTGTCTCTCATCTTCCTCTTGACAATACCACATAGATTCTCTATAGGGTTAAGATCAGGCGAGTTTGCTGCCAATCAAGCACAGTGATACTGTTGTTTGTAAACCAGGTACTGGTACTTTTGGCAGTGTGGACAGGGGCCAAGTGCTGTTGGAGAATGACATTTCCATCTCCAAAAAGCTTGTCGGCTGATGGAAGCATGAAGTGCTCTAAAATTTCCTGGTAGACAGCTTCATTGACTTTGATCTTGATAAAACACAGTGGACCTACACCAGCAGATGACATGGCTCCCCAAACCATCACTGATTGTGGAGACTTCACACTAGACCTCAAGCAGCTTGGATTGTGGCTTCTCCACTCTTCCTCCAGACTCTGGGACCTTGATTTCCAAATGAAAAGAATGTTCATCTGAAAACAACACTTTGGACCACTGAGCAACAGTCCAGTTCTTTTCCTCTTTGGCCCAGGTAAGACGCTTCTTGAATTGTCTATTGGTCATGAGTGGCTGACACAAGGAATGTGACACTTGTAGCCCATGTCCTGGATACGTCTGTGTGTGGTGGCTCTTAAAGCAATGACTCCAGCAGCAGTCCACTCCTTGTGAATCTCCCCCAATTTTTGAATGGCCTTTTCTTAGCAATCCTTTCAAGGCTGCGGTTATCCCGGTTGCTTGTGCACCTTTTTCTACCACACTTTTTCCTTCCACTCAACTTTCCATTAATATGCATACTGCGGGTGGCCATGTCAGCTATACAATGATGTGGCCAGATCAGCACTGCGCCTTTTAATGTGCCTTTTAATCTGGCAGCCCTATACAGCTGCTAGGGGAGCGGCCCGGGGGCATATGCCCCTCTGCACCCTGGCCCAGCTCGCCCCTGGATGTAACTCCTAAGTTTTTCCAGATAGATAAATTCGCTCTTCCACCTATGCAAAAATATTTTATAAATGAATCATCTCAGGAAACAAATCTACAAATATCTGCATTTGAGAGGGAAATTTTTTCAAGTTTACTGATGCATCCAGTCATCCAAGATAAGCAAAGTGATTGGGTTCTTTAATTCTATGCAGCAAGTTTTCCAAACCTCAAGTCTCAGGTAAAAGCCAGTAAAGGAAAGTCTTGGCTTTCTCAGGTTTCAGTCACTCTTGAAAATCATTCAAGTCATAGAGTGCGTAAGAAACAATATTTGCAGAAATTGACCAGAATGAAGCTGTATTTACTGTCATGAAAAGCCAGCCAAGAAATTCATTTTACTACCCTGCGTCTGGGAAAACAAATTGAGAAGAAAACATATTTTAGCTGTGCCAACTGTTACATCCTCATGGCATCAATGTTAATACACAGAATTAGTTGTGTAAACATCCCTTTGGTCAGCTAAGAAAGTGACACTGGCCACAGCCCGACAAACCATTTTGACACATAACACATTTTGAGAACAGTGAACAGCATTAAGTCCCCAAAATGACTCTTTGCACAGTCCTCTAAGCTGCTCTCTGTTAAGCTCACCTTGTGAAATGGAACCACTAACCCTCAGGTCCAGGTGGATACATGGTCCCTGGGTGTCGGAGCAGTTGGCAGGATGACACATGGGGAGCGAAGACGAGACACCAGCAGGATCTTGGAAACAGGATGGATGACTCAAAATCCAAAGACACAGGTGTGTCCTAATGGACCTAAAAATTCCATTTGAGAAGATGTCCCTGCACCATGCTGGGCAACCTGCAAAACTTGACGTGGAGCACAACAGAGGGCAATGAACCAAGATGAAGGGCGTAGGGCCCAGGACATGTGTGCAACACTCTCACTTAGTAGAGGTGGTAGTATGAGTGACTTCACAAAGTTGACCATTTTTTAGTGTCAGATTTTTATTTTTATTGATCGGCACAATGAAGGAGCTGAGGCAATCTAGTGTTCCATGTATCCCTTCTGCTCACAGAACAAGTGACTCCAACCATATCAGCATCTGTCCCTCAAAATGCAACTCAGCCCTTTTTAATTGAATGGGACAACACTGAGCATCATGTTTTGTTGGCCAGCTTCCTGAGGTTACAACAAATCTGTTTAAAGAAGCACTCCCATGAAAATTTGCATCCTCTTAAAATATTGAAATCTTCATATGATGCAGCGTGGTGTACTTGCAATTGCTCATTTCCCCTTTTTAGTCTGTTAATTATTCTGTTTTCCATTATGTCTATGACATCACATGATTAAAAACTGACATAATGATGATCACTGCCAAAGTCAATGACGGAGAGAGGGAGCAGCTGGGTCCAAAGATTGAGAGGAATAATTTCTGCATGGACCAGATACCTCCTGTTTCTATATAAAGCAGAGAAAAGAGAAGAATTAATTGGGTGGAAAGGCAGAATGAGCAATTGTAAGTACACCGTTCTGTATAATGTGATGATTGCAATATATTAAGATGATACAAACTTTGATAGGAGGAGTGCTTATCTAAAGGGGTTTTTTCAGTATTATAAATGGGTGAAATTGCAGAGTACTTGTTGTTAGGGCTAGCGGAACGCACCAAATAATAAGACAGATAGAGTATGGTGCGTTCGCAGCCCGGGGTCCACTGTGCAGAGATGGAACCTGCTGCCAAGTAATGACGGACTATATGGCGGTACTCATAAGTATACACACGTGGGTTAAACTTCACCCAGCGTAAAGGAAGCGATCCTGTTGCGTCACAGGACCGCGGTACCGCACATAGAGCGCGAGCAAGTAGTCAGCGAACTCAACCCCAACTAGGATTGAAGTCCGATTAGACCCTTGCTGGCACAACACCGCAACTGGGTGTGTAAGGAAACTAAATAACAATATTAAGGCACAAGAGTGCATGCGGTGCCGCACTGACGAACGCCACTAACCACCCAGGCTTGGGTAAGGAAAGCACAGAGGAAGTGCACGGCGCCGTACTGGCGGTCACAGCAACTGGACGCTGTAATGTGTGATTCGTGCTGTAGGATAAGTCGGGCGCTAGATAGCAACCATACACCTTCCACGAACAGACATTCAATAGGGTAGGGGTATCCAAGGACGACTTGCACTCACAACATACACACATTAACAATTGTACACTAGCGCATGGCCGTGCGGTCATGCGCAGTTTATATAGTTGCAGCACAGGAAGTGGCCACAGAAACTTTGCCCTTCCAAGACCTGCCAAGAGGACCAATGGAATGTGCTGCAGAGCCTGAGCACATGACCCTCGATCTCCAACGGGAGATCTTGCCCTGGGCATGCTCAGTGTGTGCAGACAAGGACTTAGTCCCAGAGAAGTCCGCTCGCTGATGACCAGCACTGACTTTAATGGCAGAAGCTGAAGAAGCAGCAGTAACTCTCTGTACAGAGTGAGACTAAGCAAGATGCTGGGACCGACGTCCCTGCTGAGCAGACTCCACTGCAGCTGGATAAGAATGGGAGACCGCAGCGGAGATGGCTCAAGATTCCCCCTGTGCAGAAGCAGGAACTCGAGACCTAACATTACCCCTCCTCCTAGGGCCCCCCCCCCCTCCTTGGGCCTCGCTACGCTCGAAGGCAGCAATGAGCTGTGGGGCCCGAATGTTTTCAGCAGGCTCCCATGACCTGTCCTCTAGGCCATAACCCTTCCAATCCACCAGATAGAACTTTTTGCCGCGTACCACCTTGCACCCCAAAATAGCGTTCACCTCGTAATCGTCCGTAGACGAACCCGATGTCCCGGCAGATGACTCGGAAAACCGGGACATGTATACGGGTCTCAAGAGGGACACATGAAAGGTGTCGGTGATACCCAAGCGTGGAGGAAGAGCCAAACGGTAGACCACAGGATTAACCTGTTCGAGAACCTTGAAGGGACCCAAGTAGCGAGGAGCAAACTTAGTGGACTCAACTCGCAGCCTGATGTTACGGGCGGAGAGCCACACTAAGTCGCCAGGCGCAAAGGTCGGAGCAGGGCGCCGATGAACATCGGCGGAGGACCTCATTCTCTCCTTGGAGGCCCGAATGGCATCCTGCGTGCGGTCCCAAATGTCCCGTGCCTCCACAGCCCAGTCTGCCACCCTGGAGTCAGCAGAAGACACAGGCATGGGCACAGGAACACGCGGATGCTGGCCGTAATTTAGGAGGAATGGAGTCTGACCGGTGGAGTCGGCTACGGCATTGTTAAGTGCAAACTCTGCCCACGGTAGCAAGGATGCCCAGTCATCCTGCCTGGCAGAAACAAAATGTCGTAAATATGTGACCAAGGTCTGGTTGGCCCTCTCTACCAACCCATTCGTCTCGGGATGAAATGCCGAAGAGAGATTCAACTCAATACTGAGTAGACGACAAAGCTCTCTCCAGAATCGAGATGCAAACTGGGGACCCCGGTCACTAACAATTTTGTCTGGCATACCGTGTAGGCGAAAGATATGCTTGACGAACAAGACAGCCAACGCCCGTGCAGAAGGTAGCCGTGGAAGAGGCACCAAGTGCACCATTTTGGAAAAATGGTCGGTGATCACCCAGATAATGGTGCAGTTACGAGACTTGGGTAAGCCCACCACAAAGTCCATCCCGACCATCTCCCAGGGCCTGTCTGCCACCGGCAGAGGATAAAGCAAACCAGCTGGCCGTTGCCGAGGAGTCTTGTTCTTGGCGCAAGAGACACACGCCCGAACATACTCTGCGACATCACGAGCCATATGCGGCCACCAGTACGTCCTCGCCAGTAATTCAGATGTCCTTTTGGTACCAAAATGTCCACCCACCCTGGACGAGTGTGCCCAAGAGAGAACCTCCGGTCGCAAATTGGATGGAACAAAAGTCTTGCCCGGGGGCACAGACTCTAGCGAAACCGGGGCCACAGTTCTCAAGCTCTCGGTGGGGACAATAAGCCGAGGCTCCTCCTCCTCCTCCGCAGATGACACAACGGAGCAAGAGAGAGCGTCGGCCCGAATGTTCTTCTCCCCAGAAAGAAAATGGAGGGTGAAATGAAACCGGGAGAAGAATAAGGACCATCTGGCCTGGCGAGAATTCA
Organism: Ranitomeya imitator; assembly: GCF_032444005.1. NCBI lineage: Eukaryota > Metazoa > Chordata > Amphibia > Anura > Dendrobatidae > Ranitomeya > Ranitomeya imitator. Next base: position 1,199,980,417 of record NC_091282.1, on the reverse strand, counting down.
ACCGCTGGGCTGTCTGCAGGTACACCAAATTTTTATGGTCTGTGAAGACTTGGAAGGGAAAACGTGCTCCCTCCAAGAGATGTCTCCACTCCGAGAAAGCCAACTTCATGGCTAGCAACTCCCTGTCCCCGATGGAATAATTCCTCTCTGCTGGTGAGAAGGTCTTGGAGAAAAAGAAGCAAGGATGCTTACGACCTTGAGCATCCTTTTGGAAGAGGACTGCTCCAGCACCAACAGAAGAGGCATCCACCTCCATGATAAATGGCTTATCAACATCGGGGCGATGTAGGATGGGAGCGCTAGCGAAGTAACATAGTAACATAGTAACATAGTTAGTAAGGCCGAAAAAAGACATCTGTCCATCCAGTTCAGCCCACACTCCATCACAACAAATCCCCAGATCTACGTCCCTCTACAGAACCTAATTGTATGATACAATATTGTTCTGCTCCAGGAAGACATCCAGGCCTCTCTTGAACCCCTCGACTGAGTTCGCCATCACCACCTCCTCAGGCAAGCAATTCCAGATTCTCACTGCCCTAACAGTAAAGAATCCTCTTCTATGTTGGTGGAAAAACCTTCTCTCCTCCAGACGCAAAGAATGCCCCCTTGTGCCCGTCACCTTCCTTGGTATAAACAGATCCTCAGCGAGATATTTGTATTGTCCCCTTATATACTTATACATGGTTATTAGATCGCCCCTCAGTCGTCTTTTTTCTAGACTAAATAATCCTAATTTCGCTAATCTATCTGGGTATTGTAGTTCTCCCATCCCCTTTATTAATTTTGTTGCCCGTCTTTCCTCTCCCGTTTAACTCCTTACGTGCCGTTTTCCAGCTGATCTTTTCTTTACCAGAGTATCCACAGATGCGGCACCTTCACCCCAGGCCCCGGCAGCGCTGTGTCCCCCATACACTGCACACAATGTATACGCTTTGTATATACATATACAGGACAGGAGCTGTAGGGAACAGAACCAACACCTGTGTCCCCCCATACACTGCACACACCGGATATATATAAATACATGACAGGACCTCAAAACGCGCAGCCGTGGCTATCAGACCTCAAACAGCCCATCATTATTCTGAGGAGGTTATAATAGTCTTCAGAGGCGCCATCCACCCGAAACACTAGTGTCCAGGACGTGGTCATCACGTGGTCATCACATAGGAGTCTCCGTACCCTATGTGATGACACACAGGGCGTCCATCTATCCAGCTGCCTCCTACAGCCACATTCCCTGTACACGGATCTGATCAGGAAATTATCACTGCGGCCCAGTGCGGATATATGTGACTTTATAGAGTTAAAGGCCTTGGAGACCTCCTCAGACTACAATTTGGGATTCGCCCCCTTCTTGGTGAGGGCAACCAAGGGAGCTACCAAAGTTGAGAAGTGCGGAATGAACTGGCGATAATAATTAATGAACCCCATAAAGCGCTGCACCGCTTTAAGAGAATGGGGTTCCTGCCAGTCCATCACAGCCTGTAGTTTGGCAGGATCCATAACCAATCCCTGGGCAGAGATGATGTAGCCTAGGAAAGGTAAGGACTCCTGCTCAAACATACACTTCTCCAACTTGGCATAGAGGGAGTTTGCCCGTAGGAGGTCGAAGACTTTGCAAACATCTCTCCGGTGGGAGTCAATATCTGGAGAGTAGATGAGAATATCATCCAGATAGACTACGACCGAGGTGGAAAGCATATCCCGGAAGATATCGTTCACAAAGTCTTGGAAAACGGCTGGGGCATTACAGAGCCCGAAGGGCATCACCAGATATTCATAGTGCCCATCCCTGGTGTTAAAAGCCGTCTTCCATTCGTCCCCCTCACGGATGCGAATCAGGTTGTAAGCACCCCGCAGATCTAGTTTAGTAAATACCCTTGCTCCCCGAAGCCTATCGAAGAGCTCAGATATCAAGGGCACAGGATACTTGTTCTTAACGGTGATGGCGTTAAGACCCCTGTAGTCTATGCATGGACGCAATTCCCCATTCTTCTTCTGCACGAAGAAGAACCCTGCCCCAGCAGGTGACACTGACTTCCTAATGAATCCACTTGCCAGATTTTCCTGGATGTACTGTGACATTGCCTCCGTCTCCGGGAGAGATAGCGGATAAACTCGACCCCGGGGAGGCTCAGCACCAGGCAAGAGGTCAATAGGACAGTCATAGGGGCGATGGGGCGGAAGGGTCTCCGCCGCCTTTTTGGAGAACACGTCTGCATAAGACCAATACTGCTTGGGGAGAGAGGAAAGATCTGCGGGTACCTCTGTAGTAGCAACCTGAACGCACTCCCTCTGACACCTACCCCCACAAGATTCGCCCCATCCCAGGATTCTGCCAGAGGACCACTCGATATGAGGAGAGTGGTACCGTAGCCAAGGTATTCCCAACAGGACCTCATCAATTCCCTCAGGAATGACGAGCAGAGATATAATCTCCTGATGAGATGGCGACATGGACAGAGTAAAAGGGATGGTCTGGTGTGTTATCTGTGAGGGCAGTGCCGACCCATTCACCACTCGTACCGTTACTGGTTGAGCTAGCATAACCAGGGGTATTGCGTGACGTTGGGCGAAGGCAGAAGACATAAAATTGCCCTCCGCCCCAGAATCCACGCAGAGCTCTACCGAGTGGGAGAATGAGCCTATAGTAATTGTCCCTTTAAAGGACAATTTAGAGGCAAACGTTGCCGTGTCTAGTGTACCTCCACCTACTACCACTAGACGCTGACGTTTCCTCGACCGCTGAGAACATCTGGTGGCTAGATGTCCTGACTGCTGGCAAACATGACAGACCTTGAGTGCACAAGCGGTCCGGGACTTAGATCCCGCTTGTGACACTTCCCTGGCCTCATGTGACTCAGGAACCAGGACCGGAGATTCCAGAGGTTTGGCGAAGGTAGGAGCCAGCCGAAACCTCTGCCTACACTGGGCTCGCTCTAACCTCCGCTCGTTAAAACGGAGGTCAATTCGAGTGGAGACAGTTATTAACTCCTCCAGTGTGGCAGGAATCTCCCTAGTGGCCAGAGCGTCCTTAACGTGGTCAGCCAGGCCCCTCCAAAATATGGGGATAAGAGCTTTATCTGACCAATCCAGCTCAGAAGCTAAAGTGCGGAATTGGATGGCAAAATGACTGACCAAGGACTCACCCTGAGTTAATGCCAGCAGTTGGAGCGCAGTATCATGGGTGACTTGAGGTCCAAAAAAGACCTGTTTCAGAGTGCTCAGAAACAGCGGAGCACTCTGCACCACATGATCACCACGCTCCCACAGCGGCGTAGCCCATTCCAACGCCCTGTCCGACAAGAGAGACACTATAAATCCCACCTTAGCCCGCTCTGTGGGAAAACGTGCAGCCAGGAGCTCGAGGTGAATAGAGCACTGACTCACAAATCCCCTACAAAACTTGCTATCACCAGAAAATTTTTCTGGCAGCGGGAGGCGAGAAAATGTCGGAGCAGGGGTGGCAATGGACAGGGTTGCTGCAGCCACGCTAGCAGCCTGTACAGCAACTGCGGTAACATCCCCAGCTGAGGTTGCGCTCTCAAGAGCCGCCAACCTACCCTCCAGCTGCTGGATATACCGCAAGGATTGCTGTTTGTCCGTCATTACTAGCCAGACCCTGGTGCTAGTGTAATGTTAGGGCTAGCGGAACGCACCAAATAATAAGACAGATAGAGTATGGTGCGTTCGCAGCCCGGGGTCCACCGTGCAGAGATGGAACCTGCTGCCAAGTAATGACGGACTATATGGCGGTACTCATAAGTATACACACGTGGGTTAAACTTCACCCAGCGTGAAGGAAGCGATCCTGTTGCGTCACAGGACCGCGGTACCGCACATAGAGCGCGAGCAAGTAGTCAGCGAACTCAACCCCAACTAGGATTGAAGTCCGATTAGACCCTTGCTGGCACAACACCGCAACTGGGTGTGTAAGGAAACTAAATAACAATATTAGGGCACAAGAGTGCATGCGGTGCCGCACTGACGAACGCCACTAACCACCCAGGCTTGGGTAAGGAAAGCACAGAGGAAGTGCACGGCGCCGTACTGGCGGTCACAGCAACTGGACGCTGAAATGTGTGATTCGTGCCGTAGGATAAGTCGGGCGCTAGATAGCAACCATACACCTTCCGCGAACAGACATTCAATAGGGTAGGGGTATCCAAAGACGACTTGCACTCACAACATACACACATTAACAATTGTAAACTAGCGCATGGCCGTGCGGTCATGCGCAGTTTATATAGTTGCAGCACAGGAAGTGGCCACAGAAACTTTGCCCTTCCAAGACCTGCCAAGAGGACCAATGGAATGTGCTGCAGAGCCTGAGCACATGACCCTCGATCTCCAACGGGAGATCTTGCCCTGGGCATGCTCAGTGTGTGCAGACAAGGACTTAGTCCCAGAGAAGTCCGCTCGCTGCTGACCAGCACTGACTTTAATGGCAGAAGCTGAAGAAGCAGCAGTAACTCTCTGTACAGAGTGAGACTGAGCAAGACGCTGGGACCGACGTCCCTGCTGAGCAGACTCCACTGTGGCTGGATTAGAATGGGAGACCGCAGCGGAGATGGCTCGAGATTCCCCCTGTGCAGAAGCGGGAACTCGAGACCTAACACTTGTAAAAACAAATTTCTGAATTAAAAAAAATATACTCACCGTTTTCAAGAATGTTGAGATTGTGAATTCTACAGTTTATTGCTTATTTTCTAGGTTAGTATATTAGAGGTGGTCAGTTTCCTAGGCAGGGAATGCAAAGCTTGCAAGTAGCGATGAGCAGACCAGTTGAAGTTTGGGTTCTGTAGCCGACGCAAACTTTATTGCAAAATTTGGTTCAGTTTCCAGAACTGTACCCGAACTTGAACCAGAACCTGAACCCCATTGAAAACACTTGGGACCTGAACTTTGGAACTGAAAAAAAAATCTCCCTCTCTCTCCCTTTCTACAAACTCCTAACATAGCAACGGACCTCCGAGTGAAGTCCGTGTTCGGCGTTCAGCACACTAACTGTCCGGTTGGAACCCTCAACCCTTAAGTTCGGGTTCTCTCATCTTTCCTTGCAAGCTCTTTGGTATAGAACTTGCAAGCACTGATCTGAAACTATGTACCTCAATCGATCTGACCAGCTTCAGTGTTCCTGAACTCGCTAGTGGTGGAGCAACAAAGCTGCTTGTGCTTGTGGTATTGGGGAGCGCTCATCCGTCAATCATCAGGAGCGCACTACCCAGGAACTGACAACGTGAACATTGTTTTTTTCTTTGCTTGTTATTCATTTTATATTCTTCTGTTAGATTTTTTATTTTCAAATCCTGAACAACCCCTTTAATTATTGTCCATTGACCACTATATGACCAATGCTGTATGAGCAATCATGTGGCCACCATGGCTGACCATTTGTCATAGCTAGGCATGGAGAAAAACAGAATTAACACCTTGCTTTTGTAATCTCTACTTACACAGTCCTTAAGAAAGGCTCTACTAAAGACACTTTCCATGTACATAACATATCAAAGCCTAAAATTAGATGACATTTTCTTTACAACCTTCAAGATGGGTCTGATGAGTATTTCAGCTTTCAGCGGAATCATCGGCAGTCAAATATCTGTGGGAAAAATTAACTGTTTTACTTGGGACAGGAAAATGTGAAAAAGGTGTACATTTTTATGTATTTTTAAATGCATTTTCCCCCATTTGTTTAAATGGGAGGAAAAGGCTGCAAAAAAAATGAAAAAAATTGCATGCTCCAGATTTGGTGGTTGTAAACTGTAAGGAAAAAGACATTTCAGACATTGAAAAAGAGATTTCAGATTTCTCATTCACTTTCTGGTACTGAAAAATGTTGTGTTTATTTTTTTCCACGGCGAAAAAAAAACACTGTAAAGGTACCGTCACATTTAGCGACGCTGCAGCGATCTAGACAACGATCCCGATCGCTGCAGCGTCGCTGTGTGGTCGCTGGAGAGCTGTCACACAGACAGCTCCCCAGCGACCAACTATGCGAAGTCCCCTGGTAACCAGGGTAAACATCGGGTTACTAAGTGCAGGGCCGCGCTTAGTAACCCAATGTTTACCCTGGTTACCAGCGTAAACGTAAAAAAAAAAACAAACTACATACTTACATTCCGGTGTCTGTCCTCCGGCGCTCTGCTTCTCTGCACTGAAGCGCCGGCCGGAAAGCACAGTGTTGACGTCACCGCTGTGCTCTGCTTTACGGCTGGCCGGCGCTTACACAGTGCAGAGAAGCACAGCGCCGGAGGACAGACACCGGAATGTAAGTATGTAGTGGTTTTTTTTTTTTTACGTTTACGCTGGTAACCAGGGTAAACATCGGTTTACTAAGCGCAGCCCTGCGCTTAGTAACCCGATGTTTACCCTGGTTACCAGTGAAGAAATCGCTGAATCGGCGTCACACACGCCGATTCAGCGAAGTCTGCGGGAGATCCAGCGACGAAATAAAGTTCTGGACTTTCTGCTCCAACCAACGATGTCACAGCAGGATCCTGATCGCTGCTGCATGTCAAACACAACGATATCGCTATCCAGGACGCTGCAACGTCACAGATCGATAGCGATATCGTTGTTAAGTTGGCCAGTGTGAAGGTACCTTTAGGCCTTATTCACATGTCCATGTTTGAACAGGCATGTGAAAAAATGGTACCAGTGTCATCAGTGTGTCTGTATTTACCATCAGTGTCATCACTATTTTTCACAAATAGATAAACAAATTACAAAACTTCTCCTATCCTTGACAATGTTAAATACGGACAGTACGCAGATGGTACACTGATGCCATCCGTGAGCTGTATGTGTTTTTCACAGACCCATAGACTTGTATTGACCCTTTTCCTCCACGATACCAGAAAAAAACAGGCATGTCTCCATGAATTTTTCACAGACACGCAGTCCATGAAAAACACGGTCGTGTGTATAGCACCATAGATTTTTATGGGTACTTGTTGTATTCATGAAAAAAAAATGATAAAACACGAACGTGCAACACGGACATCTGAATGAGGCCTAGCAGATGACATCTCCAGATCACTCAGGATAATCTCTGTATGGCATAAGCCTGCAGCTGTTGTATACTCCAACACGGCCATCAACCAAAAAATGTTTGACTCCTATTCCCGAAACATGGCCCTTGGACCCCTTTGAACATTTGTAATGATAACATTTTCTAGTATATTCTTGAGGTTAGACAATTTCCCCCACAATGTTAACAATGCTGTGTTGTCAGAGCCCATTGTACATACTGCATATCTTATGGTGAGGGTAGAAACAGAAAACGAATTGTGGCTGGTGAAGGAATGGTTTTCCAATTCATGGGAAGACAATTTGGCTTTTCGGGGGCAAATATTGGTTCTTTTTTGGATTTTGGAGCCTACCTGGGAAGATCTGGACCTGTTGTGTTGGAAATGGACTAAATTGAGGAGCGGAGTCTAAGGCATTCCATGTTTTCATCTTTTTATCTGCACTTGTGGATTGTTCTGCCATGTCTACACCTTCGGAACAGTTTTCGTTAGTAACAATTGACGTATTGAAGGTTCCAAACACAATATCAATGGTTCAGGCAAAAAAATTAGGCAGCCAAGCCAAGATCAGAGCAGGAAAAATTCTCTCCTAATTGTATATGGACAGAAAGTCAGGATGGCAGTAAATGGGCAGACGTGGTCAGTAAACAGTTGGTTTATGCCAAGAATGACAGAAGGAATGAAAAACTCTGCCCATTGTAGGAATCAAGGGGACCCAGACCTATATCGGAAGTTAGAAGAAACACCAGATTTACCAGGTGGAGAGAAGCGTCTTCGAGTGGGATGGCAGACAGGATGGCCCAGAACTGATGACCACCAGAGCTTTTCTGATGATGGCCCTACCTTTACGTGTCTCTATACTGTACCTACATGGAAAAAGTTATGAGTAAGGCCGGCGTCACACTCGGCGTAAGACATTACGGAACGTATTATACGTCCGTAATACGCGCGTAATACGCCAAAATGTCTCCGTAATCTCTTTCCGTAGTTCTTGCGTAGCCTAGGTGTGGTCGCGTATTTTGCGCATGTACTGGTCCGTGTGTAATCCGTATGTGATCCGTATTGCGTTTTTGACACGCACCATCACAAAATGGACATTTAACGGTTTTCAGGCCTGCAAATCATTTAAACCATCATTACCAACACTATTTAAGCCCTCGACAACAGGTGTACCCCTCCCATATGCCCTATATGTTCTCTAGCATATTTTGGCTGTGTTACTTTGACCTTACAAACATGTCTGACCATGTGTATTTAAGCACAACTCAGCGGGTGTTGCTTCACTGGGTGTTGTCTCGTCGCTTTGGCCAGCCATATCCGGTCAATGCAGATCCGCGAAGGAGGAGACGAAGATTGTGGGTGCATCCTCTATTGACACAACGCCAGAGTAAAGGACATTTCCAGAGACTCTATTCAGCTTTGAGGGCCCATCCAGACAAATTTTACCTGTATACTCGCATGTCCATCAGGACTTTTGACATGTTGATGGAGATGTTACGTCCTGGCCTCACCTATCAGGACACCTGGATGAGAAAAGCCATCTCTGCTGAGGAGCGTCTGCTCCTAACCTTACGGTATGTATTTTGACCTTTTATATTTTTGTATGTTTGCCAATGTGTTTTGTCCTACTATGTTTCAGTTACTTTACTTAGACATGAAGCCACAAGCACATTTCTAAAAATGTGGGTAATATTAGAGTATAGTAATAATTAGTGTTGAGCGATACCTTCCGATATCGGAAAGTATCGGTATCGGTTTGGATCGGCCGATATTCAAAAAATATCGGATATCGCCGATACCGATACCCGATCCCAATGCAAGTCAATGGGACCAAAATATCGGAATTAAAATAAACCCTTTCTTTCCTTGTAGGTTCATTCTACCTGAAGGAAAACAACTAAGAATAATGTAGGATGTATGGGGGAGGTGGCGGAGACATTAAAGGCAATGAGGATTAGTCCAATCAAATAGAATAGCATGTTTTTTTTTTTTTTTTAAAGAAGTTCGGATTGAAAAAGATATTGAGTATGTAAATTTTTTTTATTTTGTCAGATATTGATGTTTCACTATTCCACGCCCTTCCCCTTCTTTTTTTTCTTTTTTTTTTTTTTCTTTTCCCACACTTTCATCTTCATCATCATCAGCATCCTTGACATCAACTTCTTCACCTTATTCATCTTCTTCTTCATCTTCTACCTATTTTTTTTTTTATTACATTCTTCATATTCATTTTCTTCAACTATTATTATTCTTCCTATTCTACATATTCTTTTTATTCCACTGTTATTATTCTTCCTATTCTACTTCTTCATCATATTCTCATTTGTGACAGGCATTCCCGTAGTTGTTATCTATAAAAGTTGGAAGATTACACCTTCCGTTCTGCCAGTCACAAAAGTTACATTTGTCCGCGTTCAGTTTGGCCTGCAGCATCAGGCTTTATCCAGGGGCACCACGAGGAGGAACGGACTCACCCCCATACACTGCTTAGTCTTCTTCTGCATATAATTTAGATAATATCTTTTGCTCTGATATTAAGTCTTATGCTTAATGTTCTTCTGCTCTTTGTTCTGCAGCCTCTTGTTCTTCTGCTTCTCGGTCTTCCATGTTGTCGTCTCCAGGGTCTTCGTCTCCAGTGTCGTCATCTCCGCCGTCGTCGTCTCAGCCGTCGTCGTCTCCGCCGTCGTCGTCGTCGTCGTCATCGGGGTGGTCTTCCGGGTCGTCGTCATCGGGGTGGTCTTCCGGGTTGTCGACGTTAGGGTCTTCAACTTGGAAATGTAGCAGAAGGTACAAGAAGGCTGAGAAAATGCCAAGAACCAGCTGATGGAACTGGAACTCGGATGGCTACCCGAAGGTTCAAGAGCCTATGGAACTACCGAGGACCAGCTGACGTTACTGGAACCCGGTTACTAAGCAGGAGGTACCCATGCTAAAAAGCACTACCAAGGACCGCCTGACGTTGGCGGAACTCGGATACCCAGAAGGAGGCACCTAAGCCAAAGGCTCTGCCCGGAACCAGATGACGTTACTGGAACCAGGATGGGGAGCAGAAGGTACAAGAGCAAAAGACACTGCCGAGAACCAGCTGACGGTACTGGAACCCGGATGGGTAGCCGAATGTCCAAGAGCCAATGGAACTACCAAGGACCAGCTGACGTTACTGGAACCCGGTTACTAAGCAGGAGGTACCCGTGCCTGAAAGCACTACCAAGGACCACCTGACATTGGTGGAACTTGGATACCCAGAAGGAGGCACCTAAGCCAAAGGCTCTGCCCGGAACCAGCTGACGGTACTGGAACCAGGATGGGGAGCAGAAGGTACAAGAGCAAAAGACACTGCCGAGAACCAGCTGACGGTGCTGGAACCAGGTGGTGGACCCGAAGGCCCACAGGAGAGGAGAGAACAGCTAGGCCGCGAGGCAGCCGCAGTTACCGAACCCCAACAGTCCTACAGGGGGAGCTGGGCCTACTGGCACTACAGAACCAGCCTTGACTACCAGTTCACGCAGCCCACATAGGAAGCTCCTAAACTGGAGGCACCCTGGAGTTGGCTAACTCGACCGCCCCACGACGGGGCAAGCATAGGCGTCTCAGTGAAGTTGACACAACCCGGAAACAGCTGACGGTGCTGAAACCAGGCTTGGCACGAGGGAGTACCTGTGACAAGAACACTGCCGAGAACCAGCTGGCGGTGCTGGAACCCGGATGCGTTGCCCCAGTGTGCAAGAGCCAATGGCACGACCGAGGACCAGCTGACGGTGCTGGAACCCGGTTACTAAGCTGTAGGTGCCCGCGCTTAAAAGCACTACCAAGGACCGCCTGGCGTTGGCGGAACTCGGATACCCAGGAGGAGGCACCTAAGCCAAAGGCTCGGCCCGGAACCAGCTGACGGTGCTGGAACCAGGTGGTGGACCCGAAGGCCCACAGGAGAGGAGAGAACAGCTAGGCCGCGAGGCAGCCGCAGTTACCGAACCCCAACAGTCCTACAGGGGGAGCTGGGCCTACTGGCACTACAGAACCAGCCTTGACTACCAGTTCACGCAGCCCACATAGGAAGCTCCTAAACTGGAGGCACCCTGGAGTTGGCTAACTCGACCGCCCCACGACGGGGCAAGCATAGGCGTCTCAGTGAAGTTGACACAACCCGGAAACAGCTGACGGTGCTGAAACCAGGCTTGGCACGAGGGAGTACCTGTGACAAGAACACTGCCGAGAACCAGCTGGCGGTGCTGGAACCCGGATGCGTTGCCCCAGTGTGCAAGAGCCAATGGCACGACCGAGGACCAGCTGACGGTGCTGGAACCCGGTTACTAAGCTGTAGGTGCCCGCGCTTAAAAGCACTACCAAGGACCGCCTGGCGTTGGCGGAACTCGGATACCCAGGAGGAGGCACCTAAGCCAAAGGCTCGGCCCGGAACCAGCTGACGGTGCTGGAACCAGGTGGTGGACCCGAAGGCCCACAGGAGAGGAGAGAACAGCTAGGCCGCGAGGCAGCCGCAGTTACCGAACCCCAACAGTCCTACAGGGGGAGCTGGGCCTACTGGCACTACAGAACCAGCCTTGACTACCAGTTCACGCAGCCCACATAGGAAGCTCCTAAACTGGAGGCACCCTGGAGTTGGCTAACTCGACCGCCCCACGACGGGGCAAGCATAGGCGTCTCAGTGAAGTTGACACAACCCGGAAACAGCTGACGGTGCTGAAACCAGGCTTGGCACGAGGGAGTACCTGTGACAAGAACACTGCCGAGAACCAGCTGGCGGTGCTGGAACCCGGATGCGTTGCCCCAGTGTGCAAGAGCCAATGGCACGACCGAGGACCAGCTGACGGTGCTGGAACCCGGTTACTAAGCTGTAGGTGCCCGCGCTTAAAAGCACTACCAAGGACCGCCTGGCGTTGGCGGAACTCGGATACCCAGGAGGAGGCACCTAAGCCAAAGGCTCGGCCCGGAACCAGCTGACGGTGCTGGAACCAGGTGGTGGACCCGAAGGCCCACAGGAGAGGAGAGAACAGCTAGGCCGCGAGGCAGCCGCAGTTACCGAACCCCAACAGTCCTACAGGGGGAGCTGGGCCTACTGGCACTACAGAACCAGCCTTGACTACCAGTTCACGCAGCCCACATAGGAAGCTCCTAAACTGGAGGCACCCTGGAGTTGGCTAACTCGACCGCCCCACGACGGGGCAAGCATAGGCGTCTCAGTGAAGTTGACACAACCCGGAAACAGCTGACGGTGCTGAAACCAGGCTTGGCACGAGGGAGTACCTGTGACAAGAACACTGCCGAGAACCAGCTGGCGGTGCTGGAACCCGGATGCGTTGCCCCAGTGTGCAAGAGCCAATGGCACGACCGAGGACCAGCTGACGGTGCTGGAACCCGGTTACTAAGCTGTAGGTGCCCGCGCTTAAAAGCACTACCAAGGACCGCCTGGCGTTGGCGGAACTCGGATACCCAGGAGGAGGCACCTAAGCCAAAGGCTCGGCCCGGAACCAGCTGACGGTGCTGGAACCAGGTGGTGGACCCGAAGGCCCACAGGAGAGGAGAGAACAGCTAGGCCGCGAGGCAGCCGCAGTTACCGAACCCCAACAGTCCTACAGGGGGAGCTGGGCCTACTGGCACTACAGAACCAGCCTTGACTACCAGTTCACGCAGCCCACATAGGAAGCTCCTAAACTGGAGGCACCCTGGAGTTGGCTAACTCGACCGCCCCACGACGGGGCAAGCATAGGCGTCTCAGTGAAGTTGACACAACCCGGAAACAGCTGACGGTGCTGAAACCAGGCTTGGCACGAGGGAGTACCTGTGACAAGAACACTGCCGAGAACCAGCTGGCGGTGCTGGAACCCGGATGCGTTGCCCCAGTGTGCAAGAGCCAATGGCACGACCGAGGACCAGCTGACGGTGCTGGAACCCGGTTACTAAGCTGTAGGTGCCCGCGCTTAAAAGCACTACCAAGGACCGCCTGGCGTTGGCGGAACTCGGATACCCAGGAGGAGGCACCTTAGCCAAAGGCTCGGCCCGGAACCAGCTGACGGTGCTGGAACCAGGTGGTGGACCCGAAGGCCCACAGGAGAGGAGAGAACAGCTAGGCCGCGAGGCAGCCGCAGTTACCGAACCCCAACAGTCCTACAGGGGGAGCTGGGCCTACTGGCACTACAGAACCAGCCTTGACTACCAGTTCACGCAGCCCACATAGGAAGCTCCTAAACTGGAGGCACCCTGGAGTTGGCTAACTCGACCGCCCCACGACGGGGCAAGCATAGGCGTCTCAGTGAAGTTGACACAACCCGGAAACAGCTGACGGTGCTGAAACCAGGCTTGGCACGAGGGAGTACCTGTGACAAGAACACTGCCGAGAACCAGCTGGCGGTGCTGGAACCCGGATGCGTTGCCCCAGTGTGCAAGAGCCAATGGCACGACCGAGGACCAGCTGACGGTGCTGGAACCCGGTTACTAAGCTGTAGGTGCCCGCGCTTAAAAGCACTACCAAGGACCGCCTGGCGTTGGCGGAACTCGGATACCCAGGAGGAGGCACCTTAGCCAAAGGCTCGGCCCGGAACCAGCTGACGGTGCTGGAACCAGGTGGTGGACCCCAAGGCCCACAGGAGAGGAGAGAACAGCTAGGCCGCGAGGCAGCCGCAGTTACCGAACCCCAACAGTCCTACAGGGGGAGCTGGGCCTACTGGCACTACAGAACCAGCCTTGACTACCAGTTCACGCAGCCCACATAGGAAGCTCCTAAACTGGAGGCACCCTGGAGTTGGCTAACTCGACCGCCCCACGACGGGGCAAGCATAGGCGTCTCAGTGAAGTTGACACAACCCGGAAACAGCTGACGGTGCTGAAACCAGGCTTGGCACGAGGGAGTACCTGTGACAAGAACACTGCCGAGAACCAGCTGGCGGTGCTGGAACCCGGATGCGTTGCCCCAGTGTGCAAGAGCCAATGGCACGACCGAGGACCAGCTGACGGTGCTGGAACCCGGTTACTAAGCTGTAGGTGCCCGCGCTTAAAAGCACTACCAAGGACCGCCTGGCGTTGGCGGAACTCGGATACCCAGGAGGAGGCACCTTAGCCAAAGGCTCGGCCCGGAACCAGCTGACGGTGCTGGAACCAGGTGGTGGACCCCAAGGCCCACAGGAGAGGAGAGAACAGCTAGGCCGCGAGGCAGCCGCAGTTACCGAACCCCAACAGTCCTACAGGGGGAGCTGGGCCTACTGGCACTACAGAACCAGCCTTGACTACCAGTTCACGCAGCCCACATAGGAAGCTCCTAAACTGGAGGCACCCTGGAGTTGGCTAACTCGACCGCCCCACGACGGGGCAAGCATAGGCGTCTCAGTGAAGTTGACACAACCCGGAAACAGCTGACGGTGCTGAAACCAGGCTTGGCACGAGGGAGTACCTGTGACAAGAACACTGCCGAGAACCAGCTGGCGGTGCTGGAACCCGGATGCGTTGCCCCAGTGTGCAAGAGCCAATGGCACGACCGAGGACCAGCTGACGGTGCTGGAACCCGGTTACTAAGCTGTAGGTGCCCGCGCTTAAAAGCACTACCAAGGACCGCCTGGCGTTGGCGGAACTCGGATACCCAGGAGGAGGCACCTTAGCCAAAGGCTCGGCCCGGAACCAGCTGACGGTGCTGGAACCAGGTGGTGGACCCCAAGGCCCACAGGAGAGGAGAGAACAGCTAGGCCGCGAGGCAGCCGCAGTTACCGAACCCCAACAGTCCTACAGGGGGAGCTGGGCCTACTGGCACTACAGAACCAGCCTTGACTACCAGTTCACGCAGCCCACATAGGAAGCTCCTAAACTGGAGGCACCCTGGAGTTGGCTAACTCGACCGCCCCACGACGGGGCAAGCATAGGCGTCTCAGTGAAGTTGACACAACCCGGAAACAGCTGACGGTGCTGAAACCAGGCTTGGCACGAGGGAGTACCTGTGACAAGAACACTGCCGAGAACCAGCTGGCGGTGCTGGAACCCGGATGCGTTGCCCCAGTGTGCAAGAGCCAATGGCACGACCGAGGACCAGCTGACGGTGCTGGAACCCGGTTACTAAGCTGTAGGTGCCCGCGCTTAAAAGCACTACCAAGGACCGCCTGGCGTTGGCGGAACTCGGATACCCAGGAGGAGGCACCTTAGCCAAAGGCTCGGCCCGGAACCAGCTGACGGTGCTGGAACCAGGTGGTGGACCCCAAGGCCCACAGGAGAGGAGAGAACAGCTAGGCCGCGAGGCAGCCGCAGTTACCGAACCCCAACAGTCCTACAGGGGGAGCTGGGCCTACTGGCACTACAGAACCAGCCTTGACTACCAGTTCACGCAGCCCACATAGGAAGCTCCTAAACTGGAGGCACCCTGGAGTTGGCTAACTCGACCGCCCCACGACGGGGCAAGCATAGGCGTCTCAGTGAAGTTGACACAACCCGGAAACAGCTGACGGTGCTGAAACCAGGCTTGGCACGAGGGAGTACCTGTGACAAGAACACTGCCGAGAACCAGCTGGCGGTGCTGGAACCCGGATGCGTTGCCCCAGTGTGCAAGAGCCAATGGCACGACCGAGGACCAGCTGACGGTGCTGGAACCCGGTTACTAAGCTGTAGGTGCCCGCGCTTAAAAGCACTACCAAGGACCGCCTGGCGTTGGCGGAACTCGGATACCCAGGAGGAGGCACCTTAGCCAAAGGCTCGGCCCGGAACCAGCTGACGGTGCTGGAACCAGGTGGTGGACCCCAAGGCCCACAGGAGAGGAGAGAACAGCTAGGCCGCGAGGCAGCCGCAGTTACCGAACCCCAACAGTCCTACAGGGGGAGCTGGGCCTACTGGCACTACAGAACCAGCCTTGACTACCAGTTCACGCAGCCCACATAGGAAGCTCCTAAACTGGAGGCACCCTGGAGTTGGCTAACTCGACCGCCCCACGACGGGGCAAGCATAGGCGTCTCAGTGAAGTTGACACAACCCGGAAACAGCTGACGGTGCTGAAACCAGGCTTGGCACGAGGGAGTACCTGTGACAAGAACACTGCCGAGAACCAGCTGGCGGTGCTGGAACCCGGATGCGTTGCCCCAGTGTGCAAGAGCCAATGGCACGACCGAGGACCAGCTGACGGTGCTGGAACCCGGTTACTAAGCTGTAGGTGCCCGCGCTTAAAAGCACTACCAAGGACCGCCTGGCGTTGGCGGAACTCGGATACCCAGGAGGAGGCACCTTAGCCAAAGGCTCGGCCCGGAACCAGCTGACGGTGCTGGAACCAGGTGGTGGACCCCAAGGCCCACAGGAGAGGAGAGAACAGCTAGGCCGCGAGGCAGCCGCAGTTACCGAACCCCAACAGTCCTACAGGGGGAGCTGGGCCTACTGGCACTACAGAACCAGCCTTGACTACCAGTTCACGCAGCCCACATAGGAAGCTCCTAAACTGGAGGCACCCTGGAGTTGGCTAACTCGACCGCCCCACGACGGGGCAAGCATAGGCGTCTCAGTGAAGTTGACACAACCCGGAAACAGCTGACGGTGCTGAAACCAGGCTTGGCACGAGGGAGTACCTGTGACAAGAACACTGCCGAGAACCAGCTGGCGGTGCTGGAACCCGGATGCGTTGCCCCAGTGTGCAAGAGCCAATGGCACGACCGAGGACCAGCTGACGGTGCTGGAACCCGGTTACTAAGCTGTAGGTGCCCGCGCTTAAAAGCACTACCAAGGACCGCCTGGCGTTGGCGGAACTCGGATACCCAGGAGGAGGCACCTTAGCCAAAGGCTCGGCCCGGAACCAGCTGACGGTGCTGGAACCAGGTGGTGGACCCCAAGGCCCACAGGAGAGGAGAGAACAGCTAGGCCGCGAGGCAGCCGCAGTTACCGAACCCCAACAGTCCTACAGGGGGAGCTGGGCCTACTGGCACTACAGAACCAGCCTTGACTACCAGTTCACGCAGCCCACATAGGAAGCTCCTAAACTGGAGGCACCCTGGAGTTGGCTAACTCGACCGCCCCACGACGGGGCAAGCATAGGCGTCTCAGTGAAGTTGACACAACCCGGAAACAGCTGACGGTGCTGAAACCAGGCTTGGCACGAGGGAGTACCTGTGACAAGAACACTGCCGAGAACCAGCTGGCGGTGCTGGAACCCGGATGCGTTGCCTTGCCTATTAAAGATTGTCTTCCTAGAGCCCCAACTAGCGGTGTTGGAGCAAAGGGTAAGCAGGGGGAGATGAGTGTAGGCCGAAGCCTGCACTGGAGGCAGCTTTGTGTCTGCGTTGCGTTTGCAGGACACTTTGCCGGCTACACACTGGGGGAACAGCTGGCGTTGCTGAACCCCACTAACACAATGGCGTGTGTTTTTATCTGTGCAGCTAGCACTTGCGGGCAAAAACTTGCGATGTTAGAGCCCGTGTTGAAGCAGGAGGAGGAGGAGAGGAGCAGAGTGTAGGCCGAAGCCTAGTTGAACCAATTTCAAAGGAAACCTTTAACCCCCCCCTCAGGTGTTACAAAGTACAAGAGACACACCTTGTGCAGTATTAATGCTGCACAAGTGAAAGGTTGCTCTATTAATTTGTCTACTTGCACACGCTGAATGAAAGACATACACAATTTACCCCATTCTACAGTAAAACTGTAGTGGATGCGTGACTTGGTTTTTTGATGAGACGCAGCACAGGTGTCCAAAATAACGCCTTGGTGCTTGGCGCAGCTTCCTGAGCGTTGTTATTTGCTGTACAGGAGTCTGCGCTCTTGTGTTATCCCTTGGCAATGCCCTGTTAGCGCTGCCCATCTTATGACCTCATTTCATGTTGGCCGGTGCGGTTAACGATGGCCATAAATCCCAGACCCACAGTGGCTTTTCCTAAAGTCACACTGCGGTGCTGGGATTCGTGGCCTTGAGCAGTAAATATTTTGGCCGCTCACACACGTCCTTACACCTGCTTCAGACTGGGCGGCCTCTGCTGATCCCTTCTCGCATGCCGCGGCCATGAGGCTGCACAGTCTGAAGAAGGCGGAAGGAGATGAGTTAAGACAGGCGAAGATATGCACTGCTCGTGCCCATCAATCACACCCTCGCAGTCAAAATAATTAAGACAACGAGGAGCATTTTATTCAGGCAGGGCGGACGAACAGGCGCAAGTAGCCAACCAATGATGTCAGAAGACGGGAAGCGCTACCAAGGGGGGTGCTGCGTATCATTAGAAAGGAAAGTCACACCTCAGGGACAGTGGAATGGTCTCAAAGAGACACATTTTGTACGTGTTGAGTTCCACGTGGGCAAGGAGAAAACGTCAGCCACCTTGTACAAATGCAGCAGTACTGCTGTACAAGGTGGCTGTTATACATAGAAACACCTGGGGGTGGTGGCCAGGCTCCCTTCAATTTCAGTTCATGTGCCTGCGTGGCGTTTGCAGGTCACGTTGCAAGCTACACAGCAGGGGAACAGCTGGCGTTGCTGAACCCCACTGACACATTGACTGGTGTTTTTCTCTGTGCAGATTGCATGTCCGGGCAAAAACTAGCGGTGTTAGAGCCCAGGGTCAGCAGGAGGAGGAGGAGAGGAGCAAAGTGTAGGCCGAAGCCTGCACTGGTGGCAGCTTTTGGTCGGTTGTGCCAGCGTGGCTTGTGCTGGACACGATGCCGGCTACACAGCGGGGGAACAGCTGGCGGTGCTGAACCACACTAACACATTGGCTGGTGTTTTTCTCTGTGCAGCTAGCATGTCCGGGCAGAAACTGGCGTTGTTTGAGCCCAGGGTCAGCAGGAGGAGGAGAGGAGCAAAGTGTAGGCCGAAGCCTGCACTGGTGGCAGCTTTTGTTCTGTTGTGCCAGCGTGGCTTGTGCTGGACACGTTGCCGACTACACAGCAGGGGAACAGCTGGCGGTGCTGAACCCCACTAACACATTGGCTGGTGTTTTTCTCTGTGCAGCTAGCATTTCCGGGCAAAAACTAGCGGTGTTTGAGCCCAGGGTCAGCAGGAGGAGTAGAGGAGCAGAGTGTAGGCCGAAGCCTAGTTGAACCAATTTCAAAGGTTACCTTTAACCCCCCCCTCAGGTGTTGCAAGGTACAAGAGCCACACCTTGAACAGCATTAATGATGCACAAGTCAAAGGTTGCTCTATTTAATTTTGCTCCTTGCACACGCTGAATTAAACACGTACACTATTTAGCCCATTATACTGTCAAACAGTTGTGGAGGCGTGACTTGTCTTTTTAACGAGACGCAGCACAGGTGTCAAAATTTGCACCTAGGTACTGGGCGCAGATTCCTGAGCGTTGTTATTTGCTGTACAGGAGTCTGCGCTCTTGTGTTATCCCTTGGCAATACCCTGTTAGTGCAGGCCGTCTCATGACCTCATTTCATGTTGGCCGGTGCGGTTAACGATGGCCATAAATCCCAGACCCACAGTGGCTTTTCCTAAAGTCACACTGCGGTGCTGGGATTCGTGGCCTTGTGCAGTAAATATGTTCGCCGCTCACACATGTCCTTACACCTGCTTCAGACTGGGCGGCCTCAGCTGATCCCTTATCGCATGCCGCGGCCATGAGGCCGCACAGTCAGAAGAAGGCGGAAGGAGGGGAGTGAAAACAGGGGAACATATGCACTGCTCGTGCCCATCAATCACACCCTCGCAGTCAAAATATATGAGACAACGGGGGGCGTTGTGTCGGGCAGGGGGGACGCACAGGCACAGCCAGCCAACCAATGATGTCAGGAGACGGGCAGCGCTAACAATGGGGGTGCTGCGTGTCATTACAAAGGAAAGTCACACCTCAGGGACATTGTAATGGTCTCTAATGAGACACATTTTTTACGTGTTGAGTTCCACGTGGGCAAGGAGAAAAAGTCAGCCACCTCGTACAAATGCAGCAGTACTGCTGTACAAGGTGGCTGATATACATAGAAACACCTGTGGGTGGGGGGCAGGCTCCCTTCAATTTCAGTTCATGTGCCTGCGTGGCGTTTGCAGGTCACGTTGCAAGCTGCACAGCAGGGGAACAGCTGGCGGTGCTGAACCCCACTAACACATTGGCTGGTGTTTTTCTCTGTGCAGCTAGCATGTCCGGGCAGAAACTGGCGTTGTTTGAGCCCAGGGTCAGCAGGAGGAGGAGAGGAGCAAAGTGTAGGCCGAAGCCTGCACTGGTGGCAGCTTTTGTTCTGTTGTGCCAGCGTGGCTTGTGCTGGACACGTTGCCGACTACACAGCAGGGGAACAGCTGGCGGTGCTGAACCCCACTAACACATTGGCTGGTGTTTTTCTCTGTGCAGCTAGCATTTCCGGGCAAAAACTAGCGGTGTTTGAGCCCAGGGTCAGCAGGAGGAGTAGAGGAGCAGAGTGTTGGCCAAAGCCTAGTTGAACCAATTTCAAAGGTTACCTTTAACCCCCCCCTCAGGTGTTGCAAGGTACAAGAGCCACACCTTGAACAGCATTATTGATGCACAAGTCAAAGGTTGCTCTATTTAATTTTGCTCCTTGCACACGCTGAATTAAACACGTACACTATTTAGCCCATTATACTGTCAAACAGTAGTGGAGGCGTGACTACTAGTCTTTTTAAGGAGACGCAGCACAGGTGTACAAATTTACACCTAGGTGCTGTGCGCAGATTCCTTACCGTTGTTATTTCCAGTACAGGAAACTGCGCTCTTGTGTTATCCCTTGGCAATACCCTGTTAGTGCAGGCCGTCTCATGACCTCATTTCATGTTGGCCGGTGCGGTTAACGATGGCCATAAATCCCAGACCCACAGTGGCTTTTCCTAAAGTCACACTGCGGTGCTGGGATTCGTGGCCTTGTGCAGTAAATATGTTCGCCGCTCACACATGTCCTTACACCTGCTTCAGACTGGGCGGCCTCAGCTGATCCCTTATCGCATGCCGCGGCCATGAGGCCGCACAGTCAGAAGAAGGCGGAAGGAGGGGAGTGAAAACAGGGGAACATATGCACTGCTCGTGCCCATCAATCACACCCTCGCAGTCAAAATATATGAGACAACGGGGGGCGTTGTGTCGGGCAGGGGGGACGCACAGGCACAGCCAGCCAACCAATGATGTCAGGAGACGGGCAGCGCTAACAATGGGGGTGCTGCGTGTCATTAAAAAGGAAAGTCACACCTCAGGGACATTGTAATGGTCTGTAATGAGACACATTTTGTACTTGTTGAGTTCCACGTGTGCAAGGAGAAAAAGTCAGCCACCTTGTACAAATGCAGCAGTACTGCTGTACAAGGTGGCTGTTATACATAGAAACACCTGGGGGGGTGGGGGGCAGGCTCCCTTCAATTTCAGTTCATGTGCCTGCGTGGCGTTTGCAGGTCACGTTGCAAGCTACACAGCAGGGGAACAGCTGGCGTTGCTGAACCCCACTGACACATTGACTGGTGTTTTTCTCTGTGCAGATTGCATGTCCGGGCAAAAACTAGCGGTGTTAGAGCCCAGGGTCAGCAGGAGGAGGAGGAGAGGAGCAAAGTGTAGGCCGAAGCCTGCACTGGTGGCAGCTTTTGGTCGGTTGTGCCAGCGTGGCTTGTGCTGGACACGATGCCGGCTACACAGCGGGGGAACAGCTGGCGGTGCTGAACCACACTAACACATTGGCTGGTGTTTTTCTCTGTGCAGCTAGCATGTCCGGGCAGAAACTGGCGTTGTTTGAGCCCAGGGTCAGCAGGAGGAGGAGAGGAGCAAAGTGTAGGCCGAAGCCTGCACTGGTGGCAGCTTTTGTTCTGTTGTGCCAGCGTGGCTTGTGCTGGACACGTTGCCGACTACACAGCAGGGGAACAGCTGGCGGTGCTGAACCCCACTAACACATTGGCTGGTGTTTTTCTCTGTGCAGCTAGCATTTCCGGGCAAAAACTAGCGGTGTTTGAGCCCAGGGTCAGCAGGAGGAGTAGAGGAGCAGAGTGTAGGCCGAAGCCTAGTTGAACCAATTTCAAAGGTTACCTTTAACCCCCCCCTCAGGTGTTGCAAGGTACAAGAGCCACACCTTGAACAGCATTAATGATGCACAAGTCAAAGGTTGCTCTATTTAATTTTGCTCCTTGCACACGCTGAATTAAACACGTACACTATTTAGCCCATTATACTGTCAAACAGTAGTGGAGGCGTGACTACTAGTCTTTTTAAGGAGACGCAGCACAGGTGTACAAATTTACACCTAGGTGCTGTGCGCAGATTCCTTACCGTTGTTATTTGCAGTACAGGAAACTGCGCTCTTGTGTTATCCCTTGGCAATACCCTGTTAGTGCAGGCCGTCTCATGACCTCATTTCATGTTGGCCGGTGCGGTTAACGATGGCCATAAATCCCAGACCCACAGTGGCTTTTCCTAAAGTCACACTGCGGTGCTGGGATTCGTGGCCTTGTGCAGTAAATATGTTCGCCGCTCACACATGTCCTTACACCTGCTTCAGACTGGGCGGCCTCAGCTGATCCCTTATCGCATGCCGCGGCCATGAGGCCGCACAGTCAGAAGAAGGCGGAAGGAGGGGAGTGAAAACAGGGGAACATATGCACTGCTCGTGCCCATCAATCACACCCTCGCAGTCAAAATATATGAGACAACGGGGGGCGTTGTGTCGGGCAGGGGGGACGCACAGGCACAGCCAGCCAACCAATGATGTCAGGAGACGGGCAGCGCTAACAATGGGGGTGCTGCGTGTCATTAAAAAGGAAAGTCACACCTCAGGGACATTGTAATGGTCTGTAATGAGACACATTTTGTACTTGTTGAGTTCCACGTGTGCAAGGAGAAAAAGTCAGCCACCTTGTCCAAATGCAGCAGTACTGCTGTACAAGGTGGCTGTTATACATAGAAACACCTGGGGGGGTGGGGGGCAGGCTCCCTTCAATTTCAGTTCATGTGCCTGCGTGGCGTTTGCAGGTCACGTTGCAAGCTACACAGCAGGGGAACAGCTGGCGTTGCTGAACCCCACTGACACATTGACTGGTGTTTTTCTCTGTGCAGATTGCATGTCCGGGCAAAAACTAGCGGTGTTAGAGCCCAGGGTCAGCAGGAGGAGGAGGAGAGGAGCAAAGTGTAGGCCGAAGCCTGCACTGGTGGCAGCTTTTGGTCGGTTGTGCCAGCGTGGCTTGTGCTGGACACGATGCCGGCTACACAGCGGGGGAACAGCTGGCGGTGCTGAACCACACTAACACATTGGCTGGTGTTTTTCTCTGTGCAGCTAGCATGTCCGGGCAGAAACTGGCGTTGTTTGAGCCCAGGGTCAGCAGGAGGAGGAGAGGAGCAAAGTGTAGGCCGAAGCCTGCACTGGTGGCAGCTTTTGTTCTGTTGTGCCAGCGTGGCTTGTGCTGGACACGTTGCCCGACTACACAGCAGGGGAACAGCTGGCGGTGCTGAACCCCACTAACACATTGGCTGGTGTTTTTCTCTGTGCAGCTAGCATTTCCGGGCAAAAACTAGCGGTGTTTGAGCCCAGGGTCAGCAGGAGGAGTAGAGGAGCAGAGTGTAGGCCGAAGCCTAGTTGAACCAATTTCAAAGGTTACCTTTAACCCCCCCTCAGGTGTTGCAAGGTACAAGAGCCACACCTTGAACAGCATTAATGATGCACAAGTCAAAGGTTGCTCTATTTAATTTTGCTCCTTGCACACGCTGAATTAAACACGTACACTATTTAGCCCATTATACTGTCAAACAGTTGTGGAGGCGTGACTTGTCTTTTTAACGAGACGCAGCACAGGTGTCAAAATTTGCACCTAGGTACTGGGCGCAGATTCCTGAGCGTTGTTATTTGCTGTACAGGAGTCTGCGCTATTGTGATCCCTTGGCCATGCGCTGTGAGCGCTTCCTGTCTTCTGACCTCATTTCATGTCGGCCGTTGCGGTTAGCGATGGACATGAATCCCAGACCCACAGTGTGTTTTTAAAAAATCACACTGCGGTGCTGGGATTCGTGCCCTGGTGCACTAAATATGTTTGCCGCTCACACATGTCCTTACACCTGCTTCAGACTGGGCGGCCTCATCTGATCCCTTATCGCCTGCCGCGGCCATGAGGACACCCAGTCTGAAGAAGGCGGAAGGAGATGAGTGAACACAGGCAAACATATGCACTGCACATGCCCATCAATCACACCCTCGCTGTCCAAAAAAATAAGACACCGAGGGCCGTTGTTTCGAGCAGGGGAGATGCACAGGCGCAGCCAGCTAACCAATGATGTCAAAAGACGGGCAGCGCTAACAAGGGTGGTGCTGCGTGTCATTACAAAGGAAAGTCACACCTCAGGGACATTGTAATGGTCTCTAATGAGACACATTTTGTACGTGTTGAGTTCCACGTGGGCAAGGAGAAAAAGTCAGCCACCTCGTACAAATGCAGCAGTACTGCTGTACAAGGTGGCTGATATACATAGAAACACCTGTGGGTGGGGGGCAGGCTCCCTTCAATTTCAGTTCATGTGCCTGCGTGGCGTTTGCAGGTCACGTTGCAAGCTACACAGCAGGGGAACAGCTGGCGTTGCTGAACCCCACTGACACATTGACTGGTGTTTTTCTCTGTGCAGATTGCATGTCCGGGCAAAAACTAGCGGTGTTAGAGCCCAGGGTCAGCAGGAGGAGGAGGAGAGGAGCAAAGTGTAGGCCGAAGCCTGCACTGGTGGCAGCTTTTGGTCGGTTGTGCCAGCGTGGCTTGTGCTGGACACGATGCCGGCTACACAGCGGGGGAACAGCAGGCGGTGCTGAACCCCACTAACACATTGGCTGGTGTTTTTCTCTGTGCAGCTAGCATGTCCGGGCAGAAACTGGCGTTGTTTGAGCCCAGGGTCAGCAGGAGGAGGAGAGGAGCAAAGTGTAGGCCGAAGCCTGCACTGGTGGCAGCTTTTGGTCGGTTGTGCCAGCGTGGCTTGTGCTGGACACGTTGCCGACTACACAGCAGGGGAACAGCTGGCGGTGCTGAACCCCACTAACACATTGGCTGGTGTTTTTCTCTGTGCAGCTAGCATTTCCGGGCAAAAACTAGCGGTGTTTGAGCCCAGGGTCAGCAGGAGGAGGAGAGGAGCAGAGTGTAGGCCGAAGCCTAGTTGAACCAATTTCAAAGGTTACCTTTAACCCCCCCCTCAGGTGTTGCAAGGTACAAGAGCCACACCTTGTGCAGCATTAATGCTGCACAAGTAAAAGGTTGCTCTATTTGTTTTGCTCCTTGCACACGCTGACTAAAACACGTACACTATTTAGCCCATTATACTGTCAAACAGTTGTGGAGGCGTGACTTGTCTTTTTAACGAGACGCAGCACAGGTGTCAAAATTTGCACCTAGGTACTGGGCGCAGATTCCTGAGCGTTGTTATTTGCTGTACAGGAGTCTGCGCTATTGTGATCCCTTGGCCATGCGCTGTGAGCGCTTCCTGTCTTCTGACCTCATTTCATGTCGGCCGTTGCGGTTAGCGATGGACATGAATCCCAGACCCACAGTGTGTTTTCAAAAAATCACACTGCGTGGCTGGGATTCGTGGCCTTGTGCAGTAAATAGGTTTGCCGCTTACACATGTCCTTACACCTGCTCCAGACTGGGCGGCCTCAGCTGATCCCTTATCGCCTACCACGGCCAGGAGGCCGCACAGTCTGAAGAAGGCGGAAGGAGATGAGTTAAGACAGGCGAACATATGCACTGCTCGTGCCCATAAACCACACCCTCACTGACAAAATAAATATGACAACGAGGGGCGTTGTTTCTAGCAGGGCGGATGCACAGGCGCAGCCAGCTAACCATGATGACAAAAGACGGGAAACGCTACCAAGGGGGGTGCTGCGTATCATTACAAAGGAAAGTCACACCTCAGGGACAGTGGAATGGTCTCAATGAGACACATTTTGTACGTGTTGAGTTCCACGTGGGCAAGGAGAAAAAGTCAGCCACCTTGTACAAATGCAGCAGTACTGCTGTACTAGGTGGCTGTTATACATAGAAACACCTGGGGGGGTGGGGCCAGGTTCCCTTTTAATTTCAGTTCCTGTGCCTGCATGGCGTTTGCAGGTCACGTTGCCGGCTACACAGCAGGGGAACAGCTGGCGTTGCTGAACCCCACTAACACATTGGCTGGTGTTTTTCTCTGTGCAGCTAGCACTTCCGGGCAAAAACTAGCGGTGTTTGAGCCCAGGGTCAGCAGGAGGAGGAGAGGAGCAGAGTGTAGGCCGAAGCCTGCACTGGTGGCAGCTTTTGTTCTGTTGTGCCAGCGTGGCTTGTGCTGGACACGTTGCCGACTACACAGCAGGGGAACAGCTGGCGGTGCTGAACCCCACTGACACATCACCTAGTGTTTTTTTCTGTGTAGACAACACTTCCAGGTGGCAACTGACAGTGTTGAAACCCAGGGAATCAAAGAGGAGCAGAGTGTAGGCCGAAGCCTGCAGTGGAGCAAGTTGAAAGGGAACCTTTAACCCCCCCCCCCCAGGCATTTGTTGCTGAAAGAGCCATCTTGTACAGCAGTAATACTGCACATGGAAAATGGTGGCTCCGAAA